>NC_090447.1:1459608180-1460327180 GCF_031143425.1 Pleurodeles waltl | reverse complement strand
GTAAGTACAGTGTGGCCTTATTAAGTATATGGTCTGGGAGTTTGTCAAAACGGACTCCACAGTTCCATAATGGCTACACTGAACATTGGGAAGTTTGATATCAAACTTCTCAGAATAATAAACCCACACTGATGCCAGCGCTGGATTTATTAAAAATGCACACAGAGGGCATCTTAGAGATGCCCCCTGTATTTTACCCCAATCCGTCAGTGCAGGACTGACTGGTCTGTGCCAGCCTACCACTGAGACAAGTTTCTGACCCCCTGGAGTGAGAACCTTTGTACTGTCTAGGGCCAGAAACTAAGCCTGCACTGGGTGGAGGTGCTTCACACCTCCCCCTTGCAGGAACTGTAACACCTAGCAGTGAGCCTCAAAAGCTCAGGCTTCATGTTACAATGCCCCGGAGTACTCCAGCAAGTGGAGATGCCCACCCCCCGGACACAGCCCCCACGTTTGGTGGCAAGTCCTGAGGAGATAATGAGAAAAACAAGGAGGAGTCATCCTCCAGCCAGGACAGCCCCTAAGGTTTCCTGAGCTGAGGTTACCCCTGCCTTAGGAAATCTTTCATATTGTTTTGGAGGATTCTCCACAATAGGATTAGGGATGTGCCCTCCCTTCCCACAGGGAGGAGCCACAAAGAGGGTGTAGTCACCATCAAGGACAGTAGCTATTGGCTACTGCCCCACAGACCTAAACACACTCCTAAATACAGTATTTAAGGGTGAACCTGAACCCAGGAAACCAGATTCCTGCAACCTGAAGAAAGAAGAAGGACTGCTGACCTGAAAGCCCAACAGAGACGACGGAGACAACAACTGACTTGGCCCCAGCGCTACCGGACTGTCTCCAGACTCAAAGAACCTGCACAGCGATGCATCCAGCGGGACCAGTGACTTATGAGGACTCAGAGGACTGACCTGCACCTAAAGGACCAAGAACCTCCCGAGGACAGCAGCTCTGTCCAGAAACAACAGCAAAGAAAGCAACTTTAAAGAGACTCCAACTTCCCACCAGAAGCGTGAGTCTTCCCACTCTGCACCCGACGCCCCCGGCTCGAGTTCAGGACAACCAACACCACAGAGAGGACCCCCAGGTGACTCCAATGACGTGGACACCCTGAGTCGCCCTCCCTGCACCCCCACAGCAACGCCTGCAAAGAGGATCCAGAGGCTCCCCCTGATCGAAACAAAGGAACCAGACGCCTGGACCAAGCACTGCCCCCGCAGCCCCCAGGACTGAGAGGAACCACCTACCAGTGCAGGAGTGACCAGCAGGCGGCCCTCATCGTAGCCCTGTCAGTGGCTGGCACGAGAAGTCCCCATTTGCCCTGCCTGCATCACCAGAGTGACCCCTGGGTCCCTCCATTGTTTTCTACAACAAACCCAACACCTACTTTGCACCCGGCTGCCCCTGTGCTGCTGAGAGTGTATTTTGTGTGCCTGTGTGTCCCCACCCAGTGCTCTACAAAACCCCCTGGTCTGCTTCCCGAGGACGCAGGTACTTACCTGCTAGCAGACTGGAACCAGAGCACCCCTGTTCTCCATAGGTGCCTATGTTATTTGGGCCCTCCTTTGACCTCTGCATCTGACCGGCCCTGTGTTGCTGGTGCAGTGGCTTTGGGGTTGCCTTGAACCCCCAACAGTGGGCTTCCTAGGCCCAAGAGACTGAACTTGTAAGTGCTTTACTTACCTGATAAACTAACCAATACTTAACTTCCCCAGGAACTGTTGATTTTTGCATTTTGTCCACTTTAAAAATAGCTTATTGCCATTTTTGCCAAAACTGTGTATACTACTGTTTTAGTTCAAAGTTCCATACTTACCTCTGTGAAGTACCTTACAATTTATGTACTTACCTAAAATTTGAATCTTGTGGTTCTAAAATAAATTAAGAAATGAATATTTTTCTATATAAAAACCTATTGGCCTGGAGTTAAGTCTTTGAGTGTGTGTTCTCATTTATTGCCTGTGTGTGTACAACAAATGCTTAACACTACTCTCTGATAAGCCTACTGCTTGACCACACTACCACAAAATAGAGCATTAGTATTATCTAATTTTGCCACTATCAACCTCAAAGGGGAACCCTTGGACCCTGTGCACACTATCTCTCACTTTGAGATAGTATATACAGAGCCAACTTCCTACAATTTCTTTTTAAAAAGGCCGGTCTGAAAGCATCATAAAGCATAGTCATTGATACTTGCCATATGTCTAGTAGCGTAACCATTGGTAGATCATCTCCCAATGAGCCCATTGGTAAGTTGAAATTCCCATCTACAAGCTCAAGTATCGACCAACACCATGCTGCCGTCTTTTTTTTTCTCTTGGGACTCTATAAAAAATCAGTTCCTCTAGATCATTTGTTGAATATCACTTATTTTCCACTGTCTGTGCCCAAGATATCTATTAATATTTGTACCATGAGAGATTTTCCGCGGTAATCTTAATCAAATCGTCCCAAGACACCTTCTTTTCTTCTTGCATCAATTGGCCCCGCATTTCAACTCCTCCAGATCTCATGGGCTTGGACTCCTTATCCTCCAGGCATTCTGGAATGCCCAGTAAATCCCATGAAGGTGCATGATCACTCTATGACAGGCAAGTGGCTTTGCTGATCTGCATCTATAACCTGGCAGCTGACTGCAGCATTTTTAACCTGACCTTTTTGAAAAAGTGCTTATCACCAAACTTGTAAAGAAAGTGTGAGTCTTCCCCCTCACATACTTCAACATTGTACAGAACATCAAGCCTATTACTGATTCATGTAGATCCTCCCTTTCTCCTACTAAAATTCTGCAATTTTTTAGTTGTGAGGCTCATGTATAGTACTGGGCATCGGGTAACCCTAAGCCTCTTTTAGCCTTCTTCCGTCAAAGTCTTTTCCACAAAATCCTCACCCCACTCTCGGCCTAAATGAAACTGGTGATCTTCCCTTCCCTTGCAGTCTATCAATCCACTCTTTTTTTTAAAGAAATGAGTATGGTATTAAATAAAAAAATAAACTTTGGATTCATCATTTTTACCAAATTTGTTCTGTCCAAAAGTGTTAATGGTAAATGTGACTAGCTCTTCAATAATTTGATAGCTTTCTGCACTGCTTTTTAAAATTTTTATCTCAGGGATCTCATTCACCTCTGGCACCATCTTGACTCCCAACTAAATCATTTCTTTCTTAAATAGCTTGTTGTTACTGTGGCAGTTCCAGGTCATTATCTCTGTTTTTGTTGGATTTACTTGGTATCCAAAATGCTCCCAAAAGCCACAGTAATTATATTTACTTGTGGCAAGACCACCCTTTAGGTTATTAGTGTATATTAATAAATCGTCGGCATAAAATGGCACTTTGTTCTCCCAATCATTATATCTAAATGGACAAATCTTTGGTTCATTTCTCAATTTACGTGCCAAGGGTTCCGTATGTAAATTCAAAAGCAATAGCGAGAGTAGGCATCCTGTCTGGTACCTCTTGTAATCCTAAATTCACCTTGTTAGACCGCCATTTACCAGAAACTTTGCATAAGTATGACCAAGTTTCCTATTCTGAAAGTTGAATTCTCTTTCTTTTCCTCCTTCTTCCTCCAAATGTCGTACAAACCTAGGCTCATATTTATACTTTTTATGTGCTGCAATTGCGTCATTTTTTCATGCAAAAGCGGCGCAAACGTACAAAATACCATTGTATTTTGTAGGTTTGTGCCACTTTTGCGTCAAAAAGCAGCGCAAATGTGACGCTAAAAAAGTATAAACATGGGCCCTAATTCTGTCTTAATAAACAGTTTCATCTTCTGGAATGAATAAACTCCCTCTTGGAAGATTTATCTAAAGCATTATTGATCAATACATAAAAATTAGCTGCCATTATCACAGGTATATTAGCATCTAGAAGTTTTAAATTAACAGTTTTTATTGAGGTTACATCATCTGAGTCTGGACCATAATATCCCACCAACCAATGCCCTATATTCCACATTTGAAGGTTGGCAATTATCCGCCTCCGAGATCTCCAAAGATGAGACATACTGATGGAATTATGGCACTATAAATATGTCCTACAGTCTCAGTGCACTAGCTCCTCTCTTGATTCTTGTGTTTAATTGCTCATCCCCGACTGGATCATTAAAATGCCCCACATGGATATATCTTTGGAAAGATTACTCCAAGGTAACATACCATACCAGCCTTTCGGCAGCTTGTAATAGGCATTTTGACCACAATGAAATAGACACCTGGTATGGCGGAGTCTTGTCCATTCAACACAAAGGTCCAAACACTCTCAAACAAAAACACATGTCTACATTCACTAGTTCCTACAAAATGTGTGTCAGTCTTTGATCTAGGTCTATAAACACATAATTATCCTCCATGTTGCCAATCCAAAGACAGGAATCCCTGATTTCCAGCTCCTGAATGTGTTTCATTTTTCCCCAATTTTGTAAAACTGTTCCCTTTTCTATTTTAGTGTTCGTAGCTCTTCTCCTCCCCTAAACTTGCACAATTAACTTCTTCTCAACTGGACTAAGAGTGCATGTCAGAATGTTTTTGTGGGCATACACTGTACCAAATGTCAATTTAGGCTCACAGAAACCTCCCAATGTGTCAATGTTTTTTGTCTTTCCAGTGTTGCTCAAATGCTTCATGATTGGGACAATTGAAAACACAAGGTCATAATACGGATAATAATACTCATAATAGTCCTGCTGATACAAAAGTGTTAGTAATAGGCTACAGGAAATTAGGGGTTAAGGGTAAACTATGGTATGTGCTTCTGTCACTCACTGATGAAGGCAACTGTGTGCATACATAGCTTCCATGGTATCTACATATTCATACAACAGCTTATAATATACATTTGTGGATAAATCACCTTTAGAACTGTCTGTGTATAGTGGATTTTGATCTGCAATGGCATTTGCCAAATTCAGGGGACTTGTAGATGTAACTTTCCCTGAATTACTTGCTATGGGTAGGCTCAGTCCAATGAGTAATAATATGATCATGATAACTGTCACAACTTCTAAACCTATACATATGTATTTAAACTTACTGGCCCTCATTCTGACCCTGGCGGTTCCCTACCGCCAGGGTCAACGGGGGCGGGAGCACCGCCGACAGGCCGGCGGTGCTCCCTTGGTCATTCTGACCGCGGCGCTTTGGCCGCGGTCAGAACGGGAAAACCGGCGGTCTCCCGCCGGTTTTCCACTGACCCTTAGAATCCTCCAAGGCGGCGCAGCTCGCTGCGCCGCCGAGGGGATTCTGACCCCCCCTACCGCCATCCTGTTCATGGCGGGAAAGCCGCCATGAACAGGATGGCGGTAGGGGGGGTCGCGGGGCCCTTGGGGGCCCCTGCCGTGCCCATGCCCATGGCATGGGCACGGCAGGGGCCCCCTAACAGGGCCCAACTAGGCTTTTCAGTGTCTGCAATGCAGACACTGAAAAGCGCGACGGGTGCTGCTGCACCCGTCGCACGCCTTCCACTCCGCCGGCTCGATTCCGAGCCGGCTTCCTTGTGGAAGGCGCTTTCCCGCTGGGCCGGCGGGCGATCTGAATCAGATCGCCCGCCGGCCCAGCGGGAAAGTCAGAATACCCCTCGCGGTCAATTGACCGCGGGGCGGTATTCAGGCGGATTCCGACGGGCGGGCGGCAACCGCCGCCCGCTTAGGTCGGAATGACCACCACTATGTCTATTTCTGGCCAAGGATCTGAATTCAAAAATCAAAACTTTTCAGTCCTTTTTATTTTTAAGCAAAGCTAAAATCAAAAATATCTTCTTTTCAAAAGTTCAAATTATCACAAAAGGTTTCCTTGATATTCTAGAAAGTCCATAAAGAATTTCTCTACTTGCAAAGTGCAAAGTTTATGCTAAAAAGTTCAAATAAAGGCACAGCTCGTAATCCCTAATAATCACTTCCAGAATATAATCTCTTTGTTCATCAAGCAACAATGAGATTTCAAAGTTCAGCTCCACTGCAATTTCAAACTGGATTCGAATTGTTAAAGCAAAAGGTTGCGAATTCCTTCTCCCAGTCAATAGCAACGAAATATGTCCATTCAGGTGCTGAGTATTTTTGGCTTAGTACTCTCTTTCTCTTTTAACTCTGATTCACTCAACCCTCAGCATCACTGTCACTTTGACTTGACTCTTCATTCTCCTCAACAATAGTCGAAGGCACTTGTAGAGCAGGCACTGTGTGCTTACTCAGCCAATTGTCTCCTGGTACAGCTCTTTTGTCTACAGGAATGGGTCCTTCATCAGCATCCGAGCTTGCCTGGGTCAACTGTTTCTGTCTCAACCCTTCTGTACCAACTACTGATGTTGACTTGCTGAGACCCCCCTCAGATTGTACTTGTGCTGTAACAGCCACTTGCCCAGCCCTAACAGCTTGACTATCCTGCCCTTTTGTCACAGTGCCCTTTCCTCGGGATCTGCACGCTGCTGAACAAAAGGCCCACCTCCCGGCATCACCAACTCAGAAGGCTATTATAGCACAGAGTTATGATGAAGCCAGGCGGGGGAAGGGAATTAGGGTAGGGAACTGCAGGGAGAGAGATCTGAAAAGAAACGGTTAGAATAAATATGCATACATTAATTCATAACAGTATAACTCACCAATAGACTCTTGAATAAAGGCGTCTCCGTGATATCAGATTGAGACCCTTTGTAAATTGGGTGTAGCCCTTTCTTTGAATCATGGAACAAGAACAAACTGCAACCTCTGAACCTAGAGATGGCAAGAGCTTTGGACTATGGTCATACTCTAAATATCAATCATGTAACAATTATGCATTCATAAGATAAGCGTTTGACCTAAGCCAAGAAATTCTCAAAGACTTAAATATGTATCTCACATATTATGTTTCCCAAAAAACAATGAAACTATAATTTGCTTCTCTCTGAAGCGTTTTCACATTTACTACCTAGGCTTGAAAGTTTACTTATTGAACTTGAAGCGTTTTGTTCATTGAGCATAAGCGCCTTGCTTGTTGTTCATAAAGCGCTTTGATCATCATACATGAAGCGCCTTTTTCATTATGCCAGAGAACGCTTTTACTTGCGTTGTCTGAAGCGCTACACTCGTTATGCCAAGGGGCGCTTTACTCATGTGGCCTGAAGCGTTTTGATACTCGTGCCCTGATCGCTTTACTCATGTAGCCTGAAACGCTTTGATTGTCGTACCAAGTGCACTTTACTCTTGTACCTTGAAGCGCTTTGCTCGTTGTGCTAAGGGGGCGCTTTTACTCATGTGGACTAAAGCGTTTTGATCCATGTGCCAAGACCGCTTTACTCATGTGGCCCGAAACGCTTTGATTGTCGTGCCAAGGGCGCTTTACTCATGTGGACTGAAACGCTTTGATTGTCGTGCCAAGGGCGCTTTACTCATGTGGACTGAAACGCTTTGATTGTCGTGCCAAGGGCGCTTTACTCATGTGGACTGAAACGCTTTGATTGTCGTGCCAAGGGCGCTTTACTCATGTGGACTGAAACCCTTTGATTATCGTGCCAAGGGCGCTTTATACGTGTGGCCTGAAGTGCTTTGCTCGTTGTGTTAAGGGGCGCTTTACTCCTGTGATCCGAAGCGCTTTGATCGTCACGCCAAGGCCGCTTTACTCTTAGAACTGGAAAGGCTTTGCTCGTTGTGCTAAGGGGCGCTGTACTTTTGGAAGTAACCACTTCCTTTAAGATTGGGCTCATCAAGACCTTAACGCTACGAGTACGACCTACTTGTATCTGAATTCACCATGGAAACAAGAATACTCCGACTTGCTGTCAATCTGCCATGCAGGAAATCTTCTCTTCTTCAGAGGAACCCCCACGAGGTCTGACTGCATCAAAGTCTTCAAAATAGTGAGCAATGTGCTTGGGTGTGGCTGGGCTTTATAGGCCTGCCACATCCCAAGATGGCCGCTGCCTCTAAAAACCTGGGAATTGTAGTCCCTTCATAGAATAGCACTGATAAGTGCATCTTGTCCACCAATGTCCTGACCCTGCAGCTACATTGTCATAGTTTGGACTCTTGCTCTAGGCAAGACTGCTGGTTAAAGGATGACAATACTTTTGTTTGTAGGCGACTATGCCTATCCTACAACAAGTCGCAACTGTTGTGCCAACCTTACCGGCTCACTAGCAGTACCTCACCAGAAAACATAATAGTAAAAAGGTGATTTGTGGCAGCCTTTACGCATGGACTCGAGAATAAGACATCTCAGGGAGTGTCGTGGTTAAACGGAGATTACCCCTTTCTCACATATATATCATGTCTCATACAAACACAGGCAATGACAAAAATACAGTAAAGTTTCAATAGTTTTTATTTAACACAACTGCAGTTTGCGATATGTTGCATGGACTGCAATGATTAGGATAATGAATAATGCAAGAAACAGAATTGTGAAGACGAGAGTCATTATTACAAAGACTCCCACCATCTTACAATGCATAGAAAAGACATACGAGATGTAATATGCCCTAGCACCCTAATGTGAGAGGCCTAACCTCCTACCTAAAAGAGTGCTGGTTTTGCTAAACCTAATCTGCCAATGCCATGTCCATGAGAGGAGCCCCCAACCCTTGTTACCTTGGAATGAGCTCTCTATCTCAGAACCCGCAGGGACACGAAGACTGGGTCAGCGTCAAGATGACGTGCAGCATCGATATCAGCGATGGTGACGATGCCCTCTGGTCGGAATCCCTCTGATTATCTGTCTAAAAGTGTGATGTATTTATACAAATCTACCAGGACCCCTGACGTAGGTGTGTTCCCAAACAATAGATAACAGACATGCTTGGGACGGCAATTAATATAAACAATCCCTCGAAAGTATAGAGAGGGAAAATCCCTAAGTGTGAACACCTACTGTTTGTTTGTCTTTGTTGCTTGATTTTGACGCCTTAGCGCTGTGGCACTGATAATGCAATGCATAACAAGTGGCCTAACTGTAAACAAGGCAGCCATCTTAGAAGAGTTAAATAATTAAATGGGCTAAGACAGAGCAAGCTAAGTAGATTAAAATTCACTAGGTGACGGGGGCACGAGTCTGCAAGCCAGAGGCTAAGCTAACTCCTCTTATCCCATTAAAACAAACTAGGATTCACTACACCCTCCCCATTGCTGTAACAGGTATGACAAAGGTACAGGAACCCAAATGCTAAAATTGCTCTGAACTAAAAAAGCTAAAAGCATAAAAACTAGCTAAAAAAATCATTAAAATGTGTTAAAAAGGAATAAAAACAGTTAAAATACATACAGAGATGTTAATGTCAACCATGACAAGCACAGCGTGCCAAAGCAAGTCAAATTAATCGGGAATGGCAAGTCAATTCATCAAATTATTTGCTGTACGCATGATCTTGAAGAGTGTCATCGAAGTCACAAACCAAGGACCTAAAAAATAAGTCAACATCATCTGATGTTAAATCGAGAGCTGGGCAGACAAACAGATCCACAGAGCAGTAGTGAGCAGTATTTTCTGGTGTAACGTCATTCGTTGCAGTGCCCTCGTCCATGGTAGATCTCAAAACGGAAGGCTCATAGGTGGCCTCGCGGAGCAACCTCAGTCTCAAGGGGATGACCGTGTATGAACCCTCATCGGGACATCAGCAGTTTGTGGTCCACAGGAGATCTCGGTGCAACAGCAAGACAGACCATAGGCAGATGTTCAAAGAGGCACCATATGCAGTAGTAGTTCCCCAATCAAAGCCAAAATAATTGGAAAGCCACCAAACACAGTTGAAAAGAGCGAATGGATGGCTGATGGGATGACTCCAAAGACAGTCTGGAAGATGGACACGAAACCATACCCGACAGCCTTAAAGAAATGAATAATCCCAGAGGTGCTTGAAGCATTGAATATTCTGGATACCAGTTCTCCAAAATGCTTGGGGAAGTTGGTATTTAATAGGGATTGTATCTCTGCTGATGATCTCCCAATCTGGAGAGCATACGTCTCCTTTGCGGATGTCAAGGCGACCTGTTTTTGAAATAATAGCGCCTTTAGCCTGCTCAGCTTGTCATAGTTCACATTAATAGTATCTATGTGGGGCCACATGTCAGATACTTTTATCTCTCGTGTGGAGAGAAACAAAACATGTCCACAACACGTAACGACCTTCGAGACCGAGATCGCGTAGGCAATTCCTGGTCGCATTCTGCAACAACTTTGATCGTTCAGTACCACATAACTTCCATTGGAAAGTACATGAAATACCGGGCGAATCAAAGGGACGGGAGTACCCTTCAGCAAACAGGCCAAATTTACGACCCCCACATTGCAAAGACCGTGAAGGGACACCTGCTTACATATCATGGTATGACTAACAGCAGTCTCACATTTGCTTCCGCTAAGAAAGACCTGTTTTGCCATTTAGACATTTATAATCAAAGGGCAACTCCCACTCTTCCTTAATACAGCTATCTCCTTTTAGAACAGGAAGGGATGACAAGTGGTGTGCATGAAGCGCCGCAAATACGCGCAGCGGAGTTTCGGGCGGGACCTGGACCACGCACAGCCTTATTCCTGACACCTTTCACTCGCTGTACCCAACCCTTCTGGAACAGGTCCTGTATCATCTAGGGGAACTGGAACCTTGCAAATGTGGCTAGCACGCACACAGTTAAGGAGACCAGCACGCTTCACAGTTGTGGTAGTGATAAGCACTACTTGATACAGGCCGTTCCACTGCTGCTCCAAGCAGGATTTCCTTATGTGCTTCTTCGCAATGACCTAGTCACCTGCACATAGGCCATGGCAGAGCTCCTGCTGCAGCTGTACAGTAGCTTTTCAAACCTGATGAGACAAAGAATGAACCACATCAGCCAGTCCTTTGCAATAATTCAGCACCAAGTCACCTGGAATATTCACAAGCACTTTTGCAGGCACTGCTGGCTATCTCATGGCCCTCCTCATAATGACTTCATAAGGGGACAAACTAGTCTTTCTGTCGGGTGTACTGCACATAGTCATCAAGACAAGAGGCAACATGTCTGGCCATTTCAGAGTGGTGGATGCACATCCTTTCGCCGGTCTAGACTTCAGGGTACCATTTATCTGCTAAACAAGACCAGAAGTCTCAGGTCTGTAGCTTCAATATAATATTTGCTCAAATTTTAATGCTGCACTGAATAATTTTAGGACCTAATTATTGAAGTGGGTTCCTCGGTCTGACTCTAAAGAAGTCGGGAATCTGAATCTTGGTATCAGCTCCCTAAGTAACAGCTTTGCTACTATGAGACTGTCATTTCTCGTGGTCGGATAGGTTTCAACCCAATGAGAAAAAATGCATACAATGAGTAAGACATATCTTAGTTCATTGCACACGGGCAGCTCTATGAAATCCAACTACATCCTATTAAACGGTCTTCCTGA
Organism: Pleurodeles waltl; assembly: GCF_031143425.1. Classification (NCBI taxonomy): domain Eukaryota; kingdom Metazoa; phylum Chordata; class Amphibia; order Caudata; family Salamandridae; genus Pleurodeles; species Pleurodeles waltl. Next base: position 1,460,315,817 of record NC_090447.1, on the reverse strand, counting down.
TCTACCTGTGTGACTCAGTCTAACAACAGTGCGTTTTCCTACATTCATGTGCTGGCATATGACACACCTGTGGCACACAGCCTCTGCACTTACTCTGAATCTGGGGTTAAGCCATGTCTGTCTAGAGGTCCTTATCATTGTATCCCTGTATGGGACCTACCTGTATGGTCCTGTTGATGATAGTGTATAGCCATGGGTGACAATAAGCTATCGTCCTCATCTCTCTTGGCATATCCTGCTCTAAACCAACTTTGCTGTTCCTTCTCTGTCACTTTTTCCTGCAACCTCTTAACTTCCTCCCAGGTATCAACAGCAGTTAACAGGAACATTTTACTTGTCTAATCATTTGTATAATTGTTCCATTCTCTATTAAAGGAAGTACAGCTTAGGGCGCACTAACTTACAACCTCATCAGCATATGCATTACCTAAAGATACATAGTGAGTAGATTTCTTATAAGCAGCACATTTGACACCAGCAATTTGTGCAGGCAGCAGGCAGCTGTAATGCATTCACCAGATTTTAAACCTTATCATTATTGTGGATGGGGGATCCAGAGGAGGGCATGAATCCTCTCTGGGACCACAGCTGTCTGAAATCATGAGCAACACCAAAACCATACTGACTATCAGTTACGATTGTCACTTTGGGCTGTTCAGAAACACAGCATACTCTGGTGAGAGCAACCAATTTGGCTACTTGGGCAGAAAAGGCTTCTTGAAGCCAGGAGGCTTCAATCACACCTGAGATTATGCAAACTGCATAACCAGCTCTCAGTGTACCATCTTTATCTCTTAAACAGGAGCCATCAACAAACATGACAGTTATTTTCAGTAAGAGGAATGTCTTGAATGTCAGGTCTTGGTTTTGTGCACAATTCAGTCACATTGAGACAGACATGCTCAACCTCATCCGCCATTTCACTTGCATTTTCAACAAGGTTTGGCAATAATGTTGCAGGATTCAGAACTGTACATCTTTTTAAGTTAACGTTGGATGGGGTGAGGATGACCTGCTCATAGTAGGTCAAACGTGCACTGGTTAGATACTATATATTGGTCTGAGTTAACAGTATCTCCACAGAGTGGGGAATAAAAACATTCAGAGGGCGACCCATAACAATACCTTTGCACTGTTTGATGCTGACGCTTAGGGCAATGATTGCATTCAAACAATCAGGCAGGGCAGAAGCCACAGGATCAAGTGTGGCAGAAAAAGATGCGACAGGCATGTTCGCATGTCCATGAAGCTGTGTCAAAACTGAGAAAGCACATCCGTCCCTCTTACAGCAAAACAGGGAAAAACATTTGTTGTAATCAGGTATTCCCAGAGCTGGGACGTGACATTGGTTGTCTTTCAGCTCCGTGAAGACATGTATGCAATTGTCATCCAATGGTACTGGATCAGACACATCTTTGCGTGTCAGCCTCTGTAAAGGCTTGGCCAAAAGGGAAAAGTTTGGAATCCACTGGCAACAGTAGCCAACCATGCCCAAGAACATTCAACCTTCTTTCCATGTGGCAGGGGAATTAATTTGTTTTTGACTGCTGAGATTCTTTTTTGTGACACTTTCTACACACCTTTTTTAATGTGGTGACTTAAGTAAATGACTTCTTTCTTGCAATACTGTAGTTTGGCTGGGGAAACTTTGGCCCAGATTTAAAAGGGCCTAGCACTATCTAACGATACACTAACGTCATTTTTATGACACTAATGTGGCCAAAAGCGCAGCACCATATTTACGAAATGGCGCAATGCATGCATTGCATCACTTTGTAACCCAGTGTGCCACATTATGACAGGCATAATGTATGCAAGAGGGGCGTTCCCCCGTAAGGGGGGGGTGGAAAATGGTGCAAAGAAATCTGAGAGATTTCTTTGCATAATTTTTTCCGACAGTTTTAACGCGTAAAAAGGAAAAGGGGGCACACCATTGCTTACAATGGGCCCCACATTTTGCCACTAACCATGAACAGTACATCAACAGCATCAAAAATGTTGATGTTATTGCTCCCTACCTTGCGCCATGGTGTGCCGTATTTTAAATACGGTGCACAGATATGGTGGCTGTAGGGGGGACTAAGGAGCGCAACGACATATGCCCCCTTATGTCCATTTTCTCCTAAATGATTCATAAAAACAGTTGTGCCTCTCCTGCATGCTTCTCAAGTGCTTGATGCAACCAGTAGGTCATCAATATACTGCACTAAGACTGCATTATGGGGCATTTTAAGTAATTCCAGATTCTTTTTCAATATCTAGTTGAAAAGGGATGGACTCTCAGTATACCCTGGTGGAGCTCGACACCGTGCCAAAACATGGCTGCCAGATTTAAAAGCGAAGAGGAATTGGCTTTCCTCATGGAACGGTATGGAGAAAAAGGCTTGGCATGAATCACTCACGGTGAACCATTCTGCTCCACATGGAATTTGGAATTAAATCACTGCAGGATTTGGTACAACAGGACAACATGGGATGACAATCTTCTTGATTTTTCTCAGGACCTGGACTATGGTGTACTTTCCTTTAGACTTCCACATTCCTAGAATAGGAGAGTTACGTGGACTTCCCATCATCTCTGTCAGAATACCTTGTTCAATTAAACTGTTTATCAGGAGAGTTATTCCGGCAATTGTCTCTGGTGTCATGTTATACATGGGAGTTTTTGGTACACTGCATTTGGCTTCACTGTTATTTTTATAGGCTCAACTCCTTTGATGTGCCTTGTCTCTTTTCCAGAAAAATCCCAAAACGTAGGTGTCACTGTGTCTTTTAAGCCTTTGGACTAATCATTACATATCAGCATTGGGTACAATGTGACACTCAGGGACTGCTTCTTAACTATACGGGGCACAGCTTCATTTGTTTGGATTGTGATTCCTTGGGGTGTGCAGGTAATTGAACAGTTTAGCTTACACAGTAGGTCACGTCCAAGTAAACTTACAGGACTTGAATCACAGACCACAAATTGGTTCTCATCTTCAAATAGACCTATTTTTACAAGGACAGATTCTTTCACAGGGTTGGTTAACTGTTTATTTACAACTCCCACAACCTAGATTCCTTTTCCTGAAAGTGGCATATTTGGTACTTCTGCTGTTCTGACAGTAAAACGCGAAGCCCCAATGTCAACCAAGAATGACACATCATGACCTGTTTTGTTAGCATTGACATACTGACCAAGTTGATATAATTCTAAGGATGCACCTAGCATGCAATCACTGTCATCTGACGTGTCCACTTGAAGAAGGTCTAAATCTTCATCACTCAAGTCCATTAAAGAAAACTGTGATGCTGTCTGATTCACATTTGCATTTGCAATTTGATTTAGATTCTGTTGGGGAACAATCATTTGCTGCTCAGTCATCAGGACTTGTGATACCAGCAACAACAACACTTTTACATTTTGCACTCTGGGTCTTTGAACTCTCTGAATTTGAACCTGATTGTTGCCTTGTACCTGAGCAATTCCAGTATTCTGTTCGTGAATATTTGCACCATTCAGGGGACACTCCCTTCACCAATGACCCACATTTTCGCTCCCATGTTACCGATTATTTCTCTTCAAAGCCTGTACATCAACAACACCTCCACCTTGACCTGAGCACCATGTCCTCTACCTCTAGGCTGGATAATATTGTTCCCTGCTGTTGCACTTCTTGCATTCAACCAGCGTTCACTATCATCTGCAGGCTTTGACTAACTTTCTGAGCAGCTCTCAATTGCATGACAAATTCCACTTCATTGCTGCAGTACTTTGCATACCACAGGCTCCTATCAATTGTTTGTTCTGCCAACAAATCAAGTGCTGCTGAATCATTCCACTTATGACTGGTTTCAATCCCTGCTCAAACCTAAACACAAAATGACCCATATCCTTAGCATCTTTAGCTTCTATTGTCTCTGTACTCCTGTAATGTTTGAAATCCTGCAACAATCTCTCATAATGGGCCTGAAACAACTCCTTTGCTTCATGTGTCATCCTGTCACTCCTCTTCCAATCAATATCTTTCGGCGACACCTTGTTTTTCAGGAACTCAATCACCTCTTCTGATGGTGCACCTGTTACTGGATTTCTTGGGGGTTCACTTTCTGGCCAATCAACATTAACTTTACATTCAATTCACAAATCACTTGGAATCACAATGTCAAACAATGTATTCAAATCCTCCTGCAGGCATTTTGAGAGTTTCACAAATTTCTCTGTGTGCTTGTATCATTCCACTGGTTTCTCTCTCAACCCTGGGTAATCATTGGTGAATGACAGAATATCATTCCTACTCCAGGGTACATGCACATAACCTCCACATGTAAGTAAAGAAATAAGTATAAACTGTATTACATTTTTCCAGAATATTACAAAAATATACACAATGAAATACACAGAAAAAAGCTCTGACTCACTTCTGCTACAAATTACACATAACAGGTATAAAAGAAGTAAATAGTGTTCTGTGAAATCGTAAAAACATAATAAAATCTCAGCATAAAACCAAGTTAAAAATGGGCAAAAAACAACTTAAAAATACATTAAAAAAATACAGTGCCCATACATAACCCCAGATTAGAAACGAGACAGAAAAAAACAAATAGTGGGCAATTTTAACAATTGGAGGAAGAGAAAAGTAGGCCTCACTTGGTTAAAATTCATAGTCAGAAGGAGAAGAAGAATAAACTTGTAACAAAGGTTGTTAAATCTTGGGCATGTCATGACAATGTGGAAAGTGTCAGGGCGAGGATATCATTACAGGAACATGCTGTAGGAAAGTACCATCTTGCCTGGCATGTTACCCCCATTTTTACTTGTGTGTCAGTTTGTTTTTACCTGTCTCACTGGGATCCTGCTAGCCAGAACCCCAGTGCTCATAGTTGTGGCCTGAATGTGTGTTCCCTGTGTAGGGCCTAACTGTGTCACTGAGGCTCTGCTAATCTGAACCTCAGTGCTTATGCTTTCTCTGCCTTTAGAATTGTCACTGCAGGCTAGTGACCATTTTTACCAATTCTAATTGGCACACTGGAACACCCTTATAATTCCCTAGTATATGGTACCTAGGTACCCAGGGTATTGGGGTTCCAGGAGATCCCTATGGGCTGCAGCATTTCTTTTGCCACCCATACAGAGCTCAGACAATTCTTACACAGGACTGCCACTGCAGCCTAAGTGAAATAACGTCCACGTTATTTCACAGCCATTTTAAACTGCACTTAAGTAACTTATAAGTCACCTATATGTCTAACCCTCACTTGGTGAAGGTTAGGTGCAAAGTTACTAAGTGTGAGGGCACCCTGGCACTAGCCAAGGTGCCCCCACATAGTTCAGGGCAATTTCCCCGGACTTTGTGAGTGCGGGGACACCATTACATGCGTGCACTACATATAGGTGAATATCTATACGTATCTTCACAATGGTAACTCCGAATATGGCCACGTAACATGTCTAATATCATGGAATTGTCCCCCCATGCCAAATCTGGTATTGGGGTGCCAATCCCATGAATCCCTGGGGCTCCAACATGGACCCCGGGTACTGCCAAACCAGCTCTCTGGGGTTTTCACTGCAGCTACTGCTGCTGCCAACCCACAGACAGGCTTCTGCCCTCCTGGGGTCTGGGCAGCCCAGTCCCAGGAAGGCAGAACAAAGAGTTTCCTCTGAGAGAGGGTGTTACACCCTCTCCCTATGGAAATAGGTGTTAAGGGCTGGGGAGGAGTAGCCTCCCCCAGCCTCTGGAAATGCTTTGAAGGGCACAGATGGTGCCCTCCTTGCATAAGCCAGTCTACACTGGTTCAGGGATCCTCCAGCCCCTGCTCTGGTGCCAAACTGGACAAAGGAAAGGGGAGTGACCACTCCCCTGTCCATCACCACCCTAGGGGTGGTGCCCAGAGCTCCTCCAGAGTGTCCCAGACCTCTGCCATCTTGAATCCAGAGGTGTGAGGGCACAATGGAGGCCTCTGAGTGGCCAGTGCCAGCAGGTGACATCAGAGACCCCTCCTGATAGGTGGTTTCCTGACTAGGTGGCCAATCCTCCTCTGAGAGCTATTTAGGGTCTCTCCTGTGGGCTTTTCCTCAGATAACGACGTGCAAGAATACACCAGAGTTCCTCTGCATCTCCCTCTTCGACTTCTGCCAAGGATCGACCGCTGACTGCTCCAGGACGCCAGCAAAACTGCAACAAAGTAGCAAGACGACTCCAGCGGCATTGTAACACCTAATCCTGATGGCTTTCTCGACTATTTCCTAGTAGTGCATGCTCTGGGGCTGTCTGCCTTCACCCTGCACTGGAAGCCAAGACGAAATCTCCAGTGGGTTGACGGAATCTTGCCTCTGCTAACGCAGGCACCAAACTTCTGCTTCACTGGTCCTCTGGGTCCCTTCTCATCGTGACAAGCGTGGTCTCTGGAACACAGGAGCTGGATCCAAGTGACCCCAACAGTCCAGACAGGGATAACAGGGATAATTGGACCTGGCACAAGGTGTATGTACCATCAGGTACCCACTATAAGCCAGGCCAGCATCATACATTGGTGGTGCAGCTGTGGGATAAGTACTTGTAACTGCTTTACCACTTTGTCTTTGGTGCTTTTCATAAGAAAAACATATTCCAAAATACTTAAAAATATACACAGTTAACCTAAACAGTTTAACTCTCTTTCTAAAAACTTCTTAAAAAGTTTCTGAAAAGTTTTCAAAAGTTTTGAAACGTTTGAAAAGTTTCTCTCTTTTCTTTAAAAGTTTCTAAGACTTTTTCTCTCTGTCCTAAACCCTTTCTAACAACTATGTGTGCAGTAGAACTTACTCACACAGTTGTTCAGGCAACCTATGGTAGATTAAACTTTAAAAGTTTGAGGGGTCTCTGCATAATTTTGCCACTATCAACCTCAAAGGGGAACCTTTGGACTCTGTGCACACTATCTCTCACTTTGAGATAGGATATACAGAGCAACCTTCCTACAATTTCTTTTTAAAAAGGCCGGTCTGAAAGCATCATAAAGCATAGTCATTGATACTTGCCATATGTCTAGTAGCGTAACCATTGGTAGATCATCTCCCAATGAGCCCATTGGTAAGTTGAAATTCCCATCTACAAGCTCAAGTATCGACCAACACCATGCTGTCTTTTTTTTTCTCTTGGGACTCTATAAAAAATCAGTTCCTCTAGATCATTTGTTGAATATCACTTATTTTCCACTGTCTGTGCCCAAGATCTCTTTTAATATTTGTACCATGAGAGATTTTCCGCAGTAATCTTAATCAAGTCGTCCCAAGACACCATTCTTTCTTCTTGCATCAATTGGCCCCGCATTTCAACTCCTCCAGATCTTATGGGCTTGGTCTCCTTATCCTCCAGGCATTCTGGAATGCCCAGTGAATCCCATGTAGGAAGATGATCACTCTATGACAGGCAAGTGGCTTTGCTGATCTGCATCCATAACCTGGCAGCTGACTGCAGCATTTTTAACCTGACCTTTTTGAAAAAGTGCTTATCACCGAACTTGTAAAGAAAGTGTGAGTCGTCCCCCTCACATCCTTCAACATTGTACAGAACATCAAGCCTATTACTGATTCATGTAGATCCTCCCTTTCTCTTGCTAAAATTCTGCAATTTTTTAGTTGTGAGGCTCATGTATAGTACTGGGCATCGGTTAACCCTAAGCCTCTTTTAGCCTTCTTCTGTCATAGTTTTTTCCACTAAATCCTCACCCCACTCTCGGCCTAAATGAAACTGGTGATCTTCTCTTGCAGTATATCAATCCACTCTTTTTTTTAAAGATATGAGTATGGTATTAAATAAAAAAAATAAACTTTGGACTCATAATTTTTACCAAATTTGTTCTGTCCAAAAGTGTTAATGGTAGATGTGACTAGCTCTTCAATAATTTGATAGCTTTCTGCACTGCTTTTAATCTTTTTTATCTCAGGGATCTCATTCACCTCTGGCACCATCTTGACTCCCAAGTATATAATTTCTTTCTTAAATAGCTTGTTGTTACTGTGGCAGTTCCAGGTCATTATCTCTGTTTTTGTTGGATTTACTTGGTATCCAAAATGCTCCCAAAAGCCACAGTAATTTTATTTACTTGTGGCAAGACCACCCTTTAGGTTATTAGTGTATATTAATAAATCGTCTGCATAAAATGGCACTTTGTTCTCCCAATCATTATATCTAAATGGACAAATCTTTGGTTCATTTCTCAATTTACGTACCAAGGGTTCCGTATGTAAATTCAAAAGCAATAGCGAGAGTAGGCATCCTGTCTGGTACCTCTTGTAATCCTAAATTCACCTTGTTAGACCACCATTTACCAGAAACTTTGCATAAGTATGACCAAGTTTCCTATTCTGAAAGTTGAATTCTCTTTCTTTCCCTCCTTCTTCCTCCAAATGTCGTACAAACCTAGGCTCATATTTATACTTTTTAAGTGCTGCAATTGCGTCATTTTTTCATGCAAAAGCGGCGCAAACGTACAAAATACAATTGTATTTTGTAGGTTTGTGCCACTTTTACGTCAAAAAGCAGCCCGCATATGTGACGCTAAAAAAGTATATACATGGGCCCTAATTCTGCCGTCATAGTCTTAATAAACAGTTTCATCTTCTGGAATGAATAAACTCCCTCTTGGAAGATTTATCTAAAGCATTATTGATCAATACATAAAAATTAGCTGCCATTATCACAGGTATATTAGCATCTAGAAGTTTAAATTAACAGTTTTTATTGAGGTTACATCATCTGAGTCTGGACCATAATATCCCACCAACCAATGCCCTATATTCCACATTTGAAGGTTGGCAATTATCCGCCTCTGAGATCTCCAAAGATGAGACCTACTGATGGAATTATGGCACTATAAATATGTCCTACAGTCTCAGTGCACTAGCTCCTCTCTTGATTCTTGTGTTTAATTGCTCATCCCCGACTGGATCATTAAAATGCCCCACATGGATATATCTTTGGAAAGACTACTCCAAGGTAACATACCATACCAGCCTTTCGGCAGCTTGTAATAGGCATTTTGACCACAATGAAATAGACACCTGGTATGGTGGAGTCTTGTCCATTCAACATAAAGGTCCAAACACTCTCAAACAAAAACACATGTCTACATTCACTAGTTCCTACAAAATGTGTGTCAGTCTTTGATCTAGGTCTATAAACACATAATTATCCTCCATGTTGCCAATCCAAAGACAGGAATCCCTGATTTCCAGCTACTGAATGTGTTTCATTTTTCCCCAATTTTGTAAAACTGTTCCCTTTTCTATTTTAGTGTTCGTAGGTCCTCTCCTCCCCTAAACGTGCACAATTCACTTCTTCTCAACTGGGCTAAGAGTGCATGTCAGAATGTTTTTGTGGGCATACACTGTACCAAATGTCAATTTAGGCTCACAGAAACCTCCCACTGTGTCAATGTTTTTTGTCTTTCCAGTGTTGCTCAAATGCTTCATGATTGGGACAATTGAAAACACAAGGTCATAATACGGATAATAATACTCATAATAGTCCTGCTGATACAAAAGTGTTAGTAATAGGCTACAGAAAATTAGGGGTTAAGGGTAAACTATGGTATCTGCTTCTGTCACTCACTGATGAAGGCAACTGTGTGCATACATAGCTTCGATGGTATCTACATATTCATACAACAGCTTATAATATACATTTGTGGATAAATCACCTTTAGAACTGTCTGTGTATAGTGGATTTTGATCTGCAATGGGATTTGCCAAATTCAGGGGACTTGTAGATGTAACTTTCCCTGAATCACTTGCTATGGGTAGGCTCAGTCCAATGAGTAATAATATGATCATGATAACTGTCACAACTTCTAAACCTATACATATGTATTTAAACTTACTATGTCTATTTCTGGCCAAGGATCTGAATTAAAAAATCAAACCTTTTCAGTCCTTTTTATTTTTAAGCAAAGCAAAAATCACAAATATCTTCTTTTCAAAAGTTCAAATTATCACAAAAGGTTTCCTTGATATTCTAGAAAGTCCATAAAGAATTTCTCTACTTGCAAAGTGCAAAGTTTATGCTAAAAAGTTCAAATAAAGGCACAGCTCGTAATCCCTAATAATCACTTCCAGAATATAATCTCTTTGTTCATCAAGCAACAATGAGATTTCAAAGTTCAGCTCCACTGCAATTTCAAATTCAAGAATATTGAACTGGATTCGAATTGTTAAAGCAAAAGGTTGCAAATTCCTTCTCCCAGTCAATAGCAACGAAATATGTCCATTCAGGTGCTGAGTATTTTTGGCTTAGTACTCTCTTTCTCTTTTAACTCTGATTCACTCAACCCTCAGCATCACTGTCACTTTGACTTGACTCTTCATTCTCCTCAACAATAGTCGAAGGCACTTGTAGAGCAGGCACTGTGTGCTTACTCAGCCAATTGTCTCCTGGTACAGCTCTTTTGTCTACAGGAATGGGTCCTTCATCAGCATCCGAGCTTGCCTGGGTCAACTGTTTCTGTCTCGACCCTTCTGTACCAACTACTGATGTTGACTTGCTGAGACCCCCCTCAGATTGTACTTGTGCTGTAACAGCCACTTGCCCAGCCCTAACAGCTTGACTATCCTGCCCTTTTGTCACAGTGCCCTTTCCTCTGGATCTGCGCGCTGCTGAACAAAAGGCCCACCTCCCGGCGTCACCAACTCAGAAGGCTATTATAGCACAGAGTTATGATGAAGCCAGGCGGGGGAAGGGAATTAGGGTAGGGAACTGCAGGGAGAGAGATCTGAAAAGAAACGGTTAGAATAAATATACATCCATTAATTCATAACAGTATAACTCACCAATAGACTCTTGAATAAAGGCGTCTCCGTGATATCAGATTGAGACCCTTTGTAAATTGGGTGTAGCCTCTTCTTTGAATCATGGAACAAGAACAAACTGCAACCTCTGAACCTAGAGATGGCAAGAGCTTTGGACTATGGTCATACTCTAAATATCAATCATGTAACAATTATGCATTCATAAGATAAGCGTTTGATCTAAGCCTAGAAATTCTCAAAGACTTAAATATGTATCTCACATATTATGTTTCCCAAAAAACAATGAAACTATAACTTGCTTCTCTCTGAAACTTTTTCACATTTACTACCTAGGCCTGAAAGTTTACTTATTGAACTTGAAGCGTTTTGTTCATTGAGCATAAGCGCCTTGCTTGTTGTTCATAAAGCGTTTTGATCATCATACATGAAGCGCCTTTTTCATTATGCCAGAGAACGCTTTTACTTGCGTTGTCTGAAGCGCTACACTCATTATGCCGAGGGGCGCTTTACTCATGTGGCCTGAAGCGTTTTGATACTCGTGTCCTGATCGCTTTACTCATGTAGCCTGAAACGCTTTGATTGTCGTACCAAGTGCGCTTTACTCTTGTACCTTGAAGCGCTTTGCTCGTTGTGCTAAGGGGGCGCTTTTACTTATGTGGACTAAAGCGTTTTGATCCATGTGCCAAGACCGCTTTACTCATGTGGCCCGAAACGCTTTTTTTGTCGTGCCAAGGGCGCTTTACTCATGTGGACTGAAACGCTTTGATTGTCGTGCCAAGGGCGCTTTACTCATGTGGACTGAAACGCTTTGATTGTCGTGCCAAGGGCGCTTTACTCATGTGGACTGAAACGCTTTGATTGTCATGCCAAGGGCGCTTTACTCATGTGGACTGAAACCCTTTGATTATCGTGCCAAGGGCGCTTTACACGTGTGGCCTGAAGTGCTTTGCTCGTTGTGTTAAGGGGCGCTTTACTCCTGTGATCCGAAGCGCTTTGATCGTCACGCCAAGGCCGCTTTACTCTTAGAACTGGAAACGCTTTGCTCGTTGTGCTAAGGGACGCTGTACTTTTGGAAGTAACCACTTCCTTTAAGATTGGGCTCATCAAGACCTTACCGCTACGAGTACGACCTACTTGTATCTGAATTCACCATGGAAACAAGAATACTCCGACTTGCTGTCAATCTGCCATGCAGGAAATCTGCTCTTCTTCAGAGGAACCCCCACGAGGTCTGACTGCATCAAAGTCTTCAAAATAGTGAGCAATGTGCTTGGGTGTGGCTGGGCTTTATAGGCCTGCCACATCCCAAGATGGCCGCTGCCTCTAAAAACCTGGGAATTGTAGTCCCTTCATAGAATAGCACTGATAAGTGCATCTTGTCCACCAATGTCCTGACCCTGCAGCTACATTGTCATAGTTTGGACTCTTGCTCTAGGCAAGACTGCTGGTTAAAGGATGACAGTACTTTTGTTTGTAGGCGACTATGCCTGTCCTACAACAAGTCGCAACTGTTGTCCCAACCTTACCGGCTCACTAGCAGTACCTCACCAGAAAACATAATAGTAAAAAGGTGATTTGTGGCAGCCTTTACGCATGGACTCGAGAATAAGACTTCTCAGGGAGTGTCGTGGTTAAACGGAGATTACCCCTTTCTCACAGATATATCATGTCTCATACAAACACAGGCAATGACAAAAATACAGTAAAGTTTCAATAGTTTTTATTTAACACAACTGCAGTTTGCGATATGTTGCATGGACTGCAATGATTAGGATAATGAATAATGCAAGAAACAGAATTGTGAAGACGAGAGTCATTATTACAAAGACTCCCACCATCTTACAATGCATAGAAAAGACATACGAGATGTAATATGCCCTAATACCCTAATGTGAGAGGCCTAACCTCCTACCTAAAGGAGTGCTGGTTTTGCTAAACCTAATCTGCCAATGCCATGTCCATGAGAGGAGCCCCCAACCCTTGTTACCTTGGAATGGGGTCTCTATCTCAGACTCCGCAGGGACACGAAGACTGGGTCAGCGTCAAGATGACGTGCAGCATCGATATCAGCAATGGTGACAATGCCCTCTGGTCGGAATCCCTCTGATTATCTGTCTAAAAGTGCAATGTATTTATATAAATCTACCAGGACCCCTGACGTAGGTGTGTTGCCAAACAATAGATAACAGACATGCTTGGGACGGCAATTAATATAAACAATCCCTCGAAAATATAGAGAGGTAAAACCCCTAAGTGTGAACACCTACTGTTTGTTTGTCTTTGTTGCTTGATTTTGACGCCTTAGCGCGGTGGCACTGATAATGCAATGCATAACAAGTGGCCTAACTATAAACAAGGCAGCCATCTTAGAAGAGTTAAATAATTAAATGGGCTAAGACAGAGCAAGCTAAGTAGGTTAAAATTCACTAGGTGACGGGGGCACGAGTCTGCAAGCCAGAGGCTAAGCTAACTTCTGTTATCCCATTAAAACAAACTAGGATTCACTACACCCTCCCCATTGCTGTAACAGGTATGACAAAGGTACAGGAACCCAAATGCTAAAATTGCTCTGAACTAAAAAAGCTAAAAGCATAAAAACTAGCTAAAAAAATCATTAAAATGTGTTAAAAAGGAATAAAAACAGTTAAAATACATACAGAGATGTTAATGTCAACCATGACAAGCACAGCGTGCCAAAGCAAGTCAAATTAATCGGGAATGGCAAGTCAATTCATCAAATTATTTGCTGTACGCATGATCTTGAAGAGTGTCATCGAAGTCACAAACCAAGGACCTAAAAAATGAGTCAACATCATCTTATGTTAAATCGAGAGCTGGGCAGACAAACGGATCCACAGAGCAGTAGTGAGCAGTACTTTCTGGTGTAACGTCATTCGTTGCAGTGCCCTCGTCCATGGTAGATCTCAAAACGGAAGGCTCATAGGTGGCCTCGCGGAGCAACCTTAGTCTCAAGGGGCATAACCGTGTATGAACCCTCATCGGGGACATCAGCAGTTTGTGGTCCACAGGAGATGTCGGTGCAACAGCAAGACAGACCATAGGCAGATGTTCAAAGAGGCACCATATGCAGTAGTAGTTCCCCAATCAAAGCCAAAATAATTGGAAAGCACCAAACACAGTTGAAAAGAGCGAATGGATGGCTGATGGGATGACTCTGAAGACAGTCTGGAAGATGGACACGAAACCAGACCCGACAGCCTTAAAGAAATGAAGAATCCCAGAGGTGCTTGAAGCATTGAATATTCTGGATACCAGTTCTCCAAAATGCTTGGGGAAGTTGGTATTTAATAGGGATTGTATCTCTGCTGATGATCTCCCAATCTGGAGAGCATACGTCTCCTTTGCGGATGTCAAGGCGAGCTGTTTTTGAAATAATAGCGCCTTTAGCCTACTCAGCTTGTCATAGTTCACATTAATAGTATCTATGTGGGGCCACATGTCAGATACTTTTATCTCTTGTGTGGAGGGAAACAAAACATGTCCACAACACGTAACGACCTTCGAGGCCAAGATTGCGTAGGCAATTCCTGGTCGCATTCTGCAACAACTTTGATCTTTCAGTACCACATAACTTCCATTGGAAAGTACATGAAATACCGAGCGAATCAAAGGGACAGGAGTACCCTTCAGCAAACAGGCCAAATTTACGACCCCCACATTGCAAAGACCGTGAAGGGACACCTGCTTACATATCATGGTATGACTAACAGCAGTCTCACATTCGCTTCCGCTAAGAAAGACCTGTTTTGCCATTTAGACATTTATAATCAAAGGGCAACTCCCACTCTTCCATAATACAGCTATCTCCTTTTAGAACAGGAAGGGATGACAAGTGGTGTGCATGAAGCGACACAAATACGCGCAGCGGAGTTTTGGGCAGGACCTGGACCACGCACAGCCTTATTCCTGACACCTTTCACTCACTGTACCCAACCATTCTGGAACAGGTCCTGTATCATCTAGGGGAACTGGAACCTTGCAAGTGTGGCTAGCACCCACACAGTTAGGGAGACCAGCACACTTCACAGTTGTGATAGTGATAAGCACTACTTGATACAAGCCGTTCCAATGCTGCTCCAAGCAGGATTTCCTTATGTGCTTCTTCGCAATGACCTAGTCACCTACACATAGGCCATGGCAGAGCTCCTGCTGCAGCTGTACAGTAGCTTTTCAAACCTGATGAGACAAAGAATGAACCACATCAGCCAGTCCTTTGCAATAATTCAGCACCAAGTCACCTGGAATATTCACAAGCACTTTTGCAGGCACTGCTGGCTATCTCATGGTCCTCCTCATAATGACTTCATAAGGGGACAAACTAGTCTTTCTGTCGGGTGTACTGCACATAGTCATCAAGACAAGAGGCAACATGTCTGGCCATTTCAGAGTGGTGGATGCACATCCTTTCGCCGGTCTAGACTTCAGGGTACCATTTATCTGCTCAACAAGACCAAAAGTCTCAGGTCTGTAGCTTCAATATAATATTTGCTCAAATTTTAATGCTGCACACAATAATTTTAGGACCTAATTATTGAAGTGGGTTCCTCGGTCTGACTCTAAAGAAGTCGGGAATCCGAATCTTGGTATCAGCTCCCTAAGTAACAGCTTTGCTACTATGAGACTGTCATTTCTCGTGGTCGGATAGGTTTCAACCCAATGAGAAAAAAATGCATACAATGACTAAGACATATCTTAGTTCATTGCACACGGGCAGCTCTATGAAATCCAACTACATCCTATTAAACGGTCTTCCTGATCTACCTGTGTGACTCAGTCTAACAACTGTGCGTTTTCCTACATTCATGTGCTGGCATATGACACACCTGTGGCACACAGCCTCTGCACTTACTCTGAATCTGGGGTTAAGCCATGTCTGTCTAGAGGTCCTTATCATTGTATCCCTGTATGGGACCTACCTGTATGGTCCTGTTGAGGATAGTGTATAGCCATGGGTGACAATAAGCTATTGGACAACACGTCTCTTCCATCACTTGAAACCCAAATATCGTCCTCATCTCTCTTGGCATATCCTGCTCTAAACCAACTTTGCTGTTCCTCCTCTATCACTTTTTCCTGCAACCTCTTAACTTCCTCCCAGGTATCAACAGCAGTTAACAGGAACATTTTACTTGTCTAATCATTTGTATAATTGTTCCATTCGCTATTAAAGGAAGTACAGCTTAGGGCGCACTAACTTACAACCTCATCAGCTATGCATTACCTAAAGATACATAGTGAGTAGATTTCTTATGAGCAGCACACTTGACAACAGTAATTTTTGCAGGCAGCTGTAATGCATTTACCAGATTTTAAACCTTATCACTATTGTGGATGGGGGATCCAGAGGAGGGCATGAATCCTCTCTGGGACCACAGCTGTCTGAAATCATGAGCAACACCAAAACCATACTGACTATCAGTTACGATTGTCACTTTGGGCTGTTCAGAAACACAGCATACTCTGGTGAGAGCAACCAATTTGGCTACTTGGGCAGAAAAGGCTTCATGAAGCCCGGAGGCTTCAATCACACCTGAGATTATGCAAACTGCATAACCAGCTCTCAGTGTACCATCTTTATCTCTTAAACAGGAGCCATCAACAAACATGACAGTTATTTTCAGTAAGAGGAATGTCTTGAATGTCAGGTCTTGGATTTGTGCACAATTCAATCACATTGAGACAGACATGCTCAACCTCATCCGCCATTTCACTTGCATTTTCAACAAGGTTTGGCAATAATGTTGCAGGATTCAGAACTGTACATCTTTTTAAGTTAACATTGGATGGGGTGAGGATGACCTGCTCATAGTAGGTCAAACGTGCACTGGTTAGATACTATATATTGGTCTGAGTTAACAGTATCTCCACAGAGTGGGGAATAAAAACATTCAGAGGGCGACCCATAACAATACCTTTGCACTGTTTGATGCTGACGCTTAGGGCAATGATTGCATTCAAACAATCAGGCAGGGCAGAAGCCACAGGATCAAGTGTGGCAGAAAAAGATGCGGCAGGCATGTTCGCATGTCCATGAAGCTGTGTCAAAACTGAGAAAGCACATCCGTCCCTCTTACAGCAAAACAGAGAAAAACATTTGTTGTAATCAGGCATTCCCAGAGCTGGGACGTGACATTGGCTGTCTTTCAGCTCTGTGAAGACATGTATGCAATTGTCATCCAATGGTACTGGATCAGACACATCTTTGCGTGTCAGCCTCTGTAAAGGCTTGGCCAAAAGGGAAAAGTTTGGAATCCACTGGCAACAGTAGCCAACCATGCCCAAGAACATTCAAACTTCTTTCCATGTGGCAGGGGAATTAATTATTTTTTGACTGCTGAGATTCTTTTTTGTGACACTTTCTACACACCTTTCTTAATGTGGTGACTTAAGTAAATGACTTCTTTCTTGCAATACTGTAGTTTGGCTGGGGAAACTTTGGCCTAGATTTAAAAGGGCCTAGCACTATCTAACGATACACTAACGTCATTTTTATGACACTAATGTGGCGTTAGATGACCAAAAACGCAGGACCATATTTACGAAATGGCGCAATGCATGCATTGCATCACTTTGTAACCCCGTGTGCCACATTATGACAGGCATAATGTATGCAAGAGGGGCGTTCCCCCATAAGGGGGGGGGGTGGAAAATGCTGCACAGAAATCTCAGAGATTTTATTGCATCATTTTTTCCGACAGTTTTAACGCCTAAAAAGGAAAAGGGGGCACACCATTGCTTACAATGGGCCCCACATTTTGCCACTAACCAGGAACAGTACATCAACAGCATCAAAAATGTTGATGTTATTGCCCCCTACCTTGCGCCATGGTGTGCCGTATTTTAAATACGATGCACAGATATGGTGGCTGTAGGGGGGACTAAGGAGCGCAAGGACATATGCCCCCTTATGCCCATTTTCTCCTAAATGATTCATAAAAACAGTTGTGCCTCTCCTGCATGCTTCTCAAGTGCTTGATGCAACCAGTAGGTCATCAATATACTGCACTAAGACTGCATTATAGGGCATTTTAAGTAATTCCAGATTCTTTTTCAATATCTAGTTGAAAAGGGATGGACTCTCAGTATACCCTGGTGGAGCTCGACACCGTGCCAAAACATGGCTGCCAGATTTAAAAGCGAAGAGGAATTGGCTTTCCTCATGCAACGGTATGGAGAAAAAGGCTTGGCATGAATCACTCATGGTGAACCATTCTGCTCCACATGGAATTTGGAATTAAATCACTGCAGGATTTGGTACAACAGGACAACATGGGATGACAATCTTCTTGATTTTTCTCAGGACCTGGACTATGGTGTACTTTCCTTTAGACTTCCACATTCCTAGAATAGGAGAGTTATGTTGACTTCCCATCATCTCTGTCAGAATACCTTGTTCAATTAAACTGTTTATCAGGAGAGTTATTCCGGCAATTGTCTCTGGTGTCATGTTATACATGGGAGTTTTTGGGTACACTGCATTTGGCTTCACTGTTATTTTTATAGGCTCAACTCCTTTGATGTGCCTTGTCTCTTTTCAAGAAAAATCCCAAAACGTAGGTGTCACTGTGTCTTTTAAGCCTTTGGACTAATCATTACAAATCAGCATTGGGTACAATGTGACACTCAGGGACTGCTTCTTAACTATACGGGGCACATCTTCATTTGTTTGGCTTGTGATTCCTTGGGGTGTGCAGGTAATTGAACAGTTTAGCTTACACAGTAGGTCACGTCCAAGTAAACTTACAGGACTTGAATCACAGACCACAAATTGGTTCTCATCTTCAAATAGACCTATTTTTACAAGGACAGATTCTGTCACAGGGTTGGTTAACTGTTTATTTACAACTCCCACAACCTAGATTCCTTTTCCTGAAAGTGGCATATTTGGTACTTCTGCTGTTCTGACAGTGAAACGTGAAGCCCCAATGTCAACCAAGTATGACACATCATGACCTGTTTTGTTAGCATTGACATACTGACCACGTTGATATAATTCTAAGGATGCACCTAGCATGCAATCACTGTCATCTGACGTGTCCGCTTGAAGAAGGTCTAAATCTTCATCACTAAAGTCCATTAAAGAAAACTGTGATGCTGTCTGATTCACATTTGCATTTGCAATTTGATTTAGATTCTGTTGGGGATCAATCATTTGCTGCTCAGTCATCAGGACTTGTGATACCAGCAACAACAACACTTTTACATTTTGCACTCTGGGTCTTTGAACTCTCTGAATTTGAACCTGATTGTTGCCTTGTACCTGAGCAATTCCAGTATTCTGTTCATGAATATTTGCACCATTCAGGGGACACTCCCTTCACCAATGACCCACATTTTCGCTCCCATGTTACCGATTATTTCTCTTCAAAGCCTGTACATCAACAACACCTCCACCTTGACCTGAGCACCATGTCCTCTACCTCTAGGCTGGATAATATTGTTCCCTGCTGTTGCACTTCTTGCATTCAACCAGCGTTCACCATCATCTGCAGGCTTTGACTAACTTTCTGAGCAGTTCTCAATTGCATGACAAATTCCACCTCATTGCTGCAGTACTTTGCATACCACAGGCTCCTATCAATTGTTTGTTCTGCCAACAAATCAAGTGCTGCTGAATCATTCCACTTATGACTGGTTTCAATCCCTGCTCAAACCTAAACACAAAATGACCCATATCCTTAGCATCTTTAGCTTCTATTGTCTCTGTATCCCTGTAATGTTTGAAAGCCTGCAACAATCTCTCATAATGGGCATGAAACAACTCCTTTGCTTCATGTGTCATCCTGTCACTCCTCTTCCAATCAATATCTTTCGGCGACACCTTGTTTTTCAGGAACTCAATCACCTCTACTGATGGTGCACCTGTTACTGGATCTCTTGGGGGTTCACTTTCTGGCCAATCAACATTAACTTTACATTCAATTCACAAATCACTTGGAATCACAAAGAAGAATAAACTTGTAACAAAGGTTGTTAAATCTTGGGCATGTCATGACGATGTAGAAAGTGTCAGGGCGAGGATATCATTACAGGAACATGATGTAGGAAAGTACCATCTTACCTGGCATGTTACCCCCATTTTTACTTGTGTGTCAGTTTGTTTTTACCTGTCTCACTGGGATCCTGCTAGCCAGAACACCAGTGCTCATAGTTGTGGCCTGAATGTGTGTTCCCTGTGTAGTGCCTAAC
This sequence comes from Pleurodeles waltl, assembly GCF_031143425.1. Taxonomy (NCBI): domain Eukaryota; kingdom Metazoa; phylum Chordata; class Amphibia; order Caudata; family Salamandridae; genus Pleurodeles; species Pleurodeles waltl. Next base: position 1,460,295,830 of record NC_090447.1, on the reverse strand, counting down.
TGTGTCACTGAGGCTCTGCTAATCTGAACCTCAGTGCTTATGCTTTCTCTGCCTTTAGAATTGTCACTGCAGGCTAGTGACCATTTTTACCAATTCTAATTGGCACACTGGAACACCCTTATAATTCCCTAGTATATGGTACCTAGGTACCCAGGGTATTGGGGTTCCAGGAGATCCCTATGGGCTGCAGCATTTCTTTTGCCAGCCATACAGAGCTCAGACAATTCTTACACAGGACTGCCACTGCAGCCTAAGTGAAATAACGTCCACGTTATTTCACAGCCATTTTACACTGCACTTAAGTAACTTATAAGTCACCTATATGTCTAACCCTCACCTGGTGAAGGTTAGGTGCAAAGTTACGAAGTGTAAGGGCACACTGTCACTAGCCAAGGTGCCCCCACATAGTTCAGGGCAATTTCCCCGGACATTGTGAGTGCGGGGACACCATTACACGCGTGCACTACATATAGGTCAATATCTATACATAGCTTCACAATGGTAACTCCGAATATGGCCACGTAACATGTCTAATATCATGGAATTGTCCCCCAATGCCAAATCTGGTATTGGGGTGCCAATCCCATGCATCCCTGGGGCTCCAGCATGGACCCCGGGTACTGCCAAACCAGCTCTCTGGGGTTTTCACTGCAGCTACTGTTGCTGCCAACCCACAGATAGGCTTCTGCCCTCCTGGGGTCTGGGCAGCCCAGTCCCAGGAAGGCAGAACAAAGAGTTTCCTCTGAGAGAGGGTGTTACACCCTCTCCCTTTGGAAATAGGTGTAAAGGGCTGGGGAGGAGTAGCCTCCCCCAGCCTCTGGAAATGCTTTGAAGGGCACATATGGTGCCCTCCTTGCATAAGCCAGTCTACACCGGTTCAGGGATCCCCCAGCCCCTGCTCTGGTGCCAAACTGGACAAAGGAAAGGGGAGTGACCACTCCCCTGTCCATCACCACCCTAGGGGTGGTGCCCAGAGCTCCTCCAGTGTGTCCCAGACCTCTGCCATCTTGAATCCAGAGGTGTGAGGGCACAATGGAGGCCTCTGAGTGGCCAGTGCCAGCAGGTGACGTCAGAGACCCGTCCTGATAGGTGGTTTCCTGACTAGGTGGCCAATCCTCCTCTGAGAGCTATTTAGGGTCTCTCCTGTGGGCTTTTCCTCAGAAAACGACGTGCAAAAATACACTAGAGTTCCTCTGCATCTCCCTCTTCGACTTCTGCCAAGGATCGACCGCTGACTGCTCCAGGACGCCAGCAAAACTGCAACAAAGTAGCAAGACGACTGCCAGCGGCATTGTAACACCTAATCCTGATGGCTTTCTCGACTATTTCCTGGTAGTGCATGCTCTGGGGCTGTCTGCCTTCACCCTGCACTGGAAGCCAAGACGAAATCTCCAGTGGGTCGACGGAATCTTCCCTCTGCTAACGCAGGCACCAAACTTCTGCTTCACTGGTCCTCTGGGTCCCTTCTCATCGTGACAAGCGTGGTCTCTGGAACACAGGAGCTGGATCCAAGTGACCCCAACAGTCCAGACAGGGATAACAGGGATAATTGGACCTGGCACAAGGTGTATGTACCATCAGGTACCCACTATAAGCCAGGCCAGCATCATACATTGGTGGTGCAGCTGTGGGATAAGTACTTGTGACTGCTTTACCACTTTGTCATTGGTGCTTTTCATAAGAAAAACATATTCCAAAATACTTAAAAATAAACACAGTTAACCTAAACAGTTTAACTCTCTTTCTAAAAACTTCTTTAAAAGTTTCTAAAAAGTTTTCAAAAGTTTTGAAACATTTGAAAAGTTTATCTCTTTTCTTTAATTTTAAAAGTTTCTAAAACGTTTTTCTCTCTGTCCTAAACCCTTTCTAACAACTATGTGTGCAGTAGAACTTACTCACACAGTTGTTCAGGCAACCTATGGTAGTTTAAACTTTAAAAGTTTGAGGGGTCTCTGCATAGAAAGAGGTTTCAGCATTGGTAAGAACCCTACTAAAGATCTTCTCCTTAGCCTTCTCCTAGAAAGTGACCAGAACCAGTCTGGCCCATCCCAGGATTAGGAGGTAGAGGAGGGGGGTACCCAGCAAGAATCAACGGAGGGCCCTGAGGACTCTGGAGAGTGTTCATCCAAAGAACTGTCAGCTGACAAACCACCTAGTGACATTGGTAGTGGGAGGGGGTCACACACTAGTAGGGCACCTTTAACTCCAAATGGCCAGGTAACTAGGATTCAGGTAGTTAGAGACAGGTCCACTTCTGCACATTCCCATATTTCCTCTGTGTCTCAGAATTCCCAAGCCTCCCACCCTGAGGACAACACCATAGAGAGGGAACTCAGAAAGCTGAGGTTGGAAGAGGCCAGACTGAAGCTGAGACAGCAACAGTTGGCCTTAGACAGGGAATCTCTAGATGTAGAGAGGGAAAGACAGAAGTTGGGGTTAGTTTCCCATTGTGGCAGCAGCAGTGTTCTTGATAGTAATCCTGTAAGAGAACACGATTCTAGGAACCTGCATGAAATTGTCCCCCCTTACAAGGAGGGGGATGACATTAACAAGCGGTTTGCTGCACTTGAGAGGGCCTGTATGGTACAGTTGGTCCTTCAAAGGCAGTGTGCTGCTATCTTGTGGTTATCATTTACTGGAAAGGGTAGAGATAGGCTCCTTACTGTTAGAGAAAGTGATGCTAACAATTTTGCAGTTTTGAAGGATGCACTCTTAGATGGGTTTGGCTTGCCAACTGAACAATACAGGATAAAGTTCAGAGATACCAGAAAAGAGTCCTCTCAAGACTGGACAGACTTTGTAGACTGTTCAGTGAAGGCCTTGGAGGGATGGTTAGATGGCGGTAAGGTGACTGACTATGAAAGCCTATATTTTCTAATCCTGAGAGAGCATATTTTGAATAATTGTGGGTCTGACTTGTTGCATCAGTACTTGGTAGACTCAGATATGACTTCTCCCCAAGAATTGGGAAAGAAGGCAGACAAATGGGTCAGAACAAGAGTGAACAGAAAAGTGCATACAGGTGGTGACAAGGATGGCAAGAAGTAGGATGGTAAGACTTCTGACAAAGGTGGGGACAAAGATAAAAAGCATTCTGAGTCTTCATCAGGCCAACAAAAATTCACTGGGGGAGGTGGGTCCAAATCCTCTTCTAACAATCAAAAGAAGCCATGGTGTTATTTATGTAAGAGTAAAGGCCATTGGGCAAGTGATTCCACTTGTCCAAAGAAAAACACCAATGCTCCCACTACCACAACCCCAACTGCGTCCTCTAGTGCCCCTAGTAATAGCAGTGGTGGTGGGAAGTCTACTACAAATAGCCAATCAAAGGGTGTAGCTGGACTCACCATTGGTAATAAAGTTGGGGTTGTTCTTGGTAGGGAGACCTCAGAGGCTACTTTAGTCTCTGATGGTGGCATCGACTTTGCCACCTTGGTTGCTTGGCCCCTTAATATGGGTAAGTACAAGCAACTTCCCCTAATAAATGGTGTTGAGGTTGAGGCCTACAGGGATACAGGAGCCAGTTTCACCATGGTGATTGAGAAACTGGTTCTCCCGGATCAACACCTACTTAGTCAGCAGTACCAAGTGACTGATGCTCATAACAACACTCTTAGCCACCCCATGGCTGTTGTGAATCTCAACTGGGGGGGGAGTTACTGGTCCAAAGAAAGCTGAGGTAGCCACTGATTTACCTGTAGACTGCTTACTAGGCAATGATTTGGAGACATTAGCTTGGGCTGAAGTGGAGTTGGAGGCTCATGCAGCAATGCTGGGCCTTTTAGGGTATATCTTTGCTCTCACAAGGGCTCAGGCCCAGAAGCAAAGAGGACAGGGAAGCTTGGATCCTGGAGCAGTGGACGAAGTGCTCCCAAAAGCTAGGGGTAGAAAGGGTAAATCTTTGCCCACTATCCCTCCCTCTCCAGAAGATTCCCCTTTTGAGGAAGAGGAATCCTCTCCCTGTGCAGAACCTACACCAGATGAGCTGGCAGCAGACACTGCTGAGCTTTTTTGGTGCAGGGAGGCTTGCTAGGGAAGAGCTGAGTGTGGCACAGCAGACACACACTAGAGGGTTTAAGACAGCAAGCTGTCAAACAGCAGAATGGGGATACCACTGATAGCCATAAGGTCTTTTGGGAAGATAACCTCCTTTATACTGAGTCAAGGGACCCTAAACCTGGAGCTGCCAGGAGATTGGTTATCCCTTTGCAGTATAGGGAGTTTCTTCTGACCTTGGCACATGATATTCCTTTGGCTGGGCATTTGGGCCAGAGTAAATCTTGGGACAGACGTGTTCCATTGTTTCACTGGCCTCATATGTCAGAGGACACTAAGGAGTTTTGTCGCTCCTGTGTGACCTGCCAAGCCAGTGGCAATACATGTAGCACACCTAAGGCCCCCTTAATTCCACTTCCTGTGGTTGGGGTGCCCTTTGAAATTGTAGGTGTTGACATAGTTGCCCCCCTTGACCCTCCAACAGCTTCAGGCAATAGGTTTATCCTTGTGGTAGTGGACCATGCCACTAGGTATCCTGAAGCAAGTACCTTAAGGACCACTACAGCTCCTGCAGTGGCAAAAGCCCTCCTGGGAATCTTTTCCAGAGAGGGTTTCCCTAAGGAAGTGGTGTCAGACAGAGGTAGTAACTTCATGTCTGCATACCTCAAAGCTACGTGGAAGGAGTGTGGTGTAACTTATAAATTCACTACTCCTTATCATCCACAGACAAATGGTCTGGTTGAGAGGTTTAATAAAACTCTCACAGGTATGATTATGGGACTCCCTGAAAAACTCAGAAGGAGATGGGATGTCCTGTTGCAATGCCTCCTTTTTGCTTATAGGGAGGTACCCCAAAAAGGAGTGGGCTTTAGACCCTTTGAACTTCTCTTTGGGCACCCTGTAGGAGGTCCCCTTGCGCTTGTGAAGGAGGGTTGTGAACAACCTTTAAAAGCTCCAAAGCAAGACATTGTGGACTATGTACTTGGCCTAAGATCCAGAATGGCTGAGTACATGTAAAAGGCCAGTAAAAACCTTCTGGCCAGCCAAGAGCTCCAAAAGCAATGGCATGACCAGAAGGCCGTCCTGACCAAGTACCACCCAGGACAGAAGGTGTGGGTATTGGAGCCTGTGGCCCCAAGACCACTCCAGGACAAATGGAGTGGACACCATCTCATTGTTGAAAAGAAGGGTGAGGTCACTTATTTGATAGACCTGGGCACTGCCAGGAGTCCCCTTACGGTGCTCCATGTCAATCGCCTGAAACCTTACTATGACAGGGCTGACTTAACCCTGCTCATGGCAACTGATGAGGGGCAGGAAGAAGAGAGTGACCCTCTCCCTGACCTCTTCTCCTCCACTCAAGGTGATGGCTTAGTGGAGGGAGTGGTGCTTGCAGATTGCCTTACTGCTGAGCAGAAGGACAACTGTATAAATCTCCTAGGCCAATTCTCTGACCTCTTCTAACTGATACCAGGTACAACTACCTGGTGTGAGCACACAATCAACACTGGAGACAGTTTACCTGTCAAAAGTAAGATGTATAGGCAGCCTGACCATGTCAGAGATTGCATAAATCAAGAGGTACAGAAAATGTTGGATCTGGGAGTGATTGAGCCTTCTGAGAGCCCATGGGCTAGCCTAGTGGTGCTTGTCCCAAAACCTCACACTAAAGATGGTAAAAAGGAAATTAGGTTTTGTGTTGACTATAGGGGTCTCAATCAAGTAACCAAAACTGATGCTCACCCTATTCCCAGGGCAGATGAGCTAATAGATACACTGGCTTCTGCCAAGTATCTAAGCACTTTTGACTTAACTGCAGGGTATTGGCAGATTAAGTTGTCAGAAGATGCTAAACCTAAAACAGCATTTTCCACCATTGGAGGGCACTATCAGTTCACTATTATTCCCTTTGGTTTGAAAAATGCACCTGCCACTTTTCAGAGGTTGGTGGACACATTCCTGCAATGTTTGGAAGCTTTTAGTGCAGCATATCTAGATGATATAGCTATCTTTAGCTCCACCTGGGATGAGCACCTGGTCCACCTATGGAAAGTTTTGGAGGCCCTGCAATAGGCAGGCCTCACTTTCAAGGCTTCAAAGTGCCAGATAGGACAGGGGAAAGTGGTTTATCTGGGCCACCTGGTAGGTGGGGAACAGATTGCACCACTGCAGGGGAAGATCCAGACCATTATGGAATGGACTCCCCCTACAACTCAAACCCAGGTGAGAGCCTTCTTAGACCTCACAGGGTACTATAGGAGGTTCATTAAGAACTATGGCTCCATTGCAGCTCCTCTTAATGACCTCACGAGTAAGAAGATGCCTAAAAAGGTATTGTGGACAGCTAGCTGTCAAAAGGCTTTTGATGAGCTAAAACAGGCCATGTACTCTGCACCTGTCCTAAAAAGCCCTTGTTACTCCAAGAAATTCATAGTCCTGACTGATGCTTCTGAATTGGGGGTAGGGGCAGTTCTATCACAGCTTAACACTGAGGGCCAGGATCAACCTGTTGCTTTTATCAGCAGGAGGTTGACCCCTAGAGAAAAGCGTTGGTCTGCCATAGAGAGGGAGGCCTTTGCTGTGGTCTGGGCACTGAAAAAGTTGAGACCATACCTGTTTGGTACTCACTTTATTGTTCTGACAGACCACAAACCTCTATTATGGCTTAAACAAATGAAAGGTGAAAATCCTAAATTGTTGAGGTAGCCCATCTCCCTACAGGGAATGGACTATACAGTGGAACATAGACCTGGGAGTACCCACTCCAATGCAGATGGACTCTCCAGATATTTCCACTTAGACAATGAAGACTCATCTGGGCAAGGTTAGCCTTATTGTCCCTCGTTTGGGAGGGGGGGGGGGGTTGTGTAGGAAAGTACCATCTTGCCTGGCATGTTACCCCCATTTTTACTTGTGTGTCAGTTTGTTTTTGCCTGTCTCACTGGGATCTTGCTAGCCAGGACCCCAGTTCAAATAGTTGTGGCCTGAATGTGTGTTCCCTGTGTAGTGCCTAACTGTGTCACTGAGGCTCTGCTAATCAGAACCTCAGTGCTTATGCTCTCTCTGCCTTTAAAATTGTCACTGCAGGCTAGTGACCATTTTTACCAATTCTAATTGGCACACTGGAACACCCTTATAATTCCCTAGTATATAGTACCTAGGTACCCAGGGTATTGGGGTTCCAGGAGATCCCTATGGGCTGCAGCATTTCTTTTGCCACCCATACAGAGCTCAAACAATTCTTACACAGGACTGCCACTGCAGCCTAAGTGAAATAACATCCACGTTATTTCACAGCCATTTTACACTGCACTTAAGTAACTTATAAGTCACCTATATGTCTAACCCTCACCTGGTGAAGGTTAGGTGCAAAGTTACTAAGTGTGAGGGCACCCTGGCACTAGCCAAGGTGCCCCCACATAGTTCAGGGCAATTTCCCCGGACTTTGTGAGTGCGGGGACACCATTACACGTGTGCACTACGTATAGGTCAATACCTATACGTGGCTTCACAATGGTAACTCCGAATATGGCCATGTAACATGTCTAAGATCATGGAATTGTCCCCCCATGCCAAATCTGGTATTGGGGTAATTGCCAATCCCATGCATCCCCGGGGCTCCAGCATGGACCCCGGGTACTGCCAAACCAGCTCTCTGGGGTTTTCACTGCAGCTACCGCTGCTACCAACCCACAGACAGGCTTTTGCCCTCCTGGGGTCTGGGCAGCCCAGTCCCAGGAAGGCAGAACAAAGAGGTGGTCATTACAACCCTGGCGGACGGTGTTAAAGCGGCGGTAAAACCGTCAACAGGACGGCGGTAAAAAAATTGCAGTTACGACCGTGGCGGAAACCGCCAACAAAGACAGCCACTTTAACACTCAGACCGCCACGGCGGTACAAACAAACAGCGCAGCGGTCACAGCCAACAGACAGGTGGAGGACAATGTACCGCCCACACTATTATGACAGGCCAATCCGCCACCTTTTCCGGGGCGGATTCACCACGGATAAAAACACAGCGGAAACAGGAATTTCGAAGGGAAAACTCTCACCTCTACACACCCCACGAGGAACGAGGACACCATGGACCCGGAACTCCAAATTCTCCCTGCGATAGTCTTCCTGTTCCTCTACCAGGAGCACGAACGCCGGCGGCGAAGACCACGGTGAGTACTGCACCTACGACGGAGGGGGGAGGGAAAAAACAGGGACACACACACGCAACACCCCCACCCTCACCCACTACAACACACACAAATGCAAATCTATACATCACAGTAACACCCCCCAAACCCCCTGGAAGAATGCAAAGACAATAGAAAATTAGTGTAACCATTGTAATATATTAAAAACAAGTAGCCAGAAATATATATATACACCATGTACAAAATATATACCAAGCATAGTAGTCCAGGTAGTGCACTAAGATAGTCCGTGGATCACTGAGATCCCCGACCATGATGGAGAGAACACTGCAGGGGCATCAGAGAGCAAGAAAACAGGCACCTCAGGGGGAGGGAAGGGGGGGGCACCTCAGCCGGTTGAGTGCACAACGCCAAATCCACGAGGGGGCCACATGCCCACTGTTCCATCCTGGGGAGTGCAAAGCCACAGTCTCTCAAGTCTCTACAGTGGGTAGGTTGCCCACTGTTCAATCCTGGGGAGTGCAAAGCCACAGTCTCTCAAGTCTATACAGTGGGTGGGTTGCCCACTGTTCCATCCTGGGGAGTGCAAAGCCACAGTCTCTCAAGTCTCTACAGTGGGTGGGTTGCCCACTGTTCAATCCTGGGGAGTGCAAAGGCGCAGTCTCACAAGTGGATGACAGTCTCCACTGGTTCTGGAGGGGGCTTTGTGCCCAGAGTGCTTCATCCTGTTAAGGACAGAGGTAGTGGATGTCAGTCTCCACTGGTTCTGGAGGGGGCTTTGTGCCCAGAGTACTTCATCCTGTTAAGGACAGAGGTAGTAAATGTCAGTCTCCACTGGTTCTGGAGGGGGCATGGTGCCCAGAGTGCTTCATCCTGTTAAGGACAGAGGTAGTGGATGTCAGTCTCCACTGATTCTGGAGGGGGCATGGTGCCCAGAGTGCTTCATCCTGTTAAGGACAGAGGTAGTAAATGTCAGTCTCCACTGGTTCTGGAGGGGGCATGGTGCCCAGAGTGCTTCATCCTGTTAAGGACAGAGGTAGTGGATGTCAGTCTCCACTGGTTCTGGAGGGGGCATGGTGCCCAGAGTGCTTCATCCTGCCAAGGACTGAGGTAGTGGATGCCTTTCTCCACTGGTTCTGGAGGGGGCTTTGTGCCCAGAGTGCTTCATCCTGTTAAGGACAGAGGTAGTGGATGTCAGTCTCCACTGGTTCTGGAGGGGGCATGGTGCCCAGAGTGCTTCATCCTGTTAAGGACAGAGGTAGTGGATGTCAGTCTCCACTGGTTCTGGAGGGGGCATGGTGCCCAGAGTGCTTCATCCTGCCAAGGACTGAGGTAGTGGATGCCTTTCTCCACTGGTTCTGGAGGGGGCTCTGTGCCCAGAGTGCTTCATCCTGTTAAGGACAGAGGTAGTGGATGTCAGTCTCCACTGGTTCTGGAGGGGGCATGGTGCCCAGAGTGCTTCATCCTGTTAAGGACAGAGGTAGTGGATGTCAGTCTCCACTGGTTCTGGAGGGGCATGGTGCCCAGAGTGCATCATACACCCCGTGACGGACTCAGTTGCGTCAGTGCCCCTGTCGCTCATGGGCTAGTGGTGCTTGAGATGGCGGTGCCCTGTTCAGCAGTGCTTGAGATGGCGATGCCCTGTTCAGCGGTGCTTGAGATGGCGGTGCCCTGTTCAGCAGTGCTTCAGATGGCGGTGCCCTGTTCAGCGGTGCCTCAGATGGCGGTCTCCATTGCAGGGTCTCAGCTGCTGGCGGTCCTTCATGGCCCTACGGGCCTTTTGCTGGCGGTCCTTCATGGCCCAACGGGCCTTTTCCTGGCGGTCCTTCATGGCCCAACGGGCCTTTTGCTGGCGGTCCTTCATGGCCCAGCTGGGCTTGTGCTGGCGGTGGCCTCCTGGGCAGGTGGGCTTGTGCTGGCGGTGGCCTCCTGGGCAGCTGGGCTGGTGCTGGCGGTGGCCTCCTGGGCAGCTGGGCTGGTGCTACCGGTGGCCTCCTGGTCAGCTGGGCTGGTGCTGGCAGTGGCCTCCTTGGCAGCTGGGATAATGGCGGTCTTCTCCACCGTGCAGCTCTTCCCAGACTTGCCGGGTTTCTTGTGGCCCTTCCCCACCTTGGAAGGTGTCACAGCTGACTCCACACTCCCAATGGGAGCGGCGTTGGTGGCTGGAGTCTTCCCCCTCTCCCGCCGGGCACTGGACAACTTCTGATGCTTCACAGGTGGGGGACTGTCTGTGCTGTGGCTCCGTGCCACACTGGCTGCCCTGGTGGCCGGTGCACTCCACATTCCGGTGACTACAGGCACCACTGGTCCCGGAGATGTTGTGGCTGAGGTGCTAGTTCGGGACCTGTGAGACGGACGGGGTAGGGGAGGTGTGGGAAAGAGGTCAAGGGTGGACAGGAAAAGTTTTTGGGAGACACTGGGACGGGTAGCTGGAGGGGGTTTGGGAGTGGAGGAAGAGGTGGTGGTTGTAGGAGGTGTACGTTTGGTGACTTTGGGTGAAGGTGCATGCGCTGGAGGCTGTCGTGAGGTGGATGGCTGTTGGGTGGGTGTGTGCCTGCGTTTGTGTATCTTGGGAGGGGGCGTCACAGACACACTGGGAGAGGACAGAGGGGACGTGTGAATGGTAGTGGGGGTGGTGACTGCACGTGAGCGGGGTGTGGTGGTGGGTGTGCTGGAGAGGGACGTAGTGGCTGTAGAGGTACTGCATGCAGGTGTGAGTGTAGACAAGACTGGGAGGGAGGAGGGAGACGAGGAGGAGGGGGACACAGTGGAGGCAGTGGATGTTGGTGTGTCTGCATGTGTGTGATGCTTGCGTGAGTGCCTGTGGGATGTGTGGTGCTTATGTTTGCCTGAGCTTCCCTTGTGTGTTGACGTGTGTGCATGTTGGTCTGTAGGTGTGCTTGGGATAGGCTGAGGTACAGGGGATTGGGTCGGGGTTGAGGAAGTTGGAGGGGGGAGGCTAGAGACGGGGACAATGGCTGCCATCAGTGCTGAGGCCAGAGTCTGAAAAGATCGGTGAAGGGACGCCTGACCAGAATGAATGCCCTCCAGAAATGCATTGGTTTGTTGCAACTGACTCTCTACACCCTGAATGGCATTCAAAATGGTAGACTGCCCAACAGTGAGGGACCTGAGGAGGTCAATGGCCTCCTCACTGAGGGAAGCAGGGGTGACTGGGGCAGGGCCTGAGGTGCCTGGGGCGAAGGTGATGCCCACCCTCCTGGGTGAGCGGGCACGGGGCGAAGGCTGAGGGGCTGCTGGGAGGGCGGTGCTGGAAGGGGGGGTGGCGGCTGTACCTGTAGATGCGGGGGGCACAGATGTTGCCACCACCACAAGGGAGCTCCCATCAGAGGACGAGTCAGTGTCGCTGGTGTCAGCTCCTGTCCCCGCCGTGGAGCTCCCCTCGCCCTCCGTCGCACTGGTGAATTCAGACTCCGTAGTGTTGCCCTCCAGGGCCATGTGGGATGCAGCTCCCTCGTGCTCCGTTGCCACTGCTCCTCCGCCTGATGATGCTAATGCACACAAGAACAGGGAGACCACAAAAAGGGGGGGGAGACAGAAGAAAGACATGTTGAGTGCATGCATTACCGCTACCGTTGGCGGACACGACAGACACAGAAGCCCCCTGCACTACGCCGCGCTCTTGGGCTCCACTGTTCAATTTCTGGGAAATGGCCTACAAGGCTATGGACGACCTCTGCACACATAGATGACACAGGGGCATGACTACCTGTACTTGGCCTCTACAGAGGTGGGCTGGGGTGCCACATGGCCTGACATACGGAGGGGCCTTGCCTACGGAACTCGCCCTGGCCTAGGGAAACCCACAGCCCTCCTCCCCCACCCAGACAACTCCAGTGCGCGCAAAGTCAGCAGAATGAGAGTGTACTCACACCCTTGTGTCTGCTGTGGTGCCCTCGAGCGCCCATCCAACTCCGGGTAGGCCACTGCCAGGATCCTGAACATCAAGGGGGTCATGGTGCGACGGGCACCCCTCCCATGTTGGGAGGCCATCCCCAGCTGAGCCTCCGCCGTCTTCTTGCTCCTGCGGCGAATGTCCTCCCATCTTTTCCGGCAGTGGGTGCTCCGTCTGTGGTAGACCCCCAGGGTCCGGACGTCCTTGGCGATGGCACGCCAAATATCTTTCTTCTGGTGGGCGCTGACCTACATGAAATGTACAGGGGAAAAAGAGAAGTCATTACCAACTGCACCGTCGAAGTGATTGGCCCCCATCCCTACCCTTGCCATGTGGCACATGCATTCACCGTCTTTCATGCACGCAGCACTCTCCCCCCTTCCTTCTTACATCCAGCCCTCTCCACACAGGCATAGCCCATACAGCATGCTCCCAGTGTACTTACCTGTTTGTCTGGAGGACCGTAGAGTAGCGTGTACTGGGGGAGGACCCCATCCACGAGTTTCTCCAACTCCTCCGATATGAAGGCAGGGGCCCTTTCCCCAGACACTCGAGCCATTGTCTCTTCCAGACCGAGGTCACAGCAGCACTTGCAGTGTAGGTCCTCTACTGTCGAAGATCAGGTATCGAGTGATTGAAGTGATAGAAAATGGCGGTCACGTCCGCGGCGGTGCGTACCGTCACCGCCGGCGTACATCGCCATTGGCTCCTGGGACCCATAGGGTCCAATGTTAAGCAATGCAGCATTGCCCCGCGGTCTTCGACCGCCTACCGCGACGGTGTACAACGCCAGCGCAGTTACCTCACATCCCATTGTCCCACTTTACAGGTCAGGCAGCCGCCATTTCAGGGGCCCACATGGCTTCATTTCCAACTGCGTCACTCATACCTAGGCCTAGACTCAACACACATACAGGCCACCTTTTGTGTATGATAGGTGTTCTGTGTAAACTGTGGGTATGTACCTCTGAGTTGTTTGACTCTGTGATCGCTGTTGTCCTTCATAGGCACTGTCCTCTGGGACATGTGAGGAGATGGTGGCATCCTCCGGTGTACCGACCGTTGGTGGACCTGTCGACAATGGAGGAGCGACATTTGATCATCACCTACAGGCTTGACCGTGCCACAGTCCAGGAACTGTGTACCCAGTTGGAGCCAGACCTGATGTCAGCAATCCCCATCCCACAGGAATCCTCCCTCAAGTGCAGGTGCTGTCAGTGCTCCATTTCCTTGCAAGTGGTTCCTTTCAGACAACAGTGGCCATGGCATCAGGGATGTCCCAGCCTATGTTTTCCAACGTGTTGTCCAGAGTGTTGTCTGCCCTTCTGAAACACATGCGGAGCTAGATTGTTTTCCCTCAGGTGGAGGATTTGCCTACAGTGAAAGGTGATTTTTATGCCCTGGGACACATCCCTAACATCATATGTGCCATTGATGGGACCCATGTGGCTTTGGTCCCCCCCCCACAGGAGTGAACAGGTGTACAGAAACCAGAAGAGTTATCATTCGATGGATGTAAAGATGGTATGTTTGGCAGACCAGTACATCTCCCATGTGAATGCCAAGTTCCCTGGCTCAGTGCATGACGCCTACATCCTGCGGAATAGCAGCATTCCTTATGTGATGGGTCAACTCCAGAGGCACCGTGTGTGGCTATTAGGTGAGCACCTGGAAGCAAGTCAGTGGGAATGGTTGTCTGGGGATATCCCTCCAGGTTAGTGCGTGTCTAACAGTTGTCCCTCACCATTTGCAGGTGACTCTGGTTACCCCAACCTGTCATGGCTACTGACCCCAGTGAGGAATCCCAGGACAAGGGCAGAGGAACGCTACAATGAGGCCCATGGGCGAACTAGGAGGGTGATCGAGCGGACCTTCGGCCTCCTGAAGGCCAGGTTCAGGTGCCTTCATATGACAGGTGGATCTCTATTCTACTCACCAAAGAAGGTGTGCCAGATCATCGTGGCCTGCTGTATGCTTCATAACTTAGCTTTGCGACGACAGGTGCCTTTTCTGCAGGAGGATGGTCCAGATGGCGGTGTTGTTGCAGCTGTGGAGCCTGTGGACAGTGAAGACGAGGAAGCAGATGAAGAAGACATGCACAACAGGGACTCAGTGATCCAGCAATATTTCCAGTGAGACACAGGTAAGAATACAGAGCTGCCTACTACATGTACTTTGACACTACTACCTCTCTACTGTGTGTCGTTTTCACCCAGTGTATGGTCACTGAGTTGTCACTTTCCCTTACGATTTCACAGATGTGGGTCCCACTGTGTGACATCTGCTTAGATTCCTCATGGACTAGAGCTGTGTGACATAGGTATGTTGACATTACAATTGAAAGAGCATTTTGTCACTGTAATTGCTAATACACTATTTTGAAATCACAGACAGACTCCAGATTGTTTTGTGCTTTAAGTGTGTTTATTTAAGTGCTCAATATTGGAGGGGGTAGTGAAATGGTGAGGGGTGATGGCGGAGGAATGTCCATGGCAGAGTCCAGTCTATTAGTCTCACAGGTGCATTGCCCATATGGGCATAGGAAGTGGAGCTGGGGCAGTTTCAGTATGGACAGGGTGACAAAGTGGGACAGTAGGATGACAATCAGGATGGTCTCATTTCTTGGCGGGGGTCTTGGCATCGTGCTCTGTCTTTGTCCTGGATCTCAGGGACCGTTTGCGGGGTGGTTCTCCCTCTGCAGGGGGTGGGGTGCTGGTGTGGTGGTCCTGTGGCGGTGCCTCCTGTCCACTAGCGCCGGCGGAGGTGGTGGGCAGTTCATCGTCCATGCTAGTGTCAGGGGCCCCTTGTAGTGCCACAGTGTCCCTCCTGGTGTTCACAAGTTCCTTCAGCACCCCTACAATGGTGCCCAGGGTGGAGCTGATGGTTCTGAGTTTCTCCCTGAAGCCCATATACTGTTCCTCCTGCAGGCGCTGGGTCTCCTGAAACTTGGCCAGTACCGTTGCCATCGTCTCCTGGGAGTGGTGGTAGGCTCCCATGATGGAGGAGAGGGCCTCGTGGAGAGTGGGTTCCCTTGGCCTGTCTGCCCCCTGTCACACAGCAGCCCTCCCAGTTCCCCTGTGTTCCTGGGCCTCCGTCCCCTGGACCGTATGCCCACTGCCACTGCCCCCAGGTCCCTGTTGTTGTTGGGGTGGTGGGTTATCCTGGGTTCCCTGTAGTGGTGGACACACAGCTGATTGACGTGTCCTGGGGACGGAGGTATGGGCCGATAAGTGGGTGCTGTGTTGGTGTTTCCAGAGGGTGGAAGGTCTGTAGTGGCCTGTGACTGTGTGATGGGAACCAACTGTCCCGAGGTCCCCGATGGTCCGGGCTGGTCATCTAGATCCAGTTGGACAGAGGTGCTGTCATCACTGTGGGCCTCTTCTGTTGGTGGTGTGGACATGTGTGGACCCTCCTGTCCGGTGACGTTGGGTAGGGGTCCTGCAGGGGTATAAAAGGATGGTTATTACATCTGTGTGTGTCATGGTGTGCAATGGGTGGGTGACCGTGTACCTCAGTACTTGCATTCCTGTGTGAGACCTTGTGTGAGAATGGTTTAGGGGGTTGTATGGGTATGTGCAGTGGGCATGCTTTAGTGATGGTTGTCCATGCTTTGTTGTTGCATGCAGAGCTTGGTGTTGGGATGGGTGGTTTGTGATATTGGGACATATGTGAGGAGTTGGGGTGCTGGGGGTGAGGGTGAGGGTGGGGGTATGTGATAGCATGCAGGTAGGGTGGGGGTTGTAATAGTTAAGATTTGACTTACCGGAGTCCATTTCTCCACCTACTCCTGCAAGGCCCTCAGGATGCAGAATCTCCAAGACCTGCTCCTCCCATGTTGTTAGTTGTGGGGGAGGAGGTGGGGGTCCGCCGTCAGTCCGCTGAACCGCCAGGTGGTGTCTTGAGACCACGGAACGCACCTTGCCCCGTAGGTCGTTCCACCTCTTCCTGATGTCCTCCCGATTTCTTGGGTGCTGTCCCACTGCGTTGACCCTGTCCACTATTCTTCACCATAGCTCCATCTTCCTTGCAATGGAGGTGTGCTGCACCTGTGATCCGGATAGCTGTGGCTCTACCCGGACGATTTCCTCCACCATGACCCTGAGCTCCTCCAAGAACCTGGGGTGTCTTTGCCGTGCCATGGGGTGGTGTAGGTGATGTGTGGGGTGGAGTGTGTGGTGATATGTGTGCTGATGTGTAGTGGTGTGTTGTGTGAGGTGCGTGGAAGTTCTGTGGGTGATGGTGTTGTGTGCCTGTGGATGCTGTTGTTCTTGCTGGTGCTCTCTCTCTGGCCTTCTCTCCATAATTGTGGTCGTAGGGGGTTGTGGGTGATGTGGGTGTGTGTTTTATATTGTAATGGGTGTGTGGGAGTGGTGTGTGTATGTGTATCGGGTGTGTGTATTTTGAATTGTCCAATGTGGCTGTGTTTTGTAGATCTGTGTGTATTTTGAGCGCGGCGGTGTGTACCGCCAATGGAATACCGCGGTTGAAAGACCGTCGCGTGGATTCGTGTGTCGTGATAGGGTGTGCGTATTTCTGTTGGCGTGACGGTGGAGGTTTTGTTTTCACCAGTTTATCACTGACCTTTGGTGTGGCGGACTTGTGTGGGTGTCTGAATTTTGGCGGATTCCAAAATGGGGGTCATAATAGCTGTGGCGGAATTCCACGGCCACGGCGGTGTGTTGGCGGTCTTCTGCACTGCGGTAAGCGGCTTTTACCGCCAATGTTGTAATGACCACCAGAGTTTCCTGTGAGAGAGGGTGTTACAGCCTCTCCCTCTGGAAATAGGTGTTAAGGGCTGGGGAGGAGTAGCCTCCCCTAGCCTCTGGAAATGCTTTGAAGGGCACAGATGGTGCCCTCCTTGCATAAGCCAGTCTACACCGGTTCAGGGATCCCCGAGCCCCTGCTCTGGTGCCAAACTGGACAAAGGAAAGGGGAGTGACCACTCCCCTGTCCATCACCACCCTAGGGGTGGTGCCCAGAGCTCCTCCAGTGTGTCCCAGACCTCTGCCATCTTGAATCCAGAGGTGTGAGGGCACAATGGAGGCCTCTGAGTGGCCAGTGCCAGCAGGTGACGTCAGAGACCCCTCCTGATAGGTGCTTACCTGGCTAGGTGACCATTCCTCCTCTGAGGGCTATTTGGGGTCTCTCCTGTGGGCTTTTCCTCAGATAACGATGTGCAAGACTGCATCTCCCTCTTTAACTTCTGCCAAGGATCGACCGCTGACTGCTCCAGGATGCCTGCAAAACTGCAACAAAGTAGCAAGATGACTACCAGTGACATTGTAATGCCTAATCCTGCCGGCTTTCTCGACTGTTTCCTGGTGGTGCATGCTCTGGGGGCTGTCTGCCTTCACCCTGCACTGGAATCCAAGAAGAAATCTCCTGTGGGTCGACAGAATCTTCCCCCTGCTAACGCAGGCACCAAACTTCTGCTTCACTGGTCCTCTGGGTCCCCCCTCATCGTGACAAGCGTGGTCCCTGGAACACAGGAGCTGGATCCAAGTGACCCTGACAGTCCAGTGGTCCATCTGTCCAAATTTGGTGAAGGTAAGTCCTTGCCTCCCTAAGCCAGACAGTAATCCTGTGTACTGCGTGAACTGCAGCTGCTAGGGCTTCTGTGCACTTTTGCAAGGAATCCTTCATGCACAGCACAGCCCAGGTCCCCAGCACTCCGTCCTGCATTGCTCAACTCGCTGAGTTGACCACCGGCTTTGTGGGACCCTCCTTTGTAGTGTTGAGATGATCGCCGTGCTCAGTTTTCTTCAACCCATGTTCAAGTACTTCTGCGGGTGATGCCTTCTTGTGCATGGGCTCTCTGTGTTGCTGAGGGTACCCTCTGTCTCCTCTTCCAAGAGGTGACCTCCTGGTCCTTCCTGGGCCCAGGCAGCACCCTTTTTCTTCAATCATGACCTTTGCAGCTAGCAAGGCTCGTTTGCGGTCTTTCTGCATAGAAACAACTCTGCATCCTCCAGCATTCCGTGGGACATCTTCTGTGCAAAGGAGAAGTTCCTGGCATCTTCCGTTGTTGCAGAATCTTCAGCTTCTTCCACCCTGAGGCAGCCATTTTGCACCTTCATCCGGGGTTTAGTGGGCTCCCACCCCCCTGGACACTTTTGTGACTCTTGGACTTGGTCCCCTTCCTTTACAGGTCCTCAGGTCCGGGAATCCATCTTCAGTGCTTTGCAGTCAGTTGTGGTCTTTACAGAATCTCCTATCACGACTTTAGTGTGTTTCTGGGGAAGTAGGGTCACTTTACTCCTACTTTTCCGGATCTTGGGGTGGGGTATCTTGGACACCCTTAGTGTTTTCTTACACTCCAGCGACCCTCTCCTTCAGCCACACCACTGAACTCCACTGGGCAGATCACCACTGCATTCACTTCTCCTTCAAGAAACCCACAACACACCACCACTGCAACGGATCCCCCACCGCAGTTGGAACAAGGTCACCAAATACAAGCTTATTGCGACCCTCTCCCGGAACCCACCCATCAACACCACCCACACTGATGCGGCTGCCTGCAACTTTAGGCAGTGGGTCGACACCTATGCCAATACTCTTGCCCCAATCAAGAATCCCTCCAACAGACTCACTGACGGAAAGGCCTTCTGGTTTACCGCCCACCTGTCTACCCCCCCTCCTCAGCACCTTGTGACCCTCACAAGTGAGTAGTGCGCTTTACAAATTCCTGATTGATTGATTGATTAAATACAAAAAATAAGCAACCCTAATAATGGGCTGGCCCTTGATCTAAAAACGTTTGGATCTGATATTCCTTGGGCCCACAATTATAACATGGGATTTAGAGTAGTTGGTGGTCAGATCAAGCCCATCCATGTAGGTGACAAAAAGATCAAGCTTGAATCCTGTCCAGGTAGGAACCTGGCTTGGCAGTTTGGGCTGGACTGCTACTATGGGGAGCAGGGTCAAGACTGATTTGCATATAGCTGGGTCCGAACTGGGGTGACGTGGCTAGCAAAATAACAATGGATTAAACACAGATTTCTGACTGGGGATGAGTGTTTGAAAAGTTTCAACACTGTTCATCATTTTATTTTGTGATATTGCCTTGTGCGCTTTAAGTGGTTAGGGTATGCCCAGATGTGTATCCCTTGCTTGCTGTGCCACTGGATTCAAGCTAGCATGGCTGATGAATGGTGATACCCTGGAACCGGTCCCAGGATGCTTGAATCCTGTCCAGGGAGGACCTGGCTTGGCAGTTCAGGCTGGACTGCTTCTATTGGGAGTAGGGTCAAGACTGATTTGCATGTAGCTGTGTTCAAACTGGGATGACATGGCAAGTAAAATAACAATGGATTAAACCCAGATCTGTGAATTGAGGTGAGTGTTTGAAAAGTTTCAACACTCCATCAATCATTTTATTTTGTGATGTTGCCTTGTGCGCCCTAACTGGCTATGGTATGTCCAGACGTGTGTCCCTTGTATGCTGCACCACTGGATTCAAGCTAGCCTGGCTGATGAAGGGTGATACCCTGAAACCAGTCCCAGAATGCTTGAATCCTGTCCAGGGAGGACCTGGCTTGGCAGTTCAGGCTGGACAGCTTCTATTGGGAGCAGGGTAAAGACTGATTTGCATATAGCTGGGTCCGAACTGGGGTGACGTGGCAAGCAAAAATAACAATGGATTAAACCCAGATCTGTGACTGGGGGTGAGTGTTTGAAAAGTTTCAACACTCTGTTTGTCAATTTATTTTGTGATATTGGTTTATAGAAATAACTCAAGGCAAGCAAACAAATATTCCCGTCTTGCAAAAGCCCACACGAAGGTTGGTCTAAAATATTGCCTGCCCGCCAGCTATTATAAAAGTTGATTACAATTCATTCACCTGCGAAGTTCTTAGGAGAGTGTCCCATTCATGATCTTTGAAAGCCAATACAATACTTTGTTTTTTAGTTGCAGATAACTTTTCATAACTGCTTTTTTAAGAGAAGTAACATTGACCATAACAAGGACGTAGAGAGGCGCAGCTGGAAGGAGTTGTATGGTAACCTCACTGGGGATGTATTCCACAGGGAGAATAGTGGGATCCGGCTTGCCCCTTCCCAGTCGAAGGTTGGACAGAGAACGGTGTTGGGTGGAAGCAAATGTCGTAGTTCCAGGTACAGTAGATGGCCATGGAGTGGAAAGAGATGGCCCTAAAAGGGAGGGAATGTTAACTGTCTGGACAATGGATTTTCAACCCTGACCCCAACTGTCTAGGAGAGAGGGCCAGGCTTATTAAAGCTTGCACCACGGGGAATACTAGTCACCCCACCATCACCCCCACTCCGTGAGATTTTCCACCTTACATACACAGGTAACCAGATCATCAAAGGCCCTAATAAGGACTCCTTCCAGTTTCACAAAATAGTCATGGAGAGAACATAAATCAAATGCGGGTAGGGGTGCTGAGGGTTCTCTCTGTACATCCACGCTCACAACAGCGTTGTTCTTCTTAGTCACTCTCACGCATGTCCTATGCTTATTCTTCAGGCTGGCAATGGGCTGGGTTGGGAGATGTCCCTCTCAGGGCATTGTACTGCTACAACTCCCCTCGGCATCGAAGGAGCAACTGCAGGAGATTCTGCCTGGTCGCTCCTTTGTTCACATACCAATTACAGAGTGTGGGATCCCATGATCATAACAAAACCATCTGTTCACTAGGGGTACCAGATAGGGGAAAGATGAGGCCATCCCTAGATAAGGATACACTTCTTACCGACAGCTTAGTCTCTTTGGAAACCACGCCCACTGGGGGGACCTTGGAGTTGGCCCATTAGTCTTCTTTTTCCCCATCTCTGGGATCCTCAAATCTTGACAGATAAACTGGCACTCTTCACGGGTGAGCAAAACAACAACAAAAAATACAAAGCCCCACAAAATACAACAGGAATAAACAGCTGAGCCCATACAATGCACAAAGAGAAAGAAAAATAAATATGCCTTCCTAAAACCTGAAGAGTCAGAGTCTGTGACTATGTGGCGATAGGACAGCCCTTATAAAAATACAGCAGATAAAAATCAGCAATCAGTGCAGGTTACAACCAGGCAAAGGACAATGTCTCAATTATCAAAGTCTTCAGTTCCCCAGAGTCTTCCAGTATTAGAACAAACAGTCACCCATAGCGATCTCTCAATGGCAAAAGGCCCAGGCACCCAAAGACACATAGATCTGAGTGAAAAAAAAGTGTTGTACCTTTCCCCCATGAAATCTCCACCACCAAGAACAGCAAATTAATTCAGGGGCAATGTACCGCAAATCCAAGGGGGGTGGCCCTGCCCACCTCTTCCTGGCGCTGAAGGGAGCTAGATGGGCCACCCCTTGACCCAGGCGCGGCCAGTGCCTGTCCTGCACAGCAGGAAGTATTATGGTGCTATAAATGCATCAGGGAGCTCCCCCTCCTCAGCTGGGTAACTTTTGAGGCACAGTGTTTCCTGGGACTATGAGTCCCACCAGGGAGACGTCCGGCAGCAGCAAGTGGCAAATTACAGTATCATGCTGCCTGAAGAGTGATGGCACTATAAGTGCGTTAGGGGGCTCAACCCACCTGCCTCAGGTGGTTCATGTTTGAGGCCCAGTGTTACCTGGGACCAAGAGTTCCACCAGGGCGAAGTCTGCGGGCACCAAGCGCCAAATGACAGTCCACCTCCAAGTGGTATTTCTCTCATGGGCAGTATCTTTACAATGTCCTCAGCTTGATTTGCTTCTCCTGGAGGCTTATTTGGCTTTGCTTTCTTCTGATCTCTTTTTTGCTCATCTACCTTTCTTTATAGCACCCTATTTCTGAATGTATATAATCAATTCTTTAATGTGTGTTTTCATTCCGTGGGACCTCATGTTGACTATATCCTTTGTGCCAAACTCCAATCTGTAACTTCTCTTTAAGGGTTTTGAATTTTCCAAATCCACATCATATTTCTCAGCCACTTCAGCTAATCGTTCATGAGCCTGTTGTGCATGTTGGCTAGTGTTTCCAACTTGGCTGTTTTTAAAATTCCTAATGTGTTTTTGTTAATTCCAATTTCAGTCTCAGCACATTCACTGATCTATCTCTCTTTCTGGGATTACTTTTGTTCTCATACTGCAGTTTGTTATACCTGTTGCACCTTCAGGACTCAAATTATGTAACCAATCATTTAATTGCTGTGCAGTGAAACCTCTCAAGCTTACAGAATTATTTTGTGCACCTTCTGCTCCTAGCAATCCTAGTCTGCTGATTTGGGGTATTGAAAATAGACATGCTTTCTGGCGTGTTAAAGGGTACTCCTCATTGCAGAGTGCTACAATTAACATTTGGGATTTGTTCTGGTCTGGGCAAAAAATACAATGAGGCTCTTTGAGGAAACTTCGCATCAGGGGTAGATCCTGCCAGACTTGTCATTGGGTTTGGATATACAATTCAGGTAGGGGTAAAGGGTCTAACAAGAAAACCTGTTCTGTCCATCTTTGACTTATTAGAGCACACTCATCTCTGAAGCCTATTGGTGATATCCCAGCAGATGTAATTGATGTATCCGGCAACAGTTGGTAAATTTAATGAATGTGCATTGTTTCCAGACATACCTTAAGCATACAAGGGAACAACGGGACCAATAGTCAGAGGAACTGCTAATGCATCTGGACCAATATGATTTGTCTGATTTTGAGGAATTGTCATTCCTACACTCTTTCCTGTTAAGAGAGTACTGAAACTCTATCCTGTTTGACTTTGGGAAATATTTGGTATTGACTAACCTGAACTAAACATTTGCACAGGTTGATTCAGAAGAAAATATTGGCACAGGTGGTTTTGCATAAGGTGACTGCATTTTTTGGTTCACATTAGAATTTGGCACAATCTGATTTAGAATAGGACGTGACACAGGCTGAACTGTGGTAAAACTCTGAACTGGTTGGGTTGCTTCAGGAATTTGTGTCACTGAACTTGCAGGTGTACCTGTTATTATCTGATTCGAGACTTGTGCAACTGGTGCAGGAGGCAGATTTGGGGCTACATTTTGGGCAGCTTTTCTTCCTGCTCCTACCTTAACTGAGTGGTTTGGAGGCAGACAATTTATCAAGATCTGATTTCTGAATTCATCATCTGAATCACTCTCATATGTCACAGTCTTTTTATCCTCGGTATCTGTTCTCCGCTTTCCTTCTCCTGTCTTTTTCTTTGTTTTGGGTTTAACACCTTTTCAATCTTCACTAGAAATAGCTGGATGCATCCTAACTCCCTCAATTATGTCTGCTCCCCAAGTTTTCTGTCTACATCCCGTCTAGCCTCGCCAAGTGTCTTGATTGCTTTCTGCATTCTGTTCTCATATTTAGTTATCATTTTTTGTTGTGCTATGAGTTCCCAAATTCTAAGTGCTTCAAATTCTTCAGGTCCAGGAGGCGATTTTGTTTCACAAAGCACTCACCTTAATTTTTATCTAGAAATTTTAGGTTAAAATTTCCACAACAGGGAAATGCTAAGGCACCTTCATTCTCAGAAATCTTTCACCATTGTTCATGCCGCAAATACACATGAAATTGTTTTAGAGACATTACATAATCTTCTAACTGGAATAGAATAAACACATCTCCTTTTAATGCACTTTTTAACACTTTAAAGAATTTAGGGCCAGATGTATCAAAAAAGTGTTTTGTGATTTCCTAATAGCGAATCCTTGTGATTCGCCAACTGGGATGCACAACAGTGTGTTTAACACCGTCTGCGATTACCAAATGGGTCGAAAGACACCTGCCTCATTAATATTGATGAGGCAGGTCCCAGTTAGCGACCCGTTTGGGAATGACCACAATAACAGGGATAGTGGCCTCCTGGGGGCAGCAGACCACCATGTCTGTGATTGCTTTCAAATAAAGCAATCTTTTTTTTTTTTAAATGCAGCTCGTTTTTCTTCAAGGAAAATGGGATGCGTTTAAAAAAGAAAAATGAAAAGTTTTTTTTTCATTTTTTAAGAGTAGGTAGTGGTCCATGAGACCATTGTCTGCTCTTAAAAACATTTTTGTTACCATTCTCAAAGAGGAAGGGGTTCCTCTGGTACCCTTGGTACCCCTTCCCGTTTGCAAATGTGTTACTACCATCTTGAAGTTGGTGGTAACTGAGAACGCTTTGCGACTGCATTCACAGTTGCAAAACATTCCTACATACCAGTGCGATTCAGTATTAGGATGGAACGCCCTAAACACCGTTTTGGCCAGTTGCAACCGGAAAAAATCTTCGGACATCTGGCCCCTAGTTATAATCAAATTGAAAAAGTCGCAATAACTTTTCGCTCAAATCAGGAAGTAACTTTAATCCTGCAATCATTTCCCCTTGATGTTCTCAACCAATAGCAATGCAGCAGTGTCCACCAGTACCAGCGCAGCTTCACACTAACCGACCTATACCAACGCAGCATACTTTAGGTTGGTTAGTCTGATGTCGCTCTCACTTCTTCCAGCAATGGAGTTGCTTCACAATTGTCTCTCATACAATCGCTCTCACATGCCTAATGCAAAATATTGCTATAAAAAACCAACAACCTGTCTGCACACTACAGGATAGAAACTCAAACACGTCAAAGCAGCAAGGAGATACGCTTTCCCACTGAAGCTTTCAATATTACACAGTGAGTGAACTTGACCAGCAAACCTCACTCCAGTTGGTACAGATCCTCCATGTGCACTCAGGTTCACTTAATACCAATCAAAACTCACATTCATGCAAGGAAAACAATTTGCACTGTCATCAACGTCTCATGACATGCTGCATACAATAAATTAATCAAATGTCTTCTACACTTGTGCATTATCCCAGGATCTTAGGCCACGATGGACCCATAACAACAACTACTGCAGACAACTCAGCAAAACACTTCACAACATTACACTTTAGCACAATCTTTAAGCCAAAAGCAATGCAAGAGCAAAACCCTATTAATACTCACACCTCCGTCTCTCGCAGGAATGATGCTGGAACTTCATCATTCTTCGAAATAGACCACGGGACAGAATTTGGGGTGGACAAAATTTGGACTGGCAATCACACGGGACTAATCCTATGTCTCTAGCATGGACCCTTCCCCCGCCCTTCCTTTCTAGGACAAAAGGGTCTGCTACCAGATCTGCTAGAGCATTTTCATACTTTGCAGGAATAAATGCTCAATGAGGGCAATGGATTTTTGGATCCTTCGTAGGGTGTGGTAGAACCAAGCAACAAAATTTCAATTCAATACAAACCAATGACATTAGACAGTATGACCAATGTGGCCATACAAGAAAAACTCCATTCAGGAATAAAGTCAAGGAGTTTATTACAAACGTAAGCTCAAAAACATGTAGACAATTTGCAGGACAAAGTTATAGAGATAAAGAATCTCCATAGGTTGACCAAGGTGACAAAATAAGTTCAAGTAAACTAACATTAAGAGAACTACGCACTGAACAAAAACAAAACTGAACATCAGTAAAATAACCTGATTTATGGAAAACAAGCATTGCTCAGTTTTAATAAACATTACAGCAGTCCATATCATCACAGTTGAAGTTAGTTGGGCAAGTGTAAATATCTATAGACTATCCAATCAGGGAAAAACGTGTGGGGCGGGACACATGCGGGCAAAAGACAAAAAGGGCAAAAAGAATATGAACAAAGGCAATCTCAGGGATCAGATTACTAACTAAAATAGCCAAAAAAAAGAGTAAAACAATTAAGTGTTAGCATATCAGAAGCTCAGTCAAGAGCCTTCTTTGGGTTAGAGAGAAATCTCTACGTGTAAGCAAGGCATTTCAAATGAGCAAGGGCACAGGAGAGCAATACCTCTCACAGTCCAAGGGGTTCTGCAAGCAATAGCAAGGTAAAGGGCAAAGAAGATTCTTCTTGGAGCTCCAGGGATTCTTTCTTCTGCTGGGATCTGCAGGGGTCTGCAAGGTTTCTGACCAAAGTCCAGCTGGGTATAAATATTTTAAATTTAATCTATTACAAAACTAGCATTCTCAGGGGAGTGGAGTCTGAAAGAAAGGTACACGTTAGCAAGAGGTCTTGACATTTTATGCACAGTCATGAATACAGGGCCTAGCAGGCCCCACTTAGGCAATTGCAAAATAATTAAATCAGCACATTAATACATTCAAATAAAACACATTTTAATATGCAACCTATAAATTATCACACCATCATTAGCATTCATGTTATAGTAACATTTAAAACAAAAAAACTTTGTCAATACATTTCAAACAGTGAGGGGCAGAACTGCATCTTTCTATTTTTGCACACATATTTAAAGCATCTGTTATGAGTAATTCAATATCGATTCAATGCAGACTTTTACTTTAGACTCTAAAATATAACATTATAAGAGATTAATCCTTTTTTCAGTCATTAGTCTAAGACGAATGCACACTAAAATTGCTTCTCAAAACATCACTTTGCAGTCAAACTATTAATACTTTGATTAACATAGTGCACAGACTGTCATGGATAGATGATCACTCTGACATGAGAGACAGTACTAGAATTTCTGCTACATCAGGGCCATCTATCATTGTTACTGTTTGTTGCTACTTGTGCTCTTTACAGTATGGAATCACGCTTTTGACCAAAACATGCTGTGTTTAACATTTGACCCTCTAATCAGGAGCCTCCACACCCCAAACATCCAACTGCCATTGTCTTGTGAGCTGCCATTTAATAAGGTCAAAAATACAGCGACATATAAAAGAATAATTGTTCAAATCTACACATAGAGAATGTCAGATATTTGCACAAACACTTCTTATTGTATGATGAGGTTATAAAATATCCCCACAAGTGAGATGTGTAGTCTGGACATAAAAAATGAGTACTATAACAATTACACCACAAAGTAAAGTGAGAAACATATTCCGGATAGAACATCCAGATACAAGGGATCCCACATTCACTGTGCCAAAAAGTAGCCGGATCAATTGTGCATTGTGCAGAGGATGTGGAAAAATCAGAGTAAACAATATTCTTAATCTTGTAACCACCATCAAGCCCCAGTGCCACAATAATAATAAAACCAGTTGTTGCAGTTTCAAACTGTAATGTCCATATGGATACCACATGCAAAGTCAGGGTCCATGGACGATCCCTTGTATAATAATACAAAAAAATACAAAAAATGTGGAAAATCTTACCTGTAGTGCAGCTCCATCACCAAAGTGGATGTCAGCGCCTGTGAATAGTTACACAGGAAGAGAATGCAACCAATCGCCGTCTGTACCTTGCTGCAGCAACCTTGGATAAAATCACAAGGGAAACTGCCTCAAACTTTGAGGGGAGAGGGATAGGAAGGGAACACCAGTGAGGAGATCCAGTTGAAGTCAAAGACTCATTGTTTTTTGGAATATGTTCTTGAATTGGTATATATGATACAATTAATGATCTCACCTACCTGATGATGGACCTCAAAACCAATAGTGAAGAATGGACACTTCACGCTGCCCTTTTTCTGCTATGGTGATGGAAGGAGATATGAGTTTGAGCCAGACTGTTTATTAGCTGCTAGGTAGTAGTCACTAACACATTGAACGTAATTAGTTTGTGACTCGGGCTTTCATCTCACATCCCAAACTCTCACTTAAGCAAAGTATCAGAGTACCTGTTTAGACTTATTACAAACTTTGTGAATTAAGGCCCAGATTTGACTTTTTGACGCAATTTTGCGTCAAAACGTTTAGGGCTGACTAGCGCCATTTTTTTACGCAACCCAGCCACCATATTTATACTATGATGCAGGGTAGCACAAAAATTAGGTTAGAGTCAATTTTTTTTACGTTAACCATTGCACCTTGTCATAAGGCAAAATTACGTTAACGCTGGAAAAATGACTCTACCCTGTTTTGCGAAACGTAAATATGTCGCAAAACGGAAATGCCCCATTTTTACCAGCATTAGCGTCAAATACAGAGGCTAACTGAGAAAACAGTGCAAAGGAGAGGCAAAATGGAGCCAGAAAGCCAGGAGAGACCCCATGGTGACCCCAGTCAACCAGGAACCAGCCACGAGGACACAGACAAGAAGGGGAAGGAGAAGAAAAAGAGAAAGTGTTGTTTCAGGGCGGAGGAGCACAAAATACTGGTGAGAGAGGTGACGAAGCATCAACATCAACTCTTCATCACCTCAGAATTGCCAATTGGCAGGATACAGGCTATTTGGCAGCAGATGGTAGACATGATTACCAGTGTGGCAGAGGTGAGGAGAACTGTAACAGAGTGCAAGAAATGCTGCCATGATTGTAAGCGAAGGACAAAGGAAAAAATGGCAAGGAACAGGAAGGCAGCACTTCAAACTGGAGATGGTAGTCCAGCACTACAAGAGTACTTGGACGAGATGGAGGAGATGGTTGCAGCGGTCATCCCGGAGGAACTGGTCACTGGAATCGCAGGACAGGACAGTGCAGACTGCCAGGAAACACAACAAATGCAGGGTACGTTGCATGGGGGAAATTAATGCTAAATTGTCAAGTGCAAGAAGGGTGAGGCACATAGGACTCACGCAATGCTTGTCACATTGCACATGAAGCAAGTCTCACCATGCTGACGTAAACTACACATGTACCTAGGCCTTGGTAGTGCCATGCACCATAACACATATACAACCTGGACATATGTCAATCATCAGGCCTAAATACCTACATGTAAGTATGCAGCAAATGGGATGGATAGCATGTATAATGACTGTGACTCTAGTTGTGTCATCACAACATCCCTTGCATATAGTCATATTAACCCTATTAACAGGACCAAGACTTCAGAGACTAGGTAGTCAGTCAATACCATTCCTGGGGTTACGTCATGGTGGTGTCCCTTGCAGTAACACCTTGAAACTGCCTTGCCTCATTGCCCAAACACATGTGTGCTGCATCTTACAGCACACAATTCATTGCAACCGTCCCAACAGTAACCAGATATGTGCTGGTAGCACCACCACCCAGTACGTTGACAACACATCCACATAAGACAGCCACCACTCCATCCGGCAGTGAGGATGCCCCCTGGGCCCAGGGAACAATAATCTGAGCAGGCACTGGGGGAATAGCAGGCTGGTCTTATATCACTGGAAACATGCCACTACCCAGACCAACTAAACTGGTGCAGTGTGGAACCACACATCTTGATGCGGGACAGAAATGTGCCACTACAGAAAATATGTACCACATATAGCAAACTGTAGATCACAACAGTTACAGGCTGACGCCACAACTACTCTGACACAACCATGTGAGACACATAGGAATGGGGAAATAAACACACACATACAACCCATGGTCTATGACTGTGAATATAACGGTGTATAATTCCACATTGACGGGCAGGGGATGATGCAAGGGCAAGTCTGGTGTTGGTAAGACTGCCAGTGCAGTGTACCCTTTGTGGTTGGCATGATGAGTCACACGTTGGGATGGCAGGTGGAAATCTGTCTGCTCATGATAGCTCTGTGGGGCACTTAGCACCACATTGTTAACGGATCAAATAGAGTCAGTGCCAGTCTTGGGGTGCATTGAGTGTGACAGGACATGTCACACTTAGCCCTGCAAATCAGGCAGTGGAAAGGGCAAAGGGGCAGGGCATGGGACCCCCGGCACTGCCCATGCCAGGTGGATGGGCTGTGCAGGGGCACACCACACCACATCACCATCAACGTTTGCATGGGGGTTTCACTGGCATGTAAAGGCTGGTGGGAATGCGGGAACAGACCTGGAGTGTAGCGTTGAACGTAATGCTGGTCTGGTGTCACAACACAGGTGGCATTGCCAGGCTGTAAGCTGCTGGGAACCTGCCAGTGCCAGGCCATTGGCCCATGGGGCATTCCCCATAGACAACAGTTGCCACTACCATCTGCGCTGTTGGTGGTGGTCATACAGGCAATGGCAGTCATGTGGTGATAGAACTGCCGCACTTGAAATGAGGGACCAGTATGACTACCTGCAGAATTACCATCAAACTAGCTTGAGGCACTGACCTATGTTCAACTCCTGTTAACTGGCTATGTTTATAAACTCATTTACCATCAGGCACTGTCACATACATAATGATGTACACAGCAAGAAATTATATCCATGCTGGCCATCCCTGGGTCTATCCCTGTGCCTGTGTCAAATTAGCTGTACTGCCACCATGCTGCATCTCATGTATCATAGTGCAAGGATGGCTGGATTGAGGGGAGATCACAGGTGTGTAGGAAGGTACACCTACCTGCACAGACATAAAATGAAATTGAGCTCTGCTAGGTCCATGTGTGCTGTGCAATGTAACACACATACACATACATCAACATGAGGAGCTATCAATGGTAACACGAGCATAGTGTCCTGGCAATGCCATCCCTGGGGTGGTGCAAGTTTCAGTACCGCATGGGTGTATGTGAAACATGTAAACTGGGGCAGGGGGCATATTGCCATGTGTTGTGGTGTGGCTTGAGCACTGCAACACCCATTGCAAGGCCTCACCATGCAAATGGATGCATAGGGAGAGTTGACAATGACAAGATGTCGTAAAGCCACAAAAAGGATATACATCACACCTAGTAGATATGACACAAACAATTGTGCCACCTGAGCTTTTCCTCATGTGACACTCAGGTGGGGCATAGGGATGATACACTACAACCATGGTGTACAGGAATAACATTTGGGAACTAAGATGATAATGAGCCTCCAATAGCAAGTCAGTGACGTGACATATCAACTGCCACAACACAGAAAGATTGATTTTACACAATCTCATTGTAGAGGATAATGGCTCTCCTGCTGATCTGCCTGCCTTGGAGTACCCCGATGACCTGGAGATGACCAGCTGATAACCACAGCCAAGAGACTCTCCAAGAAGTCCTCGTATCCCTCCAGACACCACCTTCAGTCCAAGGAAGTTGTCAGTGCCCTTTCCCGGGGATCTGCACGCTGCTGAACAAAAGGCCCACCTCCTGGTGTCACCAACTCAGAAAGCTATTATAGCACAGAGTTATGATGAAGCCAGGCGGGGAAGGGAATTAGGGTAGGGAACTGCAGGGAGAGAGATCTGAAAAGAAAAGGTTAGAACAAATATGCATATACTCATTGATAACAGTATAATTCACCAATAGACTCTTGAATGAAGGCGTCTCTGTGATATCGAATTGAGACCCTTTGTGAATTGGGCGTAACCCCTTCTTTGAATCATAGAACAAAAACAAACTGCAACCTCTGAACCTAGAGATGGCAAGAGTCTTGGACTATGGACATACTCTAAATACCAATCATGTAATCACTATACATTCATAAACATAAACGTTTGATCTCAGCCTAGGAATTCTCAAAGACTAAAATATGTATCTCACATATTCTCAAAGCCTTAAATATGTATCTCACATATTATGCTTCCCAAAAAACAATGAACTATAATTTGCTTAACTCCGAAAAATTTTCACATTGACTTCCTAGGCCTGAAAGTTTTACTCATGTGGACTGAAGCGCTTTGATTGCCGTGCCAAGGGCGCTTTACTCATGTGGACTGAAGCGCTTTGATTGCCGTGCGAAGGGTGCTTTACTCATGTGGGTTGAAGCGCTTTGATTACCATACCAAGGGTGCTTTACTCATGTAGACTGAAGCGCTTTGATTGCTGTGCCAAGGGTGCTTTACTCATGTGGACTGAAGCGCCTTGTTTGCCGTGCCAAGGGCGCTTTACTCATGTGGATTGAAGCGCTTTGATTGCTGTGCCAAGGTCGCTTTTACTCATGTGGACTGAAAGACTTTGATTGCCGTGCCAAGGGCACTTTACTCATGTGGACTGAAGCGCTTTGATTACCGTGCCAAAGGCGCTTTACTCATTTGGACTGAAGCGCTTTGATTACTGTGCCAGGGGCGCTTTACAAGTGTGGCCTGAAGCGCTTTGATTACCGTGCCAAGGGCGCTTTACAAGTGTGGCCTGAAGCGCTTTGATTACCATGCCAAGAGCGCTTTACAAGTGTGGCCTGAAGCGCTTTGCTCATTGTGCTAAGGGGCGCTTTACTCATGTGATCCGAGGCGATTTATTCGTCGCGCCAAGGCCGCTTTACTCTGAGAACTGGAAACGCTTTGCTCGTTGTGCTAAGGGACGCTTTTACTCTTTGAACTGGAAGCGCTTTGCTCGTTGTGCTAAAGGGTGCTTTACTTCTGGAAGCAACAACCCCCTTCAAGATTGGGCTCATCAAGACCTTACCGCTACGAGTACGACCTACTTGTATTTGAATTCACCATGGAAACAAGGATACTCCAATTTACTGTCAAGCTGTCATGCAGGAAATCTGCTCTTCTTCAGAGGAATCCCCACAAGGTCTGACTGCATCGAAGTCTTCAAAATAGTGAGCAATGTGCTTGGGTGTGGCTAGGCTTTATAGGCCTGCCACACCCCAGGATGGCCGCTGCCTCTAGAAACCTGGGGATTGTAGTCCCTTCATAAAATAGCACTGATAACTGCATCTTGACCATCAATGTCCTGACCCTGCAGCTACATTAGCTTTCCCACAGGGCAGGCGATGCTGATGACCACTTCTAAAACAAGAGGGGATGACAAATGGTGCGCATGAAGCACCGCACATACGCGCAGCGGAGTTTTGGGTGGGACCTGGACCACGCACAGCCTTATTCCTGACATGCCATTAGTCACAGAGTGTCAGTACAAGAGTGCAGGAATATGGGGGCACATAGCTACACACTAGGGGCCAGATGTAGCAAAAAAAAAATTTGCGAGTTGCAAAGTGCGAGTCAATGCGACTCGCAATTTGCAACTCGCAAATTGGTATGCAGTACGGTGTCTCAGACACCGACTGCAACTCGCTATGGGGTCGCAATGACCCACCTCATCAATATTCATGAGGTGGGTCGCAAATTGCGGCCCCATAGCGAGTATAGGCACTCGCAAACATGGAGGCCTGCTGTCGTCAGCAGACCTCCATGTTCGTGACTGCTTTAAATAAAGCAGTTTTTTTTTTTTTTACGTGTAGCCCGTTTTCCTTAAAGGAAAACGAGCTGCACTTAAAAAAAAAACCGAAACCTTTAGTTTCGGTATTTTTTCAGGGCAGGGAGTGGTCCCTTGGACCACTCCCTGCCCTGAAAAAATATTTTGGGGTCCATTCACAAAGTGGAAGGTGTCCCATGGGGACCCCTTCCAAATTGCGAGTGGGTTACCATCCACTTGAAGTGGATGGTAACTGCGATACCATTTGCGACCGCGTACGCGGTCGCAAATGGTATTGCATACCACTCAGACTCGCAAATAGGAAGGGAACACCCCTTCCTATTTGAGATTCTGAAATGCATATTGCGAGTCGGTCCCGACTCGCAATATGCATTTCTGCATAGCAAAGAGGCATTTGCGCCTCGCAAACGGCGATTTTCGCCGTTTGCGAGGCGCAAATCCTTTGCTACATCTGGCCCTAGGTTCCTACATGATAAAGAACAATGCTGGTTTCATGCCCTACAAGCAATTCACTGAGTATGTCAACAATGTTGAACCTATGTATGCTTCACTCAGTACATGCGGCAGGAATGGCTATGAAACAGTTCTCAGGCAATATCGTCAGCTGGGAGTGCCAGTAGGACACATTGGTGTGTAACAGAAGTACTTAACCTCATCTGTAATTGCCACTGGTCAGTTTTGCAGGATAGATTTTAAATGTAGGCTGTTGTCAGATGTGCCACAGTGCACAACATTATTACACAGGTCCCTAACACTGACAGTTGAATTACCACACGTACCTGTCCAATACAAAGTAAATATAGTTACCTTGAGTGGTGGGTACAGTGGATGGCTGATGCATAGACA
Source organism: Pleurodeles waltl (assembly GCF_031143425.1). Taxonomy (NCBI): domain Eukaryota; kingdom Metazoa; phylum Chordata; class Amphibia; order Caudata; family Salamandridae; genus Pleurodeles; species Pleurodeles waltl. The sequence goes on along the minus strand of NC_090447.1, from coordinate 1,460,261,993 downwards.
AGTACATGTGTTGTTGCTGCCAATGTGACAGTTCAGTTGTAAACAGGTGACGAACAATTTAAGAGAGGGATGTGGAGGCAGGACGGAATCCTTAGGCACACAATTTTCCCTGTGCACTCATGGGAAGACCCTGAGACACAAGCATATGACGTAAAAAGTAAAGGAGTACCCAAAAATGTTGATTAATAAAGAAACTAAACTAACAAAATCAAGAAAACCTATCCTAACCCAAACTAACCTATTTTAGCTATACTTAACCAACAACTAAACCTAACTACCCTAACACATTTAACACCACACTCTAAACATTGGCCCTCCACCCACTTATGTTACGAGAAACATGCAGCACAGCATGATCTTAAACTACACATATTCTAACTATATCTAAACAAATATATATTTTTAGTTTTTTTTGCATTTTTTTCTTACACACATATATACCCCAACATACCCCAACCACCATCCCACAAATTAACATGTGAAAAGTAAGAAAAACACCCCCCACATCCACGTATCCTATCTAAATTACATACCTACCCTCACCTAACACTAACCCCCTAAAACCCACTATAAAACATGAATAAAAATGAGGCGGGAGGGGACAGAACTGGGAGGTGAGACTTCCGAAGACACTCATAGTGTGGCCTTCTTGAGGGGTTTTTGAATGTATTTCAGTCTCTTTGTATTAGCAGCCACCTCCTTCTCCAAACTGTCCAACCATTGCAATACAAGTGAGACGTCCTCTGCAGATCCTGCAGCATTTTAGGGACCATGGCAGCAGTTGTTGTGGGCTGATGCACCAAGGTCTAAGCTGTGGCAGCTGTGGGTGTTGACGTGGTGGCAACTGTGCCCCCCTGCACTGCTGTGGAGCTGGGTCTCTTCTGTCTGGCCACTGCCAGTGTGGGACCCTCTTGTGTGAATTCTCGCCATTCCCCTGTTGATGTCTCAGCACAATAGCGGCGACCTATTCTCCGGAACCCAGATTCCACTGCCAAGATATGGCAGTAGCGGGCTGCCCTCTTTGGGAACGCACGTAGTTCCTCATTGGTCATGTTGGCAGCTGTTAAACGGAGACAGGCAACCATCAGTGTCACCATTGTGTGGAGTATGTACAGGTTTTTGGCTTACACTGTACATCTAATTACACATGCACTCCAAATCACATTCCAGAAAAGAGAATGGCCCTGATAAATGTAACGACAACGCTGCCTTAGCATCATTTCATTGACATCAAAGCGACGCAAAACGAATTTATGAACCAAGCACATGGAGGTGTGCATTGCTTTTGCGTAATTTGTAATAATGCAAAGGCAGCGTAAACTTCACATAGATCAGGGCCAAACTTCCTCATCATCTGTGTCAATTTTCAACTATACATCACCAGTAGCTTGAACATGTTATTGGGAGGATGGGATGCTGTTAGTAAACAAAAGGGGTCAGTGCTGATAGGTACACATGGAAGCCTGATTAAGATGACTGTCACATGCACTGTGAGCATCACATCTACCTACACATTTGGTATTCCTCTCCCCCTGTGCCTAAGGGGGGATGGTCATGCAATCCATCATCTCAACTGTCCTGGTCATCCACCAAGGCATGCCCTCTCATACATGGAGTCAGGGAGTGTGCTATATGTTAGGAGAGATGACAACTAGGGAGCTGATATCCATTGATCTATCACATCTACATTCATGTGTTCAGGTGTAGACAACTATCAATACCTCATCTGCCAATATTGTTCCTTACACACCCATTTCCATGCCAGCACATGTTTGGCCTTGACCTGCATGCACGCCAATTACATTCCACATAAGTGTTCCATACATGGAGTGCAAAATATGGAGCGCCATGCTGGGGGACAATTGCCAACCCAGTCCTCCATATTCATGACAATACAAGGGTGCACCAAAGTGGGTTTAAAATGGTGCATCCCTGTGTTGTGAGAATAATGTAATGCCGCACTGCCAATATTCTCACAGCACTGCACTTCTTTGTCACATGTGGCCCTACACGTGGCTTGTCATCATCTTGTTTACATGATGATGGCCATTGAGCACCACGAACCTCACAAGATGTGACCCTCTGGTGGTGCATTGGGATCCTTTCAATGAGACACAATGTCATCATCCAGCCTACTTTGATATCTGATCATTTGACAGCTTATCACATCTAGCATTGTATGCAACACACATGACTCACTCACACCAAACCCTGGATTACTTCACAGGACACACATTATCACACTTACTGAATACATCTGGGTCCTCAAATCGTACCACTTTGCTGATCATGTAGGGGGCGGGTCCACCTGTAAGATATGAATGGAAAACTAGGCTTTGTGTCATATCACAGTCGCTACTAGTGGACAACACATTTCAGTGTGTACTATTTTAGAGGAGTGAGCTAGTTATCCTAGTGTAAAACAGTGCAACAAACACACCATTATGAACACACGATGACACAGACACTCAGGTGCATGAGAGACACACATCTGCACATTTACACTGGGCCAGAGACTCATGTACTGCTACACCCTGCAGCAACCCTATGTGGGCAATCTATAGAAGATGGAACTCCATGGTATAAGGGGGATTTGTGTAACAAATACATGACACTACCCTTGTGCTTTGCAAGACATAACTCAGGTACTCAAGCTTGTCCTGCAAGGCACCCAGAGGCACTTTGTGATAGACATGCGGCTCAATTATAAGTCTGAAATGATCATGCGTTGAGTAATCCATGATTGATGTGGCAAAGTTGTGTGATAGTATCAAATGTCCCATTTACATTGCCCCCAATGGCGGGTAAGCCCCCTTTGCTGACATAATGGCTGGGGCAGGGATCATGTGCGTTAAATGATGACAAAGTTGCGCTATACATGAATTGCCCAACTTTGTTCATGCAATCCAGGAAAATATGGTAGGCTGGCGGTGCCTTGGCGTATCATACATGAAACTATGCCGGGGCACAGTTGTCGCCATGGCCCCTGAAATGTGTGAGTTTGTGATGGTTGTACATGACTCACCAGACATCTGACCTGCATTGGTATAATGGTAGGACATGTGAACTCCATGTCTAGGCTGGCGCAGTTACACTTCATTCTGGTTGTATGCAACCTGTCCACAAGCATTGCATGTAACACATCTGCAACTGTCATTAAAGAGTGGTGAACAGTAAATAGTATGCCAATGGGAGACTCACCAACAGGTCCACCGATCTCGACACTAAGAGGCTTAAGCAGATCCTACTCCCTGGCCACCAGATCTGCCCAGCAATGCTTGAGCTGGTGCTCATTCCTGGTGCTCTAGTAGACCCTCTTCGGGTGGTGGAGCACCTTGCCCCACCGCAGCTGCCTGACCTCGGTCCTGTAGTCCTGGATGACCCGGCCTCCCATCTCCAGCATCATCGACAGGTAGTGGGCTACCAGCCACACAAAGCCACCCAACTCATCCTCTCCCATCCTGGTCAATTCCCCCCTGCCAGACATGTTAATACTGGAAAGGTGGACCCCAAATACGTTGACCAAAAAATGAAATTTATGGAAACTTCAGCTCAATAACTAATCCCAACTATCCCAACTGATTAACTATCCTGAACAGATACCCCACAGTAAAAATACAAATATACACAAAAAACACACAAAATCACAACAGCTGGGACAAAATGCAGACAATATTTAACAAAACATGACAGGAGGGACACCACAAGATACAATACGCAAGCAAGACTCAACCACCCACTCCAAAACACAACCATGCTGTCAAAAAGGCACAGACTGTAAAGAGAAACTGAAGCTACACCCACTGTACCATGCTTGTAGACATCACTTCCTGTTCCCGTGCATCACGTTTTTAGTTATGTGTGTATTTATATGACGCATTTGACATTTGCGAGGGTATTTTAGAGGCATGGCGCACATGGGTCATTTATATTGATGTATTACTGTTATGCGTCTATTTCACTGAAATTCGGCATTGAGAGGAGTGCGAAGGTGGAATTCACGCTATGGTTCCATGTGTCATAATCTTTGCGTTTGCAGATGTTTTAGACGCATTTGCATCATTTTGTTTTTTACTCAATTCCTGATTGCGTGTTTTTATTCCATTGTCTTTAGATAAGTCCTGAATCAACATACAAATAACATGGGCTGTGCTGCAGTGTGGCATATTGTGTATGGCCACATGTGGTAGTCCATGCAACAATGTGATGAGGGTGTGATTGGTCTGTTACACCAAAGTGTGTGTTACAGAGTCAACAGCATGCCCCTTCAAGGGATTTGCTAGCTGTGGAGGTTGAACTTAGTACTGCTAGAGGGTCCTTTAGTATAGTAATCATAAACATATATGTCAGGCCTGGCGCTCATAGGACCAAGACAGTATTGATTAATATACTAACAGACTTTCTTAATTCGCTACCGGGTGGGCAGGGCCTAATCGTTGCAGGAGATTTTAATATGCATCTAAATTGTATTGATGATATCCAGCAAAAAGGAATACAGTGTGCAGAAACATGGGATAAATCTGGGCCGGTCAAGGTTATAAATAAGAAAGAAGGGGGAGAAGTAGACTTATTAGAAGACCTAATAGCAATAAAGGGGCTAAGAATAGTAAATGGGAACACCAGGTCAGATACCCCGGCGTCGCCCACATATAGGAGAGGATCATACTCTAGTCATCTTGATTATGTATTGGTAGATGATATTCTTTGGAAATCGCTCATAGACATGGTCGTTCTCCCTCGCAGTGACAGTGATCATTATGCTCTGAGTACCACCTTTTTTTCTACTCTATTCACCTGTAAAACTATGACAGCATGGGCCGAAGGTTATAAACTAGATAAGACAAATGATTTTAAAAATGTGAAATGGGAATGGGTGGAGGGTGATGTTAATTTTCAAATATTAATCTATCAAATAGTTGTAAAAACACTGTCCCCACTGAAGCATGCAAACATTATATTGGTGGACTTGATCAACTTGCACGGCGCCTTGACCAACCGGTTAAAATCGCAGTTTCAGGTAGTAAGGAGGCGGACACAGAATGGGACAAGATCGATAAGCTGGTTTTCCAACTCCTGCCGTCAGGCCAAATCACATCTATTGGGAGCACTGAAGGAAGGGAAGCTCAGAGAGATAAGAGAATTTAGGATTGCGTACAAAGTTGTACTAAAAAATGCAAAAAAAGAGTGGGAAACCAAATACTGGAATAGGTTGGTAGAGGCACTTCAGGGGAAGGACTCCAAATTATTCTGGAAATTAGTGGCAGATAAGGGTAACTCTCAAGGTATGGAGAATCACCCTGGAATCCAGCCAGAACTTTGGGTGACACATTTTAAAAACGTATGTAGGAAACCTCATACCAGCAGTGCAACTATCTCTCTATTAAAACCCAACGATTCTTGCCCTAATTCATTAAACTCATCAACTTCCGGGGGTCTTCCATCACCTAAATTTTCCCTGGACCTTTTCACCCTGAAAGAAACTACTCTGGCTCTCCAATCTGTCCGTAAAGGGAAGGCCCCTGGGTTGGACGGCATCCCTGGTGATCTATTTCTGTCCCGACCTACAACTTGGTCCCTGTATCTTAATGCGCTTAGCAACGAGATATTGAGGGGGGGGGGACTTCCCCCCTCGTGGCAAGGAGCAATAATAGTCCCTATCTATAAGAAAGGGCCAAGGGAAGAACCTACTAATTATAGGCCTATCAGCCTGCTTGATGTTATTCAAAAAATATTTAGCAAGCAGGTATTGAATAGATTACAGGTATGGATAGACAAATCCCATATTCTTTCCGACTTTCAGGCTGGCTTTAGAAAAGGAATGAGTACAATAGACCAGGTATTCAGATTCAATCTCCTTTGTTGGAAATACTTGTCACTAAAGAAATGTCACCTGTACGTAGCCTTCATCGACTTAAAAGCTGCTTTTGATATGGTCCCAAGGGACCTATTGTGGAATGTGTTGGAGAGCTGTCAACTTGATGGCGAACTATTACGTTTGATAAGGTACTTACATGAAGGGACGTATGCTAAAGTACGCTGGTCCCAAAGTGGTGACTTAACTCAAGCTATACCTGTTAATAGGGGGGTGAGACAAGGGTGCATCTTGGCCCCAACATTGTTTAACCTCTACATTAATGGCGCTGCGGACCAACTACTAAACTGTAACCATGATGCCCCAAAGCTAGCTGGATCCTCTGTTCCCATTTTAATGTTCGCTGACGACACTTTATTAATCTTGAGAACACCTATGGGCTTGCAAAATGAATTGGATGCTTTTTACCAATTCTGTTTTAAAAGAGGACTTGAAATAAACCCAACTAAATCAAAGTTCATGGCTTTTAATCCGCACAAATCTTTTAGGGGGAAAATGACTATAGCAGGCAAACTAGTGGAGAGAGTCAGTAAATTTGATTATTTGGGGATTAGGCTAAGTGATGATCAAGGATGGTCGGCGCAGATTGGAAAGAGTTTGACGGTCCTTAGGCAGAGGTCAACAGTAATAGGGAGGAAAATTGCCAATATTTCAGAAGGGGAGATATCGCCTGCTATTACTGTTTATAAAGCAGCGGCAGTTGCAGCTTCAATCTATGGCGCTGAGCTTTGGGGACACACTAATTCTAGGTGTTTGACTGCAGTAGAAAATCGCTTTTTAAGAAACTTCTTACGACTGCCAATGAGCACCCCTCTCATCCCCCTTAGAGCTATAAATGAGATACATAATGTAATTGCATTAAGACCACTCAAGTATTGGGTTCGGCTTTGGACTTCTGAGCATTTGTCCACTCTCCAGATAGCATTAGAAGAGTTCTTAGTAGATGACTGTGCATTAAAGATCCCTTGGTTTAGACACATTAGAGATATGTGTAAATGTCTTAATATGGAAGAGGTGTGGAGTGCTCCTCAGAATCTGACCAAGGAAGTAAAAGAGCACATAAATAGGTGCTATTGGGAGAATATTTAGGTCCAAACATGGTATAATAATAAAGGTAGTCGGACCCTGCAGTTTCTAGATCATAAATGTAGTCCCAAATTTGAGGCCTATATGGACAATGTTAATCCTCCCTATGCTAAAGCGCTCTATATTAAGTTCAGGTTAGGGATCCTCCCGCTCAAGTCATTCACTGCGAGATGGAGAACGGAGGACCGGAATTTAATATTTTGTCATTTTTGTATAAAAAACACAGAGTCACTCGCGCATTTTATGTTCTTCTGCCCTAGATATGTGGCCCCGAGGAAGAAGTGGATTGCCCCATTATGCAGATTATTGGGGATAAGGGAATGGAATATAGCATTGCGCTTAATGATAACTGATACAAATGATAAAATAGTTTTTTCAGTTGCAAGATATCTGCAAAGTGCATGGGCTATAAGAACTAGAGAAATGTTATAATTGTATGTTTTAACATATTGGTCTTAGTTATTTATTATAATAATAACTTGCTACTTGATTTGACTGGAATAAGATATTGAGCCATTAACCATTTATATTTAATATGATAGGATTTTAAGATTTTAAGAATAATAATGTTTGTATTGTATTGTCTTAAAATTATTTGATGTTAAAATTCACTTAGGGTTTTTAAATGTATAATGTGGTATTTCGTTTATTCTTCTTTTCTACAAACTGATATGTTCTTGAACTATGATATGGTGCCAAATTGTTCACTTTTATGGCTTTTCAGCCGAAATAAAGTATAAAGAAAGAACAGCATGGAACTAGTTGTACGTCGTGCATATATACGCATGTGTGACAACAGTGTATCCACATATGTTTGGTAGTCAGTACAATGCAATAGTTCTGGTTTGTGATTGTCTATTGTGTTTCGGTATGTGATGTGTGATGTTGTCATACAGAGCATAATATTTAAAAGTACATACACAACTCAAGCATTGTTGATGATGCCTGAACCAATGCTACCTAGGAAATGTTACCCGACAACTGTGTATGTATGTAGATTTGGAGTTTATGGAGACTTGTGTGTGGCCCAGATATATGTCTGACATGTGTAATCTTTGGTACATACTGTGTATGACCCACTCTGTCTACATTCCACCCAGATTATGTTTTGACCACAAATGTCTGATTAAACTCATGGCATTTACCAATCGTTGTTGGTTTTGTGTGGTGCACCTGCAGCCCTAGCTGCATATGTTCACATCCATACTGAAGTGCATTCCACAGACGTGTCCGTGCAATGTGTGAGGTCATGTGTACCCTGTGTCAGGATTGGGCCCCATGGCAGTGGCAGTACAGATTACCATGGATGTACTGCACAGGTCCAACTTCTTCCATTACTTGTTATCCCTGGCAAATCATGATGACCATTGTTACCAATTATGTCACCCCATTGTCACACATGTTCCATGCAGCCATTACAACTCTCACACTGAGTTGTGACAGTGCTCTGTCCCAACATGACTAACTTTCTTAAGTAACTTTGCGTCTTTCTCTTTTTATTCCCTAGATGTATCTTAGTGTACTTTTATAGACAGTCGTCAATTGCCACTAATGGTGTTTAAACTAGGCAGTAAGTAATTTAGATTTGTAATGGAGATCGTCGGTTTTGGATGTTTAGCTGGGTGATGGTATCACTTTAGCAGAATATTATTTTCACTTTTAATCCTACTAATGAGGATGAGCACATAGGTGGCATTTTGATTTAGTGGTCTCTGTAATTCACTTTTTAACATGTGCTTCACTTTTAAAGCATGAGGTTTGGCATGCTGTAACATCAAAAATGGGTGCTTTAGCAGATATTTTAATATGGGTGTATGGCTTAGTTTGTTGATTCAAATAGTTTTCTTGTTGTTTTTAATAGGTACTTCATTCTCCGATAGACCTGAGGAGGCCCAAAATTAGAAAGGGCCGAAACGCATCAACTTTGTTGTTGTAGAGAGAGGTTGTGAGAAAGCATTATTTATAACTGATAAGGAATGTTTATGAAACACATATTTGTTCATTATAATTGCTACTTAAAGATGTGAATATGATACAACCATCTTCCATGTGGATCTAGATTTAAAGCATTGTCAATAACCACATTCATTCAAAATGAGAGGCTGATTGAAGTACAGTTCTTTTTTTCTTCTTTTTTTCTTGTTTGTTGAAATGATTGTCTTTTTTATCTACTTACATGGTCATTCATGTGTACATTTTGTATTTATTTGATATGTAATTTCTGATAAATATATTGTGACATGTTCTTTGCCAGTTATGCTATTGCTTAATTAAATAACATGAAAAGAAATACATAAACAAATTATGTTTTACAGTGATTGAGTTATAGTTTCACTGGTGTAGTGAAGTGTATATATTGTTTCCTACTATTAAACCACACCTTCTGTTTTTGCTTTACCTTACCCAGGTATAGTAGGGTTATTTGGGTAGACCCCTTTGTTTCTTATGTGCCGGAATATGTAGGCGTCATGGACGCTCCCAGGATGCTTGGCCAAAATGTTTGTGAATAGTCCCCGGTAGTCCACTGTGGCTTGCACATTGATGGAATGCGTGTGCTTGTGATTCCGGTATAAGTACTCTGTTGCTGCAGGTGGTACAAGTCGGAAATGGGTGCAGTCAATTGCATCAAGCACAGACAGGAAGCCATGAAATTGGTACAACCCCAGTTTTACCTCCTACTGCTTTTACTGGGTGTTGGGGAAACTGATGTGGTGTGGTGTTCGGGAGATTATTGCGTCTAACACCTTTGGCAGGGATGCAGGGAATGACGGCTGTGACACACCAACAACCAGGGCACCCTTTGTTTGAAAGGAGCCACTTGCCAACATGTGCAGGACAGCTAGCAGCTTTGTCACAGGTGGTATTTTGTGTGGGGTCTGCAGGCTGGCTGTGATTTGTGGCTCAATGTGGTGCAGCAGGTGTAGTATGGCTTGCCGGTTGAATCTGTATGTCCTTATGAAGTCTTGTTCCCTGAGGTCATGGAGGGTTGTCCTGTTTCTGAATACCCTCTCCTGCCTTCTGCATTGCCTTTGTGGCCCACATTGTGTTGTTTGTGGTTGCTGTTGTTGTTACTGTCCTCTGCGTCATCTCGCAAGCTGGAGTAGTAGCACTTTCATCTTGTCCTGTTGGTGTGTAATGTTGCTTCTGTGTGTTTTCCTTAAACAGTGGTGTGTGGGCCTCATTTTAATGCCTGGTCTGACCCAGGCATTACAATTTGGCACAAATCGGAGTTAAAGTCATTTTTTGGCTCCGTCTTCCACCCGTGCGTCATTTTTGTCGGGGTGGATAAATATGAAGCTAGGGGCTTAGAGTCATTTTTTGGACGAGAACGTCTACCTTGCATCTCATTGACACAAGGAGGTTTCATGCATTCCAAAAAATGAAGTTAACTCCAATATTTTGACGCTAGACGGGTCTAGCATCAGACTATTAATATGGAGTAAAGTTTGCTCTGAATTAGCGTCAAAAAGATTGAGGCTAATTCAACGCAAACAGAGTATAAAGATGGGCCTAAATCATTTCCTGAGGATTCTATACAATGAGTCTGTGAGCGCTTCTCTTTATTCAAGAAAAATAAAAGCTTTCTCTTGTGCTTGTAATCAGTCTTTTTAATCTTTGCTTCTCATGATTTACTTTTCAGGGTTATCTTCTCATCCGTTGTTTCTAAATGTGATAAAATCATATGTAAGGGTCAAAATAAAATGAATTGATCACGAGGTATCGGAAAACAAAATAGGACAGAAAACTACGCCGATAGACACAGTCCTTTGACCCTCGTCCCATGGTATCTTCTTCTATATCACACCCAAACTGACCTTTAATTTCTAGATCAATGATGTGCCTTGATTGGTTTTTGTATAAAGTCGAGGTCCTATTGCCACCACTAGCACTCTTCTGAACTTGCTCTATAACATAACTCACTAAATTAACCTGTGCTTAACCCTCTGGTATCTTGGCACAAAGCAGTCAGGCATAATATATAGGCAACGTGTAAGGTATTTATGCAACACACAAACAGTAATAAAGTGAAAACACAAAACAAGAAAACTCCTGCACCAATCTGGAAGACTAGTGTAAATTTAAATAACCAGAACAAAAAAAATCCAATCAGTATATCTGGACATATGTAATTTTAGGTAAATATAGCGCCTAGAGTCAGAAAACGCCAACTGAGCTTGATCGTGCTGGACTGAGACTGAGTCAAATTTCAGGCTGACCGTAATGGTGTACAGGCTGGGAACAGGAACAGGTCTGGTTTCCTGACACCCTGAGAGTTGTACCTTATATCTTTGGTGCGTTGCTTTGTGAGTCCTAGCGATCTCTGCATCAGTTCTGATAAGGGTTTCATCTCTGTGGCATGGCTGTGCAGGACTTTGTGTTGCTCAGCGTCAGTTCCAAAGAGACTTGTAGCTGTGCTGGAAGGCTTTGCTGGACTTTGCATTGCTCGACATTGGTTCCGATAAAGCTCTCAGTGGTGTTGTGAAGCTCTGTGGAGCTTTGCGGTACTTTGCCTCAGATTTGATGGAACCTTCAGTTAGGCAAGGAGGAGTTCTGCCTTATGCCAGCCAATGGTCCACGACCTTGGGAGGCAGTTCCTGGGGATCAAAGATTAACTCCAGCCATGCCAGCAAGACTTAGTCAGGACCAACTGCAGGTCCAGTAGCAAGTCCATTGCAGCAGGTTCGTTGGGCAGTCGCAGGGAGGCCTCTGGCGTTTGTTGTACCCCTGTAGCTCAGTACATGAGGTCAACCAACTGACCCTTGGAATCACTCAGGTTAGCCTAGGATAAAGGGAGCAGGTCAAGTCTTCCTTCTCAGGCAGCAGAGCATTAGGTCAGTCCTCCTTCTGAGCCTTCTACTGGTCCAGACGTTATCTTCTGAATAGCTCAGGAGGACAAATATTTGGACCTGGTGCCAGCCTTGAAGTAGGGGGGGGCACCCTATACTTCTCCCACATCTGGCTCTGGAAAGTTTTAATCTTTCCCTGTCAGGGATCCAGGTGGTCTGGAGGGCAAATACTAGTGTCAGGTGCCTTTGTGTATTTGTGCTGGTGGCAGTCTTTTCAAATGTAAGTAGGTCAGGGAACAGCTCCCCTCAACCAATCTGGCAGGATGGCCCATCCTGCCAACACCTAGTCCCCCTTTGTCTCACTGTCTAGGAGGAATACACAAAGGTCAACTGCCAAACTAATCACATTCATCTGACCCAGGGCATAGGCACCAAACAGTTAGGAGCAGTTAGGAATGTCACATTTGCTGTCTGAGTAATTGTAATTTAAAAGCCTTCACTGGTAAAGTCAGATTTTAAGTCACATTTCTGAAAATTCCTCTTTTAGAAAGTTGTCATTTTATTGTCCTAACCATTTGGTGCCTGCAGCCTATTTCCTGGGTCACATGACTAGGTAAAGTTGGCAGTTAGACTTTGTGTATTCTTCCCAAACAGCCACACAATAGAGAGTCAGGGTGTTGGCAGGATGAACTATACTAACTTGATGAGAGAGACGGGGTTGTCACCTGTCACACTTGTACATCAAAGACAGTGACTCAGCTGATACATAAAGGGCCAGATTTTAAAAAGGTGCATGCAGCGCCACTATTTTTGCACCCTTTAGCGCCCCTTAACACCACAATGTGTGCGCCGTATTGCACCATGGTGGTAGTTAGGGAACTAGCGTCAGAATTTTTTACACTAGTTCAGAGCTTTGCAGGATTAGCGTAACAAATGTTGACGCTAATCCTGCAAAGCCTATTGAGGCCCATTGTAAACAATGGTGTGCCTCCTGTTAACTCCTGCAGGTGTTAAAAGTGCTGAAAAAAATGACGCAAAGAAACCTCTTCGATTTCTTTGGGCCATTGTTTGGGCTCCCCTACCGGGGGAACGCCCCCTTTTCATACATTATGCCTGGTGTAGGCATAATGTAGTGCAAAGGGTTACAAAGTGGCGCAATGCATGCACTGCGTCAATTTGTAAATTTGGCGTGGCAATTTTGGCCTCATTGGGCCACATAAAAGTTCTAAAAAATGACGCTAATGTGGCGCAAGGAGGCGCTAGGGGATCTTAAATCTGCCCCAAAGGATTTTAGCTTTGTCTATTGTGCCTACTAGGACCATGACAGGGAGGCTGGTAATTCCAGACACTTCTGTGGGGGGAAGACTCCAGGAGTTTCTTCCACTTCAAAGCAGGCACCAGACATAAATAATGGCCCCTCAGATCCACTCTTCAGTACACTCCTGGATCTGTGGATACCACAGAAAAGACTGCCCTGCTGTCAGAGGACTACTTTGCTGTTTGAGGTCTGCCATGCTGGCTGAGAAGAAAGATTGGAGCTGAACCCTTTATCCCACGCTGAAGTGACTTCAAGAGTCAGCTGACTGGCCCCTTGTTCTTAGCTGTAGGAACAAGCTCCAGCGGCCTCTCTGGAACTGCTAAGCTGACCTACTACAATGGACCTGCCTGGGCCTACTTGAGCCCTGATGGCCTCTGCTGGAATGAGTTCCTGATGCCTAAGTCGTGTCTTTTAGTTCCCAGGCCATTGGAATGGCAGCAGTTGAGCACTTCCTAGAAGAAAAGGAAAAATCCTGAAATTTTGGGGTCTTCGCAACCACAAACTGCCCATTTGCAGCAAAGTCTTGCCACCCACACCCGACCCTTTGTGCTTCAACGTCGATCAACCACGACTACTACTGTGAAATCTGGACTATGTGCTACAGCATCAACAGCCAATAGCTGACCACCAATGTGGAGCTCCAGCAATGACCATCTGTGATGCCCAACAGGATCTTCTTGCTACAACGATGGCTGCCTGCAACGCATGGCCTGCTCTTTGCGCTACAGAGATGACCATCCACAACGATGTCCCTGCTCCTTGTGGCCTCATCCACCGCAATTAGGACTCTTTGCACTGGATTTTAAAAGGTCATGTTTTCAGCTGGACTAACCTAATCCCTTTATCTGGCCCACACTCCATCACAGTCGGCCTGAACTTGTGACTTTCACCTGGTCTTGCACGACCAGAGAACTGTGAGTGGCGCTTGGTGCTTTTTTGGTGCTATACCTCCTTCAAATCTTTCAAATTGCATAGCTTGGGTTCTACTGATTGGGTTTTTGTGATTTTGTTGTCAAATAGATTGATACATTTTACTCTACTTGTCTACATTGGTATAAGATTCATCTCAGGTTGTGTTTTCACTTTATTACTGTTAAAATGAGGCATACATGCCCCTAATTTATGCCTGACCGCTTTTGTGTCCAACTACAAGAGGGTTAAGCACAGGTTAAGTTTGTGACTTTTAGTGGTTCACCCTGACAAGGATTGTGATTGTTTCTTCAGTAGGGTTTTACTCCCTTTCCTTCAAGATAATTAGTATGTGTGTGTCAGGTTATTCCCATTTGCAGTATTTGCTTATAAAAGGTTTAAGACAGTCCCCACTGTAATTGGTATCATTAGCCTGTTAGCCTAATTTGATAAACAATGTACAGTCCTCAGTAACAAAGCCTTTATATTTTACCATGTGTTGACCAATGTGTAATGTCAAGCGCTCAGACCACCCATGTGCACAGAAGCAACCATTTTATACAATTTGGTTCCCCTCTTTTACTCCGGCAATGCTGGAAACCACCATGCATCTTTTAAAGTCCCCTCAATAAAAGAGACTGCTAACCAGAGTTAGCAAGGTCCACAGAAGCCTTCTTTTAAGAGAAATGCCGCCTGCATGTGTTTCAAATATTAAGAAACACATCTTGAATTAAATGAGTAATTATTTATTTCAAAGATTCAGGGGCACATCTTGAATTAAATGAGTAATAATTTATGTGGATGAGAAACTGAACAACTATGTATGAACTCTACACTGTGATTCCTTGGGCAAAGTTGTCCAATGAAATTAATCAAAATGATTTTTAGAATTGCTGTTCCCCACCCCAAAAGAGTCATGATATCTGCAGGGACACCAAGGACCTCTTAACCTTCACCCGGAGATTTCAGCTGTTAAAAAAAGAAAATATCCAGGTCAGTTTCCAGCCCAAAATGAAGAATTAGTAGACATATTGGACCCTGAGTTGCAGTCTTCCCCTCTCATTTCTAAGTGAACCCCCAAAGTCTAACTTGTAATGTGCTGGATTTCCGCTTCCCCGCCCCCTCCCCTCACCCCCCGACTACCATTACTGCTTCCCCCAGTATTGGTTCCACTGGGGGTGGGGAAAATACAGCCCATTTACCAAAACACTCAAAATGAGGGCCAAAGAATGTTAGAGTGCTGTCAGCTAAGCTATAAGCTTTTATAAGAATCGATTTTCTGAGTTTCTTCCAAGATCCAAGCATGTCTGAATTGTTTTGTAGGACTGGGTCAACAAACCGAAGCAGGGCTCTCCATAGGACAAAGTTACAGCGCATGGTTAGGGCCAAACTCACGGACAGAGAACTGGCGGGAGACCTGTGCAGTACAAAAATTGTACAGCAGTGCTTAAGTTGTGCTTGTTGTTTCCGGTGCGGAGCGCCGGCACTTAATTCTGAGGGCCGGCGCTTAGTCTTCTGTCTCAAGCATTTACTGCGAGAAAAAGACACGTGGGAAAGACGGAGGAAGAGAAAAACGAAAAAGCGTCAGAAAGGGGGAAAGCAGGACGCTGACAGAGTAAGCTGAAGGGGTAGGGAGTGGCTATAAATGGACGGAAGAGGCCCGATGTGGATTCAAAATTACGCTGCCTCAGTATTATGTGCTCGCACTTTTAATTGCAGCAGCCGCGTGTTTAAGAGGAGAGCTTTGAGCACCGGCACCTTTTTATTTCCAAATTAAGCACTGTTGTACAGGAATGTTAAGTGGTATTGTAATATTAATGTGCATTAAACATCCTTCACTCTACACTTTGCCTTATTTAAAGGTCTGCCCACTTTGGTATGGTATGGCACATAGGAGAGATTGCTAGCTCCTCCTTGTGTGGTAATTTTCTTTAGCACACTTTAACTACTAAATGGCATTATTTGTTAGATTTTGGATTATAGGCAGAACGTTCTGGAAATATGTTGATTTATTTTATAAAATGTAGATTTTTTTTGTCTTTAGATTGCAGCCAGAACGTCCTAAAAATGTACTGGTTTTTTTATAATATTGAGAAATTACTGCTTTATTTATCAAACCATGCTGTTTTTTAAATTTTATAATCTATTCTTTAAGAAATCCTCAGTATCCACCTCACATGAGTTTAATTGTGTGCAGCGGGTACAGAGTTAGTACCCATTCAGTAGCTCAAATGCATTTGCACAGGAGCCACATCCTGTAACTTTCCCCCATTTTAAAAAGTCTGCACTGGCTCCCCATGAACACCTCATGGTCAACCACAAATGCACCTGTGGAAAGGTCCCAACATATCTTAGCAGCAATAAACAGCACACACCCCAAAATGTTCTGTGTGCTTACATGACCAACCATTGCAGCACCTAAGGGAGAAAAATGTCTCTTTCACTCCAAGGGCCTGAGCATGGAGCTTGCTTCCTTTGGCTACACACACTCCTGTAACAACCTTACATCCCCAGTGTTGCAAATGAGTTCCGTGCATTTAGTACGCCTACATTGTTTTGCTTTTGGACACCCAGCTTTGGACTTTTTACTGTGGGTGAGTCTCACTACTTGTGTCTCATTTACAATAAGCACATGTTAAATGGACTGCACGTATATACTGCCAGTATCTGTCTTTTGAGATAAGGTCTCTACAACACAGCCATGGTAGGAGGCACTTGGCTGGTCACATGTGAACACATGTTCACGTGAGTGGTCTGCGCCCATGTAATTATAGTTGTGTGCAACCCCGTAAATGCGTACAGGTAGCATGTGCCAAAGGGATTCTGCAAGGTTAAATATTGACCTGGGATGTGCCTTATAATTTGAGTTGCCACTCCTAGGCAAGGGTTTACTGGTTTATCTTCAGTGTCACTGTACTATACACATAGACGGAAATCTGCATTTAAGTGCAGTTTTGATTCCCTTAGGCCTGCAAAGCTCAGAAAGATATCACACTGGGATAAAACACATGCACCAGCTTTGGATGTTCAGGTTTCAAGAATCCAGAATTGTCATATTTTACTGTCTCAGGATGAGATTTTAGACTTTTTGTCGCCCCGCTGGGCCACATTACTTACTCTAATCCTCAACAGAAGAAGCAACGGCCTCCCCCAACAAATGAAGTAATTAACAGTGCTTCCTTCAGCTCCTGAGGAGGAAGAGATGGGGAAGAAAATCTGTATCTGTTAATTAGCTGTCACACTGTACCAGGGTTGGGACAGACCAGGTCCACTGAACAAAGTAGGAAGCTTAGGCCCTGTTTTATACTTTTTATGCACCGCATTACCGTCATTTATTAACGCAAAAGCGGCTCAAACTTACAAAATACAATGGTATTTTGTACGTTTGCGCCACTTTTACATCAAAAAATGACTGTAATGAGGCGCAAAAAAAGTATAAATCAGGGCCTTAGTGAGGAAGCCCCTGGCAGATGTTAACAGAGACCACTTGATGGTGCCAAATTGGATTGTCCCAGCATGTTGTGCAGGAGGGTTGGGGCAGGGGTGAAGAGGTGAAGAGGTGAAGAGGTGATGATGCACCCAAGGAATAGCCACAGTTGTCTGAAATTAATAACTTTCCATCACCATTTCAAAACTCTTGTACAAGGGAGAGAATGGGAGCTCAACACTAGAATTAGATGGTGGCAATACCATGGAAAGCCGGAAGGCCAAGCCTCCTGATGCCCTAATGGACTAAGGACTCAGCCTACCGCTAGCCCCAAGAACAGTGGGCCTCTCCAAGAGCAGCGAGGCTGGTTCCCTTACACCCTTAAAGGACTAGTTGGGGGACAATTTGGACTTTGGTACTCCAGCAGGAGGAGAGGAGCACCAGAGGTCAAGTGATGGGAAAAGGCTAGCACAGGAAGCCATTGGAATCAGCTCACTGTGAAGGTTGCCTCCTTAGAGGTTGGGAGGACTGCTGGAAAAGCTACAAGTGGCTAGGGCTCACCAATGAAAGCAAAATGAGTCCAGGATTTTGGAAATGGCCCAAAGTAGCCCGAGATATAGAAGGAGAAAGGATTTGAACTTTGAGCCCCCAGCACAAGCAACAGGGAATGTGAGTCTCTGCCGCAAGTTTCCAACTACCCTCTGGGTAGGCCAGTGCTTGGGGGTCACCACATGATTCATTATGTTGAATGAGCCTGGGAGGGGGTGTGAGTGGGGCTCCCTCAACAGAGTTCTGTGTGGTACCAGGACCCCATCACCCAGGCCGGCTTATGCAAGACAGGTGTCAGAGACCCCATTCCTTGGCCCCTACCTAACACTGAAAGAAAGGAGGAGGAGCACCATTGTGCCCCCCCCCCAAAAAAGGAAATAGGTTTCCTTATTTGTGGTGGCTCCAGAAAGGCAGGGGCACCATAAATGTTATCAAGAAGAGAGAAGAGATGTGGGGGCTGCAGGAGTGCAACAGGTCCCCCCAAAAGAATTTCAGTGATGATCCTATGTCTGCAGGGTCAATTAAAATCTCCCCCTCCCCCTTAGGCTATCAGCCTAAGCTTCAAGCACTCTCAAGGCTAGAGCTTTTATTCTGCAGCCTGGGAGTGCAGCGACCTCTAGTGGTTGTCCCTGTGGCTGCATGTTTTGTAGCCTAAGGTGGTTAAGGAAAGACACAGATACATGTTGATTTATACTGTTTCATTTAAAATATGTACTACTGGCAGTAATTTTTCTTAAACATGCATTTCTTTATTGATCATAATAATTGCAGATAAAGCATGGTTTATTTAACATGTGATTCTGGTATCTGAATGTGGTAACCTCGATAAAGCCAATAGGTCTGCCTTATTCAAAGTGACACATTCCTCTATGATAATGTGTGATATTGTATGGGAAGGAGGGTACTGTGGCCCATATTTATAGGAAAATGACAGAGCTCCACGCTGTGCCAAAATTGGCAGCGCTGCACTCCATCATTTTCACAATGCAGGGATGTGCCGTATTTAATTGAATACGGCGCAACCCTGTGTTATCCCCTGGGCTGGTGCTAAATTTAGCTGCCTGCACCAACTTAGGCATCCTTGCACTATCGTGCGAGGATGTCTGAGTTAAGGGGCGTGACTGTTTATGTGCGGGAAGGAGTCCCTTCCTGCACATAAACAATCACTAATGGCGATTTGGCACCTCTGTGTGTGTTGCAGAATGCAGCACTCACAGAAGTGCCAAAACATAATTTTAAAATTATTGTTTATGTGTAGGAAGGGACAACTTCCCGCACATAAACAATCATGTCTGTCATCTTGCTCTTTCTATGCGTACTGCAGAATGCAGCACACATCAAAAAAGCAAAAAACTAAGAGGAATAAAAGTATTCTTCCTCGTTGGACCCTGGGGTGGCATTAGATTTTTGCACTACCTCAGATTTACGAAAACTCCAAAATCTGAGGCAGCGTCAAAATGCAATGGGTGTTGCTGTGGCAAGCCCACAGCAACACCCATTGCATGCCCCTTCCACACAAAGGTCTGCGTGTGAAGGGGCTGTATTTACAAGGTGGCTTTAAGCCACAAAAAGTGGCTTAACGCCACCTTCTAAATACGGCACAGGGCATAGTGCCACCTGAGCGTCACGAAAAGTGACCTTCCAGAGGCGCTAGGGGCTGTTAAATATGCCCTTGTGTTTTTTAGGTGTCTGGACCCTTTATGAGTAAAATGTGATTTCAGACTGTCAACAAGGTATTTCCGCCTACCTTAGGTATATTTTTTTAATTAATGCATAGTATTTAGTAGTGTATATGTAATAAATATATTGTTCCTTTTCTAAAGAAAAATCACACACTACACAATCATTTATTGAGTGTTATTATTGCGTGGCAGAGAATGGCAATTACTAGCCCACACCGCCTCCCATGAGTAGGCCTTGGACTGCTCTGCTTCGCCAGAATGAGCGAATCACATGCTACAATGGGGGGGGACTTGGTTCCCAGTAAAGAGAAAATGTGGACCTATTACTCATGAAAGTCTCAGGTCCTGCCTAACTAATAACCCAATTTCTTATATGTTTCTGGAATTATTTGTCCCCACTCTACCAGCCAGAAAGTGTGTGGATGCAACTCTGTTTGAAGAGCTGTTACTTGCAAATCCTTTATTCATTCATGATTCATATTGGCTGCTTATGACGCATTGTAACAAAGAGAGGAGAGCAGTGGCGTGAGGCATAATCTAAATTAAACTTTAATGTTGGCTGGCTGACACTGGTGTGTACTATGGTCCAGTGGCGTAACACAAAATGATGGGTCCCCCCTGCAGAGTTTAAAGAGGGGGCTCCTTGGGCTCCCATATCTCACAAACATTCATTGATTTTGAGCTAAATGGCAAGCCCCAGGAGGCTAAACCACCAAAAGGGTTGAGGGGCCCCTGAAGGGTTAGGGACCCCTGCACCACAGAGGCTGCAAGGGCCTGCACTACACCTCTGCTAAGGTCCTGGACTTTATGGGTGGGGACCCTGATCGTGTGCAATAACCAGATAGAAGAATAAGTCACAAAAAATTAATGTCCCTGTAAACACATTGTATTTGTAAACTAGCCAAATGTTCAGTATTTTCAAAAGTCAGCTTTTGAACTTTGATGCATCATAAATCAAAATGATGCATTTCCTCTTACCTTCCCAGCACATTTTGTATGCATTCATTAAAGCAGCACAAAGAAATGCTTGTTATCCACTCATGTTGTAGATTAAAGATAAATTCCCTTTACATCACTATGTAATGATTGATTTTTCAAGATTAATGTTTAAAAATATTTCTAAATATGTGTAGCCCTGTCTCGGTTCAGTTAAGGTGAACCCAGCCCTTTTTTCCACAGCTTTCTACACTTGGAATGTGTCTGTCTCGATGTTATCTGTTATACAGCGAGGTCTGGCGAATCAGTCGGCTGCATTTATTTTTTGCCTCGCTATTATTTGTTATACACCTAGGGCTGATGAATCAGTAGAATATGTTTATTTTTTTGCCTTTATGTTATTTGTTATGTGTCACAGTCTGGTGGATCAGTAGACAATGGTATCCACTCTGTAGATCTGTGTTTAAACAGTTTCCAATCACAGCATGTCTATTCAGTCTTCCATCCTTCCAAAATTCATAAAATGAGTACTATTAATTTGCCTCACAATAAGTATTTTTTAGGCGTCAATAGCTCAAAAAGATCTATGTGGTTGTTAACGGGTCTTCAACAAATGTACCTGTTATGGGTTGTATGACACAACTACGCATGCAAAAACAACACATGCCTCTACAACGCGGTCTGAACCACGACTGCGTCTTTACCACGCATGACTTTACGACACATGTCTTTACAACTAATTTTGTTGTAAAAGCATATGTGGTCAAGTAATATGCGTGGTAAAATCCCCCCCTGCCCTGCACCCTAACATGCCCCTGTACTTACAACTGCCCCACTACCCTGCCCCACGCCCTAAGCCCTAAACCCTAAACCTAAAAACGACCCCGACTTCCCCTGCTCTTAAAACTACCGGAGGCCTAAATCCACAAAACTACCCCCACACCATGGCCTTCCTACCCTTAAATCTAACCGGCACCCCGCGCCCTAACACACACCAGCCATCTAACCCACCCCTACCCCTAAAACTACTCTGTCCTGAGGCACATAACTACCCCTGTGGGAAGGTGGCCTGGTGTGTGGTGAGTACCTATGGTATTATCACCTTGTACCAGGTCCAGATATCCCCTTATTAGTGAAGAGTTTAGGCAGTGTCTAGAAGCCATGCTCTCTAGAGGTAGTGGATGAGCAGCCAAGGCTTATCTAGGAGACATGCAAACCTCATGCAATACCACTTATAGTCACATAGCACTTAGAACAGTGTTACAAAAATAAAGGTACTTTATTGTAGTGACACAAATAATAAAATACTAAATAGGCAATACTCTTTTAGCAGGTGAGTAAACACAGTATTATATACACCTTAGTTGTCAGGAATGAGCATAGAAAGCAAAAGAAAACAGTGCAATAGCATTAGACAGTAGTGACCCTAGGGGGAGCCTCACCCATATGCTAAACAAATGGAATGTGAATGAGGGACCCCCACCCAGGTAAGTGAAATCTGTGGAGGGGAGCAGGGGGAACTAGGAACCTCAAAAGGTAAGCACCAGAGTGACCCCCAGTGACCAGGAGAGAAGAGGTTAGTACCTGTTTTTTCCCAAACCCACACAGAAACTTTGGAAAAGGACTGTGCAAGATTCAAACAAGACTGCAAGAAAGAGAAGATGGATCCAGACAGAAGAGGACCTGCAAAGGAAGGAGGCCAAGCCCAGTGCGAGTTGTAGTGTCCAGTTGAGGCAGGGGCCACTACCCACCCTTCTTTTGCAGGACCAGGTTGACGGTGAGGACCAGGAGTCGGCTATGCAGCACAGGAGCAGAGGAAGAGTTCCAGAAGTGATGCAGTCGGTGTCCCACATCGGAAGAAGAGTTGCAGTCTGGTGGAAAAACCAGTCAAGAGTTGCTGAAGATGATTTGCAGCGCTGCCGGGAACCAGGAAGCTCTGAGGGGACTCAACACACAGAGGGGAGTCCCACACACCCCCAGCAGTCAGGAGAGCAAGAACTTGTGGATGCATCCCCCACAGGCAACTCACAGGCAGCAGGCACAGGAGTCGCAGTGAGGCCCACTCAGCACACCTGGAAAGGAGTTCCACGTCGCTGAAGCAGCAGGCAGGAGACCACACATTGCAGAGAAGAGTGCTGGAAACCAGGGTTACACAGAGCCTGAAGATCCCTTGGAAGAAGGGCCAACAAGCCTTGGTAGCTGCAAGAGTTGTTGTGTAACAGGGTACCGCCCTGGAAGGAGAGGCAAAGACTCACCACCTTCAAAGTAGGACAGCTGGTGGAGAGGACCAAGGGGACCACTCAGGACCACCACCCGTGTTGCAGGATCCACGCAGAGTTGCAGGACAGAGGATCCACTCAGCCGGTCATCACTGCAGCTGGTGCCTGCAGATGCAGGGGAGTGACTCCTTCACTCCAAGGGAGATTCCTTCTTGCTTCTTGGTGCAGACTGAAGACTTCCTTCCCTCAGAGGATACACAGAAGGGGAAAAGGTTGCACTTGCTGGAAGGAGCTGGAGAAACAATGTTGCAGTGCGAAGCCATCACTGGAGCTGCAGATTGTAGGTTCCTGTGATGTCCAGTTGTGGTTCCAGTGGCCAGAAGTCGAAGTAAACATTGCAGAGGAGTGCTGCTCGAACCTTGTACATCGAATCTGAGGACCTACCTAAGACGGAGACCCTAAATAGCCCTGGTAGGGGGGGGGTTGGTCACCTAACCAGGTGACCATCTATCAGGAGGGGGCTCTGATGTCACCTTCCTGACCTGGCCACTCAAATGCTCCCAGAGACCTCTGCTTGGATTCAAGATGGCAGAATCAAGGAGCTATCTGAAGGAGCTCTGGGCACCTTAGACATTGTGGTGATAGACAGGGCAGTGGTTCCTCCCCTTTCCATAATCCAGTTTCTCACCAGAACAGGGACTGAAGTTCCCTGAACTGGTGCAGACTGGTCAATGCAAGGAGAGCACTAAATGTGCCCTCCCTCTCCCAAGGGAAATCCTTTGTTCTGCCTTCCTGGGCTTGAGCTGTTCTAGCAGAAGGAGGGCAGAAAACCGTCTGAGGGGTGGCAGCAGCGTGGGCTGCCGGGAATACCCAAGAAAGCTGGTAAGAGGAATGCTGGGTTTCCTCTAAGGAGCCCCCAGAGTTCATGGAAATAATCAAGCCAATACTAGCAACGGAATTGGGGTATGATTCGGACATGTTTGATACCAAACGCCCAGGTTCGGAGTTACCATTATGTAGCTGGACATAGATAGTGACCTATGTCCCGTACACCCGTAAAATGGCGTCCCCGCACCAGGAAAATGGAGCTGGAGTTCCTGGGGGCACCTCTGCTCATGCATCGGTGCCCTCACAAATACGTACCTGCACCCTGCCGCCTGGGCTAGGAAGGCCTACCATAGGGGTGACTTATAGTGACCTGATGCAGTGACCTGAAGTGAAAGGGTGCATGCATCTTTTCACGCAGGCTGCAATGGTAGGCCTGCAGACAGATTTTACATGGGCTCCCATGGGTGTCGTAATACATGCTGCAGCCCATGGGGAACTCTTGGTGCCCCAATGCCCAGGGTACCTGGGCACCATATATCAGGGACTTATAAGGGGGCATCAGTATGCCAAATGTAGGGTGTTTGTGGTTCAAGCAACCAAATTTAAAGGGAGACAGCACAGTCACTGGGGTCTTGGTTAGCAGGATCCCAGTGAGCACAGGCAAAACATACTGACAACAGCCAAAACGTAGGGTAACCATGCCAAAAAGAGAGTACTTTCCTACAACCCCTACCACCATCCCCCAAATTTACCCTGAATTCCCTTCCCGGCCCTGAGGCTTACATTCTAAAGCTACCTCACCTCCTCGCTCTGAGCCCTAAAACCCCCAATGCACTCCTAAAAATCTCCCTTCCTCTAACTACAATTACCCCCCTCCCCCCCACCCTGAGGCCTAAATCCACCAAACTACCCCGCCCCCGGCCCACCTACCCTTAAATCTACCCCAACCCCTCCTGCCGTGAACCCTAAACCCCCTCACGCACCTCTAAAATCAAAAAAATCTCTCACCCCTAAAAACAACCCCAGGTCCCCTTACCTCGACCGATCCTTCTTTCTGCTTCTTCCTCTTGCCTGCCAATCCTCTCCCGCCCTGAGCCCTAAACCCCCCATGCACCCTTAAAAACCTCCCCCAGCCCCTCTGTCCTTTAATCTACCCGGAATCCCCACCCCCTGGCCCTGACATCCAACAAACTACCTTGACCCCGCCTGGCCCCCCTGCCCTGAGCCCTAAACCCCTCCCCCCAATGCACCCTCGACATCAAAAGAACTCCCCCACCCCTAAAAGAAACTCCACCCCCACTTACCTTGACCGATCCCTCTTCCTGCTCCTTCCTGCTTGCCCGCCTATCCGCACAGCTAGAACGCTGCCTGAACCACACTTATGTTGCATGTCTTGCCAAACAAATACATAGATAAGGCATATGCGTGGTTCAAACAAGCGTTTTTCAGCTTGCGGCCTTCCGGTACGGGTGGCTATGCCCGCATAGTTTAGGCTGTTTCCTACCTGTTATGTTATAAAAGGTAACTATAAATTTAAATTGGTATGCAAATTTCCAGTTGACTTCAGATCAGAAAGTCTTGTATGGATTTCACTTCTACATATACATCCTTCATTTGAAATTAATTTGCAAAGTACATTGAATAGTACACATTTAAAAAGTAAACACTTTTGCACAGATTTACTAAGACTGTGGGTCGAGTTTGCATTAATTTTTTCACGGAAACCTAGTGCAAAGTCTATTGGTGGGATTTACAATCCAACACAAACCGACATTTGCGCTGGATTCAATTCTAAAGTAATTAAAATGCGATTTGCTTTTTTAATACCTATTATTGCAGTACCACTTAACATCCCTGTACAATCTTTATGCCATACAGGTCTACTGCCAGTCCTCTTTCCATGATTTCAGCCCTAACCGTGGTCTATAACTTTGAAGGTTTGGGGCTAGTCCGAGTTCAGCCTAATAGAGATGGTGAGCCTCTTTTAACCTTTTAGCCAAGAGACCACACTGCCTGTGCTGCCTGTGCAAGGAGCGTCAGGAGTGAAACTCTGCTCACTGGCACACAAAATCTCTTTCTCCCCACCTGTGGACTGTCACTAAAGGATCCTAGCATGCTGTTGGATTCTAAGGACCCAGTAAAGCCTCAAAAGCCAGGTGTGGGCCCTGCTCCCCAATGTGCATTGATGGCGAGAGTATATTTGTAAAACCGTGGCTGCCCCATCTTCTAACAGCATCTCTGAGGGTGAATGTGTCTGCCTTCTTCATCTTCAACTTTGTGCAGTGCCCATGGAGGCAAATTGGTGGGTGCAGGTTTGCTGACCTGTCTTTGACCAAGGAGGAGCTCTAGCTTCCTGGTTATGCTTTCAAGTTGGGAGTGGCTGTACTCCCATTCTGGGGCTCTTGTAGGGCCCTTAATGGCACATTGTTTGCATCTCCATGCCTCCCTTTCAGCTGCCAGAGAGCTTCAAAGTGCAGGTTGTGCCTACTGGCTGAAGCACGCACTTACCACAGTTTATACGGCCAAGGAGTTCTACTGTCGCCCCTCCCCCTAGATCAGCTCCTTCTGTCATTATTATGTGGTCTCCTTTACACAAAGGTCAGTCATGTCTGTTTTGTCTTTCTTTAGCTCTCCTTATGCCTCCTTCAAATCACTAATTCAAAAAGGCCTTTTGAACTTAATTCAAACTAGGAAACGTGCATATTCAATGTTGGATGTTGTCCTAAGCCAATTCCAAAGATCTAGCCAGGTAACTCTCAAACTGCAACACATCTTTATAATCTCTTGCTTGTAACTGAGTATTGTTCCATATGATTAAAAAAAAACTTTACAGTGGAAACAATCTTTGAGAGCTCTAGACACAGCCAGGCATAGACCAAGATCCATTTTCTCAGAAAAATACCCAAGCGAGCAGCCTTGATTCAAAGATAGTCTAATTTGGGAAATAACAGTCTTTTGGGTCCTCTAGACCTGAATGAGGCACAGATTCTAGGGACCCAATTTAGATACTGGCGGAGAGGCTACTCTGTCACAACGGGGATGTATATCCCGTCCACCGAAATCTAAATCCCATTATATCCTATGTGATTTAGATTATGGCCGATGTGATATCCATCACCATTGTGACAGAGTAACACTTCTGCCAATATTTAAATCAGGCCCTTCGTGGCATATTTAATAGCCCTTAGTGCCATTCCAATGCCACATTAATGTCAGTTTTTTTTTTTCCCGCTAATGTGGATTTGAAGGCCAAAAACGCTGCAGCACATTTACAAAGTGGCACAATGCATGCATTGCGCCCCTTTGTCACCCTTTTGCACTACATTATGCCTGCGCCAAGCATAATGTATGCAAAGAGGGCGTTCCCCTGTTAGGGGGGACCAAAATAATGGTGCAACGTAATCTAAAAGATTTCCTTGCCCCATTTTTTTCACCACTTTTAACACCTGCTCAGAGCAGGCGTTAAAAGGAGGCCTCCATTGGTTGCAGTGGGCTTCTGGGTGCTTTGCAGGATTGGTGTCAGAATTTTTTACATTAATAAAAGCGCCGGACCAGCATCAGAAAGTCTGACGCTAGTCCCCTAACTACCGCCATGGTGCACCGTAGTTCAAAAACGGCGCACACATGGTGGTGTTAGTGGGGCTGCAAAGGGGCGCAAGAAAAGTGGCGCAGCACTGTGTGCAGCGCCACTTTTCTTAAATATCCCCCTAAGTTTCTTAGGTGATTGGATGTTGATTAGTGCAAAACCTTTGCACCAGTCCTTTTTGGTTAGATAGGTTGGGCTACACTTATCCGAGAAAAGCGACTAGTTGACATGCGGCTAGTAACTACTGCTTTGTTTTGGTGCAGATGCTTCTTACCATACCCTCCCAGCTTTATGTTTCCTATATGTTATTATTATAGCTATTGAAAACCCATAAGCTATGTGACTACTAATTTCACGTGAGGCACTTCTAAACTACAAGCATTTATGTATTTCTAAGGGGTGTGAGAAGACAGATAGATGCAGGAGGTACCCTATTTCTTCTAATCATTTTCCTGCTTCGATAAAAAGCCCCAGTATATGTTTTGAAAGAATTAGAGGCCCGGCCTGTCCTTTATATGGCTGATGACAAGTCAGCGTCTGCTTTCAAGAGTCCAGCTCTGAGTTATCATGCCGATGCTATTTCTTCAAATGTAGAGCCTCCTTGCAACTTAAGTACTTATTTTTTAACTATGTTTATTTGGTTTCATTTCATATTCAACATAATGGGCTGCAACTATGCAGCCCGAAGTACTAAACCTCCGAGGGAGATGTACAATGCAGCAGCTCAGTTTACATTTACATATTGAATTTTTTGGCATCTCATCAGTTACAGAAGAGAACATGGCTGTGGTCACATATTTCAGAAAACACCGTCAACACCCAGTCTCATCATCAACAAGGTCCACCCCAAAATATGCCCTCCTCGGGCCCCAAATGTTATGGAACTTTTAGGAACACCCTCTGCTCGTATATGCAACCTTCTCTGTGACCATGTACATATCCATCCCTTTCCTCCATTCTCTTAGTGCAGGCGCCTCCGGCACCCGCCAGTACCAGACAACAGCCCTCTTCGCCAACTCCAGATTACTAAAGAGAAGCCTGGCCCTGGGGACATTCACTTCTGTTGGTATACCTAGGAGGACATATTTCGGTTCAAGTGAAACTTCAACTCCCAGGATATTGTGCAGTTTACGCACTATTACTTACCAGTATTCCCAGATCACCAGGCATAATCCTATGTACTCTTTTAAACTGGTTTAGTCTCAGCCTAGATTTAATAGCAGTCTCCCTTGGGTACAGTCAGTGTCATCGATCTGACCCATATCCTGCACCCATCGCTCTTGGATTTTAAGCAGGGTGTCTGGCATGTTGTTGTTCAGTATCTTATAGGTGAGGGAAATGGCTCACCTCACAAGCTAATCCATAATCAGCCTACCTTCCAGGGTGCAATCTCACCCAGGGTTATATATACAAACCTGGTTGCGTCACTCTTGCACCATGTAACGTCGTGCAAGAGCGACTCAATTCCTAAGGTAGATTTATGAAGCCATGCAAGGCCACCTTATGGTTTCTCTGCAGCATACATAGAAAGAGGAATATGCCTCTCAGGATTGTTTTTGTGCAGGAAGCTGTCCCTTCCTGCATCAAAACAATCCTGCATGCAACCCAGGTACCATTCCACCATGATGCAAGAGGGCATGCGTTGGAACTAGGCTCCATAATACAGTGCAGTGCAGTTAGGTGACTGGCTTCGCTGCACTCCGTCACTTTTCCGTAAATATGGCCCACAGTCTCTATGCAACTTAAATATATAATTATATTGACAGTTGAGTTATTCACCTTTTCAGTTCTTTTGGACCCTGCTGCGCATCTCTCCAAACTTCAAGGACGCGTCTGGATCACTGAACTGTTTCAGATCCTATATGAAATTGTTTGGTCCATATGGCCCTATGCAGAATGCTAGAGTTCCTGAAATATTCAAAACCTACCCCTATATAACATGTGCAGCGTTCTGATTCTGCCCCATAGTCAGTGACTTTGATAAAGTACTTGCTGAGCTGCCACAGTTTTGACAAGGGTCTAGAATTATTATAGGTGTTCAGACATCACATACGAATGAATTCATTTTGATTACACATTTCTGTTCATGGGTCACTTCCCTAACTTTCTCCTGATCCCTATGAGTTGTATATTTACATCTGAGGTTTATTGTATTTTCTTGTACATTGAGTAAAAAAAAAATGTAACCTCAACTTCTGTAGGGGTTTTGTTCATTTGTTGTGCACCAGGGCTATCTTTCCCAGATAGGGTGTACCTAGCAGACAACAGGATCCAGGCAGTGCCCTTTAAAGTTGAGAGATTGTGTCGCCTTGTCCATCCTTTATGCTTTGTTGCCATGGGCAATACACACACCTCCGGCCTGAATAGGCCTTTTGTTTCTGGGGAAGGGATGGTGTTGAGAAGTTTGCTGCATTTATTCATTTATTTATGTGGCCGTTTAAAAGCCCAGTTCGATGTGTTTCTCAGAGCTCCCCTGTTCTACTTGAAAGGGAGCACTTCCCACGTGGAGGTTTTTTTCATCTCTCTGGACAAAATTAAACTCCATTTCAGTCTACCCGTGCGAAGTCCTGGAAACCTGTAAGTAGATTTCTCATGTTCTAGGGCTTTCTGGTATTCGTAGCCTGCCTCAGCCCTTAGATATTTTACTTTCTCAATTGTTCTGTGCCATTGCACTACCTTATACTTGCCATGTCTTTCACATGTCATGCATAATATTTCACACGTTCTAATTCATCATGTGAGATTTCAATGGAAAGAAAATTCCTATATAGGTTTTGTGGGTTATTTGTAAGCTGATTTCTTAGGGGATTTTATTCAAGAGACAGGCTACCTAGGGATTTCCTGTTATGTCCCAGTGTCATATTATTGCACAAACAGGTCATGCTACCTTTCTATAGGAACTCTTAAAAGACTCGAAGAACAGTGTCCTAAGAGATTCTCAGTATAGATAGTTTCCTACGCTTTGCAAAGGGATTTTCCTAGAATTCCGTAGAAACCCTTCGGAGACAACACATCTTGGCATTTCTGTTTAAACTGCATAAGGGGAATATATGTGATTTAGTGGCTAACTCCCTGACCTTAGAACATTGAGACCAGGATTCTTCCCTCTTGAAAGTTATGTGTGTGATTTGGAGCACGTTGCTTTATCTTCTTGTGGTGCTAGTTGTAAACATTTATAGTGGTATATAAAACTGGGTAATCTGAAAATGAAATAGCTTATGTTGCTATCTTGTATTGTTCTATTTAAATTGCCCCTTTTTACTCCCCATTGCATACTGGCGTGTGTAATCCAATCTCAATTATACTCCACCTAGTATACTATTTATGTGCAAGCACCTCACATTTGAGACTCTCCTGCCACAATGAAAATGTTCTTTCTAAAGCAATGTATTACTCCTTAAAGTTAAATATGCGCTATAACCACTACCTAAAGTAATATGTAACATGGTATGTCTTATGTATTAATATGGTGCGCGGTCTGCCATTGGTGTTGCCTTGTAATGCCAATTTTGGGTGGTTTCTTCTCTCCCTTATTCCATCGCAAACAGAAGCAGTATGGGAAACTTTGAGGCTTTATCGTTGATAGTTTGATGTATTGTATGTTTTTGCGAAACATAGCTGCCGAGTATCGGATTTCTTATGTTTCACATTACCATGATTGAAGTGTGCTGCTTGAAAGCATGACATTCTGCTCCCTAGGTGTGACAGTGTGATTAAAACCTATTTGTGAATAAGACCGAGCAGGAAATACCTGTAGTAAGGTAATATCAAAATGTGTCCCCTGTGGCGCAACATAAACCTCTAAAAGTATTACGTAGTTTTGTTCAAGAGTACGTATTTGCACTCAGGTAGTGCTGTTCTCTGACTGCATAATGCCATTGAATTTAAAGTTACCTGTTTCTGCAGAGTGAAAGGACCACCCATAAATCAACCTTGTAAAACAGTGCACACCATGACAATTTTCAAACATTTTTGGACCCCTTATCATTTAGCAGGATGCAGACAGTGTAGGAGCTAAATGTTGATTGTCAAAGTCTTCCTCATCCTACTGACAAATAACATTTTTACACTAGGGAGCATATTTACAAGCCCAGTACACCGCTTTTGCGTCACTAGCGGCGCATAGTGCAGACCAACATCTACAAGGCCATGCAAAGCTGCAAGTCCCTGTGTTGCCTTACACTGTATCAGGGAGGCATACCATGAGCGTTGTGGTTGTTCCCAACCAAGACCCATGGATTTTGACGCGTTCCCAGATGTACAAGAATCTGTAAACCTGGGAATGTGTAAAAACTATACATCTCACCAGGGCAGGTGCAACAAGAAGAAATATCTTAATGTCTCCTTGTTGTTGCCTCCTTCTATGTGTGCTGCATTCTGCACTGCCCATGCCATGCTATGCAGAAAGTGCGCAATACGAGAGTGCTGGTGCCTCCTGCAAGTGGCAGCATTGCCGCTGGCTCGATTACAAGCCAGCGACAATACTGCCACCACTTTCCTGCTGGGGTGGGGTCAGCCCAGTGGGAAAGTCTTAATGGGGCCGGTGGGGAGGTAGCCAGCATGGTGGCAACCACCCTGTCAGGAGTTTAGCAGATCGGTGTTCCAGTCCTCCAAACTTGTAATCAGGCCTACAGTCTTTTCCCCATGTATGGAATTGAAGTTAGAATAGTATATCTGACTCCCCATATATTCATTTTCTCCAATTTTTGTGGGACTGGCTTTGGAATAGTAAATCTCACCCCAACCCCAATATAAGCACTTTCAATGGAATAAAATAGTACATCTGACCCGCTTAATTAAGGTAATGTCTACCAATGGTGTGGGACTGGAGTTAAAATAATAAATGTGAGCCCACCCCCATCCTAGTGAATGCATTTCTACCATGTTAGTGGGATAGGAGTTAAAATAGTAAATATGACTTCCTTTATTCATTCACTTTCTCCAATGTTTGTAGGATTGGAGTTAGAATAGTATATCTAATTCCACAACATATGCACTACCCACAAGGTGTATGTGATTGGAGTTAGAGTAGTATATATGCCCCCTCTACTATATGCACTTTCACAATGTTTGTTGGAGTTAGAATAGTAAATAAGACAACCATATCTATTTATGCATATATTTTAATTCATGATTTTATATATTAATAATACGATAAATGTTTTCTAATGCATTTTACATTCTTTATTGTATTTCAGATAAAGCAAGGTAGCGTCATTATTCATGTATATTATTGTTTAAAGTTAAGGATACCCAGGCAGGTGATAGTGTGATTTACATGGCACTTAACATAAAATACATTTTTTTTAAATATAAATTATGTTGTAATTAAAATATGGCAATGTTTAAAGCTTTTCTTCAAAAAAATAATATTTTAAAACACAATACATATATTTTAATTTTCAAAGATTGTATATTTAGTGAATTAAATATTTGTGGTTTGTATGGAAAAAGTCTATAATTTATATTGTATTACATGGAATATTACAACAAAATGATATTTTAGAATACTGTATTTTTAAATCAATAATATTTATATAAAGGTACTATATTTTGTTGTCTATATTTCAGTAGTAGATAATTTTGTAGTTTTTCTATTTTTAATAACAATGTTTTATACTCAGTATTTGTCATTTACATTGTAAGTAAATTCAATATTTTTGTTATCTATATCTTTGGTACAATATTTTTGTGTCACCATATTTTGTTGTTAGTATTGTGAACTACAAGCATGTGGATACCAAGCACAAAGTCATTGGCCTTGCATCCATGTTTGTGAGCGAAATTGAATATAGATATAAGGTGTGAACCTCTGGGTGTTTATTGTGTGTGTGCAATAATATAGTGGTGGCTCCATGTATTGAAATGGGGAAGGAGCCTGAATAGAGGTCCTTTCTCTAAACCCCTTCTAATTTTGGAGTTATCCTATCTATATATACGTGACAGAAGATAGGCATTGATGACAATTAAGTCCTGGTGCTTGACTGTTCTTTCCTTAAATTCCAATTCCCCTTAAGCAAACCTTCGGGATTGTTAACTTGCATGCTGTCCCCACTTGCTGTAAAATCCAAGGACTACCAATTCAAGCCTGATGTGAGGACTCTGTCCTTATTTTTTCTTTAAAAATAGTCAACATTTTGTACTTCCTGTCTATGGGTGCTTCAGTCTCCACAGGTCTGTCAGGTCGAGGGCATGAGTGAACTAGGACATTGGATCACTGACACAATATTGATGCACACAGTTGATTTACAACAATATTGGAAAATAAATATTGTTCACAAAAATATATTCCTATACTAAACTAAGAAAAACACGAATATCGACAACAAAATATTTGCTGTCATAAATAAAAGTTTTTACTAATATCAATAACAAAATTATTGGAATCTTTAAATAAACACACAAGTAGTAAAAAATATTGCTTCACACATTTTCAACTACAATAGATTTGCCAAAATGATAAAATTATAATGAAATTATAATTACAAAACATAAAAATAAATTTTTATTATAAACAAGCAATAAAACTAAACATCAAATGTGTAAACATTATTTTACCAACATAACATATGCATTACTAAAATCAATATAAATCACACAAAATAAAAATAACACTAAAGACATGTCAAAACCAATGGAAAATAATAGTAATAACTACAAACATTTAAACAATATTTAATTTATATATGCGTGTGTGTGCCCATATATATATATATATATATACATATATATGTATATATATATATATATATGTATATATATACATATATATATATATGTATATTTATTTTTTTACTTTAAAAACCTGCCCTAAGGTAACCATAACTCCGCCTCCGCCATGCACAGTTATTTCATCAAACATTTTACTGAAAATATTAAATTGATATTATCAGTGATGTTATCAAGGATGTCATGAGTGTCGTAATTTGTGGGGTAATTAGCAGTTACTTGCGCTAACTCTAACTATCCCCTTCGCTGCCAGGCCTTTTCCCCCTCCTGTGCCAAGCCTTTTTTTGGCTATTTGGGGCAGTTCGCGCTTAGACTCTCATAACTTTTTGTTCACATAAGCTACCCACGCCAAATTTGCGTCCTTTTTTTCCAACATCCTAGGGATTCTAGAGGTACCCAGACTTTGTGGGTTCCCCAGAAGGAGGCCAAGAAATTAGCCAAAACACAGTGAAAATTTCGTTTTTTTAAAAATAATGTGAAAAGGGGGCTG
This sequence comes from Pleurodeles waltl, assembly GCF_031143425.1. Lineage (NCBI taxonomy): Eukaryota > Metazoa > Chordata > Amphibia > Caudata > Salamandridae > Pleurodeles > Pleurodeles waltl. Next base: position 1,460,227,575 of record NC_090447.1, on the reverse strand, counting down.
CAGAAGAAGGCTTTTGTTTTTTTCCCTGAAAATGGCATCAACAAAGGGTTTGCGGTGCTAAAATCACCTGCTTCCCAGCTTTCAGGAACAGGCAGACTTGAATCAGAAAACCCAATTTTTCAACACAATTTTGCCATTTTACTGGGACATACCCCATTTTTACAATTTTTGTGCTTTCAGCCTCCTTCCAGTCAGTGACAGAAATGGGTGTGAAACCAATGCTGGATCCCAGAAACCGAAACATTTCTGAAAAGTAGACAAAATTCTGAATTCAGCAAGGGGTAATTTGTGTAGATCCTACAAGGGTTTCCTACAGAAAATAAAAACTGGAAAAACAAATATTGAAACTGAGGTGAAAAATCTGCAATTTTTCTCTACGTTTTACTCTGTGACTTTTTCCTGAAATGTCAGATTTTTTAAAGCAATATACCGTTATGTCTGCTGGACTCTTCTGGTTGCGGGGATATATAGGGCTTTTAGGTTCATCAAGAACTCTAGGTACCCAGAGCCAATAAATGACCTGCACCCTGCAGTGGGTTTTCATTCTATACAGGGTATACAGCAATTAATTTGCTGAAATATAAAGAGTAAAAAATAGCTATCAAGAAAACCTTTGTATTTCCAAAATGGACACAAGATAAGGTGTTGAGGAGCAGTGGTTATTTGCACATCTCTGAATTCCGCGGTGCCCATACTAGCATGTGAATCACAGGGCATTTCTCAAATAGACGTCTTTTTTACACACTCTCTTATATTTGGAAGGAAAAAATGTAGAGAAAGACAAGGTGCAATAACACTTGTTTTGCTAATCTATGTTCCCCCAAGTCTCCCGAAAAAAATGGTACCTCACTTGTGTGGGTAGGCCTAGCGCCCGCGACAGGAAATGCACCAAAACACAACGTGGACGCATCCCATTTTTTGACAGAAAACAGAGGTGTTTTTTGCAAAGTGCCTACCTGTAAAATTTGGCCTCTAGCTCAGCCGGCACCTAGGGAAACCTACCAAACCTGTGCATTTCTGAAAACTAGAGACCTAGGGGAATCCAAGATAGGGTGGCTTGTGGGGCTCTGACCAGGTTCTGTTACCCAGAATCCTTTTCAAACCTCAAAATTTGGCTAAAAAACACATTTTCCTCACATTTCGGTGACAGAAAGTTCTGGAATCTGAGAGGAGCCACAAATTTCCTTCCACCCAGTGTTCCCCCAAGTCTCCTGATAAAAATGATACCTCACTTGTGTGGGTAGGCCTAGTGCCTGGGACAGGAAATGCCCCAAAACACAACGTGGACACATCCCATTTTTTGACAGAAAACAGAGGTGTTTTTTGCAAAGTGCCTACCTGTAGATTTTGGCCTCTAGCTCAGCCGGCACCTGGGGAAACCTACCAAACCTGTGCATTTTCTAAAACTAGAGACCTAGGGGAATCCAAGATAGGGTGGCTTGTGGGGCTCTGACCAGGTTCTGTTACCCAGAATCCTTTGCAAACCTCAAAATGTGGCTAAAAAAACACATTTTCCTCACATTTCGGTGACAGAAAGTTGTGGACTCTGAGAGGAGCCACAAATTTCCTTACACCTAGCGTTCCCCCAAGTCTCCCAATAAGAATGGTACCTCACTTGTGTGGGTAGGCCTAGCGCCCACGAAAGGGAATGACCCAAAACACAATGTAGACACATCCCATTTTTTGACAGAAAACAGAGGTGTTTTTTTGCAAAGTGCCTACATGTAGATTTTGGCCCCTAGCTCAGCCGGCACCTAGGGAAACCTACCAAACCTGGACATTTTTTAAAACTAGAGACCTAGGGGAATCTAAGATGGGGTGACTTGTGGGGCTCTGACCAGGTTCTGTTACCCAGAATCCTTTGCAAACCTCAAAATTTGGCTAAAAAAAAACACATTTTCCTCACATTTCGGTGACAAAAAGTTGTGGAATCTGAGAGAATCGACAAATTTCCTACCACCCAGCATTCCCCCAAGTCTCCCGATGAAAATGGTACCTCACTTGTGTGGGTAGGCCTAGCGCCCACGAAACACAATGGCCCAAAACACAACGTGGAAACATCCCATTTTTTGACAGAAAACAGAGGTGTTTTTTGCAAAGTGCCTACCTGTAGATTTTGGCCCCTAGCTCAGCCGGCACCTAGGGGAACCTACCAAACCTGGACATTTCTAAAGACTAGACACCTAGAGGAATTCAGAATGGAGTGACTTGTGGGGCTCTGACCAGGGTCTGTTACCCAGAATCCTTTGCAAACCTCAAAATGTGGCTAAAAAAACACATTTTCCTCACATTTCGGTGACAGAAAGTTGTGGACTCTGAGAGGAGCCACACATTTCCTTACACCCAGCGTTCCCCCAAGTCTCCCAATAAAAATGGTACCTCACTTGTGTGAGTAGGCCTAGCGCCCACGAAAAGGAATGACCCAAAACACAATGTAGACACATCCCATTTTTTGACAGAAAACAGAGGTGTTTTTTGCAAAGTGCCTACCTGTAGATTTTGGCCCCTAGCTCTGCCGGCACCTAGGGAAACCTACCAAACCTGGACATTTCTAAAGACTAGACACCTAGAGGAATTCAGAATGGAGTGACTTGTGGGGCTCTGACCAGGGTCTGTTACCCAGAATCCTTTGCAAACCTCAAAATGTGGCTAAAAAAACACATTTTCCTCACATTTCGGTGACAGAAAGTTGTGGACTATGAGAGGAGCCACAAATTTCCTTACACGCAGCGTTCCCCCAAGTCTCCCAATAAAAATTGCACCTCACTTGTGTGGGTAGGCCTAGCGCCCACGAAAGGGAATGACCCAAAACACAATGTAGACACATCCCATTTTTTGACAGAAAACAGAGGTGTTTTTTTGCAAAGTGCCTACCTGTAGATTTTGGCCCCTAGCTGAGCCGGCACCTAGGGAAACCTACCAAACCTGGACATTTCTAAAGACTAGACACCTAGAGGAATTCAGAATGGAGTGACTTGTGGGGCTCTGACCAGGTTCTGTTACCCAGAATCCTTTGCAAACCTCAAAATGTGGCCAAAAAACACATTTTCCTCACATTTCGGTGACAGAAAGTTGTGGAATCTGAGAGGAGCCACAAAGTTCCTTCCACCCAGCGTTCCCCCAAGTTTCCCGATAAAAATGGTACCTCACTTGTGTGAGTAAGCCTAGCGGCCACGAAAGGAAATAGCCCAAAACACAAGGTGGACACATCCCATTTTTTGACAGAAAACAGAGGTGTTTTTTGCAAAGTCCCTACCTGTAGATTTTGGCCCCTAGCTCAGCCGGCACCTAGGGAAACCTACCAAACCTGTGCATTTTTAAAAACTAGAGACCTAGGGGAATCCAAGATGGGGTGACTTGTGGGGCTCTGACCAGGTTCTGTTACCCAGAAACCTTTGCAAACCTCTAAATGTGGCTAAAAAAACAAATTTTCCTCACATTTCGGTGACAGAAAGTTGTGGAATCTGAGAGGAGCCACAAATTTCCTTCCACCCAGCGCTCCCCCAAGTCTCCCGATACAAATGGTACCTCACTTGTGTGGGTAGGCCTAGCGCCCACGAAAGGAAATGGCCCAAAACACAACGTGGACACATCACATTTTTTCCCAGAAAACAGAGGTGTTTTTTGCAAAGTGCCTACCTGTAGATTTTGGCCTCTAGCTCAGCCGGCCCCAGGGGGGGCAGAAATGGCCTAAAATAAATTTGCCCCTCCAATCCCTCCCAGGGAGCGACCCTTGCCTACGGGGTCACCCCTGCGTGACATTGGCGCAAAAAAGATCCCCGGTGCCTAGTTGTTTCTGCCCCCATTGGGGGCAGATTGACCTAAAATAGGCCGATTTGCCCCCAAGGGGGGCAGAAATGGTCTAAATACAATTTGCCCCCCAGGGGAGCGACCCTTGCCTAATGGGTCGCTCCCCATCTCTAAAAAAACAAAAAAAAACAAAAAAAAAACACAATTTTTTTTTTAGCCCTGGCGCCTAGAGGTTTCTGCCCCCCCCAGGGGCAGATCGGCCTAATAACAATAGGCCGATCTGCCCCCAGGGGGGGCAGAAATGGCCTAAAATAAATTTGACCCCCCACATCCCCCAGGAGCGACCCTTGCCTACGGGGTCGCTCCCCTTGCGTGACGGCGCAAAAAAAAAGATCCCTGGTGGATAGTGGTTTCTGCCCCCCTTGGGGGCAGATTGACCTAAAATCGGCCGATCTGCCCCCAAAGCGGGCAGAAATGGCCTAAATACAATTTGCCCTTCCAGGGGAGCGACCCTTGCCTAAGGGGTCGCTCCCCATCTGTAAAAAAACAAACAAAAAAACAAAACAAAAAAAAAATTGCCCTGGCGCCTAGAGGTTTCTGCCCCCCCTGGGGGCAGATCGGCCTAATAACCATAGGCCGATGGTTGGGAATCAGTGGGGGAGCCTGAAGGCCCACCCAGTCCCAGCTGGCTCCCCACCTCCGGGAGCCGGCATTGCTGTCAAAGAGTGGGAGCTGCTAAAGATCCAAATACCTCTCTGTGAGAGCAATAATTTTGTCTGTTTCCCTGTCTGCATCTCTGCAGGCAGGGAAACAGAGGAAATCCATTCTCTCAGCAGGTGAGTACGGTTTGACAGCTCTCACTTGCTGAAACTGGAGCGTTTGCTCTGACTTGGTGGGACCCGCCAAGGCAGAACAAACAGCTATATTCCCAGGATGGGCACCCCGGGCCATAGTAGGAGCCTGCCCTGTGGGGTGGTGGTCCCCAAAGCCAGCTATGGTTCCTTGAGGGGGTCCCCGCCCCCACCTTCAACTTAAACAGACGCAGTAGATGGTGAGTCCCAGGCCGGGGGATTTCATTATTTAAATTCAGCTCTGCAGAGGTGGCGGTCCCCTAGCTGCGGGGGGACACTCTCCCCCACCACAAACACAGTGTCTTGGGCCCCGGGGAGGCAACGGTCCCGGGACTGCAGGGGGGGGTCCACACTGCCCTCCACATACACAATGTCTTTAACACCAGGGAGGTGATGGTTCCCGGGCACTAAAATGCCCTAGGAGGGGGCCACGCGAATCCCTTCCTTTATTTTAACATGCCCCAGGGACCTGGCCCACCCGGGGGCTTCAATTAAACAAGTGTGGGAGCCTGCGCTTGTTTTTTTAAAAACATGTTGCAGCAAATTTGCAATGCCATTGCAAAGTTGCAACAAAAATGTTTAAAAAAATAATCTTTTTAGCCCTGCCGGGGTACCACTGGGACCCCAGCTCCAGAGCTTAGAAGTCATGGAGTCCCTACCCTGGCCCCTTTTTTCAAATTTTTTTTGTGGAACTCGGCTGAAATCGATGGCTGCCAACACTTCCTTCATGAAGTGTTGGTATCCAATCAGAGCTGGGCATTTCCCCACACAAGATCGTTAGTATTCGTGAAGTCATTAGGGAGGATCTGCGGCCCTAGATATATAAATTTGGATTTCCTTTAATTTCTCTTAAACTTCTGAATGGACTTACACCAAATAACAAAAAGAGCAATCTGCATACGAAAGCTACCTTTCTGCCAAATTTGGTGTAATTCCACCCAGCAGTTTCGTCTGTAGTTGTGTTCAAAACTCCTATAGGTATTAACATGGGAAAGGTGCATTTTTTGACCCCTTTTACACCCTTTTTCTCTGCCCCCGCTTGATGGATCACCCTGACATTTTCTGTGCACTAGTGAAATATTAGCAAAATTAACTAAATACATATTAAACATTATAAAGCAAACATTACTTGACCTAGGGACATTTGGGCGCCACTGCGCTCCTTTTTGGAGTCCACTTACTAAGAAATGGGTGATCATTCTGACTGCTCTTGCATTCGGGAGTTCACTTGTGTTATCGACCCTGTGTGATGCTGCTGATTGTGGTGGTTGAGTGCTGTGCTGCCTATGCCCCTGCCTGCTTTCTCTCTTTGCTTTTGCTAGTTTCAGCTCAGTTTTTCTCCCTTCGGACGTACGCATTTAATGTTAGCGGTTGGACTTGCACCCCTACGGCCTAATATTCTGGCACTACGGACAGTTATGATGTTCTTGAATTGAGAAGGGGGCTCTCCTCTGGACACATTCCTTCTGTGAACTGTTGGAGCGGCCTCGGGGTTGCATGCTGTGGGACTATGTATGTGCTACTGTTGCATTGCTCGAAGGGTTTCTTGTTGTATGTTCATTTAAAACTGAATAAATAAATAAAAACAATAAAAAAAAGCAAACATTACTTAGCGTTCCCCATAAGGGACATAACTGAAAAAAAATTAAACTTAAAGAAAACTAGCCAATAATAATTAACCTTAAATGTAACCAATAAAATCACCCAGACACTTAAACCAACAATATAAAAGGCATGCAAATTTTTAACAACTGACCACTAGAAAAATTACAAAAGCTGCAAGAAGAGAAAACTGCCACATTTTTAAACCAGAACCAGAAAACCGAAGTGGAAATATACATTCAACTGCCTTGCAATGTAAGTAAAACACATATTTCAACTAAAATATCAAATTAATTAAAGTTAAACTGTGAAATAAAAATTATTAACAAAATATTGCACTACTTCTGGTTCTTTACATTTAGTCACCATAAAGAAATTACAAGAGGATCGAAAAACTGTTAATCCACTGAAAAACAAAACCAGTCACATACCTAGAAAAAGACATGCAAAAAGTAAGTAAATTAAAATTATTACTAAACAGGAACTCACCCTAAAACAGTTACAAAATAAATCCTAACTAACTCAACCCCAACTAGCTAACAACAAATAAACTTTCAAAATTGAAAGTAATGCACTTTTTTAACCCAACAGAAAATAAACCACCTGCTCCACATTGCAACACCCCCAAAGCCTGCAGCCAAAAGTGTGCAAAATATAGCAAGATCACACATGTAAGTATAAAACAGAAAATTGAAATTAATGCACCTTTTTAAGCCAACTGAAAAGAAACCACCTGCTCCACATTGCAACACCCCCAAAACCTGCAGCCAAAAATATGCAACAGATAGCAAGAACACACATGTAAGTATAAAACAGAAAAAGTTATGCATAATTTTGTATGTGAATAACAAACGCATTATACATTCTGAATTTGTAATAATTTATACTATTATACTATTTTAGACCTAATGACTGAAAGAGGAAGAAACATCAAAAAGGAAATCAGTTATTATCTCACAAGGGCCACACCTACAACCAAGAACGAAGGACAATGGAAGCTGTTAATTGGAAATGTACTAAAGATTATTATTCCAATGCTTGCTATAGGAGGGCCACTACAAAAAATAGGGCCTGATTACAACTTTGGCGGAGGGGGTTAATCCGTTCCAAATGTGACGGATATCCCGCCCGCAGTATCACAAGTCCATTATATCCTATGGAACTCGTAATACGGTCGGCGGGATATCTGTCACATTTGGGACGGATTAACCCCCTCTGCTAAAGTTGTAATCAGACCCATAATGTTGTAATTAATGTAAGGGAAGACAGCCATCCTACAAATGTGACAGAAATTGAGGTAAGAAATGTATTACAAGATATAAGAGAAGGAAGCACTAGCTTCCAAGAGCCTACAACTAAAACCCTAAAAAATATATACTCCCGAAAGTCCTGAACATATCACAGGCCAACTATCAGCTATACTCACCTTAAAAAGCCGAATTGCACAAACTATAAAAATCCAACAGTGATACCCCTCCTACCCCTAGAAGATACAAAGATATCCAAATACCTGAACAATTAACAACCACACAGAATAAGGAAGGCTTCCTCTTTCAGCATCTTCTTACATGATAACCTAAACAATGATAAACAAATCCTAATATTTTCTATAACAGATAATGTACCAAAATGAAGCCATTGTAAAACATGGATGATAGATGGAACCCTCAAAATGCACCCCAAACCATTCACTCAGATATATACCGTAGATGGTAAGTATCAAAACACAAATATACTATTCAAATATGTGTTACTACCTAATAAACAAAGTAGCACTTACTACTTAACCACATTAAAATTAAAATAAACAAATACTGCCAGCATAAAATAATAATTGATTTTGAACAAGCTGCATTCAAACCATTTTACCCACACACGCATCCATACAAGATGTTTACTACCATTTCAATCAGTGCATCTGGAGACATCTCCAACAATCTGCACCAAGGGCCTCATGACGAGTTTGGAGGTCGTACTGCCAGACCGCCATAGTGGTGGCCGTCAAGTCATACAGACTGCCATATTACGAGTTGCATAGGCAAGACTGACAAAGTCTGTCAAATATCCAACACCGCCAGTACTTTGGAGGATAGGAAATAGGCGGCCCGACCACCAGCACTGACAGCCCGTCAATCAACCAAGCACAAGTCAAAAGCCAGAGTGGTGGTCATCCATGGCAGTCCGCCAATTCTGTTCCGAACCACAGCAGTTCGCGTTCAACAAAGTAAAACGCAAAACCACATTGGATGGATTTGAAAACAACACAGCTGCCACACATTGCCACCCTTGACACACCTGCAAAGCACACTATAAAACACACCCCTCCACTAACCACAATTCTTTGCATCTACAATGCCAAACAACCCACGCCAGAGCGCATCCACAAATCACCAAACAAGCGATTAGACACACCCACAGCTTTCCTTAAGCACATATCTCATATCCTCAACACACTCCTATTTCCACTCACTTCCATTTCCACTACCTAAATGCATCAACCCACTGTTCATTTCCCACCACTTATTTTTTAAAACCCCACCATGTCACCCCAGAAATATCCCTGTTTCACTGAAGATGAGTTAAGAGTCATAGTGGATAAAATTATTAGAACAGAGCCACATCTATTTGGAGCCCAGGTCCAGCACACTACTATCGCCAGGAAAATGGAAATGTGGAAAGGATAGTTGACAGAGTGAATGCTGTAGCCCCCACCCCAAGCACAAGGGATGACATCAGAAAGAGGTGGAACGAACTCAGGGGAAAGATCCATTTGATGGCATCTAGGCACTAGATGCATGTCTTGAAGACTGGCAGTGGCCTCCACATTCCCCATTACAACTCACATCCTGGGAGGAGAAGGCCCTGCATCCTGAGGGCTTGACAGGAATATATGGGGTAGTGGAGTCAGATAAGTCACAACACAAAAATATCACACCTAAATGTATTGTCACGCATGCTTACTGATCACCTTTTGCCACCTACACTCTCACCCCACTCACTAGCCCAGAGTCCACCTGTCCATAGCCCCCTGTCTGGCCTCCGACATGTGAACTAGACTCACCTGGGTCAACAACAACTCTGTAACGTGTATGTAGTACAGGCATTGACACCACTACAGTTCCTAGCAGGCACTGTTCAACATCACTAAAACTTGAACAGTGTATCCTACCCAAAATTTCCTTGATTGTCATCTCCACATTGGATGATACACACACCTGAGAGGATGCCACCTGTTTACTGTGTGGGTAGGACAGGCACTGACAGGAATACTAAGGCCAGGGGGCACTGCTACTCTCACGCCACTCAGCCAACACAGTGTCCTTTGCTTCAATGACCCTTCTACCTCTACTCAGCCTTTGAACTCTACTCACCTGAGAGGATGACAACTGCATACTGTGTGTAGTACTTGGAGTAACATGACTGTAGATCCCAGGGGGACCAGGCCCTGTAACTCTATTGCCAGGCCAGTGTCCGTATGACATTGTTCATCTGTCTGTGTACTCACAAATGAAGATTACCAACCTGGGAGGGACCAAGATACAGACCAGGGTACACTCTGTGATGTGGCTAAATGCCTAGCCTCATCTGAACAGCTATGGCAAGGTGAAAATATTGTGGACACGACGGACAGCTCAACATGTGTGCCAAAATAAATTTGAGACAGATCAAAGTCCCAAGATGCATCATATGAATGGTATTGGCAGCAGACACATTCACAGTGCACTGACCACATGATGACAACTTCATGTATACAACAAGGTTCTGGCTCTGCCTGTATAACAGTCAAATAGGTTTTAAAATGATCTAAATTATATCCTGCCCAGCCCCAGTTTAGCATGCACTGCTGACAAAAAATTAATCTATCAGCAACCTAAAAAGTGCTAATTAACTCTGAAGCTATTTGACAGAAATGGAATTGGTATGTTACCCAAATGTCAGGTCATTACAACTGATGGTATGTGTGCCTGTCATATAAGGGAAATCTGCAAATACAATGTGTAGATAGCCTTAGCCAAATGTCACTGTTTACTATTGGAGATAGATGTCACAATACAATCTCTAACATTGCATCTCTCACATTAACAGGCCTGGCTGCCACTGCAAATACTGAGCTCTCTGAAGAGACTGCCACTACCCTCAATGATGAAGCCCTCTATGTGGACCCCACTCCTGGATATCTGGATGTTGAAGACGGTTCTGGCCCATCAGGGCAACCTGGTCAGACTGCATCAGTGGGCCTCACCGTGACCACATCGACTCCTCCCAGCCCCACTGCTTCAATATCTCAGATAGTCAGTCGCCCCCAAACCTGTGTCCCGAGGACTGTGACTGTGACCAATGATGGTCCTAGAACCAATGGTAGGAGACAAGCTATGCCCAGGGTGCAGGCACATAGGGAGAGGGTGCCTGGGAGGGATGGTGTGGGCCTGCAATATGAGGCTGCCGGGGATATTCCTACCTAGGACACCATCAGCCAAGTCTTGGGTGCCTACCAAGGATCTCAAGGTGTGATGGGCCAGGTACTTGCCGAACTCAGGGAGATGAAGCAGGTGCAGAAGGACGTCCATTGTGAGACTCTGGAAAAGTGGGAGGTCACCAAACACCATCCTGGTGACCCTAACAGGGGTGTTCAGGGAGAGCAGTAGTACCCTATTCAGGGACCGAGAGCAACACCACACCCCTTCCTTTGGCCAAGCAGCACCAGCCCCTTCATCATCTGTGGCAGCCAATGGAAGGGAGGCCCTGTGAGGGGAAGGACCCGTATCAGACACCCCTGCCTCTGTAGCAGCAGAAAATCTCCGCCCCCCGCAAACAGGGATGGCTACCCAAAGCTCCAGGAGGTGTGGATGGCAAGACATTTACCACTGCCAGCAAGTGACCTCTTCCCTATGGAAACACCTTTGTGTGCCACAGATTCACTCTGTGTTTTTCAACCACTTTCCATTTTCCAAGGATAGTAGGACACTGGACTTTGGACTTCAAATGATGTGGCATCTACAAACTTGATTTCATCCACCATGACTGATCCCTTCACATTAATTTATTTGTTGAGTCTCACAATTATTTCCTGTACATATGTAAATAAAAAAACCTATCACAAAAATACTGCGTACTACCACTATCACAAAAATACTGCATACTACCATTATTTCAACATTTTGAAAGCTTGAATTGTAAAGCCATGTGATGCACATGAGGAAGACATAGGATGGTATCTCAGGATAGTGTCTCAGGATAGTGTCATGCTGAGGAGAATTAGCAACACAATGACAAAAGTGTCTGGTCACACCAAACATTTTATTGAGAAGTACAGCACATAGGCTGTTAAAATGTCTGTAAACTCATGGTCAAGAATGGTTGAACCATCTTTAGTCAGGCTAGATATCCCAACGGTACAGTCCCCCAGACCACAGAAGAAATGGGTTTGTCAGACCTTGTCCCATAGAATAGGCTAACTGATCAGTGTATCTTGTCACAAGCCTAAGCCTAATCACATACCAAAACCATGTCTGCCAACTTATGATACGCCATGGCACAGAGGGCAGTATAACAGCTCCTGATCATAGGTCCATCCTATTACCATGACCAAGCATCTGGTGGCAGGATACAAACCTATATCAGTGTTGTGGCACAGGGACTGTGGCCTGCAATGTGAAAATACATCAACAGCTACATAAACAATACAGGATCATTGTCAATACAATGTGAAGGGAGAATGCATGGATTGAACTAGATGACATGTTTCAAGGGCACATAATCATACACTTGAGACAATTGGACCAACTCGCCACATCAAACAGGTGTAATGTGCAATTCAGAATTCCATCCACCCACTGTCCAAGCTGCTTTGGCACAGGAATCATACACCCCATATCTGTGACCAACATTACCTGGATCAATCCATGTCCACTTCATATGTCAGAACAGCAACATATACCTGCCAATGTCACAACTCTGAAATGCCCACATGAGGATGGCATGGTGAAGAGACCTGGAGAAAAAACAAACCAAGAAGTCTCAGCATGAAAAATCACACATATGACCCATAAAGTATAGGAAACTGTAGTAGATCCACTCACATTGCAAGGAGACTGGCACAAACAAAGCAGATCATCAAGGTTGCAACATTTCCATGTCAGAATTAGCAAGCAAATCGTGGCTGCATACTGCTTAGCCTTCACATCCCCTGTCAATAGAAAACAAATAACCTACTCAGCACATCCTGACCACTACAGGTCACCATGCAATTACAGTAATCACATTGCATGATATACTTACACTCAAGTGAATTATTGATTGATGGGATCTGCCCGCAAGTCTTCACCTTCCTCTTCATCACTGTCATCCTCACTTGGCGTTTCAGGATTCTCACCCGATGACACTTATTTGGAATAAGTGGGATATTTCTCTCTGGCCAATGTTGTGGAGTATGCAGCAGACTACAATGATCATTCATACTTTTTCGGGTGAGAAGAGGAGGGCTCCACCTGTCTTGTCCGGATAGTGAAATTTGGCCTTCAGGAGCCCAAAGCCTGCTCCACAACAAGCTGAGGGTTCCATGGGGCTCGTTCAAGTGGACTTCCCCTGGCCTCACCGATGTCAACAACCATGGACGGTTTGGGTATGCAGAGTCCCCTGTAGTAGAATGGGAAATATGTGCAACTATGAGTCCCTCTCATCTGATTTTTTTGCTGCTGACATTACATACAAACAAACAGGACATATGTGACTTACCAATCAGGCAGGCCTTCTCTGGGTACAGTTGGGACATCAGCTGTGGAATTGCCCAGTTCTCCCTGATAAAGGCATCATGGACTGAGCCCGGATAACGGACACAGACCTGTAATATGTAGAGGTCCGCCAGACAAACAACTTTGACTTTGATGGAATGGAAGTTCTTCCTGTTACGATAGACTTGTTCATTGCCATGCGGTGGAACCAAGGAAACATGTCTACCATCAATGGCTCCCAACAAGTGGGATGTGTGCCAAACCATATAACTCAGCCTTCACATGGACAAAATCATCACACTGAGGAAACCGGATGTAGCTGTCCAGATGTTTTCACATTGCTGAGAGTACCTCCTTCAATAATAGACTGAACATAGGCTGGGACATCCCATTAGGTAGGTCCACTGTATTTAGGAGGACTCTATGGCCAGGAAGTGCAACACTGCCATGACTTCTGCAATGGGTGATATGCTTTTAGGATGATGAATGGGGGGTATTAGATCTGGCTCCAACTGACAACATACATCCACAATTGTTTGCCAATTAAGACGGTAGAGCTGGATAATGTGTCTTACTTCCAAGGCCTGAAAGTCCGGCAGTGGACGGTAGACAGGAGGTTGTCTGATCTTTCCCCTCCCTGGGAACCTATGTAGGACAAGTAATGAATTTAGCCATCACTCTATTTGTCCCTTGCAACATACATTAGGCATGTCAATGAAAAACTGTGATAAGGCATGTCATAAGTTGAGGTCATGATACACACTGCACATCACCACTGTCAATGACACAAAATCAACATGTTTCCCTCTTGCTTTGCCACAATTGTGTACACATCATCTGTCTGGACAGCAAGGATATGGGTGTAATACTTGCCACTCAGACAGTGACTTGATGTCCCAAAACTTAAACTACCAGGGAGGGGGGAGGGTAAGCTGTATCACAAATCACATTGCCACATGTGTCAGGCAATGTACAAAAATGGTGTCCAACTCGTAGACCCACATTACAGGACAGTACAATCACTTATCATTGGTATCAACAACATTTTTGGACTTATGATGCATTTTAAAAAGCCATATGACACATTTCATGCCTCTGAAATGGAGGCTGCCTGACCTACTCCACTGGACATTATGAACCACACAGGACCGCTGGCGTCAGTAGTAATGGCGGTAGGCAGTTTCTACTGTGGCGGAAACAGCCATAGGCTAACGTTGTTGCCAGTGACGGTTGCAGGCCAATGGCTGTGTCTGGCAGTGGTGATGGCTGCCTATGTTCTGAAAAATCCCTCACTTGACTCCTGACACTGCTGCCAGCAAGACCTCCACGTCCTCAGCTGCTGTGTACTGCCTCTGGGAGCAATTGTGTCACGTGATAGGGCCCCTGTCTTCTCCCCAGAGGAGCTTGAGAACCTAGTGGAGGAGGTCCTACCCGTGTATGGACTGCTCTATGGTGCACCAGAGGAGCAGGTAAGTGCCTCATGTCCACTTCCAGTCAATGTAATTCACCATAGTTTTCGTCCTCACGGGCTAGATTGTGACCATGTGTGCCAGGATGAAAAGTCAAAGCCATGGAAATTGAGTCGGTGTGGCATCAATGGGGCAGTCAATGTAACTGTGTTCCAGAGCCAGATGTTGTTTCCTGAGACTTTTGTGTGTGTGTCTCTTTTGATTGTACCCGGTTGTACCTTATGTTGGATGCACAAAACTAGGTGAGGTGACATCACAGGCATCCCCATACGTCATTTCACACATGGATGTTGTCAATGTGAGACAACTTGTATTTGCATGACGGCATGAGCTGTGTATGCATGTTGTATGTGTCAGGTGTGTGTCAAGTGAGCTATGTATATGTTGCTTTCAAGATATCAAACCACATCTGGCCTTACTGAACTGTTATTTTGAGGGCATATCATGACTCATTGTGACCTTCCTGTTACTACATACTCACTACATGCCAATGTGTTGTTGGCTACATGATGTACTCTCATGGGTGGAAGTAAAGGGAATGGAGCACCATGTAGGTTCTTTCTGCTCAGCCTGCAGACACCAGGCCCTGTAAAAGTATGGGGCATATTTACGAAAAATGACACTGAACCTAGCGCAGCGCCACTTTTCATGTGCCCCTTAGCACCCCCCTAATGCCACCATGTGTGTGCTGTATTTAATATACAGCGTACCATGGTGGTAACTAGGGAACTAGCCTCAGAATTTTTGCTGCTTGTTCAGCGCTTTGCAGGATTAGCATCAAAACGTTTTGCGCTAATCCTGCAAAGCACCCAGAGGCCCATTGTAACCAATGGAAGCCTCATTTTAATGCCTGCTCCGAGCACTGTTTCCACTGGTCTGACCGGTGGAAACGTCGTATTACGATATAAACATTGTAATACGACCTAGGGGGAGGCCGCTTTGACGGTCAGATCAGGCTGAGGGAAACCAGTGAAAACAGTGCCACGGCATAGGCCTACACTCCCTTAAGGGAGCTGACACGAATGCTGTGGCACCACAGCACCCTGGGAATGCACACTGTCTGCATACAACTCACATTCTGGGAGGAGAAGGTCCTGCATCCTAATGGTGCTCATTTCGAGAGTGCTGGCAGGGGGGCCCCAGCACTGGCTTTTCACCAGCCTTTTCATGGTGGGGACCCCACCATGATCCTGGTAGTGGCGGCGGTTCCCTAGTGGTCCAACTGCCAGAGTTGTTGCACTGGCAGAAGTGCGTTGGTCTGACCCCCACGGTGGGTTTGGTGGTCCTCGGACTGCCAAACTCGTAATGGGGGCCTAAATTCTCACTCTACTCTTCTTGCTGTTTCCACCCTGCCTCACTTCACCTTTTCACACTACCTAAAATTCACCACTTCTGAATTGGCGGTTGACCCTTCCCCTTTGTAATAGCTAAACCTAAGGATTTCCTTCATCTGTCCATTTGTCTGATTGATGACCACTTCTCTTTTTGTAAAACACTGAGGGGCATATTTATACTCCGTTTGCGCCGAATTAGCGTCGTTTTTTTCGACGCAAATTCGGCGCAAAACTAACGCCATATTTATACTTTGGCGTTAGACGCGTCTAGCGCCAAAGTATGAGGAAAGAGCGTCATTTTTTTGCGTGAACGCCTTCCTTGCGTTAATGAGATGCAAGGTAGGCGTTCCCGTCTAAAAAAATGACTGCGCCGCAAATGCGTCGTATTTATACTCCCGGGCAAAAATGACGCCCGGGAGTGGGCGGGGTAAAAAACCCCGCATTTGCGCCGGATTTTAGCGCCTGGGTCAGGGCAGGCGTTAAGGGACCTGTGGGCTCAAAATGAGCCCACAGCTGCCCTCCCATGCCCCCAGGGACCCCCCCTGCCACCCTTGCCCACCCCAGGAGGACACCCAAGGATGGAGGGACCCACCCCAGGGACATTCAGGTAAGTTCAGGTAAGTATAAAAAAAAATCTTATTTTTTTTTTTTTGGCATAGGGGGTCCTGATTTGTGCCCCCCTACATGCCTCAATGCCCAATGACCATGCCCAGGGGACATAAGTCCCCTGGGCATGGCCATTGGGCAAGGGAGCATGACTCCTGTCTTTACTAAGACAGGAGTCATGTAAATGGCGTCTCGGCGTCGTTAAAAATGGCGCAAATCGGGTGGAGGCGATTTTTTGCGTCAACCTGACTTGCACCATTTTTAAGACGCCCTAGCGCCATTTTTCCCAACGCCGGCGCTGCCTGGTGTACGTGGTTTTTTTCCACGCACACCAGGCAGCGCCGTTCTGCTTGCGCCGGCTAACGCCATTCAATAAATACGGCGCCCGCATGGCGCTTCAGAATGGCGTTAGCCGGCGCAAACTTTTTGGACGCTAAACTGCGTTAGCGCAGTTTAGCGTCAAAAAGTATAAATACGGGCCTGAAAACTTTACTCTTCTGCGCTGCTCTGTGACCAACCATGGCTTGTTTTACATTCTAATCCTCCCAGTACCAGGATGTTCTTCTGGGTGATGGCCACTCTCTAAACAATAACTCTTCATCATCATTATCAACAACTGGTATTTCTTCTTGTTTTATCACGGATAGATTTAAGGATATTGTTGAATGACGTAGTTAGTGCCTCTAGATTTAGCAAATAGTTTTTGTTCAAATGCCGAAAGAGTTCACTGATGTACTTATGGTTCTAGACCATTTCAGAGTTTGGCTGTCTGATGTGGCCTATGATCATTTGTTTTTCTTGATATTTCAGAGTAGCCCAATAGTTTAGGCAGCTCCTTCCTCTCCTCAAAGAAACCTTGTCAGCATTTTCTAAAATATTTCATCCTTCTAGCAGTGGCAGTCTCTTTGAGGTGCGTTTCAGCGTTTTCTAGACCAATGTTTTTGTGCACACGTTCGTTTAGTTTTTGTTTTAACTGACCTAACCTCTTTCATCAAACTAGCCTCGTTTTCTGTGAAGGACTATAGTTTCCCTGACCAAAATCCCTTGCAAAAACTGTATATTGCAATTTTCACTGCGAGCCAACATGTTCAGGTAAGAACCTAATAATATAAGTTGAGGCCTCAGTATTCCTCTCACGGAAATCTTTGTACTGGAGCATGGCCAGACCACATTCCAATGTAGGGAAGAGGCCTGTGTCCCAGGAGTTTCCAAATCTAGGATCACCAAATGATGTTAGAGAGCAGTAGACAGCTATACCCCTGGATGTTTCATACCAGTGGCTGAGTAGGGAGTAATTGTTTGCCCAGATTTGAATATCTTCTATTAGGCTTGGATTAAAAGGTAACATAATTATTCATTGTGTTCTATTTATGTATGTTAGGAGATCGAGGCGGTCATTCCGACCGTGGCGGTCGGCGGTGATGCGGCGGTAAGACCGCCAACAGGCTGGCGGTCTTTTTTCATGAATTCTGACCATGGCAGTTACCGCCATGGCCAGCCGCCGCTTCACCGTTCCGACCGCCACGGCGGTAACGACCGCCGGGCTGGAGACCTGGGTCTCCAGCCCGGCGGTCGTCACATACCGCCGGCGGTATTCCAACCTGCCTGACCCCGGCTTACTGCCATGGATTTCATGCGGTTTGGGACCGCCATAGCACTTTCAGTGCCAGGGAATCCCTTCCCTGGCACTGATAGGGGTCTCCCCCACCCCCAACCCCCACCCCGACTCCCTCCCCTACCCCCTCCACCACCCCTGCCACCCCCAAAAGGTTGCAGGACCCCCGTCCCCACCCCGATCCCCAACATATACACACACATACACGCACGCATTCATGCACACACTCATGCACATACACACACCCCCCCACATTCATGCACGCACTCACACGCCCCCTCAACATACACACATGCACACCCCCATGCACGCACACAACTCACAACACCCCCCCACCCCCCTTCCCTAGCGGACGATCACCCTACCTGTTCCGGTGATCCTCCGGGAGGGAACGGGACCCATGGGGGCAGCTCCGCCGCCACGCCAACAGAACACCGCCACAGCGAATCACAGGTCGTGATTCGCTGGGCGGTGTTCTGTTGGCTTGGCGGTGGAGGTGGAGCTACCGCCACTTCCCCGCCTGCCGCCAGTATGGCTGATGGCGGCTCTTCGTCCGGAAACGGGCGGAGCGCTGCCAACGGTCATAATGGCCCGTGCGGAAGACCGCCAGCACTGGCGCTCTTCCGTACGGCGGTCCCTCAGCGCTCTATTGAAAAGATCGCCGAGGTCGGAATGACCACCTGAGTTCTTTAGTGGTAGCAAAGCTGAATTCTACAGATCATATCAAAAACTACACCGAAGAATAATCACAGTCTTAAATATGGGCACAGATACTGAACAAGTATCAAAGAAATAATGGTTAAAATATATGACATCCATAATAGCCTTCTCCAGTCCAAGCACGGGCCCCTTCTTTATTAGGCATCTTCCCCACAACCAGTATAGGACCAATAAAATATGAAGGAGAAAGGATTCTTTAATAATATGTAAACCCTGATATTTTAGCATTGCATGATGCATGACTTGTCAAATCCAAACCTTATGCAATGTAACAGCTTCAGTCGAAATTAGAAATGTCTTTTGCAGTATGGTAATATCTACCCTGAAATTGCTGAAGCAAAAGAGCATCCTCTGCATCATGATAGGGCTGCTAAGGCCTCTTACATGTTGTGTTACTATCCCCAATTTTACCAAAGGTAGTATAGAGTTATGAGTATAAACAACTTGGCCATTCACAAAGCTACATTTGGTCATAAACAGTTTATGAATGAATTTGCCTTTTCTGTGCCTGGCAGCAATTTACAAAGGGGTTCGGTCAGCTGTAACACTGTCTATAGGGTCAGAAATCGCCACTACGGGTATGGGGATATCTGCAGCAGTAAATCCCCTAAAGGGATGGGAGAAAGAGTGTTTAAAGTCATGGTTTGCCTTGAAAAATTTGGGAGTGCCCACAAACTTGGAAGTTTGCCGGCATGCCCAAACTATGATCCGACCCATTCCCACTCTGGAGACAGCAGATTTACTCCAGCAAAGGGCTTGTATAACTCTCCTTTCAGGGTAGAAAGGAGAATAGATCACCACCACATTTGGTGAGGTGGAGGTGAAGAGCTTGCTTTCCTGATAAAAAAAAATGTGGGTCTCATTATGAGTTTGGCGGTCTGACTGCCAAATTATGAAATTGGCTGTGATGCATACAGAATTCCGCCAACACCGCCGGCACCACCAGTGCGGTCAGACCGTCGCGTTTGATTGGAGCCACTACCAGCCTGGTGGAGACCATGTTTCCGCCTGATTCATTACGAGGTTGCACACCACCAAGATTTCCGCTATGGTCGGACCACCACAGAACACCAGGTGAAGACAAACAGTATAAAAGGAGACACTCACCTCCAGGAAGACATACTCGTCTGGAGCTTCCATTGAACCACAACTAGAGGTCATCTCGCTGAAAGACAACGGAATCATCACCGATGAGGAAGACAACAACCGTAAGTACACACACTCACCTGTTACAGTTGTAAAATGTATAAATTGGAACTGTGACATAACATTACATAGGGAGGGGGTCCGATGGCAATACTCACACGTTATAGTACAGTGACACACACACTCACATGCAGCAACAAATACACCCACAGATACACAGCACGCACACTGCAGCCAGCACACACACACACACCAGACGTCAATAACACTCACGACAACACACCACAGGCCCAGCCTCACAAGTTCACATACAACATACAAACTTGTAACAACAACACCACAACCACACAAATATAAACACATTTCAAACACTCACAACCGACACTGGCCAGGGATTTCACACACATAGAACCATCTGTGATGAAACACACAATTACACCATCATACAACCTAGAAATCGACATACACATCACACAGAGTACACCAAACCTATTATGCCATGTAAAATACACACAGACACAAACAGCCCAAACACACAAAGTCACACAGCACTACAACAAACACTTATCAATACTAACACACCACCAAGACAACAACATTTTAGCTACATACACATACCCATAACAAAAAGGCACCCTATCCCTGGGGGATAAAAGCACTGCACACAGCCTCACATACTGCTCAGGAAATACCAGAAACATCAAGCAGCACCCCTTACTCAAATACTGCCACATAACCAATGTCAGCCAGGAACAACCCAAACCTAGGAAAGGAAATGCAGGACAAAGATGTAACCAGAAAACCAATAACTATATACAATATTTGCACCAAAGGAACAAAATGGTAACCCAACCTGACTCCTGACTGACAAGTAATCTCTACAGGTAGGAGTATCAAGGGGGCAGGCAGGCACCTCAGGGATCCTTGAGGGGTGGTGGGGGGGATGGGCCTAGGCGTGGGAGGGGAGGGGGGGACTTCTTTTTGGTAGGGAAGCGGCAGAGGTGTTGGCAGGAGGGGGAGGGGAGGCCTTGGAGGTAGAAGAGATGGCCTTGAGGAAGGAAACAGTTCTTTTAGGGGTGTCACGGGGAGCAGTTGGGAAAAACTCAAACTCCGAAAGAAAAACCTTTTTTTGACACACGGGCGGTCATCAGAAGGGGGTTTGGGTGTGAAGGGTGAGGGAGTGGTTGTATGACGTTTAGGAGTGGATGTCTTGGGTGCCTGTTTGTGGGAGGTGTGCTTGTGGGTGGTGGGTGTCTATTGGGGTGGTGACTGCAGGTATGGTGGACATGCTGCTTATAGGTGTGTCAGTGGTTGTGGTGTCTGTGGGTGTGGTGACTGGTGTGGATGTCTGAGGGTCTACTGGGGTGCGGTCTACAGGTAGGATAAGTGTGGTAGCTGGATCACTGAATGTTAGTGTGGTGTCTGCAGGTGTGTCAGGTGATGCTGGGGGTGTCAGGGCAGGTTGTGCCTGCTGCTGTGTCTGCAAGTGGCTGTTGTCATTGTGTGTGCCAGTGGTGTGTCTTGTGGTGCGTATGTTTTACTGCGCTACCCTTGGTAGTTGAGGTGGATGCATGCCTGTCTGTGGAGCGGGGACGGTAGACAAGGGGTGACTGGCTGCTGTCAGTGTGGAGGCCAGAGCCTGAAATGATCTCAGTAGGCCAGCCAGTGCACTGTGAATACCCTCCAGGAATGCACTGCTCTGTTGGATTTGAGTTGCCAGTCCCTGGATGGCATTCACAACGGTCGATTGACCTGCAGAGATCGACCTCAGGAGGTCAATTGAGTCCTCGATGAGGGCAGAAGGGCTAACAGGGGCTGGGGCAGAGGTGCCTGCGGCGAAGGAGATGCCTACTTTCTTGGATGGGCGGGCATGGCCAACTTGGTAGGTAGCGACAGGGAGGGTGGTGATAGAATGGGGGGTGGTGGACAAAGATGGTACTGGGGTGGTCCCAGATGGGTCCACCACCACTAAGGAGTGGCCACTGGTGGCTGATTCAGAAGAAGATGTAGTGGATCCAGTAACCCCCATGGTACTCCCCTCGCCCTCTGGGCCACTGGGTCCCTCGCTGTCGGTGTTCTCGTGACTGGAGGTCCCGTGGCCAGAAGCTTCCCGATTCGGCTGTGCCCTGTCACCTTTGCCTGCTGGTGCTGATGCTGAAAAACAGAAGGTCGGGTATGGCCATCACATTCACAAGGTAACACTTCTGTCATGTCATACAGTACACATAAGTCTCATTACATCCTGTTCATAAACACCCCCAGGTAGTCTCAGTAAAGTGCCAACATCAAGTCAGAACAAAATATATATATCCCTCAATATGAACATTGTTAAACACCAGCTAAGCTACCTAATTGACACCTACAATACCATGAATGAAGTTGACCAGTCACACTGACCATACCATGACAAGGTGACTTTGCCACATGATACAAGTTCCCTATCTACAACAACATAGTCAAGCACCAATGAAGCGATACTTTAGGAATGTGAAATTGCTTATCACTAATCACAACATATGCTCAACACATACAAATATTTTACTGTGATGTCATGTACCAGGCTATGACACATGTTGCAAAGTAAAGGCAAGCAAGCCTAGTGTAGACAAGCCGTACCTTCTTCATTTCACATACTTACAACCATACACAGTGGACATATGCAAACCTGTAACAACTCAAATTGTCATACATTTCAATTTTAGGTCGAGTCAGAACACATGTCACACACACATGCACCAATAGTGATGTATCAAGGATTTAAAATACAATGGGGACCAAGTCTGAGTCTGACTGAGTGGCTACATCACTACACACACATCAGACATAGTAAGACTTACATCTGTCTGTGGAGGATTCTCAGGGCCAAAGCACGTGTTGCAACATGACAGGTATACCTACCATGATGGAAGCCTAGATACACGTACAATACTACTCATGTGTGTATATGAACTACCACACCTACACCACATAGGTGTCATTGCCAACATTAGGTTCCCAAACAGCAAGGTCTCATTAGCCACATCCTTCATAACAACAGCAAGTAGCAATAACTATTTCCAGTGTTGATTCATTACTAAACATTTCAGTTGAATGATGTTGACAGATATCTTTCAGGTATGTAACTATGAATAGGCTACCACTGCCTATGTGTCATGCCTACAACAGTATGCCCAAGGACAAAGCTGTGTGGCCACTTTCCACTAACAGAACAATAGCAAGCTAGTAACATTCCTAGACACTGATACCAATATATGTGTGCCCATAGAAATGCTGCAACACCTAATTGTATCCACCATGTTGTCTACTCCGATGAAACTTCACAAATGTCTATGTACATCCCTCACTTACCAAGGGGGATTACCTTGTAACAGGTGTGAAGTTGTTAACCTTCTATATTATGTGACATTCCAGATGGATATCACAGCCTCACATGCATCTGTCACTTATTCAGGAAGCATTAGAACACTAAAGATGACTTGAATATGTCTGACTCTATGTTGCACATAGACAGGAATCTTGAGACATTGCAGAGGACCAAGATGAAGGACCTACACACCTTACCATCATGACATTGAGAGGATTGACCTGTGCAGAAAATGCTGTATTGTGGTACACATATGACACAGTCATATGTGCACCATAATATGCTATTGAACTGAGGGGACAACATAGTTGAGCAACATGCCTCTAAATACATTTGTATGTGCATACTTGTGTGCTATAGATGGCTACGGTACATTAATGTGTACACAGGAGATCTATGATACTTTGCACTTACCACATTGTCAGAGCCAGCATTGTGTTCCGTCACACAATCACCTGCTAAAGGGACAAACATGAGTTAGGTATGTACCTACCCCCTTGTGGCTGCTGTGCTGCCTTCAAATGCCCATCCAACTCAGGGTAGACCACCACCAAAATGTGCACCATTAGGGAGGCATCCCCAGCTGGGCCTCTGTGGTCTTCTAGGCCCAGCATCAAAGGTCCTTCCACCTCTCCCAACAGAGGGCGCTCCGCCAGCTGTGGACCCCCAGGGTCTGTACTTTCTTGGCGATGCCACACTAAATCCCCTCCTTCTGATGGGCGTTGACCTGCATGGATGACATAGATGGAAAAGTATGCAATGTCCACATGTACCATACTAAAACAGGCAAGGTGACTAACTAGTTTGTATAACAAGCCGAACACAGACTGACTTTAACATCTCCTCCACTGATAGATGAAAATATGTAGCCAGGGCAGATGTGAGGTGGAAACAGGCAGATAACGTGCATCTCCAGCACAAGCTGTCATGCTATCACATATTACCAGACAGCAAACACATTTGCAAATATGGAATTTCTGGAGGCGTACGGTATACCAACTCCTCAAACCTTGTACAACAATCATAAGGTGGGTCAGAGAACATACATCAAACACTCTTCACAATGTCTCAGGACTCCAAATCTGTCACCAAACATAAGTACATGACCAGGAACTCATCCAATTCTATCACAACTTTGGCACCCTACAGACTTTAAGGACACAATCTGAAACATTGCGCATCAGCCTTTGCTTAGTGTAACAAAGTATAGTTGAGCTACTGAAATATTTGTGCACATGATGCACTTAACTGCTCCTCTGGTTCACCATAGACCTGTTCATACAGGACCTCCTCCACCAGCTTCTCCAGCTCCTCGGTGAGAAGGAAAGGGCCCTATCACCTGTAGGATGTGGCATGATTGCTCCCAGAGGCAGTACACAGCAGCTCAACTTGTGGAGGTCATGCTGGCAGCAGTATCAGGAGTCAAGTGAGAGATGAAGTATGAAATGACGTTCGCATCTGCCACGTAAGAGACTGTCCCCGCCGGCGGACATCACCATTGGCCCAAGACCGCCAGAGGCACCTATGTGTTCCAATAGCAATATCCACTGCTGTAGCATCCGCCTGCCGCCATGACGACTTCCACCTGCAGACGTGGTCATTTCCTGATGTCCAGTACAGTAGGTCAGGCAGCTGCCATTTTACGGTCCTTCGATGATCGGAAAAGTTACATTAAAGATGTGTCACAGGGTCAGAAACATGTCTACGCCATAGTTTTCAGTGCTGGCTGTGAGCAATCATGTTTTTAAAATCCAATTTAATAGACATGTTGTAATTTTCATGATATGTGAGTAATGTATCACTAGGGGCATAGTCTGCACCCTCATGGCAATTGGATAGATGGTTTTTGTGTATATTATTTGTGAAACATGGTAAGAATATCAAAGTCACTGAGACCTTCAGTGACCTGCATATCCATTATCAAGTCACATGTGAGGTAAGGGGATGACATTGCAGCAAAAAGCCATTATTTCCCTAGGTATGTCCTGGGTACCATGTCTGTACTATTTCATATGGCATGTTCAAGCATAATGTGTGACATATGTATTTTCACACTTGCAATGGACACAATGACTGATAGACATACCTTCTTATATTCTTTCATCTAGTTACCCTGGAATGAGAAGGGTCAGACAACCTCCAATGTACCATCCACTAGCAGACCTGCAGATCATGGAGGATCAACATGTCATCCAGATCTACCGCCTGGATAGGCAGACAATCATGGATCCCTATCGTCAGTTGGAGCCAGATCTGATGCCTGCCATTTGTCATCCCCATAGCATTCCATACATTGTACAAGTCATGTCAGTGCTGCACTTCCTGGAAACAGGCTCCTTTCAAAATACCATGGCCCTAACTCAGGGATGTCACAGCCTATGTTCAGTTTGGCCTCGGAGGATGTCCTTTGAGCCCTGTTGAAATACTTGGACAGCTACATCCGATTTCTACAGCGTGAGGATTTTTCCCAAGTGAAGGCTGATTTTTATGCTTTGGCACACATCCTAGATGTGGTGGGAGTCATTGACAATACCCATTTAGCTTTGGTACCCCCAAATGGCAATGAACAGCTGTATCGGAACAGTAAGAACTTTCACTCCATAAATGTCCAAGTAGTCTGTGTGGTGAACCTCTACATTTCCCAAGTATGTTCAGTTCATGATGCCTTCATCATGTGGAACAGCAATATCCCATTGCTGATGACACAACAGTACACAGAGAGGGCCTGGCTGGTTGGAACGTCATATATGTGATGTGTGTCAGTACCTTATGTCTGTTACCAAATGGAAGGATGCCCAAGATTTATGTTTGCACACATGTAACGATCCAATACAGGGGATTCTGGCTATCCTAACCATCCCTGGTTGTTGACACCAGCGAAGTACCCAAACTCGCCAGGGGAAGTTTGCTTCAATGAGACCCATGGAAGGACAAGGCGTGTTGTGGAGGGGACGTTTGGGCTCCTAAAGGCTAGATTTTGTTTCACTGAAAAGTCTGGTGGAGCCCTCTTCTACTCACCCGCCAAAGTGTGTCAAATCATTGGTACTTGCTGCATGCTCCACAACCATGCCCTGAGACCTCAGATCCCATATATACCAGATGAAGGGGAAACAGAAGTTCCAGCGGGTGAGAATGCAGAAATGCCAAGTGAGTATGACTGTGATGAGGATGAAGGTGGAGACAGCCGGGCAGATCTCATAAATAATTTCTTCAACTGACTTCAAGTATGTGTTGTTCTATAAAATACTTAACTCAGTGGGTTATTGGGGGGGTTAGAGATGTTTGAGAAGAGTCTATGTATGACCATCAGACGGCTCATTAGTTGCTTAGTATTACATAGCTCAGTTGTACATGGAGTTGTGACTATCATGATGATCTCCTTTGTTAATGTTTGTCACACTGCACAATCAGTGTTAATATTGTATTTAGGACATGTCTTTATAGGTCTTCATTACCATTACTTGCTTATACCTTTTGTGTTACATTTTAATTTTGCAGATTTCTTCACAAAGTCATCCTCCTGTGGTCAATTCTGAATTGTGTCACAGGCAGGTGGGATTTGCAGGTCTGACATGTGAAGTGAACATGAATAGATCCAGGTACTGTATGGCATCATATTGGTGGAGTCTGAGTTCCATGCTTAGACTGTCAGGATAGTGACATGGTAGTGTACTGTTCCACACAATAAACCTGTGTACCATGTTCTCTGGGTCCAATGGTGTTGTATGTGTGGTCTTGTGTCTTTGGCATATGTCATCCTGTGAACTCCATCACCTCAACCTTCTTATAGGTTTCATAATGATACTATTTAACTTACATGTAGCTATCACTGTGGTTCCTCACTGCAGACCACTCTGCATGTGTGTCAAGGCTGACATAGATGAGTAACATGCCTATAGATACCTGATCATGGTGAGTGAAAGGTTCCATGACTGGGGACAGTTGTACTGACCTCTGTAAGTATTATGGGGCATGGTCATTTGGGAGGTATGGAATGGGTATGTGATAAAGCTTTAGCTGATGATACATTGAACTAATCTGTTTGCATATTTGGACAGACACAGACTGACATGTCCCTAACCTCATTAGTCTGAGGGGTGCTTGTTATTCATACCTATGCTGAAGCACTAAATTGTGATTCTGTACTGCACTGTGTGATATTTGTCAACGTATGTGCCGGAAAGTGCAATAAATGGGAATAGGAGTGTGTCCATTTGTATAACAATAAATATATTTGATCCAGATTCAACAGTACATGTGAGCTAGGACTTAACAGATTTGGAACACATGTGAATATCATGTGTCAGCAACAAATTACACAGTAAACCAGTAAACTGTTCAATATAGCTGAGAAATGACTCCCAAACATAATACGTGGTTTAGTTGTGTTTATTTACAAATGCACAGGAAATTAAAGGAATGGGATCAAATCATAAAGTACAAACAGTGAAGGGTTGGTGGATGTAATCATCAGGGTAGTTGCTACAACATTTGAAGTCTCAAGTCCAGTGTCCTTGTGCCATTGGAAAATGGAAAGTGGTTGTAAAACAGTCAACAGGGTTAACTGTGACACATAAGGGGAACCAAGGAGTAGAGGATCACTTTCTTTTAGTGGTTAAAGTCTTGGCATCTGCTTGTCCTGGATATTTTGGTGGACGTCCACATTTGCAGGGTGTTCTTCAGCTACAGAGGCTGGGGTGTCTGAGGCATGTCCTTCCCCTTGCAGAGCCTCCATTCCTCTAGCTGCCACAGATGTAGAAGGGTCTGATGTTATATAGCCAATGGAAGGGGTCTGATGTTGTGGACATAACCTACTCAGGGTGGTATTAATGTCTCTCAGCACCCCTGTGAGGGAGACCATGTTGGCATTGAGGGCCTCCCACATTTGCATGACTTCCTGGTGGTTGTTCCTCTGCAGCTGCTTGATCTCCCCCATCATGGCCAGTACCTGGCCCACCACACCTTGGGATTGTTGGTAGGCTCTCAAGACTTGGGAGATGGTGTCCTTGCCAGAACTGCCCCTAGCTGCCTCATGCAGCTGGCCTACACCATCCCTCCCACGCATCCTACCCCCACGTGCCTGCGCCCTTGGCATTGGTGCCAGGTCCTTCATTGTCAGGGTTTTCAAGTTGTGACTTCGGTACCTGTACTATGGGGCACATGATGGTTGTAACTGTCCTTGGGGCACAGGATTGGGAGCGACTGGTTGCCTGGGATGTAGTTGCAACATGGCTGTAAGGAGTCGATGTGGGCAGGGGGCGGCTGACAGTTGTGGTCTGACCAGGTAGCCCAGATGGGCCAGGGGCCCCCACATTGCCCACACATCCAGGAGTGCTGTCCTCACTGAGGGCTTCATCCGGGGGGAGCTGGGGTGGCTGTCTCAGGTGTGCCCTCTATGGTCCAAGTGGCAAGTAGAAGTGTTGAAGATGTGGAAAAGACAGACACTGATGCCATGTAACATGTGGTACCAAATTTGAGAGGTAGATTTGTTTCAGGCCATGTACAGATTGGCTTTTCTTGATCCCCTCATAGGACATTGACACCTGCTTTCAATACTGGAGGCCTGATAAATGGGGTACAGCCGCCACCTTGCTGCAGGATATCAGAGTAACTTGGCAGTTGGATGTCTGTTTGTTGATTCAAAACTTGGCTGCTGTGTAGCTTTATTTGTTTAATGGTACCTCCCAGTCAGCAGTACTTCATTATTGAGTCATCAGACAGTTGCACAATGTCATGTGGACACTGACCCGGCCACCAGATTAGGAGTAACCACTCTCCCTCGCCATATGTGTCAGGTTACTCTCAGTACAGCACACTGCATATATGTGACATCCCCCCATGTGAGTACAGTTCAATAGTTAATGGAAGGTAGAAGGGCAGTTTAGCAGAGGACACAGTTGTAGCTGTGTGTTAGTGATATTGTACTGGTAGCTGTCCTTAGTATTGCTGTCAGACTTACAATTGTGAAGCATTAAGATGGGTTTACTCCCTTGTTCAGTTTACATGCAAGGCTAATTTCAATATGGTACACAGTTCTGTTTTTCTTGCTAATGTAACAGTGCATGCTGAGAGTTGTAGTGCTGTCAGTCCCTGTACTACGTATGCAATACCCATATACTGTGCCCCCAGGTGAGTGAAGTTCACATGTGAGATGCCAGACAGGGGTATTCGGACAGTTGAACAATGGTGGTGAGTGGGTTGCCTGTTAAAGTGGCAAAAGGTGATCAGAGTGCATGCAAGCCAATACATTTTGGTGACAATATTTTGTGTTGTGACTTACCCAACTCGACTCCCCCAGGTATTCATGTCAGTCCCTCTGGATGCAGGATGTCCAAGACCTTCTCCTCCCATGATGTGAACATTGGAGGAGGACATGAGGGTCCACCGCCAGTCTTGCTGACCGCCAGCTAGTCCCTGGTGGCCATGGAATGCACCCTCCCTTTCAGGTTGTTCCGCCTCTTCCTGATATCCTCCCTTGTGCGTGGTTAGCTTCCTACAGAATTCACCCTATCGACTATTCTGTGCCACATTTCAATTTTGCAAGCAATAGTAGTTTGTTGGGCTTGGGCTCCGAATAAGTGTGGCTCTACTCTGATAATTTTGTCTACCATGACCCTTAACTCATCGTCAGTGAAACAGGGATGTTTCTGTGGTGACATGGTGGGGGTAGACAACATGGAAAATTAAAAAAACTAATGGTGAGGTGTGGGTACTGTGTTGTGAGGGGGTGCCGGTTGGTGGGTGTTGTGCAGAGGTACAATTTTGTGTGGGTGTGTTGTGCGGTTGTGGGATGAGTGCTATATGAAGTGTGGAGGGGGCCCTAATCTAATCAAATGATTGTGGTGTGTCCAGGGGTGTATTTTATAGAGCAGTTTGTAAATGTGTCATCTGTGTGGATGTGTGTCAGCTGTGTGGAATATGAACTATTCAATGTGGTGCTGTGTTATATAGTGGTGACCAACGACTGTTGTGGTTCAGACTGCCATTGGTTGTCTGCCATGGAAGAACCGCCATTGTGAATTGTGGGTCGTAATAGGTTTGTTAGTTGTTTGATGGGCTGGTGGTACTGGAGGCGGGACTGCCTCTGTTCCGCCTTCCAGAATCCTGGCGGTGTTGTTTTTTTGGCTGGCTTTTGGCGGTCCTGCCTGTGTAACACGTAATACGTCAGTCTGTATTATTGCTAACCTGGCGGTCTTTTGCCTGCCCCCACCATGGCAGTCAGACCGACAAACTCGTAATGAGCCTCTTTGTGTCTGAGAGCCTCATTAGGAGTTTGGCAGTGTTGTCACTGCCGTTACTGTGGCATCGGAAACCGTGAGCACCAACTAGGTGGTCTGCCAGCCAAATTATGATGTTGGCGGCTTGCTGAACTAGAGACCGCCAGAGTCCAGTTGACACCGTCAGCCATCGACCGACCGCTTTGACAGTGGTTGGGGAAAAGCAGGTGTCATAGGGTGGTATAGACAAGAGTACTGCCATCCACATTACGATGTGCTTTTTCGCCGAGCTGACTGTAGCTGGGAGACCACCTGCTTCGAGGCGGCAGAGTAGAAGGAAATGGGGTGCTAGCTCCCCCATTTCATTATTTTCCCTTCAGTCTCTGACGTGGGCCTCCCCTCCTCAGCAGCAAATTCACCCCAGGAAAAAAACTAATACACATAAGTACAATTAGCATTTTTCTGCCATTGACTGGACTGATCCCAGTCTCGAGCAATGGAATGGTACATGCACAAAGTATTTTTACACGTGTCATTCATATGTCTACCTTTTGGTCAGAATGCACACACCTGCATCGACACAAATGTAAAAATATATCTTGTATTGCTGACCACGTCCCTCGCAGGTTCACTACTGTCAGGTACACTGCCTCAGAGACAGCGGTCTCATTGTAATACAGTGTGCGGGTGGCCGTCAACATGGCAGTCTTTTTGGGACTGCTGCCTTGGCGGTCTGGCAGTCCAACTGCCAAACTTGTAATTGGGCCCTTAGTCTTTGAAGTTCATGATGTGGGGGTCCTTTGTCCAGAGAGCGACTCCAAACTTAATACCCCCACACAGGCCATGGACATGATGAGATGATCACACCTGGATGTCAGCCTTATTACATAAGCCAAACAAAAGGTTACCAAGGCCTCCGGCCCTATTATATATAAATCCTTTATTAGCAATCTCCTTCTTGAGATGTGCCTAGGCCCCACTGACCAGTGACCTTTACAAATCAAAGAACCCTTTTGAAGTGCACAAAAGTGCCTACCTTCCTCTACTGTGTGTCCCCACCCAGCACTCAAGAATGCAAGCAGTCCACAAATCTGTCTGGGATGACTCCTCCATCTCCACATGCTTCTCAGAGGGCCTGGGCTCCCACTATGGAACACACAAAGCGCTATGTGGTGTACCATACACAGGCACATGTACATCACAACATACACACGCAGTCGCACAAATGCTGCCCTGTCTTAAATACTAACATGATGTAGGCCAGTGATGAGTTAGGTACACAGCATCGGAACTTTATATTAGTGGGCCAGTAGGCATCACTCCAGTGACACAGGCAAAAAGGCTTGTCCACTGTATTTGTCACTTTTACAAAAATAAAATGTTGCTTAACTCTGGGTAAGGGCAGTAGCTCTTTACCACTACCAGGGTAATACATTTGTGCACCCCTCCTGGTCTAACAAGACTGCAGTCCGTAGGACAGGCCTAAGTCATGGCACACACGCATGAACGGTGTTCACCCATGACAGAAAATCAGTACTAAGGATCCAGGTATCGCTGCATTTGGGGCACTTAGGGCAGGGGCTCATGTCCATTACCATGCAGGGGACTTTCCCATCTTACAAGCATGACATAAATTCCTCTGAAAATTACTGGCAGGCAGGTGTAAGTAAGGTAAATTTGGTTGTAAATTTACAATTATGACAGAATGTACAATTGTGAATTAGCCCCAGTGTGCTTTGAATTGTGAGATCCTGAATGGTGTAGTTCGAAATGTTTGGGGCCAGATGTATCAAGAATCCATTTTCGATTCTCAAATAGCGATTTTTAAGAAATCGCTATTTCAGAGTTGCAAAATGGTATGCATCATATTTGCGATTCAGTAATAGCGATTTCTTAAAAATCTCAAATGCTGTTACCGAATCGCAAATAGCTATTCTGACCCCATTCGCACCTATGGGCCTGTAGGCCCATATTTGCAAACATTTTACATTTCCCAAATTGCGAATTCCTAACTGGAGTTCACAATTTCAGAAATGCAAACCCCAGGGTGTGGTCTGCTGCAACCCCAAAAATTATTTTAGGACATGTTAGGCACACACATGAAAGAGTGGCATGTGTGCATTACATGTCAATTTAAAAAATGCATTTTTAATGCATTTTTTAAATTTGCACATGGTTACCACCAAATTGTTTTTGATGGTAATTGCAATTCCTTAATGCCCAATTCACATTAAGGAAAAGCTTGATACATGTGCTTAAGAAATCGCAAATAAGGATTCCTTATTTGCAATTTCTTATTTAGAGAATTGCAATTTGCGATTCTCTAAACGGGGGTCGCAATTTTAAGGAATCGCTATTTTAGCGATTCCTTAAAATTGCATAGCGAATGCCCTTCATACATACTAAAAGGCATTTTTGCATTCACAAAAGGCCGTTCGCACTGTTTGCGAATGCAAAAAGCTTTGATACATCTGGCCCTTAATTCTGTAATAAATCTGTACACCAGTTGGTGGACTGATAATGTAATCAGGAAATTGTTGTACCCAATGGGATCATGTGTTCGTTATTACACAAAGGTGTAAAAATAAGCAGCCTTGAAATAAAGCATTGGCTCGATAAATATCACCTGGAGGAGGCTTGAGCATAGGCTTGCGGTGATGATGTGTAATGATTAATTTCAAATCTTTAGGCACTTGTAGTTTTGACAAGGAGAGTCACTGGGAGAGTCCCAAAATCTGATTATTTTGCATTCTTTTTCAGGCACAAGGTGGAGATTTTCCCCTTGTCCCTGTGTCTGTTTTCTGAATCATGGGACTTAATCATTCACTTTAAAAAGGCACTTCTTAAAAAGGAATAAAGGAACATTCATTGGGCAATCTCTTAAGGTGGCTCAAGTAGACCCAAATTATTTCCACTGCTCCATCTAGCCTAAGTTGGTAGATACATCTTGCTGACTTCTGGATAGTCGAAATCCCTGATGAAAAGTGCAACTTTTGACAAAAGGTTAAAGATCTATGTGGTATTGTAGTTAACAGATCCTCTTGGATTATACAACGGTAATTTATAATGGTTATAATGGTTCCCTCTCCTGTATGGATGTATTGTTTTGTGGAAAAGTAATATATATATATATATATATATATATATATATATATATATATATATATATATATATATATATATATATAAAACCCAGTGGCGGTCGCCATTAGATAGTTATAGTTAGGACCTAGTTTCTATAGAAAAAGCTGCTTTTTGCTTGCCTTTATCTTTGGCGCCACTTGACGAATCTTCATGAAATTTTCCAAAACAATTAGATAGTCACGTGAGCTGCTGTCTGGAAAGTTTCCACCTCCACGGGGCACATACTAAATAATGTAAAGGTGGTCAGTTTCGCACCCATTTTTGCCCTGGGGCTCACCACCTCACCGGGGCTATGTGCACATTGGAGGGGGCCCCCTCCTGGAGCCACTGATGGCTCTGGGGACAACCAGCCCTGGGGCCGGCTCCTGCTATGTCCCAGGGTGCCCACCACTGGGATATAGCTGTTTACTGTCACTTGGCTGCAGCTTTGATGCTGTGGGAAGCAATGGGACCGCAGGGGAGGCCTTTAGGCTTCCCCTGCGATCCCAGATAGATCATAAAGGGGTTTTCCTAATATAAAAAATATTAAACAAAAAAAAAACATGTAGGGTCCGCTGGGGAGCCCTCGAGGGCTCCCCCACAATGCTAGATAGCCCATAAAGGGCAAAAGAAATGATAAAAAAACAAATTGAATAGCTCGGTGTGAAGGTTACACTGGTCAGAGGGGTTTCCTGCAGGGCCTGGGCACAGCCAGGCTCTGCGGCCATTCTCTACCGCGCTCGGTCAAAGGGTGATGGTTGAATTAATGTATAGTAATAAAAATTACTTGATGTTAAAAAAAAACTGTAGAAATTCACTGAAAAAAAATAAGGTTACAGGGACATTCTAGTTAGAAAATAGAATTTTTAAAAACTTAGAAATTCAATGAAAAAAACTAATTTTACAGGGACGCTATAGTTAGGTTCTGAATTTACTCGTACAAAACCATAGAAATTGTGCAGTTATAGGTCGAGTTCTTTCAAGTAACTATAACTCATGCCCTAAGGTAATTATAACTCACACTCTCGCCATGCACTGCTAATTACCCCAGAAATTACAGCAGTCATGACAACTTCTATAACATCCTTAAAACTCTAAATGAAAGATTAGCAGTAAAATTCTTGAAGTAAAACTGTGCATGGCGAGGGCACAAGCTATATTTACCTTGGGGTGTGAGTTATAGACAAGAGGGAGATTCTGGGATTGCTTGTGGAACCAAAAATCTTCATCGCAGTGCAGTCATCTAGGTGTTTGGGTATGTCCCACAAAAAGAAAAAGATTGAGAAGTTGAAGAGGTATTTGATTTCACCCCAGTTGTAAAAGTCATCCCACAAGACGAGGGAGCATCATCATTCGAGGCCAAAGTGAAGTAGATAAACAACCCTACCATGTTGTGTGTTTCTAGTAGTCTAGAGGGTTCCTACCAAAACCCTGTCTCACAATCTGAGAGCGTAATGGTTGTAACCCTCTACCTTGCCTGACCTAAGGAATCAGCGCTGGCCCCATACCTGAATTGAATAGCAGGGGTATGCCTATTGTGTGGATGGCAATCCTCTTGGGAGGCTGAGAAGTCAGCAACAGCACCAGTAAAGCTGAATGTCATATAGTATACATCCCAAGATGATCACAACCAGAATGCCTTCTACCCTCCTTGAGCCTAAGTGTAGTGTACATAATGACCCATACATCGTGTGGACAACAGTTCCTATGTGATGCTGTGTCTCAGAGATAGCTGGCTCCTGGGCTGGCAACACAAGTTAGCATATCATGTGACTGTATGTACCTGCCTTGGACAAGGAGTGCAGATACACTTGGTACAAAGCTGATTAAATGTGCAGCGTGAGCTTTGCCTTCCTAGAAGAAGCAGCTGATAAAATATGCAAAAGCAAATGCTGAAGACAGGCTGGCTAAAATATGAATAAAAACATGCAAAAAAGTATACAAAGGCACAAGCTGTGAACCTAAGCTAAGATAGGAGTAACCAACACTGGTTCTAAAAGGGGCCTCATGATACAGCTGGCACTCCTTCAGGCCAAGCAGGTTTGGGAGGGGCCCCTGTTGGTTCTCTGTTGACAGACCTTCCTCGGCACCAGTCTTGCTCCTTGGATCCACTGATGGATCAGGACTGGCACCAGTCATACCATCTGGACCTTCCTCAACACCTATACAGATGTCAACGCTCTTGGTGCCGCCACTTTCCTCATTCTTAGCCCCGACTCTGACACAGAGCCAGATGGGTGTTGTCCGACTTCTTCTATTTAATGAAGCCCTCATGGATGTCCTGCTTGGGGCCTGGTCTGAGCCCTGCACAGGAGCTATTGTGAACAGGACAATTGCCTTCTGTCATCGTCCTGCCCCAGGGGACCCCTTTTTCATCCTGAACACCCCACCCAGGATCGCTTGGTAGTCCAAGCCTCCATTTCCCGCATAAATTCTGGTGGATTCTCTAC
The DNA here is from genome assembly GCF_031143425.1 of Pleurodeles waltl. Taxonomy (NCBI): domain Eukaryota; kingdom Metazoa; phylum Chordata; class Amphibia; order Caudata; family Salamandridae; genus Pleurodeles; species Pleurodeles waltl. The sequence continues at coordinate 1,460,191,597 of NC_090447.1, read as the reverse complement.
CACTCCAATGGTTACAGAATTCAAGAGGCTGGACACTTTAGACAAGAAAATGTTTTCTTACTCCAGCCTGGCAATGCAGTCTGTGAACACTACATGCCTTTTGGGCCAAAACTCCCATTACATGTGGGATTCAGTCGCACAGGTGCTTCCTATGGTCCCTTAAGTGGTCCAGGCCATGCTCTCTCAGGTTTTGGCTGATGATAGAGATGCAGCTAAGTTCACAATCACATGTGTGCTGGACATGACTGACTCACTTGGAGGAGCGGTTTCTTTGTTGGTGGCCTTAAGGAGCCACACCTAGCTGATTACAGCTGGCTTTCATGAGATGTCCAAGCTTTACTTATGGACATGCTCTTTTACGGCTCCCATCTCTTTGGACTCAAGGGGACTACGTGCTGGAGCACGTCAAGGACAGTAGGGCTACGGCCCGGTCCTTGGGTCTTCTCATGGCCTCCATCAACATCAGTCTGCTTATCGCTCCTTTCATGGCCATGGAAGGGGCCTCGTCTCTACCCGCCCAGCCACCACTGCTCTCACGCTTCCCAGCATGTGTGGCTGAGGGCATGGTACCCATGAGGGTCAAGCAGCCAGAAGTAGGCCCAGTCCACCCCCCCATGCCTCTTTAGTTTACCCTCTGACCATCATGGGCATTCAGGGGTACTACTGATTGTCCAAAGGGGCTACTCCCCCCTGTTTGTGACAACCTCTTCATTAATGCCACTATCTCACAACAGGCTAACAGAGGGCCATTTCTCCTTACTCCAGGAAGTGGCAGCTCCCTTGGCTAGGAAAGCCACGGGCATGATGCCAGCATTAGAAGTAGGTCATGGTTGCTATTCCTGCTTCTTTCTGGTGCCCAAGAAGGACAGAGGCCTTCATCCTATTTTAGACCTGTGCACTCTCAATTTCATCCTAAAATAGGAGAAAGTCAAAATGCTCACGCTTGCTCAAATCCTCTCTGTCTTCGACCATGGAAACTGGTTGGTATCGCTCGACTTGCAGGACTTCCACAGTCCAGTCTTGCCTGCCCACAGGCATTACCTCCGGTTCACAGTAAGCCAACAGCAGCTTTCAATATTCCGTGCTCCCTTTCGGCCTTACCAGTGCCCCAGTGTGTTCACCAAGGTGATGGCGGTGGTCGCAGTCTTCCCCTATCTCGATGACTGGTTGTTGAAGGTGGGCTTGTCCCAGGCAGTCTTCTCCCACCTCCGGACTATGGCGGACCTCCTTCACTCACTTGGGCTCACTATCAACATGCTGCAGTCACACCTGATTCCTTCTCTGATGCTCCTTTTCGTTGGAGCAGTTCTATACTTGGTGCAGTGTGTTCAGGCTATTCCTCCTGGACTGCGAGTCCAGGATATTCGGGCTATGATACTGATGTTTCAGCCTGTATCCAAGGTTTCGGTGAGACTGGCTCTGAGGATGCTGTGCCTCATGGCCTCCTGCATCCTGCTTGTGATATGCCCGCTGGCTCTGCAGTGGGACCTGAAGTTTCAGTGGGCGCAGCATCAGCGGAATCTCTCTGATATGGTCCAGATCTTGGTGGGAACTGCTAAAGACCTGCAGTGGTGGGTAACGAACCACAATTGAGTCAGCAGCAGACCCCTCTCCCTTTCTCAACCAGATCTGACAGTTGTGACCATTGCGTCACTCCTGGGATGTGGCGGCCTTCTGGGAGAGGTGAAGATCAGAGGCCTCTGGTCTGTGGCAGAATCCAGACTCCATATCAACCTACTGGAGCTCCAGGTGATCTGTCTGGCATTGAAAGCCTTTCTACCCTCCATCAAGGATAGGCTAGAACAGGTGTTCAAGGACAAAACCACTGCCACGTGGTACTGCAACAAACTGGGCAAGGTGGGCTCTGGACATGACTGCATCATAAGGACATATCCCTAATGGTTCATCACCTGGTGGGCTCTCTGAAAACCAGGGTAGGCGAACTCAGCTGAAGATGCGTATTGAATCACAAATGGCATCTCCATCAGGAGCTGGTGCCTGGTCCCTTTCAGCAGTGGGGAGGGTCTTCGTTAGATCTGTGCACCACTCCCAGGAACGCGCAATGTCAGCACTTCCACACACACTGTAGTCTCCAAGGCAACTCTTGCGCTGAGACGCTTTTTAACTTGAGTGGAGCTCAGGCCTCCTGTATGCCTTTTCACCCATACTACTCCTGCCGAGTTTTCAAGAACAAGAATGACCAGGCCCAGGTCATCCTTGTAGCTCCAGACTGTGAGTTTAGTACCCAGAGCTGTTGAGCATGGCCATTGGTCCTCCAATTCGGCTGACTTTTCAGGAGGATCTCCTGTCACTGCATGAGAGGAGGGTTTTCCACCCAAACCAGTCAATGGTCTGCCTTCATGTATGGAGATTGAGTGGTGACAATTGACAGCTTTTAACCTCCTGCTCAAAGTCTGCAATGTTATCTTGGCAGCCAGGCATCTCTCCACTAAGACGGTATAAGCATGCGATGGGGCAAGTTTGTGACATGGTGTACAGAGAAGCAAATTGACCCCCTTTCTGCTCCCCTTTCTCAGGTCCTTCTATTTTTTATTTCTCTTGCTCTGCAGGGCTCTGTCTTGGGCACCTTAGAGGGCTATCTTTTTGTCATCTCAGCCTTTCTGCAGTTCCCAGATCAGCCATCCCTGTTCAAATCCCATATTGTAAATAGGTTTTTGAAAGGTCTTTAACAAATGCTTCCAGCTTCACCCGTAATCATGCCTCAGTGGGACCTCAGTCTAGTATTCACATTTCTGATGTGTGCTCCTTTTGAGCCACTAAACAACTGTTCTCTCAGACTCCTTACTATCAAAGTGGCATCCCTAGTGGGCATAACATCTTCCCACAGGGTCAGTGAGCTCCAGGCTTTGTCATCTGAGCCTTCGTACCTCAACATCTTCCTAGGCAAGCTGATTCTTTGAACTAAAGCTTCCATTCTGCCGAAAGTTGTCACTTTTTTTCATGTAGGACATTCAATCACCCTGTCTACCTTTTATGCTCTATCGCCTCCCTCTAAATAAGAGGAGAAACTCCATTGACAAGACCCCAAAAAGAGTGTTTTCGTTCTACCTTGACCGCACAAAAGAGTTTGGGGTGGACAACCAACTCTTTGTCGAGTATGTTGGAGCTAAGAAGGGGAAGGCTGTGAAGAAATGGGTCATCTCCTGTTGGATTATCCTCTGCATTAAAATCTGCTAGGCACTGGCCAAGAAGCAACTCCCTGAGGATTTGCTTGCTCGATCCACCAAAGCTCATGCTGCGACTACTGCTTTAGCACGCGGAGTCCTAATCCTGGACATCTGCCAGGCTGCAACGTGTGACTCTCTGCACACGTTCACCAAGTACAGCTGCCTGGACAGTCAGGTCCGTCGGAATGATAACTTTGCTCATTCTGTCCTGCAGGACCTTTTAGTGTGAAATGGATTCACAGACCTACCTCCTGGGAGGTATTGCATGGGTATCTATTCCTAGGTATGGAATCTGCGGCTAGAAGTCTCTATCACATGAAAAAATTACTTAGCTTTGTTAATGCCTTATCTGGTAGAGTCTCTTTATAGCCACAGACTCCTTATTGACCCAGCCATCCTCCCCTCTCAGTGAACAGATTTCTAGTGTCAAGGTTGTTACCCCTATCAGGGCCCTAGTTTTTCACACCAGTGGTCAGTGTTCTTCATGGCTCTGCGCTCCTGGCATGGAAAGTCCAGAAAAGAAACTGACATCAGCTGCCCTAGGTGGTGCCTATATAGGCACAGCGCATGTCACTTCCAGTGCGCATGACTCCGATGTTGCCACATGGAGCCGAACAACGCCACCTACCAGAGTGCAGGGGTAGTGCTCACTAAATATTTCCACATCTAGTCTGATGCCTGTGGATAATTCTAAGGGAGGGAATCTGTGGCTAGATAGTCTCTACTAGATAGGCATTACCAAAGGTAAGTAACTTGAATTACAAAAGGTAAGTAACATGTTCTTTAGCACCTTTCATCATCCCTGAGGTTGCTTTTAGATACTGTAGCATGCCTTTTGAATTGATTTCAGCATCTGTCATTTTCCAGAGTTATACACTTGTTGTTTAAGGATGTATTGAAAGTGACATAATTTCAGGATGACTTTCTGATATATTGTAAAAACAAAGGAGAACATGATAGAATATTGCAAAGAGTACTATTTATTTTAGATTAGGAGCTCCAAGGCCCACTAATAAGGAGCAATTGCGATCTCTCATGTGTTTAGTTTAGTATTATGTCAAATATGCTTTTCAATTTTCAGACAAAACTATGCATATGAAAAAATGACTAAAGAAGAATGAGCAATGCGAGTGTGAATTCGAAAAAATAAAAAATAAATGGCTAATGCACCTTTATTGAAACTCTTTTATACACGTCTTAGAAAGGAGATCTTGAAAGATGTTAGCAATGTACGTTTATGTGCTGTTTTAATACAAGATTATAGAACACATTTAGAAATGTCTTTTAGACACTGAGGGGCTTGGAGAGTAAGTATTTAACATTAAAAAGGATACTTTGGCACATTATTGGAGAAGGTAACATTGCCGCCAATATGTTTGGATAAATCGTTTTCAATGTACATAGTTAAATAACTGAAAGTGGTGGAATTGCAATTTACAAAATTGCCACATGGCTGTATAAAATACAGGTTTACAATTTCAAATTATGATACATACATACCAGGCTGCAGGGATGTATTGAATATTAGTGAAGGACTTTTGTTCAGGAATGAGCTGAGTGAAATAAGGGAAGGAATATTAAATTTGGCTCGTGAAGTTCATCCAGGAATGAGTGGGATGAAACGTAAATTGAGAATGGATTTCTGCTGAAAGAGAAAGGAATGCAGAAGAAACAGTACATAATTGTCTGGAGTGCACTTGAAATAACACATTGCAAAAACCGTCTGTGCATCCTAATGAGGAAATTTCCAAACCTACCAACCAGCAGGGAAACAATGTTTTGGATATTACAGGGCCTTTTCACATGGAAGGTGTTGGCTCAAGGTTTGAGTTGGTGCTGTTAGATCATTATTCTCAATGGCCGAAGATTACATTTGTTAGTCATGGTGACATGAAACAGGTATAAGATTTTCAAGCAACATTTTTGTTAAAGGAGAGTTCCCAATAGAGTTGATCACGGACAATCGAATGCAGCTTGGGTCTCTGGAAACGAAACGTTTTCTGGAAAAAAACAGGCATGATATACATTTGAACATCAGTCTGTTTTCCCAAAGCAACGGAAAGGTGTAATACAGTTTTAAAGAAGGGCATAAAAATGGCATTATGCAATGGTAAAAATTTCAGACATGATTGACGATTTAGGGCCTTATTATGAGTGTGGCGGTTTTATGACCGTTACACTCGCGGTGGCGGTCTGGACTGCCGTGGATGCGGCGGTCTGGACTGCCGTGGATGCGACGGTCTGCCGCCACACAAGAACCCTGGTGGTCTGACTGCCAGCTCCACCAGGATCTTGGTTCCTGGTGGTTTGGCCGTGGCAGAGATCCTCATCCGCCTGGGGATTACGACCTTGTTCTCTGCCAGCCTTTTCATGGCAGTAAAACTGCCATGAAAAGGCTGGCGGGGAACAGGTGCAGGGACCACAAGGGCGCCCCTGCAGTGCAGGGGCTGACCTGCCCAGCACCATCTCAATGTTCCCTGTCTGTTTTGCAGACAGTGAACATTGTGAGGGTGCTGGTGCACCCTGCTCACTACAGCATTGCCTCCGGCTTAATTACGAGCTGGACAATTCTGTAGCCTGTTTCCCGTTAGGCCAGCAGGCAGAAACTTAGGTTTCCACCTGCCAACCTAGCAGGAAACCCTTAATAACTCCAGAAGTAAGGTTGCTGAGTAGGCTGCAGCCACCCTGTCACCAAACTCAAAATGACCCCCTAAGTGTGGACGTACAGAGTGATGCCTGAGAGAGATGGAGAGAAATCCCCATTTCAAAAAATGAGAGATTGAATAGCAAGTACGCTTTTGCAAAAACCATGGGCCAGATTTAAGAAAAGTTGTGCTACACCCAGTGCGGTTCCACTTTTCTTGCACCCCTTAGTGCCCCCCTACCACCACCATATGTACGCCATATTTAAAATACAGCACACCATGGCGCAGGGTAGGGGGCAAGAGCGTCAACATTTTTGCTGCTATTGATGTACTGTTCAGGGTTATCACCAAAATTGTGCCGCTAACCTTGAACAGTACATAGGGGCCCATTATAAATATTAACATGCTCCCTTTTAACTCCTGCTCTGAGCAGGTGTTAAAAATGCCACAAAAAAAATGCACAAATAAATCTTTTAGATTTCTTTGAGCCATCTTTTCGGCCCCCCTAACAGCGGAACGCCCCCCTTGCATACATTAAGCCTGGCGCAGGCATAATGTGGTGCAAGGGATTACAAAGTGGCGCAATGCATGCTTTGCGCCACTTTGTAAATCTGGCACTGTGATTTTGGCTTCGTTGTGCCCATTATTGTAAAAAAAAAAAAAATGATGCTAATGTGGCGCAAGAGGCGATAGGCCCTCTTAAATCTGGGCCCATATATGATGGAGAAACACATTTTGAAAAGCTCAGGGGTAGGTCTGCAAATCAAAGGCTGAGTTTGAATATTGAGAGGAGGAATGTAGTGAAAGGATGGAGAGAGAGATGATGTTTCATGTTGGAGGTGTAGTGGGAGTCAGACTAGACAAGTTGGGCAGGAAAGATTTGTCAAAAAAAGTCAATCGAATAGGGAGCTTTGTGGTGTAACTTAGTGACGAGAATGTTTGGAATAAAGGTAAAGTTGTATTAGTTTCTAAATGTGTTGTTTGAACTATAGAACTGTAAAGCTTTATGCGTGTTTCTTTTATCCTCACTCAGGGACTTATTTATCAAACATTCATGCAGCTCAACATAGTGAGCAACCTTGCTGGGCTGCTTGAAAGGGAAAGGGCAGGAATGCATCATATTTAACATCATATGGCGCATTTTTGTCCTTTTTAGCTGCCTAGCACAAACGCAGGCACTCTTGGACCATGGTGCAAGGGTACCTATGTGGAAAGCAGGATTGTTTTTATGCAGAAAGGTACACCTTCCTGCACAAAAACAATCCTAAGAGGCATTTTCCTCTTTCTGTGTGTGCTGCATGATTCAGCACAAATAGAAAGAGGTAAATATGAGGAAAAATAAAAGTATTTCTCCTCGTTATGCCTCCTCTGGGGAGGCGTAGCATTGTGATGTATTCCCAGGTCCACCACTAATGATAAATCTCGGAATGCACTAAAATCCATGGGAAGATACGTGGGAACATCCACACTCCCTGGGGCAGAGTTAGTGCAAGCCAGCGATTTGCACTGTCTTGCAGTACTCACTTTTTTTCGTGCCACGTAGGGCATCGCTTGCATGGCTTGCATGGCTTGATAAATTTGGCTTTAGTGTTGCCATGCATGGCTTGATAAATCTGGCTTTAGTGTTCCCATGCAACACTATCATAAATAAGGTCCTCAGGGGCATATCAATCTTACTTTCACATAGCAAAATCCAGCAAACTACCTAGCTGTGCTGCGTGAAAGGGCAGGAATGTGCTGTATTTAACATTTTCTGGCACATTCCTGTCCTTTCTTTGTGCTTGTGCACTTTTGGCTGCTTAGCACCAACACAGGCAGCCCCGCACCACGGTGCAAGGATGTCTGCATTGTAAGCAGGATTGCTTTGGTGCAGGAAGGGCCACCTTACTCCAGTATTGGAACTTTCATAGATTCACATGCTTGAATCATTCCCTGTCGTCGAGATGGGAGTCCCTGGTACCTTAGAAAAGACAATGACTCCAAAGACATAACAGCAATAACATTAAAACTCTATATTTTAGTTATCTATCCAAGTCCTTATGGAAAAAGGACCAAACTTGAGCCTCAGCCAATCAGAGTGCCCCACCCTCTAGAACCCTCCTGAAAGAAGCTCCAGTCCCTCAGATTTTCTACTGCATGTCGTGCCAGGGAGTCTCCTCTGAGCTTTGCTCAGTTTGTTCTTGTGGAAGAAGATTTAGTAACTATATCTGAATTTCTAGACCCCATCATACTCTCCTTCTCCTAGAGGGACCCGAGGAGCCAGCGACCCGAGCTCCAGGGGACTGACTGTGGCACCAGAGAGAGGTCCTGGAGACTGACCCCTCACCACAGACTGACCCAGGGTGCCAGTGACTGACCCCGGCCACAGGGCATCAGAGACTGACCCCGGCCACCAGTGACTGACCTCCAGGGACCATAATCTGGGTACCAGAGACTGACCCCGAGCACCTGAGACAGGACCCACATCAGAGACTGACCCCGGGCACCACACCCCGGGCACAAGAGGCAGATCCCGGGTACCGGAGACAACCAGCCGCGCACCCCTGCAGGACACAGGGCTGCCGGTTTGGACCGTCGCCGCCGTTGTAGGCTGCCTGCTAAAATACGCTGGGAGGACTTCAATACCCAGAATTCTCTGGGTTTCCTGTGCGCCAAGTGGCGCGAAAGTGCTGTTACACCCTCCGGGCCCTTAAATTGCAACAAGGTACACCGCACCGCGGGACGCGCGAGGGCGGCGCCGGGCAAGGGGCGGGCCCTCTGTGGCCCTCAGAGGCCTGAAGAAACGGGACTGGACAATGGACTCTGCCTAAGCTGTAAATTAGTTGTATTACATCTTGATTACGCGGTTTTGTGTTTTGTATTGCTGAATTATAGCTGGTGGTACTTACTGCAACCAACTTATGATGGCTAACTGTAATAACTCCGCCAAAAATCTAGGGGCTACTACGCTTGATAACTACCTGGTTAAGGTGGTTAAAAAGATTAATAGCGATCGCAGAGTCTCCCTAGGGAAAGGAGGTTCCCCCGTTCAGACACACCCTAGTTCCTCCCCACATATAGTGTCTACCTTTGAGGATCTGGGCGCCAACAATGATAAGGTTATGATACTAACTGAGGCACAGATATATTCTAATCCCTTAGACTCAATGGGTATAACTGGCGAGAGCCCATCTAGCCCTGTGGTTATGGCGGAGACTCCCCCCCAATCAGCAAGAGCAGTCAGGGCTTGTAGAAAGTTGTTGGGCAAAAGAGGAGTGGGGAAGGTCAGCAATTCTCGAAAGCCCCTCGAAGCAAAAACCCATACTATTAAAACAAAGGGTCTAGACGGGGGATCTGACAAGCCAGTGGTTTGCTGTCATAACAGGCAGTATATAGAAAATATACTGGCAACAGTAGAGGATAAGTTAGCAACAAAAATGGCTGAAATTTTTAGCACATTATTGTTGAAAATTGAAGTATTTACCCAAGAGTTTCATAGTCTGAGGGTACAAGCCACATCGACACCAGCAGATGTACTAACGGTACCTCTAGATTTACCATCTGGAAATTGTGTTGAGCAGGCAATACTCGCGGGCAGCAGTTTAAGACATAAAGCCCCATCTAACGAAACAAGTTTGGAGGCGGAGCCCACTATACCTAGGGAACCCAAAGTGATTCGAGGGTCCCTAGAGGGTAGGCCTCAAACAACTCGAGTCCATAAGGAAGCAAGAGAGCACAACAATAATTATAATGTTAGGATTGATCTCCCACCGGAGGCCGCTCCATTTGTATGTATATTGTCAGGAGTCCCAGAACTTAGTTCAGGTAAAAAAGAAGGTTACAATGACTTAAAAAATAAAGTAGCCTTCTGGTTTACTAAGAATAGACCCCTCCCCCCTACCATTGATGGTAAAATCTTAAATGTGAGAAGGGTGGGTTGGCTTGGCCACATGACTAAAGATATTCCAGGTGATCTGGTAATAGTTAATTTCAGGAGTACAAATGTGGTCCCATTTTTGAGAGGCTGGTGCCCGCAACTTGCAGATGGACCAATAGTCACGTGGGAACTCCCAGATTTTTATCCTACGGTGTATCCCGAGGTGAAGGTGCCTCCCCAGATTAACAAAAATGTCATTAACCCTCCCAGGGGTTGGTTCGCACTAGAAAGCATTGAACCCCTGATTACTGCCAGGAGATATGGGCCGTTATCCTGCCTAGATGAGAATGATTGACTCATTGGTAGAGAAGAAATAGTTAATTTAACTTTATTGAAATCCCCCCACATAGAAGATTTAAGTTGGAAGGCTATCGCCACAGATCAAAGTAATAATCCTGACATTAGCCCTGTTGGTACATTGTCTGCATTACCCAATTTTAGTACGGACTCACCCACTGCTTTAGCTGAGCCTGTTGACATGTTATCAAGATATATATCCTGGAATATAGCCGGTCTGGAGTCCAGCCAGTGTATTCCTGATTGGAGGGACTTCATAGACCAGGGCGATATAATTGCATTCCAGGAAACATGGGCTATCACACCGATATTTCGGGTGGGGTATCTGAACTTTAGCAAGCCAGCAATTAGAGGCCAGAAAGGGCGTCCTGTTGGAGGTCTTACTATTTGGGTCCGCCAAAGTGCGGGTGTAAGAGTTGAAGAAGTGACAATTGATAGTCCAGACATAATTGCCTTAAAGATAAAGTCCAACCAAGGTACAAACATCCTGTTGGTTAATATTTATGTCAGGGGCCTCCAGGGAGGAAGGGTTTCTCCGACCCTCCTCCTGTTGGATGACATTTTATCAGGATCAACGACCGATGGCCACAAGATTGTGATGGGGGATTTTAATACTTGTTTTGAGCCTTTGGGTACTGAGGACGGCCCGCTCACCGAGGATGAGGATCTATCCTGGGGTATTCCCCAACTCGAGATACCCTCGATTGCTAAGTGGTCGAGCTCAGCCACCTATATCAAGGGGCTATGCCTGGATATGGGTCTAAGAGCTGTTAATGGAAGGGTCAAGTCAGATAGGATGGGCAGGCATACGTTCAACAACGGCAGACACAGTAGTCGTATCGACTATATTTTGGTCGATGTGAGGCAGTGGTTTGCAGTTGTTGATATGCTAGTTACGGAACGCCCAGAGAGCGATCATGACCCGCTGGTTTTGACCTTTAGGGATTCCAGCTTTCAGAGGTCAGAGGGCAGTGGTCCTAATATAACAGAAAAAGAGGTCATTGTGAGCAATGATATGCGCAGGGTACGTTGGCCCAAAATAGCTGTGGACGCTGGGGCCCGTAGGGCGATAAGAACCTTAGTGTCTAGTTCTGTGGAGCTTTTAAACAATTGTGGCTCACAGGACGAGATTAACAGCGAACTTATACGTACCCATTCTGACTTGTTTCAGGAACTTAAAAAGTTGTTCATCAAATTTATCCCTAAACAACCTAGGACCAAGAAATACTCATCCACTACCTGGTTTGATAAAAAGTGTAGTAAGACAAAAAGAGTTCTCTTTGAAGCTATTAAAAACAAAAATCATAGCCAGATTAGATCTTGTAGAAAACTCTTTAATGAGGCAAAACGCAAAGCAAAACAAAAGTGGGACGAGGAACGCTGGCTTATGCTGTCAAAAGTCTGTGGTAAACGCAATATGCAACAGTTTTGGTACCTCATAAAATGGGGTATCTCGCAGGACGCCCACTATAGCCCAGCATCTGTCTCTAATCATCAGTGGGTAAAAAAAATTGAGGATCAGTTTAAGTGTCATACAGTAGAAGTGACTATACCCTACTGTCTTGAGCCCGCCAAGCCGTTAATATTCTCAGCTACTGAAGTTATCAATTGCCTGCAAAACATTCCCAAAGGGAGGGCCCCTGGCCCAGATGGTATTCCAGCTGACATTTTTTTGGAAGACCAGGACCTGTGGGTACCTTATATACTCCACCTGGTGAATGCAGTTGCAGCAGGCGCTAAAATTCCTGACTCATGGTATGGGGCAGAAATCCTTCCTATATACAAGAAAGGCGATCGCTCAGTACCCTCAAACTATCGGCCTATCAGCCTTATTGATGCGATCCAAAAAATCATAGCGCGACTCATTTTAGGGAGGATACAGAAATGGATAACAGACTCAGATATTTTGACTCCGTTGCAGGCGGGTTTTAGACCTCATGTAAGCACCCTTGATCAAGCCTTTCGTTTTGCCCTTTTATATTGGAAAACAGTTTTTTTGGGTAAGGGCAAGTTGTATGCAGCTTTTGTGGATCTAAGATCTGCATTCGACTTGGTCCCTAGGACTAAATTATGGGATTGCATACTGGAACAGGGAATGCCCAGGGCTCTAGTGCGACTCTTAATGAATCTTCATGCACACTGTTAGAAAATGGGGTCTTTGGTTGACAGTCAGGTTACCCCCTGTTCAAGCAAGGACCCTCACTCTAGTTAGGATAAAAGAGAATCACCCTCAGCTAACCCCTGCTTACCCCCTTGGTAGCTTGGCAGAGCAGTAGGCTTAACCTCAGAGTGCTGGGCGTAAAGTATTTGTACCAACACACACAGTAACTCAATGAAAACACTACAAAATGACACAACACCAGTTTAGAAAAATAGGAAATATTTATCTAGACAAAACAAGACCAAAACGACAAAAATCCAACATACACAAGTCAAGTTATGATTTTTAAAAGGTTTAAAATAAAAAGAGTCTTTAGGTAGTTGTAACAACACACTAGCGCTGCTAGCGTGTAAATGTACCTGGTTTGCGTCAAAAATAACCCCGCACGGGCTGTGCGCGTCGAAAATAACCCTGCACGGTTATATGCGTCGAAAACAACTCGGCACGGCGATGCGCGTCGAAACAGCCAGCCACGCGACGGTCCGAAAGTCCCGCGGCGCAGGTTGCGATCTCTCAGCCTTCGTCAGCGATGCTGCGCGTCGTTTCTCCTGCTCCGGGCGTCGATTCTTCGGTCGCGTTTCCTGCGGCGTCGTTTCTCAGCTGCGGAGCCGGCGTCGCGTCGTTTTCTCAGCCGCGATCGGATTCGCGTCGATCTTTTCTCCGCACGGCGCTCGGTGCGTGTATTTTGGTCCTTAGGCTGCCAGCCTCTCCTTTCAGGGTCCCAGGGACTGGAAGGGCACCACAGAGCAGAGTAGGGGTCTCTCCAGAGACTCCAGGTGCTGGCAGGAAGAAGTCTTTGCTATCCCTGAGACTTCAACAACAGGAGGCAAGCTCTACATCAAGCCCTTGGAGATTTCTTCTTCAAGATGGAAGGCACACAAAGTCCAGTCTTTGCCCTCTTACTCTGGCAGAAGCAGCACTGCAGGAAAGCTCCACAAAGCACAGTCACAGGCAGGGCAGCCCTTCCTCCTCAGCGATCAGCTCTTCTCCAGGCAGAGGTTCCTCTTGATTCCAGAAGTGTTTCTAAAGTTTGTAAGTTTGGGTGCCCTTCTTATACCCATTTTAGTCTTTGAAGTCACCTTCCTTCAAAGGGGACTCACACCTTTTTGTGAAATCCTGCCTTGCCCAGGCAAGGCCTCAGACACACACCAGGGGGTTGGAGACAGCATTGTCAGAGGCAGGCACAGTCCTTTCAGATGAGAGTGACCACTCCACCCCTCCCTCCTAGCAGAGATGGCTAATCAGGAAATGCAGATTACACCCCAGCTCCCTTTGTGTCACTGTCTGGTGTGAGGTGAAAAACAACCCAACTGTCAAACTGACCCAGACAGGGAATCCACAAACAAGGCAGAGTCACAGAATGGTTTAAGCAAGAAAATGCTCACTTTCTAAAAGTGGCATTTCCAAACTCACAATCTTAAAATCAACTTTACTAAAAGATGTATTTTTAAATTGTGAGTTCAGGGATCCCAAACTCCACATGTCCATCTACTCTCTAGGGGAATCTACACTTTAATCATATTTAAAGGTAGCCCCCATATTATCCTATGAGAGAGAGACAGACCTTGCAACAGTGAAAACGAAATTGGCAGTATTTCACTGTCAGGACATATAAACCACATTACTATATGTCCTACCTTATCCATACACTGCACCCTGCCCTTGGGGCTACCTAGGGCATACCTTAGGGGTGCCTTACATGTAAGGAAAGGGAAGGTTTAGGCCTGGCAAGTGGGTACACTTGCCAAGTCGAATTTACAGTGTAAAAATACACATACAGACACTGCAGTGGCAGGTCTGAGACATGATTACAGAGCTACTTATGTGGGTGGCACAACCAGTGCTGCAGGCCCACTAGTAGCATTTGATTTACAGGCCCTGGCACCTCTAGTGCACCTTACTAGGGACTTACTAGTAAATCAAATATGCCAATCATGGATAAACCACTTACATACAATTTAAACAGGAGAGCATATGCACTTTAGCACTGGTTAGCAGTGGTAAAGTGCTCAGAGTCGAAAAGCCAACAGCAACATGTCAGAAAAAATTAGGAGGCAGGAGGCAAAAAAGACTGGGGATGACCCTGCATAAGCAAAAGTCCAACACGACCCCCTACCAGCCTAAAGCCAGGGGAGAACAATCAATACCTTGATGTACTTCCCTGATTGGGGCGATAGAACAGGGACCCAGGCCCACAACAGCAGGGGCATGCTCCAGTTCTACGCCTTCCTGACTCCAGTTGGATCCCTCTGTCCATACTCTCAGGGCCCACTAAGCTAACCCATGGGGAACCCTTCTCCACATCTACAGACACCATCTGTGCAACACCTAACTTTACTTTGCTCACAGATGTATTGCAATGGGCAGATAGTACCACCAGGGCCAACACAGTGGTGTTGCCCACTCCACCCCCGGGGTGTGACTCTCGTCCTCCCCCCCCCAGGGGCAACTCTGTCCACCAGGACAGCAAGCCACAGTGGCCCCAGACAACTGTCAGGGATGAGAGCCCGACCTCAGGCCTCTCTAACCACTGTGACTGTGGAGAGTGGGGGGCGGTAGCCCCAGGTGCCTGGCACCCTTTGACCACTCTCTCTTCCACCAGGTCAGGGATGACAACCTGACCCTGGTCCTCCCCTCTGGGGCTCTGTACCCTCCCTGCAGAAGCGGCACCCCCAGAGTCCAAAACTGTCAGGGTGCTTGTAGAAGCAGTCCTGCACAATTCTTCCATCAGTGCAGGGATGTTAACCTGCAACTGATCCTCCAACCTGGGGTCTGTACCTTCAGGTTGGACCAGGGCCAGGGGTGAGGCTTCCCTCCCCCTGCCCTCTCTTCTGGGGTCCTGAACCACCCAACTAGGAGCGGCCCCCCCAGAAGACAACATGGTAGGGGTACTGTTAGCAGTAGCCCCTTCCTCCAGGTCAGGGGGGACACCCTTAACCTGGCCTCCCAATCCAGGGTCTGTACCCACAGACTGGATCACTGCCTGGCAACCCAGGACTTCCTGGGGGGCATACCTACCCCCTACCAGGTCAGAGTTTACCCTCTGAACCTGGTCATCCAACCCAGGGTCACCACCCTGCGGTTGAACCACTGCCTGGCACACCAGGACTTCCTTGGGAGCACATGTACCCCCCATCAGGTCAGAGTTTACCCCCTGAACCTGATCATTCAACCCAGAGTCACCACCCTGCGGTTGAACCATTGCCTGGCACACCAGGACTTCCAGGGGAGCACACCTACCCCCTACCAGATCAGAGCTTACCCCCTGAATCTGGCAATCCAACCCAGAGTCACTACCCTGCGGTTGAACCACTGCCTGGCGCACCAGGACTTCCTTGGGAGCACACGTACTCCCCATCAGGTCAGAGTTTACCCCCTGAACCTGATCATCCAACCCAGAGTCACCATCCTGCGGTTGAATCATTGCCTGGCGCACCAGGACTTCCTGGGGGGCACACCTACCCCCCACAAGGGAAACACTTTCCCCAAGGGCCATACAAGAGTCTGGCTGGCGCAGGTCTCCTGACCTCTGCCCATCTGACAGAGTCTGGATTCCCCCCAGCCCAGAAATGGTCTCACCAAGGTCATTCCTGGGGGGCTCTGCACTCAGAGCTGACCCCTGACCCTCCAGGTTCTCCACTGGGGTCCGCAACCCCCTCTCAACCCTCTGTCTGGACTTCTGCAACCCCTCACTAGGAGTGGTACTGCCAGACACCAGAACTGGTGGGACGCTGGCTACAGCCGCCCCCCCAAGTTCTCCTGACACTGTGGGGTCTCCCGCAACAGATGGCCCTATGGTACAGGCTAGGCTCCCCTCCTGGGGTTCCCGCAGGGAACCCTCCAGGACCTGGGACCGGATCTCGGGCACCTTGGGCCTCAACCCATCCCCATTCCCTCTCCTCTGAGACTGGACATGGGGTCCCTCACCCATCCCACTACACTGGGACCTACCTGGGACACTACACCCCTTCCCTACCTCACCTGGTTGGGAACTACCTAGACCACTCCTCTCAGGAGCACCCCCAAATGCCTCTTCAGACTCTCTGGTACTCACCCAGAAGTCTGCCTCCATTGTAAGCTCCCTGGGGTCAGAGAACTCACACTCCACCTGGTGTTGGCATAGCTCTGGAAAATAAGGACTAGACATATGCTCTCCAGCAATTACATCACTCAGCCCCTCACATGAATTAACCAAAGTACCCTTCACCCAACCATCCAGTGACTCTGCTTTGAACAAGCACCCCACATCACCCTCCTGAGACTGGTGAGACAGTACCTGACTGTCCCTGACACTCAACCCACACTCTTCTGGGATGTCTTCACACTCCATAACCAGGACTTCTACCTGGGGGGAACCCCTCTCCCTGTCACTCTCAACTAGAGTCAGTAGAGTGTCCCTCCCACCAGTAGGAATATGACTCCCCATGCCAGTTCCCCAATCTACCTCAGAGACCCTGTGCATCACTGGAGCTACCTCATACCCCTGAACCTCCTGGCGTGTGTTAACTCCCTCCTTCAAGTAGGGCACCACCTCTCTGGGCATGTGCACTTCTGCAGCATCACTGGATATACAATTGTTGCTGCCACCATTCCAGCTGGACTCAGCCCTCATGACTTCCAGCTCTTTCAATTTAAGCTCGTAAGCATAAATCATTTTTTTAATCTCTAAGTCCCTCCTCCTTTCTTCCAACTCCTTGAATCGGCGAGCCCTGTCTGCCCGTCTGTCCTGTAACTCTTCAGGAGTCAGACCCTTGGGTGACACCCTGCTATCCCTCCTGGGGACCCTCCCCCCAGGCGTAACAGGTACCTCCACTACACCACTGTGTATCCTCTGCACTTCCCCACCCACATTCTCCTCCTCTGTGTGCCCTCCAGCCTTCTTGATTGTCACCCCGGCCCTCTGTGCCTGTTGCAGCTCCCCCTCCCTGGTGGAGCTCTCAGTGGGACAGTCAAGATCTTTAAGGAACTGTTTCAATTGAGCAACTGAGTACTCCTTCAGTTTCTCCATTTCAAACACAGCTCCAGCTGTTGCATCTCCAGATTGAGACATGATGGTCACAAGTGCAAAGTTCCAAAGGCAGAAAAAAAATAATTTCCCAATGAAGTAAAAAGAATCAGTCAAGGGATCAGCAAAATCATGGAAGTAGAATAAAAAGAGTCCTTAAGAGAAAAATCAAAAGATCACCAAACAAGTAGTATGTGGTCGCGTAGTGGTCTGATATCAAAACAGTAGTGTACACTTAATTACTGTATGTCAAGTACAAATACAAGTCCAAATCCCGACCGCTGGTCACCAATGTTAGAAAATGGGGTCTTTGGTTGACAGTCAGGTTACCCCCTGTTCAAGCAAGGACCCTCACTCTAGTTAGGATAAAAGAGAATCACCCTCAGCTAACCCCTGCTTACCCCCTTGGTAGCTTGGCAGAGCAGTAGGCTTAACCTCAGAGTGCTGGGCGTAAAGTATTTGTACCAACACACACAGTAACTCAATGAAAACACTACAAAATGACACAACACCAGTTTAGAAAAATAGGAAATATTTATCTAGACAAAACAAGACCAAAACGACAAAAATCCAACATACACAAGTCAAGTTATGATTTTTAAAAGGTTTAAAATAAAAAGAGTCTTTAGGTAGTTGTAACAACACACTAGCGCTGCTAGCGTGTAAATGTACCTGGTTTGCGTCAAAAATAACCCCGCACGGGCTGTGCGCGTCGAAAATAACCCTGCACGGTTATATGCGTCGAAAACAACTCGGCACGGCGATGCGCGTCGAAACAGCCAGCCACGCGACGGTCCGAAAGTCCCGCGGCGCAGGTTGCGATCTCTCAGCCTTCGTCAGCGATGCTGCGCGTCGTTTCTCCTGCTCCGGGCGTCGATTCTTCGGTCGCGTTTCCTGCGGCGTCGTTTCTCAGCTGCGGAGCCGGCGTCGCGTCGTTTTCTCAGCCGCGATCGGATTCGCGTCGATCTTTTCTCCGCACGGCGCTCGGTGCGTGTATTTTGGTCCTTAGGCTGCCAGCCTCTCCTTTCAGGGTCCCAGGGACTGGAAGGGCACCACAGAGCAGAGTAGGGGTCTCTCCAGAGACTCCAGGTGCTGGCAGGAAGAAGTCTTTGCTATCCCTGAGACTTCAACAACAGGAGGCAAGCTCTACATCAAGCCCTTGGAGATTTCTTCTTCAAGATGGAAGGCACACAAAGTCCAGTCTTTGCCCTCTTACTCTGGCAGAAGCAGCACTGCAGGAAAGCTCCACAAAGCACAGTCACAGGCAGGGCAGCCCTTCCTCCTCAGCGATCAGCTCTTCTCCAGGCAGAGGTTCCTCTTGATTCCAGAAGTGTTTCTAAAGTTTGTAAGTTTGGGTGCCCTTCTTATACCCATTTTAGTCTTTGAAGTCACCTTCCTTCAAAGGGGACTCACACCTTTTTGTGAAATCCTGCCTTGCCCAGGCAAGGCCTCAGACACACACCAGGGGGTTGGAGACAGCATTGTCAGAGGCAGGCACAGTCCTTTCAGATGAGAGTGACCACTCCACCCCTCCCTCCTAGCAGAGATGGCTAATCAGGAAATGCAGATTACACCCCAGCTCCCTTTGTGTCACTGTCTGGTGTGAGGTGAAAAACAACCCAACTGTCAAACTGACCCAGACAGGGAATCCACAAACAAGGCAGAGTCACAGAATGGTTTAAGCAAGAAAATGCTCACTTTCTAAAAGTGGCATTTCCAAACTCACAATCTTAAAATCAACTTTACTAAAAGATGTATTTTTAAATTGTGAGTTCAGGGATCCCAAACTCCACATGTCCATCTACTCTCTAGGGGAATCTACACTTTAATCATATTTAAAGGTAGCCCCCATATTATCCTATGAGAGAGAGACAGACCTTGCAACAGTGAAAACGAAATTGGCAGTATTTCACTGTCAGGACATATAAACCACATTACTATATGTCCTACCTTATCCATACACTGCACCCTGCCCTTGGGGCTACCTAGGGCATACCTTAGGGGTGCCTTACATGTAAGGAAAGGGAAGGTTTAGGCCTGGCAAGTGGGTACACTTGCCAAGTCGAATTTACAGTGTAAAAATACACATACAGACACTGCAGTGGCAGGTCTGAGACATGATTACAGAGCTACTTATGTGGGTGGCACAACCAGTGCTGCAGGCCCACTAGTAGCATTTGATTTACAGGCCCTGGCACCTCTAGTGCACCTTACTAGGGACTTACTAGTAAATCAAATATGCCAATCATGGATAAACCACTTACATACAATTTAAACAGGAGAGCATATGCACTTTAGCACTGGTTAGCAGTGGTAAAGTGCTCAGAGTCGAAAAGCCAACAGCAACATGTCAGAAAAAATTAGGAGGCAGGAGGCAAAAAAGACTGGGGATGACCCTGCATAAGCAAAAGTCCAACACACACACTTATGCCCAAGTCCGCTGGGGTAAGCCTGGCGAGGTTACGGACAGGTTCCATGTCTTGAAAGGTGTTAGACAAGGATGTGTCCTGGCTCCCACTTTGTTTTCCCTGTTTATTAACGGGGTTACCAAATATTTTGCAACACATCCCACGGATGCCCCCCAGATAGCGGGAATGAAAGTACCATTGCTCATGTTCGCGGATGATACCTTGTTATTATCAAAGACAAGGCAAGGGCTCCAGCAGGCCCTACTCAGATTTGAGTTATTTTGTGACGAGCATGAGCTAGAAGTAAATGTTTTTAAAACAAAATTCATGGTACTAAGAGGTCGAACACAAACTGTGGCAAGGGTCAAAATGGGTGGTGCCATTCTTGAGCAAACTAATGAATTTACATATCTGGGTGTGCATTTTAGTGATAATTTTAGTTGGAAACCCCAGATTGATATCCAAGCACTTAAACATGTTCAACTAGGCGGTGCCCTTCGTAAGGAATATAAAAGATCATTTACCCGCCCGATGTCCCCACTTATGGAAATCTATGGGTCAAAAATTCTTCCCTCAGTCTTGTATGGGGCAGAGCTTTGGGGTTATAGCAATCTGGACCGACTGATGCTGGCCCAAAACAGATTTACAAGAGGGGCGGTTGGTCTTCCGAGGTCATCCCCACGTATCCCGCTCCTTTATGACCTTGGGCTCCAACCGGTGGAAGATCAAGCCAGATTTCGGCCCTTGGCCTTCTGGCGGAGGTTGTGGTCTACCCCAGAGCTGTTATTATATGCGAAAGCATGCCTCGAGGTAAGGGACACCCTGGGATCCGATAAGATTGGTTGGTTTAAGGGTGTTAGAACCACCCTTTGTGCCATGGGTCTAGGTGCCCTTTGGCACAACCCAGACTCAGCTACTTTTCCTTCAAAAAAAGAGCTGAAACAACTATATTGGGAATGGGTGGTAGGCATAAAACACTCATCCCTTATAGGTAGTTCCCTTACAACAACATTTTTACACGTGAAAGATGCCTCTGCAATTGAAAAGTACTGGGATGTTATTACAAAACCTATGGACCGTAAATTATATCACCAAGTTAGAGTGGGTTCAGTACCATTAAGGTGTTTAACCTCAACCTGGGGCACTGGAGGCCCAGATAATTGCCCATTGTGTACTGAAATGCGGGAAAATATGAGCCATTTGTTTTTTGTCTGTCCATTATATGCTGCCCCAAGGAAGAAGTGGTTGGTACCCCTATGCAAAAGTCTGGGCACACAATCGGCCGAGACTGCTTGTAGGATCCTTAAAACTGATCTTTCACCTACTATAGCAATAGGGGTGGCCAAATTCCTGGGGTGGGCATGGATAATTTGTTCTGAATTACTAAAATAGCTACATGTTTTAGATAAGTAAATTATCTTGAACTTTAAAACTGAGTTTTTAAAGTAATGTACTCCTTTTTTTTAATATGTTAAAATATTTAACAAATGATGCATTAGATAGATTTAATACGTTCTTAGTAGCTTTTATGAAATATTGTATTTATTGTTATAATCATTAGCACTGATAATTTTATAAGTATTATGACGTGTAGCATGTCTTTTATGATGAAATATCGAATAAAGACTTCATTGACTGACTGAATTTCTATTTGCTTATTGAGTGTTTCTGATTTACACTCATACTTTCTGGAGCTTGTTATAACAGCATAATGTCTGACAGGGAAAGAAAAGTCTCTTTAGAACCTGCAGCACTTGTGGGAAGAAAAGGCTCCATTCAGAAGACCCTCATATAGATTTTTTTTATTGCCTCTATCCTGAACATTCTGCTACTGACTGTAAGGTATGTCATACCTTTTCCTCAAAGACTTTAAAGGATAGAGAGGAGAGATTGTTGATATGGCTCCAGAAGCTTAAATCCAGAAAAAACCCTGTCTCAGACTCTGACAGTGAGGAGTCTTCATGGTCTTCTAGGAGGTCACAAAAGAGGCAAAGATCACCTCATTCTGAAAAGGGTTCAAAACACCCCTCAAGAACTCTCAGAAAGACCTCACGGGGTCTGGTGAAGGCCGTAGTCTCTCATCCTCACCTCAGGAGAGAAGATCCTCCTATAAGTCCAAGCATCGGCCTTCGATATCAAAAGAGGTACCTAAACCTTCCTCAGAGCCTTCAACGCCTCCTTCAAAGATTCTGACGGTGTTCAGAAAGCCTTCTTCAGCTCCTGAAGACAGACTGACGACAACGACGATTCCACTGTGTACAAAGTCATCATCATCGACGAGAACTTACACGGCGGCTGCACTGACGGTGACCAGTCTCTCGATGGTGACTTCCTGCTCATCGACGACATCCACATCAACAGTAACAAAATCTAGGCCTAGGATACCGTCAATGGGAGCAGTAGGACTATTGGACACAACTTCGTCGACAACCTCGTAGACGAGGAGAAAAACACAGTCTTTTTCTGGAAGGGGAGATATCACCCCAAGAGCTACACTCCCAAGTAAGGTTACACCATTAATCCCAACTCATCTTTTGGAGGAATTTTCTGATGATGATGGGCTGTTTGGGGAAGCCCATAGCACTTCACAACTCCATGCTAAGTGTCAAGAGGATGAAGAGGAGTATTATCAACAGTATTATTCTCCTCAACGACAGCAGCAGTATGTACCAGAAGACATGGTCTGTGTTCCGAGTTCCCTTATTTCTGATTTACAGCTTATGTTATCAGATTACAAAAAGAGGTTTCCATCAGCGCCACAATCGGACATTCAAACGGCACCTCCTCCCTTGATGCCACTCCAGTGCCACAGCCTAGGTTATCTCCTAGATCGTCCAGAAGTATCCCGCAAAGGTCTTTCATGCAGGTTACTGGCTCTTCGGATGAAGAGAGAGAAGAAGGAGAGTTGTAGGATGCGAACTTGGATTGGGACAACTATATATTGCCGACACCCTCATCTCCATTGCCTACTCTGGTGGATTCTCCCCCAGGAGACATTGGGGGTTACCATAACCTGCTTGAGAGAGCAGCAAAGAGATTTGTGCTGCCCATGCCATCTAAGCAGATGGATTGTTTTTTATATGACTTCTAGGAGCCTTACCAGAAAAGTGTCCGCTCCATACCGATAGTAGGTTACATCTGGGGGGAAGGTCTCAAAGTGATGAGAAATCCAGCTACGGTGACGGCAGTCTTGCCTAGATTGGACAAAAAGTATAAGGCCCCAGAGGAAGCCCCAGCATCATAACCCAGGCAGCGCAGAGGCGTTCAAAAAATCCATCAACGCCAATTTCAGCTCCTCCACATAAAGAGGGGAGAAGGATGGACAACATCGGGAAGCGTTTCTCTTCTATGTCGGGTCTGATAGTAAGAGCAGCGAATTCATTGGCAATCCTGGGGAGGTATGACAGACACCTGTGGGCTGATATTGCCCTGTATCTGGACCACCTTTCGGAAGACTCTAAGGTGGAGGTGAAGAAAATCCTTTTGGAGGGAGAGCGCACCTCAGCTGAGGTGATAGATTGCGCCATGGATATAGCAACCACAGCTTTTCGACAGCTAACCAGTGGTGCAATGCTGCGGGGTCAGGTAGCGAATATTGCCCTATCTCCTCCATCTGGCCTCTACAGGTTTGGTACATGCATCCATCAGGGTGCACTTTGCTTCAGACGTTCGCCAACGTCACCATCTCTATGGTCTTCTAGATTGATCAAACAATTTCTCAAAGGGCTCTTTCGAGTTTTTCCACCAGTAAGGCCTCCTCCTCCGTATTGGCAACTCAACATGGTTCTGTCTCAGCTTATGAAACACCCATTTGAACCGATACACAGAGCAGATTTAAAGCACTTATCATGGAAAGTAGCTCTTTTGCTAGCCCTTACTCCTTCTAGACGGGTTAGTGAGATCCAGGCATTGACCAAGAGCCTTTCCTTCAATTTAAACAGGATAGAGTGATACTTCGTACAAACCCAAGTTTGTTCCAAAGGTGCCATCAGACTTTTATATTAACCAAACGTTGGTTTTGAAATCTTTCTTTCCGAACTCAACATCTCCAGCGGAGAGAGCTCTGCACTCGTTGGACATCAAAAGAAATCTCAAATTTTACTTGGAAAGAACCCAGCATTTTAGAAAGACTACTCAATTGTTAGTTGCGTATAGTGCCCCTAGGAAGGGACAGGCCCTTTCCAAGTGGAGTATAGCCAGGTGGATAGTAGCTGCTATAAACGTTTGCCACCAGGCAGTTGGTAAGCATTTACATTCTTCAGTAAGGGCACACTCTATGAGATCTGTCTCAGTGTCCATGGCACTGTTTGCAGGTGTACCCCTGCAGGACATTTGTAGAGCAGCCACCTGGAAGACTACTCACACGTTTACAAAGCACTACTGGATGCCATCCCAAAGGGAGATGTGGTGGTTGGTCAAGCAGTCCTGCGACATCTGTTCCAGTAACGGTGAGCTCACTTTGCCTTCCTCCATCCTTCTTTATTACTACGCATATTGCATGGTTTAATCTTTATATGTTTCATTTTCATATGTCGTTCATGGTATGTAGGAAGTTGGCTCTGTATGTACTATTTCAAAGTAAGAAATACTATGCACAGAGTCCAAGGGTTCCCCTTAGAGGAAAGGTAGTGGCAAAAAGAGATAATTCTAATGCTCTATTTTGTGGTAGTGTGGTCGAGCAGTAGGCTTATCAGAGGTTAGTGTTAAGCATTTGTTGTACACACACAAGCAATAAATGAGGAACACACACTCAAAAGACAATTCCAGGCCAATAGGTTTTTATATAGAAAAATATATTTTCTTAGTTTATTTTAAGAACCACAGGTTCAATATTTACAATCAATACTTCAAATGAAAGGTACTTCACTTAGGTATCATAGGAACTTTGAATCAGCAAAATAGCATGTACAGTTTTGACAAAAATGGCAATAAGCTATTTTAAAAGTAGACACTGCAAATTTCAACAGTTCCTGGGGGAGGTAAGTAGTTGTTAGTTTTGCAGGTAAGTAAACCACCTACAGGGTTCAAAGTTGGGTCCAAGGTAGCCCACCGTTGGGGGTTCAGGGCAACCCCAAAGTTACCACACCAGCAGCTCAGGGCCGGTCAGGTGCAGAGGTCAAAGTGGTGCCCAAAATGCATAGGCTTCAATGGAGAAGGGGGTGCCCTGGTTCCAGTCTGCCAGCAGGTAGGTACCCGCGACTTCGGAGGGCAGACCAGGGGGGTTCTGTAGGGCACCGGGGGGGACACAAGTCAGAACAGAAAGTACACCCTCAGCGGCACGGGGGCGGCCGGGTGCAGTGTGCAACCAGGCGTCGGGTTCGCAATAGGTTTCAATGGGCACCTAGGGGTCTCTTCAGCGAAGCAGGCATGCAAGGGGGGGGCTTCTCGGGGTAGCCACCACCTGGGCAAGGGAGAGGGCCACCTGGGGGTTTCTCCTGCACTGGAGGTCTGATCCTTCAGGTCCTGGGGCTGCGGGTGCAATGTCTTTACCAGGCGCCGGGTTCTTAGAAGCAGGAAGTTGCTGTCAGGGGGAGCCTCTGGATTCCCTCTGCAGGCGTCGCTGGGGAGGCTCAGGGGGGTCAACTCTGGCTACTCACAGGGTCGGAGTCGCCGGAGAGTCCTCCCTGTAGTGTTGGTTCTCCGCAGGTCGAGCCGGAGGCGTCGGGTGCAGAGTGGAAAGTCTCACGCTTCCGGCGGAAAACGTGCAGTCCTTTAAAGTTTGTTTCTTTGTTGCAAAGTTGTTTCTTCTTTGGAGCAGAGCCGCTGTCCTCAGGAGTTCTTGGTCCTTTTAGATGCAGGGTAGTCCTCTGAGGCTTCAGAGGTCGCTGGACCCTGGGGAACGCGTCGCTGTTGCAGTTTTTCTTGAATTGGGGAGACAGGCCGGTAGGGCTGGAGCCAAAGCAGTTGGTGTCTCCGTCTTCTCTGCAGGCTTTCAGGTCAGCAGTCCTTCTTCGTCTTCAGGTTGCAGGAATCTAGTTTCCTAGGTTCTGGGGAGCCCCTAAATACTGAATTTAGGGGTGTGTTTAGGTCTGGGAGGGCAGTAGCCAATGGCTACTGTCCTTGAGGGTGGCTATACCCTCTTTGTGCCTCCTCCCTGAGGGGAGGGGGGACATCCCTATTCCTATTGGGGGAATCCTCCGAAATCAAGATGGAGGATTTCTAAAGGCAGGGGTCACCTCAGCTCAGGACACCTTAGGGGGTGTCCTGACTGATGGGTGACTCCTCCTTGTTTTTCTCATTATCTCCCCTGGACTTGCCGCCCAAAGTGGGGGCTGTGTCCAGGGGGCGGGCATCTCCACTAGCTGGAGTGCCCTGGGGCATTGTAACACGAAGCCTGAGCCTTTGAGGCTCACTGCTAGGTGTTACAGTTCCTGTAGGGGGGAGGTGTGAAGCACCTCCACCCAGAGCAGGCTTTTGTTTCTGTCCTCAGAGAGCACAATGGCCCTCACCACATGGGGTGAGAAACTCGTCTCTCAGCAGCAGGCTGGCACAGACCAGTCAGTCCTGCACTGAACAATTGGGTAAAATACAGGGGGCATCTCTAAGATGCCCTCTGTGTGCATTTTTTAATAAATCCAACACTGGCATCAGTGTAGGTTTATTATTCTGAGAAGTTTGATACCAAACTTCCCAGTATTCAGTGTAGCCATTATGGAGCTGTGGAGTTCGTTTTTGACAAACTCCCAGAACATATACTTAATGTGGCCACACTGTACTTACAATGTCTAAGGATAGACTTAGACACTGTAGGGGCATATTGCTCATGCAGCTATGCCCTCACCTGTGGTATAGTGCACCCTGCCTTAGGGCTGTAAGGCCTGCTAGAGGGGTGACTTACCTATACCACAGGCAGCATTTTGTGTGCATGGCATCCTGAGGGGGATGCCATGTCGACTTTGCCTTTTTCTCCCCACCAACACAAACAATCTGCAATGGCAGTGTGCATGTGTTAGGTGAGGGGTCCCTGAGGGTGGCACAACATATGCTGCAGCCCTCAGGGACTTTCCCTGGTCACAGGGCCTTTGGTACCACTGGTACCTTTTACAAGGGACTTATCTGTGTGCCAGGGGTGTGCCAATTGTGGAAACAATGGTACATTTTAGGTGAAAGAACACTGGTACTGGGGCCTGGTTAGCAGGGTCCCAGCACACTTCTCAGTCAAGTCAGCATCAGTATCAGGAAAAAAGTTTGGGGTAATTGCAACAGGGAGCCATTTCCTTACATAGTATATGTAAATATCTCTACAAATAGATGATATTATATTTGTAGAACGTAATGCTTTTATGGTATTAAGGACAGCTCAGTGATCTCTCATTAATTTGGATGATGTAGAGTCAATGCAGTGTGCTCTGAATATTGCTTTATAGTCTGATTCAAGCATGTGAATCTATGAAAGTTCCAATACTGGAGTAACAAAATAAGTTACTTACCTGTAATTATAGTTCTCCAGTATTGGAATCTTTCATAGATTCACATGCGACCCACCCACCTCCTGGGGGAAGCTCACCTTCAATATCTCTTGTTCAACCTTTAACAAACGCACTAGTGCTTAGAAAATCTGAGGTACTGGACCTTCTCTCAGGAGGGTTCTAGAGGGTGGGGCACTCTGATTGGCCGAGGCTCAAGTTTGGTCCTTTTTCCATAAGGACTTGGATAGATAACTAAAATGTAGAGTTTTAATGTTATTGCTGTTATGTCCTTGGAGACTTTGGCCCTCATTACAACCTTGGCGGGTGGCAGAGGCCGCCCGCCAAGGTTGAACCGTCGAGCGGCCGCCAATGCGGCCACACTCCCACCGGGTCGCGTAATCCCCTGGGCAGCGCTGCAAGCAGCGCTGCCCTGGGGGATTTAAATCACCGGGACAAAAGTGGCGGGAAACTGCTGGGGTCGTAATTCCCCTGGAAGCACCGCCAGCCTGTTGGCAGTGCTTCCTCCAAAACAGCCCTGGCGGTCAAAGACCGCCAGGGTTGTAATGACCCCCATTGTCTTTTCAAAGGTACCGGGGACTCCCACCTCAACAACGGGGATTGATTCAAGCATGTGAATCTATGAAAGATTCCAATACTGGAGAACTATAGTTACAGGTAAGTAACTTCTTTTCTTCCTGCAAAAAACAATCCTGAGTGGCATTTTCCTCTTTCTATGTGTGCAACGAGAAATAAAGGTATTTATCCTCGCTATGCCTCTGCTGGGGAAGCATATCATTTTGAGGCATTCCCAAGTCTACAACTAATTGTAAATCCATGGGTGAATGAGTGGGGACATCCACGTATCACCCTTGGAACACCTCCCTGGGGAAGAGTAAGCCAAGGCAGTGTTTTTTGCTGCCTTGCGTTACTCCAGATTTATCAAGCCATGGAGGGCCACACAAGGTGGCCTTGCGTGGCTTGATAAATCTGGCTTTAATGTTGTGTCGCCCTTGCATCCCCATGCGGGACGCAAAGGCAACACAACACTGTGATAAATATGCTCCTCAGGCTTCAAGTTGTTTTTTCTGTGGGTAACAGCTCAACTTTGTTTTTCCTAGTTTAATATTGTATGCATGTTATTGCTAATTTATCCAGCAGTCCAGTGTTAAAGTGTTTGTGCTCTCTCCTTAAAACATGTTAGATTCACTTATAACCAATTGGCATATTTATGTTATTTGTAAGTCCCTAGTAAATTGGCACTACTTTTGACCAGGGCCTGCAAATTAAATGCTACTAGTGGGCCTGGACCACTGATTGCGCCCCCATTTAAGTAGCAGTATAAACATGTCTCAGGCCTGCCATTCAAACCTGTGTTGTGCAGCTTTAAACTGCCATTTTTACCTTGCCAAATCAACCTTTTGACAGGCCAAAACCTTCCTTTTTAGTGCATATAAGTCACCCTAAGGGTAGGTCCTGGACAGCCCAGGGGCCAAGGTGCAATGTATTTAAAAACAAAGACATGTATGTATAAGTCTTACATGTGCTAGTAGTGAAAACCTCTTACATTTGTTTTTCATTTCTGCAGGGCCTACCTCTCCCATAGACTGCCATTGTAATTACCTTATTACACTTTATACGCTGTAATTTCCAAATGGGAACCGGTAACCAATTAATGTTTGATGTCTTTGGAATTGCAATTAAAAATACTAACTTATGGTGAAGTCAGTTTTTAAATTTAAATTTTGAAAATGCCACTTTCCTACCTTAGACATTTGGTGCTGGCAGGCTGTCTCTGGGCCACATGACTGAGTGTAGTTGGCACTTTGGCTTTGTGTATGCCTCCTAGATAGCCACACAATGGGGAACTTAGCTGTGACTGGAAGGGCCATCACTGGCAGGATGGGAGGCAGGAGTTGGGCTCAGCCCCACTTACACTTGAAAAGGCTGTGCCCTGTCTCCACACAAATACCCCCTGTAGTTAGTCTGGAGCCAGGGCCCGAAGGCAGGGCACCATTGCACTTCAAAGGCATGCTTCTAAAAGTATATCCCTACTTCAATGGCACAATTGGGGTATAAATACTGGACCTCAGACACAAACTCTTCAGTACACTTCTGGACCTGTAGATACTCTGGACTGCTGACCTAGAGGGACTGCTGCTTGCTGCCCTCTTGCCTGGGGGAAAAGGACTGAAACTGCATCTCTTGAATCCAGAACTCAGAGTGACTCCAAGGACTAGTTCGCTGGGCTCCTGATCTGAATCCTAATGGACACAACAGGCTTCCAACAACCTGGTACCTGCACCTAGACTCTGCCAACTGTGAATCTACCATGCCAAGTGGTACCACCCCAGTCCTGGACCCTTGGAAGATGGATTAAAGTGCTCTGCCAGGCTTTGTGGATTCAACATAACTGATGCTTCTCTTCTGCTGCACGGCGCAAACCTGAACACAACTGACGCATCACTGCTGCTGCATGGACTGGACCCATCGCAAAGACCTGCATCGTATCACAGCCCATCGGACCCACCACTGAGCGATGCATCCGAAGCAGAGGCCCTCACATCCCTTGTGGAAGGAAGCTTTGCCAACAACAAAAGACTCGCAGGCCCATAGCTCTTCAGAACTGAAGCATCGACTCAACTGTGTGATGCATCCTCAATGCCGGCCTTTGCGTCGCAAGCCTTTGTGGACAGGATTCTCGGCAACAATGCAGGACCTCTCACCGCAGCCTTGCTACATCTCTGAACCAATGCATTGGTGATTCATCTTCGACGTGGCTCCTCGCAACACTGCAAAACCAGGTTTTAAGGCATTATGTTCAGCAGTCCTAACCTGGTTCCTGTAGCCGGCAAGCTCTCCATTGCAGTCCACCTGAACTTGTGACTGTGTCCCGGCCAGATAGCCAAAGTTGGTGTTTTGTGCTTTTTGGCGCTGTTTTCAATAAAATCTTGAAAACTGCATATCTCCTGTTCTACTGTTTGGATTTTTTTTGTTTTGGTCTTTTTTATTTAAGAAAGTTCTGTTTTTCTAACTAGGTGTTGGACCTTTCTTGTGTGTTTCACTTTATGACTGTTTTAACTGTTGCACACATTCTTTACACATTACCTCCAAGTTAAGTCTGACTGATCTGTGCCAAGCTACAAGAGGACTGAACACAGGTTTATTTAGGGTTGGTATGTGCCCTCACCCTGACAAGGATTGTGGTTGCTGCTTGACCAGGGCTCACACCCCAGTTAACCAACAACCCAATTTACTACAGCAATTTAGACTTCTTAGGTATACCACAGGACACTGTGAGGCTTATAAAATGTGGCCCCATACAGAATAAAATCTTCTTTATTGCTGCTCTCTGTGCTTGAAAGAGAAGCTCCATATGTGATTTCTATGTATTAAAACATAGGTCTTGTAGAATGGAATGGTGAAAGACAAACATGATAATCCAAGAATCTATCTATCTGAAAATAGAAAAAGGTGACTTCACTAGTGGTGGTTCGGCAAACTATTGAGTTTTGTGCTAGGATGGTAGTGCTCAAATAGTGGCTGTGCCGTGCCCTTCTTCAAACCAAGTTAATCAAAACTCCTTTCTATCCTGAAAATGTTTAACAGCTAGTGCTGGGGGGTTTTCTGTCAGAAACAATACTGGTGGCTATAGATATGTGCCATACCTTCGGCAGTAATGCAAAATCTACATGGACTCTGATGAGCGCTGCTAAAGCTGACTCCACTAGTGTAAACTGGAGGTCTTCATCTACCCACAAAGTTCTCCTTGACATAATGCACAATACACCCTTCCCGATACTGGAATCAATATTCTTCACGCTAAATACGGACCTATGCTTACTGTTCTGGGATAGCGCGACACCAAGAATAGCTTTAAAAATCTTGGGCCAGATTTACAAGGCCCAAGCGATCACCGGAGCATCACTTTTGTGCCACATTTACAAGGCAGTGCTTAGCTACTTTTTGTAGCTTAAATCCAGCTTGTAAATATGGGACCCTCAGACGCAGTTTTCTGCGTCAGAATGGGCGTGCAATGGGTGTTGCTGTTGGCATTCCACCGCAACACCCATTGATTTTGACTGACCCAGATTTACAAGAAGGCGTAAATCTGTGGCAGCTCCAAAAAGGGTGGCATTAGCATGGCACAACAAGTAGAAATACGTTTTTGCTTTTTTCTGCAGCACTCATAGAAAGAGCAAAAGTCCATGAATTTATGTTTATGTGCAGGAAGGTGTCCCTTCTTGCACATAAACAATCATTCAGAAATGACGATTTGTTACTTCTATGTGTGCTGCATGTTGCAGCACACATAGAAATGCCAAATCGCTATTGTAGATTATGTATGTGCAGTAAAAGTCACCTTACTGCACATAAACAATAAATTGCATTGATGCAGACACCCTTGCACTATGGTGCAAGGGTACCTGCGTTGGCAGCTAAATGTAGCGCTGGCACAGGGGGAAACACAGGAGTGCACGCATTTCAGCAAATACGGGGCATCTCTGCATTTCTAAAGTGGTACAGTGTGGCGCTGCTAATTTTGGCGCAGCACTGAGCTGCATATCTTTTTAGTAAATCTGTCCCCTTGTGTAGATCCATGTGCAATGGTGGGTGGGCTTTGCTGCTTCTGTGGACTTACTATTCGGCTGCTCAAATGCATCCAGTGAATGATTGAACCTACATTCCTGCTGATGATCCTACAGTGCCATTCGACAGTAGTGGTATGGTGGCTCCCACTTGGATCCATAATCATTACGAGGGGAAAGGCCAACAGAGCTTCTCCACATCTGCTCAGGCTGCCCTGGCAACCTGGGATAAGTTGATTACCTGCGTGGGGTGAAGAGGACAAATCACCCTGGAGACACCTCTATGAGAAGGGGTCATGCTCAAGGAAGTAAATAAGCTGTGCTGCAATTGAGAGCCACATATTGCAGGGCGAGCTCAAAAAAGATATGGTATTCTCCATATATAAGACACTTATTAACAACATGCCCAACAACCACAAGGCCCTCTGGCATCAATGGGAAAGAGACCGGGGAACTATTGAAGACACTAACGGGGAGGTGCCTCTGATGCATCCCAGGGAAGTGGCTATTTGGACAAGGTTTTACCTGATCCAGTTCCAGATCCTGCATAAGACATACAAAATGGGAAGAAGTCCAGGTCCTATCTGCAGGATATACAGTTCTATGGAGGGAACCTTCTATTATACACTCTGAGAATGTCCCAAGCTTCAAGGGTACTAGACAATGATCTTGAATGAGTTGAATTCTATTGTGGACAGTGAGGTCCCCTCAACCCTTCATTTGTGCTCCTGGGTATCCATGTGATATTGATCTCTCCACGTGGCATGGCAATGAAGACCCCTGCTGATGCCAGCCAGGGATCAATGGTTATTGGGGACAGACTGATGTATGAGTGTTGAAAAAGTGGTGTATGTTAACAGGGGTTTATGTTAGCAGGGGCTGTCTGAAGAAATTTGAACAAGTTTGGGGTGGATGGAAGGTGTTCCATGATTTTTTTAAAGAACTTCATTTTGTTTTATCAAGAAACATAAAACACAAAGAAAAAACAATTGAAACACTTCAATGTACATGTCTTTACCTCTGCCGTCCCATCTATATCACCAAAACCCACCCAAATAGGTATTTCCAATATCACATCAAACATAGTCTAGTCGTTAATAACCCACACCTGGCATAGCTTGTTACAGAGGGCTTATTACATTGCTTCAGTGAAGTCATATCATTAGATTTTAAAGGTGGTCTATTGTTCAGGGGATTGATTCATTTACCAAGCATCTCATGCCATTCAGCAAGATCCTCAATCAAACATTCTCCTCTCCTCTTACTGTTCAAGTAATGTTCATATGCTACTGCCCATTCATGCAACTCATTTTTCCTCGCCTCATATCTAAGAGCTGTAGCAGATACCCAGTGGATGGTGATCCAGCATTCAGCCAGCACTGCATCTAGTAGTGCCATCCATGTTCTCCCTTTTAAGGATTGTGGCAGGAACTATGCCTAAAAAATGTGTTTCATTGATTGCACTTGGTAGCTCATTGGTCATCAATTCTAAACTCTTAACAACAGCGTCCCAGAATGCGACCACTCAAGAGCAACCCCACACCATATACAGAAAGTCTGCCCCCTTACATGTGGGACACGATGAAGTCCTGCCAGGGTAAGTCCGTTTTTAGGGCTAAGGTAGATCATACAGAGAGAATTATATTGGACCAGTTTAAATAACACATTGGGGGAGATGAAGATTGCATTCCGTGTCTTACATCTAGGGCATCCCATAACTGCCCCCATGTACATTTTACGTGCTCATTCCAGTGGAGCCAAAGCTGCAAACACTGTGTTGGCTTGGGGAGTTCCTGTCCTGGACATCTGTCAGGCTGCAACATGGGTGTCTCTTTACATTTTCACCAAGCACCATTGCCTAGACAGTCAGGTCCATAGTAATGGGCACATTACCAGTTTGGTCCTCCAGGTCTTCCTGGTCTAAATTTGTTTGCAAACACCCTTCAGAGAGGTATTGCTTGGGTATCTATTCTAAGGTAAGGAATCTGTGCTTTGAAGTCTCTATCAGATGAATTAGTTACATAACTTTGGTAACACCTTATCTGGTAGAGACTCTATTAATCTGCAGATTCCTTACTGACCCTACCATCCTCCCCATTCTGCAAACAGATTTCTCTTTTTTTTTTAATTTCTTGATTGCTTTCATATGTTAACCTGACATATTGTAATAGTACATATGACCCATCTGGTCCCAATCAATATCAAGTCATAACAACAACCATGGGGAGGGGGGAACGCTGGTAACATGAATCTTAGCACCCACATTTCGAATTCAGTAAAACTGTGGTACAGATCATAAGCATTCGGCACACCACCCTCACACATCTATTCCATGCAGCCCACAACCAGTTTAGAATCACCACATCTGAAGGGAGTGTGTACCTGCTTTAGTCACGTATACAGTTCTGCAGCATGCTGAATTGAGTATGGACGCTGCCAACTCTCCATCGCTGATATCCAGGGAATCAAAGTGAAGTAAGCGCCGGCATCAGCGGCGTGCATAGGTCTGTTAATATTAGCTCCCACTGTGCCGCAAGGGGATACTTTCGCAGCCCCAACGCTTCCTCGCGTTGGAGAGCTGTGCATTCTGTTCTTGCCCAGATAGACAGTGAACGTACCCATGCTTCATAGGCTGGTGACTCAGAAGTTTGCCATCGGCGAGTTATAAGGGGTTTGGCCACTAATAACCCCAGATTACAAGAACAAGGCATTGCATTCAATTTTTTACCCCTAAGAAACAATGCCAGGACACATGCCTCCCACGTCAATAGCAATGGCCGGCCCACACAGTGCATCAATCGTGCATGGATTGAGGTCCAATAGTGTCTCAGGGCAGGACATGACCACATCATGTGTAGAAAGTCCAAACCCAAGCACTGACATCGCTGACAAGAAGCATCTACACGGTTAAAATATCTATTGATCTTATCAGGGGTAAGGTATGCCCTTTGTGTGACATAATATTGAGTAAGTCGAAAACGCATATTGCGAGGTACATACGTGAGGGTTTCTAGTAGTGTCACCCATTCCCTGTCTGTGAAAGGTTCCCACCTGTCTCCCTCCCACTTCCTTCAGAGGGGCACAAGCGGGCCAGTCGTATGGAGGTGCAGGGAGTCTGCTATCCAGTGTATTAAATGCCCCTTCCCCAAAGACATGTAGATACTGTAGCGTGTAGTGCATACGGGGTTTTTCTATGAGGTCACCCCACGCTTGGATTGTCTAAAGGAGTTGTACAACATAAAGGTCCCTAGATGCAGTGCAGTGGCCTCCATCAATGCGCCATGAGTACTGAGATTGCCATCAGTGTATAGATCCCCTAGTGTATATATTTCCACAGCATGCCAAGCTGCCAGCTATGCAGCCGACATGTCACATGCGCCACGTGGCGTCCACAATAGTGGTATGGCTGGTGCATAGGGCATGGTGTCCCTAGTGAGGTAACAGCATCTGCGGAAACAACAGCATTCCAGATTCTGTAATATGGGAGCTCCAATACCGAACCCTATACAGTGGCCTCGCAACGCAGCCTTAAACGCGTCCCATTCCATCGAACGGGAGGATGCTGTGTAAGCATTGAGCTCAAAGTAGCTAATGATCTGCTGGCCAGTCGACTCGCGGAATGCCGAGTCCTCCAACACAGTTGGTTGCATTCTCCATGTAGGAACAGGGGACTGTGCAGCCCTGCCCCAGTCGAGTTGAAGGTATTGGGGATTGTGGTCCGAGTGAGTTCAGCCCAAGTAATCAGTCTCCGCAACTGCTTGAAGCAGAGCGGCTGTGAAGAGTAATCTATTGACTCGGACATGCAAACAATGCAGGGCCGAGTAGAAGGAGTACACTCTAGTATCTGCATTGTAATGTCGCCAAACGTCCGTCAATTGCCATTGGTTCAGCCAGGTTGCAAGAGAGCGGGCATTGGATATGGCAGTGGTGTGTGCTAATGGCGGGAAGGATCTGTCTAGGTACATATCCAACACACAATTGAAATCTCCTCCAATCAGCCAGGGAATGTCACCCCAGCGCGCCAGTAGCCGACTGAGTTTGTTCAGAAAGATAGCCTGATCTACATTGGGAGTGTATACGTTTCCAAGGAGAACTTGACAGCCGCTCAGTCGACCATGGACAAACACATATCAGCCATCAGTGTCCGTGACCTGTTCTAATAGATGGAATGGAACCCCCATCCGGATCCATATCAGTACTCCCCGTACATAGGACGAACAATTTGTGGAGTATTCTTGGCCGTGCCTTTTTATTCTAAGTGTGTCTACTTCTGAACTCGTTAGATGAGATTCTTGTAACAGAGAAATAGGGGCCCTATGTCACTTCAAATAGGAGTATACAGCGTATCTGCGCACAGGAGTGTGCATGCCACGTATATTCCATGTCACTACATTAATGCGCGCCATCTTGCATATGACTCATAAACGATGGTGCTGAACATAGTTGCCACACATCTGAAAGTGGCCATGCGATGTGCAAAGGAGCTGAACAATGTATGGTAATTGCCTTCATGTGTCGCCTAGCGCTGAACAGAGATGTGAGCAAATAACAACAGTCAACATAACTATGACATAATGAATACCAAAAGAGCAGTGCACCAGAACCTGTGACCGCCCAAACCGGGTGTTAACAACTAAATTAATAGAAAGGTATCCTTACGGTAGGGACAACCAGCTGAGGGTCTACCAAACACAGTAGCAAGGGGAGTCTAACATATGCCACCTTGTAAATAGTACAGTGCGTTCAGCTACAAAGGAAGCATTATACATTAATAACAATTGTGTTTGTACAGAGAGATAGGTCATAGACTGACTGACAGTTGAACTCAAAGGAGAATGTCTGACGTCTGTGGGGTGGCATCTGGTGGATTATGCGAGCTGTGCAGTGGCGGCCACGTAACAGCAGAACTTTTCTCCATCTAAGGAGTGGGAGTCCTGTGCTTCCAGGCTAGTGCACCGCTCTACATTCGAAAGTGTGGCCGCCTGCTGTAGTGCACTGCGCCGTTCATGTATTCTCTGTTCTAGGTCAGGGACTGCAGGTAGATTCCCCTCTTCTCGCGCTCTCATCCTGCGCTGCCCCTGCGACGCCTTCGTGCGGCACTGCCTCCTGGCAGCTCCGACAGCAGCGAAGAAGTGGCACTACCATCGGAGCTCTCAATCCAGTGCAATACCTCCTCAGGGGTGGCAAAAAAGTGCATGGTGTCAGCAGTCACTACATGGAGCTTAGCTGGGAAGAGGAGAGAATAAGTGAACCCCATCTCACGAAGGCGCTGCTTCACTGCCAGGAAGCTATTATATTGCTTCTGCACAGCAACTGTGTAGTCAGGAAAGAACATCACTTTGGCGCTACCCACCGTACCTCTGTCATTGTTCGGGTCTCCTTCAA
The DNA here is from genome assembly GCF_031143425.1 of Pleurodeles waltl. Taxonomy (NCBI): domain Eukaryota; kingdom Metazoa; phylum Chordata; class Amphibia; order Caudata; family Salamandridae; genus Pleurodeles; species Pleurodeles waltl. The sequence continues at coordinate 1,460,154,597 of NC_090447.1, read as the reverse complement.
TACTACGTCTCATCACAGTAGTGAAGAAATCTCACCACCAGTGGCTGCGGATTAGCGCCTACCGGAGGTCGCTTGGTCGGCACCCTGTGCGCTCGCTCGATGGAGAAAAAGCAGGAGAGTGCGCCTGATGGGAGTGCAGTTCGTAGCCGGTTCTCTATATACTGCACAGGATCATGCCCCTCGGCGCCCTCCAGCAGAACCACCAGTCGGACATTGTTTCTGCTGGATCTGCCCTCCGCATACTCCGCACGCTGCTCCAGCACTCGTATTCTGTCTGTTAGTGCCTTCAGAGAGGTTTCCAGGCTATGTGTTCTGTGCGGTAATGTCTGGGCGTCCCGTTCCATCAATGTCACTCTATCTGCCAACTTCCTGTGGTCCGCATGCAGGAGACTCAGATCAGAGGAGACCGTGTCTATTTTGGACTCAAAAAAGGCCCGCATGTTATCTACGGCCAGCAATTTGTCCTTTTAAGCGCTGGGGCACTCTGTAGTATCCATGGTGGCTGTCCATGGATACTACAGAGGACCCCCTGCAGTGAGGCACAGGTAGCACCTCCCCAGTCAACAGCGAACTCTTCTAACATAGACATCAATTTCGATAGTCTGGTGTTTCACCATTGCAAATACACCAACACATGCATGTGCTGAATTTACAAGCACCTATCACACCCTTCCAATGTAGCAGACATGGCAGTGGTTCCATAGCTAACTCAAACAATATTGTTGACAAGGGCTGATGGCCCAACCCATCCCAAATCTAGCCGTCAGTGATGAGTGTAACAACTTCATCTATCCCAAACAAAACCACTTATGCCCAGCTTCTGAAGCACCTCCCAGAGACAAGGCAAGCCCACAGTATTGAATGCCTCCTTAATTTTCAATTTCAATTTCAAACTTTATTTTAGTCAATTAAGACCATAAAAGCACAGATATTAAAAAAATTAAATTTGTTTTCAGATATACACGACATTTCAGATACTCTACACAAAACAAATGTTAAAATTCTGAGCTATCGCAACAAAACAAAATCAAAATCAAGTTATCATCAGGCTCCCAAAAACATAATTGATGGCCTAATAATATAACATTGATATATCATAATAATATGCAATCAACAATACCAGATAAAAATGCCAACTACATACATTAGAACATCAATGAATTACGAAAGCTAAAAGCACATTTAAAAAAAATAATCAACCCCAACACATACCTCCTCCTTGAATTAGGGACTGCAAGTAAATAAGTGCTGCTCTGCATTTTTTGATCTGTAACTTCTTTTAAATTCGAATCAAAAGACCATTCGTCAGATGTTTATAATATTTACAAAAAATACACATTGGAGCAAGGTTTGATGGGAAGTTTCGTCACAAGGACAGCAACATACACTAGCAACATTGTACTGGCTAACGAAGCAGCAAGATTTCCACATAATTGACCCCAGACGAAACCTGGTGAGTCTTTCTTTCTTAGGGGTGACTTACCTATTCCAAATATGGCTCCAACCCAAGGCTTCTTTGGATCAATGCATACTCCTTAAATGAGTGCTTTACAGACTCAGTGGGTTCCCCTTCCCTTGCCCTGTTCATCAAAAAATTATTTTGATCCAAACGGTATCCTCCTTTCTAACAAATCTTGTGTTTAAAAAAAAGGTTGGGCCTTCCCAGTTTAAAAACATTTGACTGGGTGTATTTCAGCCAGGGTATCATGGGACCGAGAGCACATGACATGCAGTTCTCAATAATATATTTATTAAGTGTGGCATGGACAGTGCTCCAAAAAGAGCACCAAAAAAGCTGAGCCGCCAATTTAATATAATCCTTCACTTAGTCCAGCCCTAATTCTTCATGCACCATAAAATTTTGACTACTTGGTGAGACCCCCATAATTCTCCTGTGCACCCTGTTTTCTCCAGTCTGCAGATTTTTGCATTACAATAGCACCATGCCCCTACATCATATGTGAGAACAGGAATACACCTATGTTTGTGGATCTCAACAAGCGGGCTGATGGGCTTATTCCCTATACTAAAAGTGAAACTAAGGCCCTGATGAACAAGTTACTTACCTTCGGTAACGCATTTTTCTGGTGGATACACTAGCTACCTGTGGATTCCTCACCTAATGAATTCTCCCATTGCGCCAGCATTCGACGGACGTTTTCTTCCAAGCTCAATTGCCCGACTCCCATGCAACGGTGTCTGATGTCATCGAGGCAATAAGATGTCCTCGCCGGCGTGCTGACGTCAGTTTTCACCATTTTTTACGTGCCTTTGTGGCGAACAGGTGACTACCGACAATACATACTTGAAATGAGTACATCAATCAAATATAAAACACAAAATGTAATCAAACATAAATTGCAAAATACCAAATATATATATATATATATACATATATATATATATATCTATATATATATATATATAGATATATATATATATATATATATATATATATATATACACATATTGAAAAACGTATAACCTCACATATGAATCAATATATACATAAACAATCAGGCAAAAATACACATTCTTATATACAAACGTACCCCAGGATATCATCCAGGCAACGGTGAGGCGGGTGGGATCGTGAGGAATCCACAGGTAGCTAGTGTATCCACCAGAAAAGGCGTTACCGAAGATAAGTAACTTGTTCTTCTGATAGATACAACTACCTGTGGATTCCTCACCTAATGAATAGAGTCCCAAAGCAGCACTGCACTCGGTGGTGGGTGCCTGAATGGTCAAACCAAAAAATCCTGCAGCACGGACCGTGCAAAATGGCCATCCCTCCTAACCTCTGAATCCAAAAAATAATGCTTTGCAAAAGTATGGAGGGATGCCCAAGTTGGTGCCTTACAAATGTCAGCCAAAGGAACACCTCTAGCCAAGCCCGAAGAGGCCGACTTAGCCCTGGTGGAATGGGCTCTAATTCCCACAGGAGGAATCTTCCCTGCCGAAGAATAACACACTTTGATGCAATGAACAACCCACCTTGATAGTGTTCTCTTGTGGACAGCCTGGCTTTCCTCTTCCCCACATAACCAACGAAGAGCTGATCCTCCACTCGGAATTCTCTCATCCTGTCGATGTAGAAACTCAACGCCCTTTTTGGGTCCAGCTGATGCAGTCTCTCCTCCTCCTTTAATGGATGGGGAGGAGGATAGAAGGGCGAGAGAGTTATAGACTGTCCTAAATGAAAGGGTGTAACAACCTTCAGTAGGAAACCCGCCTTGGTCCTCAACACCACCTTGTCCATATGAAAGGAAGAGAAAGGGGGCTTAACACTATGCGCCTGAAGCTCACTAACACGCCTAGCCGATGTAATGGCTATAAGAAAAACTGCTTTTAAAACCAAAAACCTTAAAGGACATGAATGCAAAGGTTCAAACAGCGAACCCATCAGGAATGTTAATACCAAATTTAAATCCCACTGAGGCATAACAAAGGGAGTGGGAAGAACATAGAAACCTGTTAGTAAGGCCCTTTAAGAACCTTAAAACTTTAGGGGACTTAAATAAGGAAGGTTGATCAGGCAGGCACAGAAAGGCTGACAGTGCCAACAAATAGCCTTTAACAGTTGCAACTGCACAACCCCTCTGCGCCAAGGATAATGCGAACGATAACACGTCCGACAAATGGGCACGTAAGGGATCAATTTGACTCTCTCCACACCGATCCACAAATTTTGCCCATCTGCCAGCATAGATAGATTTGGTGGAGTGTCGCCTGGCCGATAAAATAACGTCCACCACTTTTGGTGGGAGAGAAAAGGAACTCAGATTGCCCCATTCAATCTCCAGGCATGTAGGTGCAGACTCTGGAGGTGGCGGTATAAATTCTTCCCCTGAGGCTGCGACAGGAGGTCTGCCCTGTGAGGGAGATGGAGCGGAGGGCACAGTGAGAGTTGGAGAAGATCTGTGTACCACACCCTTCTTGGCTAATCCGGAGCTATCAAGATAACTTGGGCCCGGTCTTGGCGAATCTTCCTCAGAACCCAAGGGTATGGGGGGGAACGCGTAAAGCAACTGGCTCAACCAGGCCATTTGAAATGCGCCCCCCAACGCTCCTTGCACCGGGTACTGGAGGCTGCAGAATGACGGGCAGTGCGCATTCTCTCGAGTGGCAAACAGGTCTACCTGTGGAAATCCCCACATCCAAAAGATATAAAGGATCGGGTCTGGATGGAGACACCACTTGTGATCGGTCGAGATCTTCCGACTGAGACTGTCCGCACGTACGTTCAGAACTCTGGCCAAATGGTTTGCTACTATGCAAATCCGATGGTCCTGTGCCCAGGACCAGAGCCGCAGAGCCTCTCTGCAGAGAAGGTACAACCCTACTCCCCCCTGCTTGTTGATGTACCACATCGCGGTAGTGTTGTCCGTCAGGACCTGAACCGACTGACCACGAAGGGAAAGGAGGAAGGCCTTGAGAGCTAGACGTATCGCCCGCAACTCCAACAGATTTCTATGAAACCTCTGTTCCACTGGAGACCAATGACCTTTGATCTCCAGGTCCCCCAGATGAGCTCCCCACCCTAGAGTGGAAGCATCCGTTATTTCCGGTAGTGAAAATGGCTTTCCTTGGGAAAGGTTGCCGTCCACAGCCCACCATTGCAGATCTGCCGCAGTGTCTCTGGAGATCCTTATCGACTCCTCGAGATCCCCTCTGTGTTGAAACCACTGCCTTCGGAGGCACCACTGAAGAGCCTTCATGTGCCAGCGTGCATGAGTGACCAACAGAATGCATGAAGCGAACAGACCGAGCAGACGAAGGACCTTGAGGACTGGAACAACCGCTCCACTTCGAAAAATTGGAATCAACGCCTGAATGTCCTGAATCCGCTGAGGTGGAGGAAAGGCCCGATTCAATGTTGTGTCCAGTACTGCCCCTATGAACAGGAGGCGTTGAGAGAGCTCCAGGTGAGATTTGGACACGTTCATCGAAAATCCCAGGTCGAACAACAACCGGGTCGTCAACCGCAGGTGATGCAGCATGAGCTCTGGAGACTTGGCTTTGATCAACCAATCATCCAGGTAAGGGAATACCGCTATTCCCTTCCTCCTGAGATTTGCTGCAACCACCGCCATCACCTTCGTGAAGACTTGAGGTGCGGAAGTAAGACCAAAAGGAAGGACCGCAAACTTGTAGTGTTGCAATCCCACCACAAACCGGAGATACTTCCTGTGCAACTTCAGAATGGGGATATGAAAGTAAGCATCCTGCAAATCGACAGACACCATCCAATCCTCTTCGTTCAACGCCAAAAGCACCTGCACTAGGGTCAGCATTTTGAATTTCTCCTGTTTGAGGAACCAATTCAAAACCCTCAGGTCCAGGATAGGCCTCAACCGACCATCCTTTGGGATCAGGAAATATCCTAACCCCTTTCCCGCTCTGGAACCAACCCCAACTGCACCTTTTGACAAAAGGACTAGAACCTCCTGCTGCAACATCAGGAGATGGTCTTCCGTGCAGAAGGAAGGGCAGGGAGAGATGGGAGGGGGAAACTCCCGAAAAGGCAGGGCATAACCTTTCTCCACATTATTGATGACCCAGGAGTCCGATGTGATTGACTCCCACATACAAAGAAAATGCAATAGCCTTCCCCGTACAGGAGAAGTATGGGATGGAATGGATGGAGGACTAAGGCTGTTTTCCCTGTTGCACCCCTCCCGGGGAAGAGGAAGAGGCAAGGTGTTGCTGGGCGGCCCCTCTGGTCCTAACTCCACCCCGCCCCCATATGACCTATAGGGAAGAGTAGTGGTAGGTTGCGGGCCTGCTGGCCTGCTGGCTGCAATCTCCCCCGAAAGGAAGAGCCATGCCCAAACCCCCTGAACCCCCTGAATGATCTAAAAGGGGTGGTGGTAGAAGCCTGCAAGCCCAGAGACTTAGCGGTAGCCCTGCTCTCCTTGAAACGTTCCAAGGCAGAATCAGCCTTAGTACCAAACAGTTTGTCCCCATCAAAAGGCAAGTCGAGGAGGGTCAATTGCACATCAGATGAAAACCCTGGCGACCTCAACCAAGCATGCCTCCTGGTTGCTATAGACGTGCCTATCTCCCTGGCCACTGAATCAGATGTATCTAGTCCTGACTGGATGACCTGAGTCGCTGCTGCCTGCGCATCAGTCAGAAGGCCGAGAACATCCTGGGACAAATCAGGCTGTGCAGTCTTGGCCGCGTCCATCAAAGCATAGATATACCTGCCCAAGACACAGGTTGCATTGGTAGACTTCAGGGCCATACTGCAGGATGAGAAAGTTTTCTTTGCAGATTATTCCATCTTCTTCGATTCTCTGTCCGACGGGGCCCCAGGAAAGGACCCAGGAGCTGTGCGTTAGGAACACGAGGCCTGTACCACCAGACTCTCCGGAGTCGCGTGCCTTGAAAGGAAACCTGGATCCCCAGGAGCCACTCGGTATCTCCTCACCACAGATCTACTCCCAGCAGGCAAAGATACTGGCTTTCTCCACACCTCCATGATCAGTTCCGTGAGCGCCTCATTAAAGGGGAGGAGCGGCTTTGCCGCAGCTGAAGCAGGATGCAATACCTCTGTAAGGATGTTAGTTTTGACCTCAGCTGCAGGAAGCGGAAGATCTAGAAAATCCGCTGCCTTCCTCACTGCTGAATGGAACGAGGCAGCCTCCTCAGTATACTCTCCAGGAGATGCCAAATCCCACTCCGGGGAAGTGTCAAGACCGCTAGCGGAGTCCAAGCCCTGAAGGTCTCCCAGGGGTTCCACGATCTCTCCTTCCTCCAGGAGCTGCCTTCTATATTCCTGCTCCTCTAACAGTCTCAAAGCCTTTCTCCTGGAGCGCAACCTGGCTTCTATCCTTGGCGTCGACATGGAGTTAACCGACGTCGAAGACCTCTGATGATCTGGATCTTCGGATTCGCCCGACACCAGATCCATCGGCGCCGTGGACAGGCAGGCCCTCTTCACCGGCATCGACTGGAGCCGTGGTGAAGTCAATGGCGCCTGAGCAGCAGAAGTTATCGGCGTCGCAGGTCTTCTTGGTGACGCCAACGGTACTGGCTCCTAACCAGCTCCTTCTACCGGACAGAAGGGCATGAAAGGCGTCGGCCTGCGTGGAGCCGGAACACCCAAATCAAAGGCCAAGGGACCTGAGGGACCAGCCGGTGCACCGCCAGGGGCCATGGAGGCGAAGATATTGAACATCGCATTCAAAAATGCGGCCGGATCCGCACCCGGAAACCCCGGGTACCCCTGTGGCATCGGATACCCTTGCGGCGTCGGTGCTATAGACTCCTGTGGAGCTGGCGTCGGATCAGGCACCTCCTATTGCGCCGGCGAGAAGCCAGGGCTCTGTTGAGGGTCAACTTCAAAGATGGACGGCGCCGGAGAAGCCTGAGGGCTCTGCGTCTGAGGCGTCACTGTCGGGCTGATCTCCCACGTCGAACGACGCCGAGCCGATGGAGACCTTGAACGAGACCTGTCCCTCTCTGACCGACATTGGGAATCATGCCGGCGTCAGGAGTCATGACAACGTGGCTTATGGGTCTTCGAAGATTTGAAAGACGACCTCTGATGTCAGCGCTTCTCCTTTTTCTTCGACTTAGCCAAAAACAACTTGGCTTCAAGTTCTTTGAGCACCTTCGGTTTCATCCGTTGGCACAAACCGCACTCCTCCACATCGTGCTCGGAGCTTAAACACCACAAGCAATCATTGTGCGGGTCCGTCACCGACATACGGCCCCCGCAATCCCTACAGGACTTAAACCTGGATTTCCTAGGAAGAGACATAATACAAAGTATCACTTTGTAAGAAACAGTTGCTCCCTAGAGACTGGAGAAAAAACGTTACTCGAAGGCACGGAAAAAAGGGAACTGACGTGAACACGCCGGCAAGGACATCTTATTGCCTCAATGACGTCAGACAGCGTCGCGTGGGATTTGGGCAATTGTGACGTCCTCGTCGATGTGCAGAGCTTGGAAGAAAATTTCCGTTGAATGCTGGCGCATTGGGAGAATTCATTAGGTGAGGAATCCACAGGTAGTTGTATCCATCAGAATTATACTTTTTGAGGAAAAATTGCGCTAACGCAGTTTTGCACCAAAAAGTTTAGCACCGGCCTGCACCATTTCTGTGCACCAGCCGGGCACCATATTTATGGAATGGTGCAAGCTGGTGCAAAGGTTAGGCTAGTGTAAAAAAACAAAATGAAGTTAGATGGGTGGGGCTGGCGGTATGGAAGAAGGGAGTTTTGCACCAAAGAATGACGTTAGGCAGGTTAGAGTAAAACAAAAATGCCTCTAACCTGCCTAGAGTCATTTTCTGACGCAAAACCATCCATACCACAAGACTCCTGTCTAAGAAAAGACAGGAGTAATGACCACCACCCCAATGGCCAGCACAGGGGACCACGGTCCCCTGGGCATTGCAAATGCACCCTGTGCCATGTATGGGGGCCCATTTCAGGGGCCCCTATGGCACATTAAAAAATAAAATAAAATACTTACCTGTACTTTCCTGAGATGGGGTCCCCCGTCCTCCACTGTCCCTCTGGTGTGGGTGGAGGTGTCCCTGGGACCTGGGGAGGGCACCTGTGGGCCTATTCCATGGTGTTCCACCATGGAAATAGGCCCACAGGTCCCCTAACGCCTGCATTGACCCAGGCACTAAAAAATGGGGCAAAGCAAGCTTTGCACTATTTTTGACCCCTCCTCCCTCCCGTGCACCATTTTTGCACAGGAGTATAAATATGGTGTTAAGGCCATAGAGTCATTCTTTGCACGGTAACGCCTACCTTGCATCTCATTAAGGCAAGGTAGGTTTCCATGTCCAAAAAATTACTTGAACTCCATAAATTTGGCTCTAGACCGGTCTAGCGCCAAAGTATAAATATGGAGTTAGTTTTGCACTGAATTAGAGTAAAAATATGACGCTAATTCAGTGCATACAGAGTATAAATACACCCCTTAAAATGAAGCCAACAGCCTGTGAGACAAACACTCCTACTCAAAAGACAAGTAGTCCAAGTATTGTTTTGCTCAAATGGTACGCCAAAATAAGGGAAGACATTAACTCTCTCCAAACGCTTCCGCTTCATAGTAGGAGTTTTCATGTTTTTTGGGCCACATGTCATATCAAAAGTTTTAGACCTGTTAGTTTCTAAGTTCAAGTTCTCCATAAAACCCACAAAACCCAATGGGAGTCCTGGCTAGCAAAACTGCATCATCAACATAAAGAAGCGCAGGCGGCGGTCTGTTCTTCACTACTGGCACATCCTTCCCAACTTCCAGAGGCATGGTCTCTAGTTTGTTAGTGTGCAATTAAAAAAGAATAGGAGCCAGGACACAACCCTTTTCGGACTCTGCATTTTGGTCTTAAGGAGACAGTGCACTCTCCATTATCCCAAACCTTACAGCGGCAGAATAATCAAAAGGGCACCAGCCCCTCCTTGACACCCATGGAGGTCAGCAGCTCCTAGAGCTTTGATCTATACACACACTGTCAAACGTGTGAGAAAGGTCCATAAAAGCAAGGTGAATACAGCTACGCTTCTCCAAATTATACTTGCAAACTAGAAGATGCAGGTTAAGACATTGTTCTATTGTCCCAAATCCTGACCAATAAACGTACTGCACCTCAGACAGGATGTTATTGTCCGACATCCAAACTACCAATCTATCCAAAATAATTTGGCCCACTAATTTAACTGAGGAGTCTAACAAAGAAATAGGGACGGTAGTAGGACAGGTCCTGTCGGTTCCCTCTCTTAAACACTTGCACAATAATCGTTGTCTCCCAGGACTTGGGAAAACCAACCTTAAAAGAGTGGTTAATTAATTAGTGATAATGGATGCCCAAAACTCAACATTGCCCTTATAAAGGTCCAAAGGACGGTGTCTAGACCAGGTGTTTTGTTAGGCAGACTTAATATAATGGAAGTTCTTACCTCTTCCAAGGAGGAGGAAACATTTATAGGAAACTGGGGCAGATTAGGATCAGACCCTAATGTTCCACTATCCACTGAACAATATATGCTCTGAGAGCGTGAGCTCTTTCATCGCTGTCACCCATGTTTGCGGGGCAGTATTACAATTCAACGCAGACTTAGGTGAATCATGCAGGGAAAGGTTTTTAACAATATCCCAGAATGTCATATGGTCTTTGATCCGACAAGAATGGACCAAGTTTCCCCAGCGCTCAGTAGTCTCTTCCGCTTTCATTATTGCATTCCTGCAAGTTGCAATTCCATCACTGTTCCTTGGGGAATTGTTTAAGGCATATTGCAACTCTCTGCTGGCCTGTTTACATGCTTTTTCAAACCAAGGAGCAACCCTAGGCTCACCTGCTCATGTTTTTCTCCTAAGAATTTTATTTGTCGTATCTCCCAAAGACACGAAAGAAGCAACTACAGTCTTGCCACCTGTATCACTAGAAAAGCAGGTTGAGATAGTATTTAAGGTGCTTGCTACTAATTTACAACAAACTAGGCGTATACTTGTGTTTTTCCAGGCCAGCCTGCTCAGATTGTCCTTAACAGATAATAAAGAGTGGCCCACCATTACCCCCTTTTTACTTTCTTCTGAGATTTAGCGAGAAGGTGAGGGGAATATAGTCACTAAAAACTCTACAAATAACTGAATCAAATTATATAGATTCCTTGTACTAAAAGAATAAGTTACTTACCTTCGGTAACGCTTTTTCTGATGGATACAATAACTACCTGTGGATTCCTCACCTAAAGAATTCTCCCCCTCGCGCCAGCCTCGACGGAAATTTCTTCTAGCTCTGCACGTCGACGATGACGTCACAATCGCCCGACTCCACGCGACGCCGTATGACGTCATCCAGGCAATAAGAAGCCCTCGTCGACGTGCAGACGTCAGTTATCACCATTTTTTACGTGCCATAGAGGCGAACAGGTGAACATTGACCTTAAAGAGAACATAATCACATCAAATGAAATGAAAAGACAACATTTATTACAATAAAAATAAAATAAGGTAACAGCAATAACTGCTCTATATGAAAGCAAAATATGTCAGTCAAGTCCAAACATGTTTTTCTTGAAATATCTAAATCAGAGAAAGAAATGCATATATACATGCCACAACTATATACATGATTCAGGTATATACATATATACAAGACAAAGGGTGCTCACCCATGGATTTCATGGTATGACCAGTCAAGCAACGGGGAGGCAGGTGGGACCGTGAGGAATCCACAGGTAGTTATTGTATCCACCAGAAAAAGCGTTACCGAAGGTAAGTAACTTATTCTTCTGATGGATACACCTACCTGTGGATTCCTCACCTAAAGACTAGAGTCCCAAAGCAATACTACCTCCGGAGGTGGGTGCCCGAATGGTCAAACCAAGAAATCCTGCAGCACCGAGCGAGCAAAATGGCCATCCCTCCTAACCTCAGAATCCAAACAATAATGTTTGACAAAAGTATGGAGGGACGCCCAAGTCGCCGCCCTGCAGATGTCAACCACAGGAACACCCCTAGCTAAAGCCGAAGAAGCAGCCTTAGCTCTGGTGGAATGGGCACGAAGCCCCACAGGTGGTTCTTTCTTCGCCAAGGAATAACAAATTTTGATACAGAGAATGACCCACCTGGATAGCGTTCTCTTGTATACTGCTCTACCTTTCCTCTTCCCCACGTATCCAACGAAGAGCTGATCATCTTGCCTGAACTCCTTCGTCCTGTCGACATAGAAGCTCAGCGCTCTTCGTGGATCCAGTCGGTGGAGCCTCTCTTCCTCCTTGGATGGATGAGGCGGAGGGTAAAAGGAAGAGAGAGTAATAGACTGCCCCAAGTGAAAGGGTGTAACAACCTTCGGGAGGAAAGCCGCCTTGGTCCTTAACACCACTTTCGGGGTCATTCTGAGTTTGGCTGGCGGCGGGTGCCGCCAGCCAAACGGGAACCGCCAGAATACCGCTGCGCGGTCAAAAGACCGCCGCGGTTATTCTGAGTTTCCCGCTGGGCGGGCGGGCGACCGCCAGAAGGCCGCCCGCCCGCCCAGCGGGAAACCCCTTCCCACGAGAAAGCCGGCTCCGAATGGAGCCGGCGGAGTGGGAAGGGTGCGACGGGTGCAGTTGCACCCGTCGCGATTTTCAGTGTCTGCTATGCAGACACTGAAAATCTTAGTGGGGCCCTGTTAGGGGGCCCCTGCAGTGCCCATGCCATTGGCATGGGCACTGCAGGGGCCCCCAGGGTCCCCACGACACCCGTTACCGCCAGCCAGGTTCTGGCGGTCAAAACCGCCAGAACCAGGCTGGCGGTAAGGGGGTCGGAATCCCCATGGCGGCGCTGCCTGCAGCGCCGCCATGGAGGATTCCCCAGGGCAGCGGAAAACCGGCGGGACACCGCCGGTTTTCCGTTTCTGACCGCGGCTCTAAAGCCGCGGTCAGAATGCCCATGGGAGCACCGCCAGCCTGTTGGCGGTGCTCCCGCGGTCGTTGGCCCTGGTGGTCCATGACCGCCAGGGTCAGAATGACCCCCTTTGTCTCTAGAGAAGGAAAGGTATGGAGACTCTACACTAAGAGCCTGAAGCTCACTGACCCTTCTGGCCGATGTTATGGCTACCAGGAAAACAGTCTTGAGAACTAGCAAACGCAAAGCACAAGAATGCATAGGTTCAAATGGAGATCCCATTAAAAATGTTAATACTAAATTAAGGTCCCACTGAGGCATAACAAATGGTGATGGTGGAAACTTATTAGTAAGCCCCTTAACAAACCTCAAAACAATAGGAGACTTAAACAAGGAAGGCTGATCAGGGAGGCACAGAAAAGCCGACAGTGCAGATAAATAACCCTTAACTGTGGCAACTGCACAACCCTTCTGCGCCAGGAAAAGAGCAAATGATAATATGTCAGACAAACGAGCCTTTAAGGGATCAATTCTGTTCTTTCCACACCAACATACAAATTTAGCCCAATGACTTGCATAGATCAATTTGGTGGAGTGTCGCCTGGCCGATAAAATAACATCCACCACTTCCGGTGGGAGAGAAAAAGCACTCAGATTGCCCTGTTCAATCTCCAGGCATGAAGGTGCAGACTCTGGAGGTGGGGGTGTAGAATCTGCCCCTGCGACTGCGAGAGGAGGTCCACCCTGTAAGGGAGACGGAGCGGAGGGCACAGAGAGAGTTGGAGAAGGTCTGAGTACCACACCCTTCTTGGCCAATCCGGAGCTATCAAGATGACCTGGGCTCGGTCTTGGCGGATCTTCCTCAGAACTCGAGGAATCAGGGGTATGGGAGGAAACGCGTAAAGCAACTGTCCCTTCCAGGACATCTGAAACGCGTCCCCCAAAGCTCCTTGCACCGGATACTGGAGGCTGCAAAATAACGGGCACTGCGCATTCTCCTGAGTTGCAAACAGATCTATCTGCGGATAACCCCACATCTGGAAGATATACAGAACCAGATCTGGATGAAGACGCCACTCGTGGTCGACCGAGCTGCGTTGACTGAGAACGTCCGCACGCACGTTCAGAGCTCCGGCCAAATGATGTGCTACCAAGCAAATCTTGTGGTCCTGAAGCCAGGACCAGAGTCGAAGAGCTTCTCTGCAGAGAAGATACGATCCTACTCCTCCCTGCTTGTTTATATACCACATCGCGGTAGTGTTGTCCGTCAGGATCTGGACTGACTGACCGCGAATGAAAGGGAGGAAGGCCTTGAGAGCCAGACGTACTGCCCGCAATTCCAACAGATTGATGTGAAATCTCTGTTCCACTGGAGACCAAAGGCCTTTGACCTCCAGGTCCCCCAGATGAGCTCCCCACCCTAGAGTGGAAGCATCCGTTACCACTGTGGCCACTGGTGGTGGCAGCGAGAACGGCCTTCCTTGCGACAGGTTGTCGACCGCTGCCCACAACTGAAGATCCACTGCAGTGTCTCCGGTGATCGTAACCGAATCTTCGAGATCCCCTTTGTGCTGAAACCACTGCCTGCGGACGCACCACTGAAGAGCCCTCATGTGCCAGCGTGCATGAGTGACCATCAGTATGCAAGAAGCAAACAGACCAAGCAGACAAAGGACCTTGAGGACTGGAACTACCGCTCCATTTCGAAACATCGGAATCAACGCCTGAATGTCCTGAACCCGCTGGGGCGGAGGAAAGGCCTGATTCAATGTTGTGTCCAGTACTGCCCTTATGAACAGGAGGCGTTGAGAGGGCTCCAGGTGAGATTTGGGCACATTGATTGAAAAACCCAGGTCGTACAACAACTGAGTTGTCGACTGGAGATGACGCCGCACGAGCTCCGGAGTCTTGGCTTTGATCAACCAATCTTCCAGATAGGGAAACACCGCTATCCCTCTTCTTCTGAGCTCTGCCGCTACCACCGCCATCACCTTTGTGAAGACTCGAGGTGCTGAAGTAAGACCAAACGGGAGGACTGCAAACTGATAATGCTGCGATCCCACCACAAACCGTAGATACTTCCTGTGCGATTTGCGGATCGGAATATGGAAGTAGGCATCCTGCAAATCGACAGACACCATCCAATCTCCTCCGTTCAACGCCAAAAGAACCTGTGAAAGGGTCAGCATTTTGAACTTTTCCTGCCTGAGGAACCAATTCAAAATCCTCAAGTCCAGAATTGGTCTTAACCGACCATCCTTTTTGGGGATCAGGAAGTATCTTGAATAACAGCCCTGACCCCTCTCCTGCTCGGGAACCAACTCTACTGCGCCTTTTGCCAATAGGGATAACACCTCCTGTTGCAGTAACAGAAGATGGTCTTCCGAACAGAAGGATGGGCGGGGAGGGAAGGGAGGAGGGAACTCCCGAAAGGGAAGAGCATACCCTCTCTTCACAATGTTGATGACCCAAGAGTCTGTTGTTATAAACTCCCACATTGGAAGAAATTGGGCAAGTCTCCCCCCTACCGAAGACAAGTGAACAGGGAGTGGTGGAGGACTAAGGCTGCTTTCCCTGCTGCACCCCTCCCAAGGAAGAGGAAGAGGCAGAGTGCTGCTGGGTGGCTCCTCTTGTACGAACTCTGCCCCTGCCCCTGAAGGATCTGTATGGCAGGGAGCTTGCAGATTGTTGTGGTGCCTGGAATCTGCTACGAAAGGAGGAGCCACGTCCAAAACCCCTAAACCTCCTATAAGACCTAAAGGAGGAGGAGGCAGCCGCATGAAGTCCTAACGACCTCGCTGTGTCCCTCCTCTCTTTGAACCGTTCAAGAGCAGAATCTGCCTTTGTCCCAAAGAGTTTTTCACCATCAAAAGGCAGATCCAGGAGAGTCGCCTGCACATCCGTTGAAAAGCCTGACGAGCGCAGCCAAGCCTGTCGTCTCGAAACTATGGATGTGCCATAGCCCTTGCCACAGAGTCCGAAGTGTCTAACCCAGACTGGATCACCTGGGTCGCCGCCGCCTGAGCGTCCGTCAGCAATTGCAACACTTCCTGCGACAAGTTCGGATGGCCTTTTGCTTCCTCCATAAGGGCATGAATATAACGTCCCAAAATGCAGGTTGCGTTGGTTGATTTCAAGGCCATACTACATGAAGAAAAGGCCTTCTTTGCAGAATGGTCCATTTTCTTTGAGTTCCTGTCCGCAGGGGTCCCGGGGAACAAGCCAGGAGAGGACCGGGAAGAACAGGAAGCCTGAACTACTAACTAACTACTAACTACACTCTCCGGTGTCGGGTGCTTGGAGAGGAAGACAGGGTCACCTGGAGCCGCCTGATAGCGTCGCGCTACCGCCCTGTTGACAGCTGAAGAAGACACAGGTTTCTTCCAAATGTCTTTGATGGGGTCCAGGAGAGCCTCATTAAAAGGCAAGAGAGGCTCTGCTGCCACAGAAGTTGGATGTAGCACCTCTGTCAAAAGGTTCCTCTTCACCTCCGCAGCCGGAAGAGGAAGATCTAAGAAGTCTACAGCCTTCCTTATTACTGCATGAAAAGATGCAGTTTCCTCAGTATGCTCCCCAGGGGAAGCCAGATCCCACTCAGGGGAAGTATCAATACCACTCGCAGTGTCCAGCCCTTGAAAATCACCTGAAGGCTCCAAGATTTCACCTTCTTTCAGGTGTTGTCTGTTGTAATCTTCCTCCTCCAGAAGGCGCAAAGCCAGACATCTGGACCGGAGTCTAGACTCGAGACCCGGCGTCGATAAGGCGTCGGCCGACGCCGAAGATCTTCGCCGGCGCCGAGCCTCGGAACCATCCGACGCCGGGCACTCCGGCTCCACAGGAACCTTGACTGTGGACTGGATCCGAGGCGAATCCACCGGCGCCGTAGCAGGTGTTGCAGGCCTCCTGGGCGACGTCAAGGGCATCGGCGCCTCTTCGGCTGCAGAAGACAAAAATGGCATGAAAGGTGTCGACTTGTAAGACGCCGGAACACCCAAATTAAAGGCCAAAGGGCCCGACGGACCTGCTTGTCCTCCACCCGGCGCCATGGTGGAAAAAATGATAAACATGGCATTCAAAAATGCCGCAGGATCCGTACCCGGTGCCGGGAAAGCCGGATATTGCTGCTGCGCCGGCGCCGGCATAGAAGCCGATGATGGGCCAGGTAACTCCTGCTAAGGAGAACCCTCTGGCCTCTGAAGAGGCTCTACCTCAAAAACCGACCCAGGTGAAGTCGGAGTTGTAGGAGGCGGAGGAGTGACGGTCGAGCTAATCTCCCACTTCGGACGACGCCGAGCTGACGGAGATGCCGATCTGGACCTGGACCGTCCTCTACTCGATCGGTGCCGGGAGTCGTGACGGCGCCGAGAGTCTCCATGGCGATGATGAGCCCTCGAATATTTCGAAGAGGACTCTCTCGGATGACGCCTTTCCTTCTTCTTCTTGGAACGGGCCAAGAATAATTTAGCCTCCCTTTCCTTAAGCGTCTTAGGGTTCATGCGCTGGCAGGAGCCGCATGACTCGACCTCATGGTCGGAACTAAGGCACCAGAGGCAATTCTCATGGGGATCAGTAACCGACAATCGATCCCCGGACTGGTTACAAGGCTTAAAACCAGATTTTCTTGGCTGCGACATTGTAACCACAGATACACAACTGTAGCTCCCTGTTAGCCTCGAAGAAAAACCGTTACTCAGAGGCACGGAAAAAAGGGAACTGACGTCTGCACGTCGACGAGGGCTTCTTATTGCCTGGATGACGTCATACGGCGTTGCGTGGAGTCGGGCGATTGTGACATCATCGTCGACGTGCAGAGCTAGAAGAAATTTCCGTCGAGGCTGGCGCGAGGGGGAGAATTCTTTAGGTGAGGAATCCACAGGTAGGTGTATCCATCAGAAACATAGGGGCATATTTATACTCCGTTTGCGCCGAATTTGCGTTGTTTATTTCTACGCAAATTCGACGCAAAACTAACTCCATATTTATACTTTGGCGTTAGACGCGTCTAGCGCCAAAGTTCATGGAGTTAGCGTCATTTTTTTGCGTGAACACTTTCCTTGCGTTAATGATATGCAAGGTAGGCGTTCCCGTCTTAAAAAATGACTGCAATGCTATTGCGTCGTATTTATACTCCCGGGCAAAAATGACGCCCGGGAGTGGGCGGGACTAAAAAACCCGCATTTGTGCCGGTTTTTAGCGCCTGGGTCAGGGCAGGCGTAAATGGACCTGTGGGCTCAGAATGAGCCCAGAGGTGCCCTCCCAAGCCCCCAGGGACACCCCCTGCCACCCTTGCCCACCCCAGGAGGACACCCAAGGATGGACGGACCCATCCCAGGGAAGAAAAGGTAAGTTGTGGTAAGTATTTTTATTAATTTTTTTTGGGCATAGGGGGGCCTGATTTGTGCCATACAGAAGTCCCCTGGGCATGGCCATTGGGCAAGGGGGCATGACTCCTGTCTTTGCTACGACAGGAGTCATGTTAATGGCGTCTGGGCGCCCAAAACAAATGGCGCAAATCGGGTTAAGACGATTTTTTTGCCTCAGCCTGACTTGCCCCATTTTTGGACGCCCAAACGCCATTTTTCCCTACGCCGGCGCTGCCTGGTGTACGTGTTTTTTTTTCACGCACATCAGGCAGCGCCGGTCGGCTAACGCCGGCTAACGCCATTCAATAAATACGGCGCCCGCATGGCGCTTCAGAATGGCGTTAGCCGGCGCTAATTTTTTTGGCGCAAAACTGCGTTAGCGCAGTTTTGCGTCAAAAAGTATAAATATGGGCCATAATCTATTGTGTAACATCAGCCCCTATCAGTAAATGTTGTTAACGTAGGGGCACCATTATCGAAGTGCTCGAAGGCATTATTACATAGATCATGATTAGCTAACAAGAGAAAAAGCACAGAGCCCTGGGCATCTCGATTCTGACAAAGATGTAACAGGCCTCGATAAATCATAAAATTGTTACTAGACCTGCACGGCAAGTAACTTGAATAATCTACTCAACCTAACTGTAATGTGCTTGACCCGTAAACAGGTCTCAAATTGTGTGATACTAGGCAAATATTTTATTTTACAGAGTCACCTTTTCCTTCGTTCTCACATATGAGTGCACCTTTAAACATGTGAGTTCAGCATTTCTGCTGTACAAAAAACTTCTTTTGTTTGATTAAATAGACTAAGGCCCGTATTTATACTTTTTTAGCGCCGCATTTGCGTCGTTTTTTGACGCAAAAACGACGCAAACTTGCAAAATACCATTGTATTTTGTCGGTTTGTGCCGTTTTGCGTCAAAAAGCGGCGCAAATGCGGCGCTAAAAAAAGTATAAATACGGGCCTAAATGTGTGCTCCATGTATAATAAGAATCTAACACACATATAGGGTACATATGATCCTTGACTCGTCTTAATTTACTAATAGCATTGCCATCAGAGCAGACATTTTCCAGTTTATTTTAAACACTCACTTTCAATAAATATATTACTAATGCGTTATGTGGTAGCACACTGTCATTTACAGGCAGTATATTTCCAAAAAATTTCCACAAACCTTCTCACTAACTTTGTGCTTTACTACTAAAACTATGTAGTGTATTAATAATATGTGAAAACAGGGTTTCAGGAAACATATTTAGCATTTTCACATTGACTTAGTTATTTAAATGTTGTGTGCGAAAAAAACAAACTGACAGCCTTTCATTTCACACTTTTCATTTCACACTTTTTATCGCAGGTTAGACAGGTCACCTTACAAAATCCTGGAACTCTGCAGTCTGAATTAAAAAAGACCAACTGACATTTGACCTATGTCTCTGAACACAGAACAAATGTAACAAGAACAAGATTTAAAGGGGTCTTTTTCCCTTTTTGACTGTTCAGAACACCTGTTTTTGTCAGCTCGCTAGGAAGGGCGAGTAGATCCTATAAATAGCTCAACCTCAATAAAAAAAACGTCTCGCCATATCGAGTGGTCGAGTAGATTTTCAGAGGCCTGTGTAAAGAGCTGGTCACATCCTAGGGGTTAATTTTCAATAAACACGAGGTATCACCCAGCTTGGCATTAAAATCTCCAACTAACAGCAGTAGCAAAAGGGGTAATCACACTGTTGGGATGGGAAAGTCCTCTGCATGGTGAGAGACATGTACCCCTACCATGAGTGCCCAACTGATTGTAGTCTGGGTCCCTAATGCTGGTTTTTGTCATAGGCACACATGATAATGCGTCTGTGCCATGACATAGGTATGTCTCATGGATTGTGGTTTTATTGGACCAGCAGGGGTGCCCAAGGTGCTACCCTCATGGTGATGGTTGGCTACTGCCTCCAACAGCACAAGCATGGTGGTGGCAGCATACTGTGTAGTGATCAGTAGTAGTGAAGAGGTCTTTTTTTATCCTGTGTCACTGAAGGCCTATAGGCTCACTCACATTTTAAAAAATTCTTCTGCTGTATGTCTAGCTCATCCCTGGCTTGCATCAGGTTGATGTAGGAGTGCGTGCAATGAAAAAATGTGGAGTGCATTTGTTCTTGCAAGAAATACACTACACAAAGGGTGAAGTGTGGTACAGTGTGCACATGGTAAATGTGCGTGTGCTGATTGTGAGTGCTTTTCAAATAGACTGCAGACTGAGTGCTGGTGGTGGCATAATACATGAGGATAACAGTACTAAGAAGTGGAGTGTGCTGTGAATGTACACTGTGAAGAAGTGCCTAAACAAGTACATAACATCGAGGACCTTGAGTTCCATTTTAGGAAACTCAGGCTTACCTGGTGGAACCATGAGGACTAGAGGACCCCTCTCCCTCAGACATATTTGTGTCTTGCTGCTTTCCTGGAAACTGGGTGGGACAAGCACTGGATGATGGGACTGCCAGGCTGTTCCTATACATTTCAAAGGGCTGTATGATTCAGTGACAAATCACAAGGAAAACGTCTGAATCCCACCATAAAACTCCAAAGATTTGGAGTCACATCTTATGCCTATAATTAGAGGAATCCGAGACCCCAAAACTCTGTCATCTACTGAGCAGTTAGACAGGCTATAAGAGGAGGAGAACCTCAGCAGGACTTCTGCATGTGATCTAGACTAGGGGCCCATCTCGCTAGTCTCCCTTCTGGGTGATAGCCATCACCCAGGGAAGCCAGGATTACCTTCCCTGGTGCCTGGAGCACCAGTACCTTCCTACTTGCCAAGGCTGGTGTGGCCGTAAGGAAGAGGAGAGCATTAGAGGGAGCGAGCTCCAGAAGGGAGCCTTGGCGCAGGGACTCCCTTGCGAGAAATCCATCCCTCCACCTATTGGGCCATAGCCCGTGTGTTGGGGTGCCAGGAGGGGCTGCTGTGATCTGAGCTTAAGAAGCACAGTAGGAGAAGCCCGCTCCCTAGACCGATCGGTTTGTCGCACGTGTGCCAAAGTGACTTGCTGACTCCGTTTGCCAGGAGGGGCTGACATTGAATGAGTGTGAATTGTGGTGGGAGAAACCAGTCCCCACACTGATAAGGCCATCACCCGTATGCCAAAGTGACTTGGTGACCCCGTAGGCCCAGAGGGTTCGCCGTTGAGTGGATCGAGAAGTGTGGCAGTAGAAACCAGTCCCTGCATAGATCAGGCTGAAGCCCGTGTGCTGGTTTGCCTTGTTGGCCCCGTAAGCCAAATGGGCCAGTGCAACCAGAGTGTGAAAAGCCATAGTGGTGACCCTGTAATCCAGGAGGGGCCTGCGGGGATGCTGAAACGGCTGTGACCAAGGTGGGACCCAACCACATTGTGTGGACTGCACCAACGGAGCCCCATCAGCGCAAAGAAACCACCCCCTCCATCCCTACCAAGGGAGAAGTGAGGGAGAAGCGAGTTACCTCTTGACCGCTAGAGCCAGAGTACCTTGTCCGTCTGAATTTGAAGGTAGCATGCTCAAACAAGAGAGCTGACGCCTGCCAGGTGCTGACACATGTGGCTGCGCACAGTCCTACACAGCCGATCCAGAAAAGGACGGGGTTGCTCTGCCGCAGGCTTTTCTACCCCCACTGTGGGTAAGCTGAGAATTGGACCTTTGGGGCCTTGGGGAACATACTACCATTTGTGCTGCTAATCCGTAGACTCAAATGACTGAATGTACTAGCAGAGTCTGAGGGAAGAACTCTTGAATATGGCCTATTAATTTACATTCCCTGGATCCTGCTATCAGTGAATGGGGAATAACACCAAACCTGTTGCACTAGAGGTGAGAGGACAGGGAGTAGCTTGACAACTGCTAGAGCCTCGACCCCAAGGGAATTGTGTTATTGCTTTTGGAATGTCATTTACCTTTACATGTGTAGAGTTAGAATTAAAATACTTCTTTTTATACAAAAACAAGTTTTTGAGTGGACAATGATTTATGTTGCGCTTCTAGAAAGTTGAGTTATGAGTCATGTTTGCTGACCTGTATCTGGGCTTCCCCTGAAGGAGCCTTGACTGCTTAAGCTATGCTACCAAACTGAGAGTTGTTAGACCTGACAGCCTTAGGGTGGTCACCCCTAACTTTTTGCCTGCCTCCCTCCACTTTTTGGACACTGTCTTTGCTGGTTTTTAGACTCTGCGCACTTTATCACTGCTAACCAGTGCTAAAGTGCAGATGCTCTCTCCCTTTAAACATGGTAACCTTGGATCATACCTGATTGGACTATTTAATTTACTTATAAGTCCCTAGTAATGTGCACTAGATGTGCCTAGGGCCTGTAGATTAAATGCTACTAGTGGGCCTGCAGCACTGGTTGTGCCACCCACTTAAGTAGCCCCTTTACCTTGTCTCAGGCCTGCCATTGCAAGCCCTGTGGGTGCAGTTTCACTGTCACCTCGACTTGGCATTTAAAAGTACTTGCCAAGCCTAAACCTCCCCTTTCTCCACATATAAGTCACCTCTAATGTGTGCCCTAGGTAACCCCTAGAGCAGGGTGCTGTGTGGGTGAAAGGCAGGACATGTACCTGTGTATTTTACATGTCCTGGTAGTGTAAAACTCCTAAATTTGTTTTTCCACTACTGTGAGGCCTGCTCCCTTCATAGGCTAACATTGGGGTTGCCCTCATACAGTATTGGAGTGGTAGCTGCTGATCTGAAATGAGTGGGACGGTCATATTTAGTATGGCCAGAATGGTAATACCAAATCCTGCTGACTGGTGAAGTTGGATTTAATATTACTATTCTAGAAATGCCACTTTTAGAAAGTGAGCATTTCTTTGCACTTAAATCTTTCCGTGCCTTGCAATCCATGTCTGGCTGGGCTTGGTTGACAGCTCCTTGTGCATTCACTCAGACACACCCCAAACACAGGGTACTCAGCCTCACTTGCATACATCTGCATTTTGAATGGGTCTTCCTGAGCTGGGAGGGTGGAGGGCCTGCTCTCACACAAAGGACTGCCACACCCCCTACTGGGACCCTGGCAGACAGGATTGAGCTGAAAGGGGACCTGGTGCACTTCTTAGCCACTCTTTGAAGTCTCCCCACTTCAAAGGCACATTTGGGTATAAAACAGGGCCTCTGCCCTACCTCATCAGACACTTGCTGGAGAAGAAACCTGAACCAGAAACTACATCCTGCCAAGAAGAACTGCCTGCCGCTCAAAGGACTCACCTGTCTGCTTTCTACAAAGGACTGCTGCCTTGCTGTTGGCCTGCTGCCTTGCTGAACTCTTGTCTGGCTGTGAAAGTGCTCTCCAAGGGCTTGGATAGAGCTTGCCTCCTGTTCCCTGAAGTCTCAGGACCAAAAAGACTTCTCTTTTTCAGTTGGACGCTCCGTGCGCCGAAATTTTCGACGCACAGCTTGTTCCGCGGTGAGAAAAACGCCGCACACCGACGCTGATCGACGCGACGCCTTCGGGACGACCGGAACTTTGACGCACGGCCTCGCAAGGACAACGCCGCCCGACCTCCAGAGGAGAAATCGACGCAACACCTGCCGTGAGAGCGAAACTTCGACGCGCAGCCCCGCAGAACGACGCGCAGCCGGAAAACAAGCAGGAAAATCCACGCACAGACCCGGGACATCTGGTAATCCCCGCGTGGAAAATAACAAAGCAAGTCCGTGTGTGCTGGGGAGAAATCGACACACACACCATTTTTACACGTATCTCTTCTTCTGTGGCCCTCTGAGGAGATTTTCCACTCCAAACCAGGTACTTTGTGCTTGAAAGAGACTTTGTTTGCTTTTTAAAGACTTAAGACACTTTATATCACTTTTCAGTGATATCTCTACAAATTCCCATTGCAACTTTATTCGTTTTGACCTACAATTATCCTGATAAATATTATATACTTTTCTAAACACTGTGTGGTGTATTTTTGTGGTGCTATATGGTGGTATTGTATGATTTATTGCACAAATACTTTACACATTGCCTTCTAAGTTAAGCCTGACTGCTCGTGCCAAGCTACCAGAGGGTGGGCACAAGATAATCTTGGATTGTGTGTGACTTACCCTGACTAGAGTGAGGGTTTTTGCTTGGACAGGGGGTAACCTGACTGCCAACCAAAAACCCAATTTCTAACATTGGTGATCAGCGGTGAGGATAGGACTTGTATTTGTGCAGTGACATTGTGCGAGGATGGCAGATTTATGACGCTGAATAGCAATATCGTGGTTTCAAAGAACTGTCTTTTATTGGTTCTTGAAACAGTTTATACGATGAGTAATATGTACAAAGTTTATGGAATAGCAGTAGGTTGTAGAGTAGTCCTCGGGTTGACCTCTTGGCTCGTCCTCCTTCTTCCTTCCCAGGCCTCGCGGGGAGCATGGAAACAAGAAATAAATAGATACGGTAAGTGGGGAGGCTTGTTAAGGCGTAACTGTTCTTGTCTTTCCCTTTTCTCTCTCACTCTCTTTGCCCCTGTCTCCGCTGTCTTCTTACTGTCTTACTTCTTTTCGCCTGTGTTGTCCCTCTTCTGATTCTCCTGCCAGACTTCCTTCCTGCCTGTTTCTTTGCGTCCTGCGCTTCTTGCTTATGTACTGTTTTCCGTCTTTCTTCTTCTTTTTTCTCTCTCTCTCTTTCTCTCGTTTATTTGTTTAGTGTACTTAATCGTGAATCTCTTCCTGCGTACGCTCTATCTTCTTGGTATCGTATTTCCTATATTTCTCTTCCCTTTCTTTTCTGTATCTGAATGACTGCTATTGTTTTCTTGCCCCGTCCCCTTTTCCCCGCAGTGCTCACCATCAAAAGTGCCCGTTCACCCTCTCCCCTTCTCCCTTCTTTCCCCTCCTCTTCCCCGCTCCTCTCACCTCCCGCCTCCCTTCCCCGCTTCCGTCTCCGTACCTGGAGAGGCCACGCTTCTCCGGAAGCGTGGCGGCGTAGGAGCAGGCTCCCCGGGCCAGCTGTCTCCAAGTCTCCTCCGTGGTACTCCAGCTCCCGTCGGCTCCGTCTTCCGGCCGTCCTCCTCCTCAATGGTGGGTTCCTCGTCCTCTTGCTCCTCCTTTGTCACTCGTATATCTTCACTCCCGCTCGCCTCTCTCCTCGATATCTCTGACGCTCCGCTTTTAACCCGCAGTTGGTCCCGCGGTTGCCATAAGCGACCAATCAAATCGCCGGGGTCTACAGTATGCACCAGGTCGTGTGTGGCAGAGTCAGCACAAGTAAGGGAACTGTGTGGGTCGGAATGGAGCGACCCATCACAAACACTCCCCCTAGAGAGCGTCTGTAGACGACGCTCATCCGAAGGACATCTGGAGAGAAAGTCAACATTGGCCATGAGACGTCCCGGAGAATGAAACACCTGAAACGAAAAGGGTTGTAAGGAAAGAAACCACCTCAGGACTCTAGGATTGGTATCCTTATGACGAGACAGCCAAGTGAGTGGGGCATGATCAGTAAGGAGGGTGAAAGGACGGCCACTGAGATAATACCGAAGAGACTCAATGGCCCACTTAATGGCAAGACATTCCTTCTCAATAGTAGGATATGGACGCTCACGGGGAAGAAGCTTCCTACTGATAAACAGAACAGGGTGAACCGACCCATCAGTTTGGGTTTGTGATAACACGGCCCCTAGACGAACATCAGAAGCGTCGGTTTGTAAGATAAAAGGACGACCAAAATCCGGGCAGCACAACACAGGGTCGGTAGCCAAGGCCTCCTTAAGCCTCAAAAAACTGTGCATACCTGCTTCTTGTAAGGAGGAGAATGTTTTAGGAGACCCATTCTTTAGCAGATTCGTAAGAGGCTCAGCTATGGTCGAAAACCCAGGAATAAACCGCCTGCAGTAGCCGACGAGCCCAAGGAACGAGCGTATTTCTTTTTTTGACTTAGGTACTGGAATCTGTTTTATGGCTGCAACTTTTTCAATTTGATGGCGGACTTTTCCTTGTCCTAAGACATACCCCAGGTATTTGATTGATGTACAGCCTAACATACATTTTTCAGGATTGGCAGTTAAGTGAGCTTCCCTCAATGTCTGTAGCACTGTTGATAAATGTTGGAGGTGGTCAGTCCATGAGTCGCTAAATATTACAATGTCATCTAAGTAGGCTGAGGCATAGGAGCGATGGGGCCTTAAAATCATATCCATTAGCCGTTGAAAGGTAGCAGGGGCTCCGTGTAGCCCAAAAGGGAGAACTGTAAACTGATATAACCAAGAGGGTGCTGAAAATGCGGTCTTTTCCCTGTCTGTTTCTTTTAAGGGGATCTGCCAATATCCTTTTGTGAGATCTAAAGTAGACATGAACTTGGCATGCCCTATTCTCTCCAACAGTTCGTCGATGCGAGGCATAGGGTAAGCGTCAAAGTAGGTGAGCTCATTCACCTTCCGATAATCTACACAGAAGCGCGTGGTTCCATCTGGCTTGGGTACTAACACTATAGGGGAACACCAGGGACTACTGGATGGTTCAATAATCCCGGATTGTAACATTTTAGTAACTTCCTGTTCGATTACAGCTTTCTTGGCTTCCGGAATCCTATAGGGTCTTTGTCTTACAACTGCCTCGCTCTTGGTTCTGATACTATGTTCGGTTAAATTAGTGTGGCCAGGTTGTCGGGAGAATATATCTGCATAGGTGGTAAGTATTCGAGAGAGAGAGGTTTGATAACTGTCAGCAAGAGAGGTATTGATCCGGGGTTTATCGTCTCCTTCATTGGGGAAAAAGGAAAGAGCGGGATAAGGAATGTCTTCTATCTGCTCTGTCACGATATGTTGGATTTTATGGCTATGCTCAGTCTCTTGCCATTTTTTTAACAAGTTTATATGATAGATTTGTTCTTTTTGGGGTCGATGGGGAAGAGCCAAACGGTATGTTGTTGGGTTGATTTGTTCTAACACTTCATATGGTCCTTGCCATCGGGCTAACAATTTATTTTCACAACTGGGGAGAAGGATTAGAGCCTTATCTCCAACATTAAGGGTACGAAACACACTTTTAGCATCATAATTCTTCTTTTGCCTGTCTTGGGCTTCTCTTAAATTCTCATGGGCTCTATCCCATATAGCCTGTAGATTCTCTTTTAAGTCTTTAGTATAGGTCAGTAGATCCTTGATGTCCTCATCTCTTTCCTCCCATTGTTCTACCAACATATCAAGGAGGGTTCGAGGAGGTCTACCAAATAACATCTCAAAAGGACTATGTCCAAGGGAAGTCTGGATATGTGTACGTATGGCATATAATACGAGTGGTAGTTTTTTTTCCCAGTCTCTTCCGTCCTCTGCTACGCTCTTCCTAAGTAACGACTTAATGGTCCCATTATATCGTTCCACAAGTCCATCAGTTTGGGGATGGTAAACCGAGGCCCGGATTTGTTTTATCCCCAACGTGTCACTGACCTCCCTCATTAATCTAGACATGAAAGGAGTACCCTGATCAGTCAGAATTTCTTTAGGGAACCCGACCCTTGAAAAGAACTCGATCATAGCTTGGGCCACTACCTTTGTATGCATACTAGGAAGCGGGATTGCCTCGGGATACCTCGTGGTGTAGTCCACCAGGACTAATATATACTGTCTTCCTCTAGTAGATGGGGTGAGGGGACCAATAAGATCCATTCCTACACGAGAAAAAGGGGTTTCTATAATCGGGAGGGGTTGTAAAGGGGCAGGGGGTTGCATTCCTGGATTATAGAATTGACATTTCTGACAGGTTTGACAATACCGCCGTATATCCCCATATACCCCAGGCCAATAGAATCGCTGGAGGACCACTGCCTCAGTCTTATCTCTTCCGAGATGCCCTTCCCCTGTCTCCCCATGGGCTAGTTGTAAGACCTGCTCTCGGTACCTCCCAGGGACTAATAATTGTCTCCGGTCCATATTTCCTGACTGGGGCAGTCTATATAACAGTTCATTATGTATGTGAAATGTGGGTCCTACCCCTCCTTCCTCCCGATTAAGGGCCTTTTCCCAGGCATTCTTTAAGGATGGATCCTCTCTCTGTGTTTGTCTAAAATCCCCGGCAACGGTATATACCTTTCCGGTGCTTTTTGGTGAGTTCTTGTTCCCTGGGTTCTCCTCCCAATATTGCTGTCTCTGGACTCTTTTCTGTCTTTTGCTTACGTGGGGTTTGAGAGGGCGAGTCTCAGCTATTTCAATATCATAGGGTATTTCCTCCCACCATTTTCTCATCAGATGTTCTTCTCCGGCTTTGTGCAATAATTGTGGAAAGGCTACATAGTCGGTCCCAATAATAATATCTTCTTCAAGATGTGGCAACACCCCAACCCTGAGGGTTTCTTCTTCACCCCTCCACTGAAAGCGAATGCTAGCTACTGGATAATATGACTGATCACCATGGACACATGCTATCAATACCTGGGTATGGGGTATGGTGTGCCTTGCTTCTACTAGGTTTTGTCTAATGACGCTCTGACTGCAGCCAGAGTCAATTAAAGCTACTTTCTCTTGTCCATTTAGACAAATGGGAAGCGTATAGGTAGGCCTAGCCTCCCCAGCCCAGAAAACCCTGCCTTTGGTGACACCAATTTCCATGGGTTCTTCTATGTCTTTTTTCTGTGGACAAAAGCGGGCGATATGACCCCATTCAGAACAATTATAACATTGAGGTCCGCTAGACGTATAAGAGGCTGGAGGTGGATGGGGACTACGAATTCTCTCTGGCTCATGGGAACTTAGGGGTCGTGAAGGCGTTATTTTCCCTATATTGGGCCGTGCAGGAGATGGTCCAGGGTTCCGATAAGGGTTGGTTTTGAAATCTGGGCTCCTGTGGAAGGCACAGGCTAAGTCAATTGCTGTTTCGTTAGTTAATCCGGGGTGTTGCCGAACCCAATTTCTTGTGGTTGAGGGCAGTGCATCCAGGAATTGTTCTAATACAATCACATCGAACATTTCTTCCCGAGTCTTTTCGGTGGGCCTTAACCAACGTCCCGCCGCGTTTTGGACCCGGTAATATAAGGCACGTGGATTTTCTTGTAATCCCCATTTCATATGCCGGAATTTGCTCCGATAACTTTCGTGGTCTAGTCCTATTCTTTCTAGGACAGTCTTTTTGATCTCCTTGTAGGGGAGTGTGCCCATGGGATTGATGGCTTGATATGTGGCCTGTAATTGTCCAGTCAATAATGGGGCTATATATTGGCCCCATTTGTCTTCGGGCCAGTTGACTGTACTGGCCACCCTTTCAAAATTAAGAAAAAATGAATCCGGATCTTCCTGATCCTGGTATTTTTGTAGAACACTGCTCGGCACATTCAGATGTACTTTGGTATGTGCAATGGTCTCTGTTAATTTACTCATGGCAGTTTCATGGACTAGTTGATTGTTGGCCATAATTGTGGCCTGACTTTTAAGGGCCGTCTGTAACGCTTCTCTCTCCTCTTTGGCGTCTTTCATTTGCTGCTCCCACATCAACTGTAGATGTCGTTGTCCTTCTGCGAGCTGAGCAATTACATCCGCCATGGTGGGTTTTTCTTCCATCGTCTTCTCCGTGTGTGTGGGGTTCAAAATCCCACTTCTGACACCACTTGTGCGAGGATGGCAGATTTATGACGCTGAATAGCAATATCGTGGTTTCAAAGAACTGTCTTTTATTGGTTCTTGAAACAGTTTATACGATGAGTAATATGTACAAAGTTTATGGAATAGCAGTAGGTTGTAGAGTAGTCCTCGGGTTGACCTCTTGCTCGTCCTCCTTCTTCCTTCCCAGGCCTCGCGGGGAGCATGGAAATAAGAAATAAATAGATACGGTAAGTGGGGAGGCTTGTTAAGGCGTAACTGTTCTTGTCTTTCCCTTTTCTCTCTCACTCTCTTTGTCCCTGTCTCCGCTGTCTTCTTACTGTCTTACTTCTTTTCGCCTGTGTTGTCCCTCTTCTGATTCTCCTGCCAGACTTCCTTCCTGCCTGTTTCTTTGCGTCCTGCGCTTCTTGCTTATGTACTGTTTTCCGTCTTTCTTCTTCTTTTTTCTCTCTCTCTCTTTCTCTCGTTTATTTGTTTAGTGTACTTAATCGTGAATCTCTTCCTGCGTATGCTCTATCTTCTTGGTATCGTATTTCCTATATTTCTCTTCCCTTTCTTTTCTGTATCTGAATGACTGCTATTGTTTTCTTGCCCCGTCCCCTTTTCCCCGCAGTGCTCACCATCAAAAGTGCCCGTTCACCCTCTCCCCTTCTCCCTTCTTTCCCCTCCTCTTCCCCGCTCCTCTCACCTCCCGCCTCCCTTCCCCGCTTCCGTCTCCGTACCTGGAGAGGCCACGCTTCTCCGGAAGCGTGGCGGCGTAGGAGCAGGCTCCCCGGGCCAGCTGTCTCCAAGTCTCCTCCGTGGTACTCCAGCTCCCGTCGGCTCCGTCTTCCGGCCGTCCTCCTCCTCGATGGTGGGTTCCTCGTCCTCTTGCTCCTCCTTTGTCACTCGTATATCTTCACTCCCGCTCGCCTCTCTCCTCGATATCTCTGACGCTCCGCTTTTAACCCGCAGTTGGTCCCGCGGTTGCCATAAGCGACCAATCAAATCGCCGGGGTCTACAGTATGCACCAGGTCGTGTGTGGCAGAGTCAGCACAAGTAAGGGAACTGTGTGGGTCGGAATGGAGCGACCCATCACAGACATACAGGAGCTAAGTATTCCACTACCTACCCACAGTTGAAGTTCAACCTGATTTTTATCTCTTTTTGCAAATTAGTTTTTCCTGACAATTTTCAAAAACTAAATCCTCACTCAACATGTCTCTGACTGGGTCTCAGATAGGAGACTTTGACCTAGTCCTGTTGGATACATATACAGTCAAACAACTAAAAGGATTCTGCAGGGCAATGAGGGTACCCACCCAAGGGGCCTCCAAAAAGAAGGACTTTCAAGTGGTGCTGAAAGCCTGGGCAGAAGCCCATTTAGAAGAGGATGATGAGGAAGAGGAGCCAGAAAATGGCCCCTCAGAGGATTTGTTGCTATCTGTGGATGGTGTTACCACTGCAATTGTGCCCCCTTCCAGACCAGGGAGCAGTGTCTCTGTGCAAAGCCTGACCGCAGAGGAAAGGAGAAAAGAAAGGGAGTTCCAATTGCAAATGGCAAAACTGAAAATTGAGGCTCAACAGGAGGAAAGAAGGGCAGAGAGAGAAGCCAAGCAAGCTGAGGCTGAAAGAGCAGCCAAACAGATTGAAGCTGAAAGAGCTGAAGCTGCAGCTGAGAGAGCCTTGGCTGAAAAGAAACTTTTATTGGCTCATGAACTGAGTCTCAAGAAGCTGGATCTCAAGGCAAAGCAGTCTGAATCCAGCAATAATGGTGGCAGCATACTGACAGGACCTGCTGGAGAAAAGAAAGTTTGTATACCCAAAAATGTGGTGCCCAGTTTTGTGGTGTGGAGATGACATAGATAAATGGTTAGCTGCTTATGAAGTTGCACTAAGGGCTCATGAGGTTCCTGAAGGGCAATGGGGGGTAGCTATGTGGGGTTATGTGCCGCCATTGGGGAGGGATACACTTCTCACATTGGATCAACCTGATCAAAACACATACCCACTTCAGAAAGCCACTTTACTTGCTAAGTTTGGGCTGACCCCTGAGGATACCGTCAGAGGTTCAGGGACAGCACCAAACAAACCACACAAACATGGGTAGATTTCTTTGACTTTTCCAGTAAGGCACTGAAGAACGAGTTACTTACCTTCGGTAACGACTTTTCTGGTGGATACATTAGCTACCTGTGGATTCCTCACCTAATGAATACTCCCATGGCGCCAGCATTCGACGGAAATCTTCTTACTAGTCTCTGCACGTCGACGAGGACGTCACTCTAGCCCACGCGACGCCGTCTGACGTCATACAGGCAATAAGAGGTCCTCGACGACGTGCGGACGTCAGTACCAATCATTTTTTACGTGCATGAGAACAACCAGGCAATGCAATGAAAGAGCAAGGCAACATCCCATTACATTGTAAAAATACACAACATTGCATGAATAACTGTAAATCTTTTATATATATATATAACTCTCTCTTTTTAAAATATATATATACACATCAAGTATATACACAAAGATATATACATATATACATATATATAAATATAATATATACAACATCTATTGCACCCTCAAAGACCAAGAGGAGCGTACTCAAGGATTACTTGGTAAGACCAGAAAGGCAACGGGGAGGCGGGTGGGACCGTGAGGAATCCACAGGTAGCTAATGTATCCACCAGAAAAGTCGTTACCGAAGGTAAGTAACTCGTTCTTCTGATGGATACAACTACCTGTGGATTCCTCACCTAATGAATAGAGTCCCAAAGCAGTACCACGCCCGGCGGTGGGTGCCTAAATGGTCAAACCAAGAAATCCTGCAGCACTGACCGTGCAAAATGGCCGTCCCTTCTAACCTCAGAATCCAAACAGTAATGTTTTGCAAAAGTGTGAAGGGACGACCAAGTTGCGGCCTTGCAGATGTCGACCACAGGAACACCTCTGGCCAAGGCCGAAGTGGCCGACTTAGCTCTGGTGGAATGAGCTCTAATGCCCTCAGGAGGATCCTTCTTTGCCAAAGAGTAACAGATTTTAATGCAAAGAACAACCCACCTGGATAGTGTTCTCTTGTGGACTGCCTTTCCTCTCCTCTTGCCCACGTATCCAATAAACAGCTGATCCTCCAGCCTGAAATCCTTTGTTCTATCAATAAAGAAGCTCAACGCTCTCTTTGGGTCCAGACGGTGCAGTCTTTCTTCCTCTTTGGAAGGATGAGGCGGAGGATAGAACGTGGACAAAGTAATTGCCTGAGCCAAATGGAAGGGTGAAACAACCTTCGGGAGGAAAGCAGCCTTGGTCCTCAACACCACCTTATCCCCATAAAAAGTTGTATAAGGGGGCTTTACTGATAAGGCCTGCAACTCACTCACTCTCCTTGCTGATGTTATAGCTATCAGGAAGACTGTTTTTAAAACCAAATACCTTAAGGGGCAAGAATGCATAGGTTCAAAAGGGGACCCCATAAGGAAAGTCAGGACCAAGGACAAATCCCATTGCGGCATAACAAATGGCTTTGGAGGATATTTATTTAGAAGACCTTTCAGGAATCTGATAACAATAGGGGATTTAAATAAAGATGGTTGGTCTGGAAGACATATGAAGGCTGACAAGGCCGATAAATAACCCTTAATGGTAGCCACTGCACAACCTTTCTGCGCTAGAGACAGAGCAAAAGACAAAACGTCCGATAGATGAGAATGCAAAGGATCAATCTGCCTCTCTCCACACCACGCAACAAATTTAGACCATCTATTAGCGTAGATAGATTTAGTGGAGTGTCGCCTGGCTGCTAATATAACATCCACTACCTCAGGCGGGAGAGAGAAGGAACTCAGGTTGCCCCGTTCAATCTCCAGGCATGTAGGTGCAGACTCTGGAGGTTGGGGTGTAGAACCTGCCCCTGCGACTGCGAGAGGAGGTCTGCCCTGAAAGGGAGACGGAGCGGAGGGCACATTGAGAGTTGGAGAAGGTCGGAGTACCATACCCTCCTTGGCCAATCCGGAGCTATTAGGATGACTAGAGCCCGGTCCTGGCGAATCTTCCTCAATACTCGAGGAATCAAGGGAATGGGAGGAAACGCGTAAAGCAACTGGCCGCACCAGGTTATTTGAAACGCGTTCCCCCAACGCTCCCTGCATCGGATACTGGAGGCTGCAGAACAACGGACAATGCGCGTTCTCTCGAGTGGCAAACAGATCTACCCGAGGAAACCCCCACCTCTGGAAGATTAAACGGACTTGATCTGGATGGAGACGCCACTCGTGGTCTGCCGAGAAATGGCGACTGAGACTGTCCGCACGCACGTTCAAGACTCCGGCCAGATGGTTTGCTATCAAGCAAATCTGATGGTCCTTTGCCCAGGACCATAGTCGAAGAGCTTCTCTGCAGAGAAGGTACGACCCCACTCCTCCCTGCTTGTTTATGTACCACATCGTGGTAGTATTGTCCGTTAGGACCTGTACCGACTGACCACGAAGGGAAGGGAGGAAGGCCTTGAGAGCCAGACGTACAGCCCGTAACTCTAACAGATTGATGTGAAACATCTGTTCCTCTGGAGACCAAAGACCTTTGATCTCCAGATCCCCCAGATGAGCTCCCCACCCTAGAGTGGAAGCATCCGTTATGACTGTGGCCACTGGTGGCAACTGCTGGAACGGCTTTCCTTGTGAAAGATTGTTGCTTGCAATCCACCACTTCAAATCCACAGCAGCATCTCTGGAGATCTTGACAGTACCCTCTAGATCCCCTTTGTGTTGAGACCACTGCCTTCGGAGGCACCACTGAAGAGCCCTCATGTGCCAGCGAGCATGCGTGACCAACAGAATGCAGGAGGCAAAAAGACCGAGCAGACGAAGGACCTTGAGGACTGGAATTACCGCTCCATTTTGAAACATTGGAACCAAATCCTGAATATCTTGAATCCGCTGAGGCGGAGGAAAGGCCCGACCCAATGTTGTATCCAGTACTGCCCCTATGAACAGGAGGCGCTGAGAGGGCTCTAGGTGAGATTTGGGCTCGTTCACCGAAAAACCCAGGTCGAACAACAACTGGGTTGTTGACTGCAGATGATGCGACACAAGCTCCGGGGACTTGGCTTTGATCAACCAGTCGTCCAAGTAAGGGAATACTGCTATCCCCTTCCTTCTGAGTTCTGCCGCAACCACCGACATCACCTTCGTGAAGACTCGAGGTGCTGAAGTAAGACCAAACGGAAGGACCGCAAACTGATAGTGTTGCGATCCCACCACAAACCGGAGATACTTCCTGTGTGACTTGAGTATCGGGATATGAAAGTAAGCATCCTGCAAGTCGACAGACACCATCCAGTCTTCCTTGTTCAACGCCAAAAGCACCTGTGCTAGGGTCAGCATCTTGAATTTTTCCTGCTTGAGGAACCAATTCAAGATCCTCAGGTCCAGAATTGGTCTCAAACAACCATCCTTCTTGGGAATCAGGAAATACCTTGAGTAACATCCTCGACCCCTTTCCTGCTCTGGGACCAACTCCACCGCGCCCTTGGAAAGGAGGGCTTGTACCTCCTGTTCTAGCAACAGGAGGTGTTCTTCTGAACAATAAGAAGGGCGGGGCGGGATGAGGGGCGGGAACTCCCGAAAGGGAAGGGTGTAGCCTTTTCCCACAATACTGAGAACCCAAGTGTCCGTTGTAACAGTCTTCCATTTGGTGAGAAAATGCTGTAATCTTCCCCCTACAGGAGAGGAGTGAGTGGGAAATGGTGGAAGCCTAAGGCTGCTTCCCCTGCTGCACCCCGCCAGAGGATGAGGAAGAGGCAGAGTGCTGCTGAGAGGCTCCTCTGGTGCGGACCCTACCTCTCCCCCTGAAAGATCTATAGGGATGGGAAGAGGCAGGTTGCTGATATCTTCCCCGAAAGGAAGAGGAGGAAGAGCCACGCCCAAATCCACGAAACCTCCTGAAAAATCTGGAAGAGGCCGTGGAAGAAGGAGCTTGGAGCCCTAACGACTTAGCCGTGGCCCTGCTTTCTTTAAAACGTTCCAAGGCCGAATCAGCCTTGGCTCCAAACAGTTTGTCCCCATCAAACGGGAGATCCAACAATGTGGACTGTACATCTGCAGAAAAGCCCGAGTTACGGAGCCAGGCCTGTCTCCTTGCCACCACAGTTGTGCCCATTGCTCTGGCTACCGAGTCGGTGGTATCCAGTCCCGTCTGGATAATCTGGGTCGCAGCAGCCTGGGCATTTGAGACAAGATCCAAAAGACCCTGGGGAAGCTCTGTAAACGATGAGGAAATGTCATCCATCAGAGCATGAATATACCTCCCCAGGATACAGGTTGCATTGGTGGCTTTTAACGCCAGACTGCAGGACGAAAAAATCTTCTTCGACTGCGCCTCTAGCTTCTTTGAATCTCTGACCCCAGGCACCGTCGGGAAAGAACCAGGCGCTGACTTGGATGAACAGGAGGCCTGCACCACCAAGCTCTCCGGCGTAGGGTGCCTAGATAGAAACCCAGGGTCAGTCGGAGCCGCCCGATACCTCCTGGCCACGGCTCTGTGAACTGCTGGGGAAGATACCGGCCTCTTCCACACCTCTAACACCGGATCCAGCAGAGCGTCATTAAATGGCAACAGAGGCTCCGCCGCAGCTGAGGCCGGATGTAGCACCTCTGTTAAAAGGTTTTGTTTAGCCTCCACCACCGGCAAAGGCAGGTCCAAAAAACTAGCTGCCTTCCGTACCACTGCATGAAAGGAAGCAGCCTCCTCAGTATATTCCAGCCCACTGGCCGACTCCAGTCCACGCAGCCCATCACCCGAGTCCTCTAGCTCTCCTTCCTCCAGGGCTCGTTGGTACTCCTGCTCTTCTAATACACGGAGAGCACGTCTCCTGGAATGAAGTCGCTGTTCAATACGCAGAGTCGACAATGCCTCCGCCGAAGTCGAAGATCGGCGCCGATCTTCAGAAGCCACCGACGCCGCGTCCGGCGCCACAGGTAACTTTGGCGCCGACAAAAGAGCAGCTGAAGCAGATGGACCCACCGGAGTCACAGGCCGAAATCCCGACGTCGACGTCGACGGGATGGAAATCCCCGGGGCCAATCCTTCTGAAGCCACCGGAGCGGCCACCGGCGCCGACACTGGCGCCGAGCCCACGTTCCCAAAAGGGAGAAAGGGCATAAAGGGTGCCGGCCGAAGAGGCGCAGGATCACCCAAAGAAAAGGCCAAAGGCCCAGCCGGAGCACCCCCTGGAGCCATCTGTTGGAAGATGGCATACATCGCATTCAAGAATGCGGAACTATCGGCTCCAGGGGTGGGAAAAGCCGGATACTGAGGTGCCTGTCAAGGAGGCGACCCCGACGCCGGCCTCGACGTCTGCGCCGGAGAAAACACCTGAGGCTCCAATACCTCAATCACCGATGCCTGTCCAGGTGAAGTTGGAGACGCCGGAGAGGGCAACGGCGTCGAAGGATGCAGCGTAACCGTGGGACTGATCTCCCATGTCCTTCGGCGCCGATCCGAAGACCTGGAACGAGTCTCCTTCGAATGATGCCGAAATTCTCTACGGCGCCGGGAGTCTCGATGACGCCGATGTCTTGGAGAAGAAGACTTCTTGTGATGCTTCTCCTTCGATTTAGCCATAAACAGCTTCGCCTCACGTTCCTTGAGGGCCTTTGGATTCATGTGCTGGCATGAATCACAAGTCGAGACGTCGTGGTCGGAGCTCAAACACCAAAGGCAATCGGAATGAGGATCCGTCACCGACATCTTGCCTCCACACTCACGACAAGGCTTAAATCCAGACTTTCTCTGCGACATTATTACCACAGCGAAAGACTACGCAGCAAAAATACACTGTAACCAAAAAAGTAACAGTTGCTCCCTCGAAGATAACCGTTTCGAATGCACGGAAAAAAGGGAACTGACGTCCGCACGTCGTCGAGGACCTCTTATTGCCTGTATGACGTCAGACAGCGTCGCGTGGGCTAGAGTGACGTCCTCGTCGACGTGCAGAGACTAGTAAGAAGATTTCCGTCAAATGCTGGCGCCATGGGAGTATTCATTAGGTGAGGAATCCACAGGTAGTTGTATCCATCAGAATGGATGGGTGCGGGGCAACAAAGTAGATAATCATAAAGGGTTATATGACTTGATTCTGAGAGAGCATATTCTTAATAGTACTTTTACAGAGTTGCGCCAGCACTTAGTGGATAGTAAGCTGACTGATCCCAGGAAGCTCGCTGAGGAGGTGGACCTCTGGGTTAGCACCCGAGTGTCCAAGAAGGTACCTGGGGGGGACACCCACAAAGGTGGTCAGGGTTCCCAACAGAAGAAAGAGGGGGGAGATAAACTTACAGATAAGGAACTCTCCAAAGGCCCCCAAAAGAATTCCCAGGGAGGGGGTGGCAACCATTCCTTTTCCAGATTTGGGAAAAAGCCAGGGACATATGATAGGTCAGGGAAATCCAACCCCAAATGCATGGAGTGTTACCAGTATGGTCACTATTAAGGCGACCCCCACTGCTCCAAGAGAGCACCGTCCACTACCGGACAGACACCTGGGTTGACTAGTGTAGCGCTCGGGGGAGATGGACCCAGATAGTTTTGGGGAACAGGAAGAGATTTCCCTAGTGTCCCTGGGAGAAGGAGAGATGGTGCCCAAAGCCCACATGCCCCAAAATACTTCCAAGTACAGGCAGTGGGTCACCATTGATGGGCAGAAGGTGGAGGCTCTGCGTGACACAGGAGCCAGTATGACTACTATCAAGAGTCAGCTGGTGTCAACAGAGCAGATAGTCCCTAATACATTCCACCAGGTCATAGTCGCTGACAATCGTGAGAGTCACCTACCAGTGGCTCTGGTTCCCTTTGAGTGGGGGGGGGGGGGTCTCTGGTACTCTGAAAGTAGCTGTGAGTCCTGCCATGCCTGTAGATTGTCTGTTAGGCAATGGACCCTTAAGCATTGTCAAGGAGGGGTTGGAGAAAGCTCCAAAGGCGCCCCCTCAGGATGTGGTAAGCTACATGTTGGCCCTCCGCAACCAGATGACCCGCTTCTGGAAAGAGGCCCAAAGTAACCTTGAGGCCAGTCAAGAGGTAATGAAACGCTAGTATGACCAGAAGGCCACCCTGGTAGAGTTTCAACCTGGAGACAAAGGCCCTCATTCTGACCCTGGCGGTCGGCGGAGAGACGGCGGTCGGACCGCGAACAGACCGGCGGTATTAAAAATGGCATTCTGACCGCGGCGGTCCCCGCCGCGACCGACCGCTACTTCTCCACTCCGACCGCCACGGCGGTCATGACCGCGGGGCTGGAGTTTGCGCACTCCGGCCCGGCGGTCGTCCCAAGACCGCCAAGGGTATTATGACCCTGCCTACCGCCGCGGTTTCTTGCGGGCGGGAACCGCCGTGCGAACCATGGCGGTAAGCACTATCGGGGCCAGGGAATTCCTTCCCTGGCACTGATAGGGGTCTCCCCCACCCCCCACTACCCACCCGAGTCCTCCCCCCACACCCTCCACCCCCCTGCCACCCCCCAGAGGTGGTACGAACCCCCTCCCCACCCCCACCCCGACATGCACATACATGTACCCCGACATGCACACACCCCCAACATGCACATATACACACCCCCTACACACACATACACAACGGGGACACATACCCGCACACATACATGCCGACATGCGCACCTGCCGAACAGCACACATTACCCATAGACACAGCAGCACCCCCCGCCCGCATACACGCACTCACACACTCCCTCTACACACTCACACGCACACCCCCATGCACGCCCACATCACACAACACCCCCCCACCCCCTCCCCTCACGGACGATCAACTTACCTTGTGCGTTGGTCCTCCGGGAGGCGACGGGAGCCATAGGGACGTGACCGCCAACAGAAGACCGCCAACAGAAGACCGCCACACAGAAATGTGGGTCGTAATTCTGTGGGCGGTGTTCTGCTGGCGTGGCGGTGGAGGTTGACCAGTCTCCACTTTCCCGCCGACCGCCAGTGTGGCTGCTGGCGGTTTTCCGGCGGAACGCTCCCAGCGGTCAGAATGCGCACAGCGGCACACCGCCGCGGTCGGCGGTCTTCACCGCGGCGGTAACTCAGCGGTCTTGCGAAAAGACCGCCAAGGTCAGAATGAGGGCCAAAGTGTGGGTAATGGAGTCAGTAGAGCCTAGAGCTCTCCAGGACAGCTGGTCTGGCCCATTTGAAGTAAAGGAGTGGAAAGGGGAGGCCACTTACCTAGTGGGCCTCCAAACCCCTAGGAACCCCCTAAGGGTGCACCATGTTAACCGACTAAAGGCTCATTTTGAGAGGTCTGAGGTCAACATGCTTCTGGTCACCGATGAAGGAATGGAAGAGGAGAGTGAACCTCTCCCCGACCTCCTCTCTGCCCAAGAAGGTGATGGGTCAGTGAAAGGGGTCATTCTTTCTGACTCCCTGACTCTAAACCAGAAAGGAGACTGCTATGAGCTATTGGAGCAGTTCTCCCCCCTGTTCTCCCTTACTCCTGGACTGACCCACCTCTGTGTTCATGGCATTGACACCGGTGACAGTCTCCCTGTGAAGAACAAAATTTACAGGTTATCGGATAAGGTGAAGGCCAGCATCAAGGAGGTGGTCTCCAAGATGTTAGCTCTAAGGGTTATCGAGAAATCCAGTAGTCCCTGGGCCAGCCCAGTGGTGTTGGTCCCTAAGGCTACTGCCCCAGGTGCGAAGCCAGAACTCCGGTTCTGTGTGGACTACCGGGGTCTCAACTCAGTCACACGGACTGATGCTCACCCCATCCCCCGAGCTGATGAGGTCGTTGACAGGCTGGGTGCTGCCAAGTTCCTGAGTACGTTTGGTCTTACTTCAGGGTACTGGCAGATCGCCCTGACTGAGGGGGCTAAAGTAAGATCCGCATTTTCAACCCCTGATGGCCATTACCAGTTCCGGGTGATGCCATTTGGATTGAAA
Source organism: Pleurodeles waltl (assembly GCF_031143425.1). Taxonomy (NCBI): domain Eukaryota; kingdom Metazoa; phylum Chordata; class Amphibia; order Caudata; family Salamandridae; genus Pleurodeles; species Pleurodeles waltl. The sequence continues at coordinate 1,460,114,394 of NC_090447.1, read as the reverse complement.
AATGCCCCGCTACCTTCCAACGGTTGGTTAACGGGGTCCTAGCTGGCAAGGATGCCTTCTGTGCAGCCTACCTGGATGACATAGCTGTCTACAGTTCCAGCTGGGAGGAACACCTGCTCCACCTCAAGGAGGTGCTTCAGGCCCTGCAACAGGCAGGCCTGACCATCAAGGCTAGTAAGTGCCAGATTGGGCAGGGTTCTGTGGTGTACTTGGGACACCTAGTGGGTGGTGGCAAGGTGCAGCCACTCCAGGCCAAGATTGAAACTATCAAGGCCTGGCAACCACCTAGAACTCAGACTGAGGTGAGAGCCTTTTTAGGCCTCACAGGATACTACCGCAAATTTGTCAAGGGCTATGGTACCATTGTGTCACCCTTGACAGAACTCACTTCCAAGAAACAACCTAGGTTGGTGAATTGGACAGAGGCTTGTCAGAAAGCCTTTGACTCCCTCAAGGAAGCCATGTGCACGGCCCCCGTGCTCAAGGCCCCTGACTACTCCCAGGAATTTATCGTGCAGACAGACGCTTCAGAGCATGGCATAGGGGCGGTCCTAGCACAGCTAAATGAGGAGGGCCTAGACCAACCATTAGTCTTTATTAGTAGAAGGCTATTACCACGGGAACAGAGGTGGAGTGCTATTGAGAGAGAAGCTTTTGCTGTGGTCTGGGAACTGAAGAAGCTAAGACCCTACCTGTTTGGGACTCACTTCCGGGTTCAGACAGACCACAGGCCCCTCAGATGGCTCATGCAGATGAGGGGTGAGAATCCAAAACTCTTGAGGTGGTCCATTTCCCTACAGGGGATGGACTTTACGGTGGAGCATCGCCCAGGGGTTGACCACGCCAATGCTGATGGTCTCTCCAGATACTTCCGCCTTAGCGATGAGAGCTTCCAGGAGGTCGGGTAGCTCTCCCCTCTTTCAGCTGGGGGGGACACATGTTAGACCTGACAGCCTTAGGGTGGTCACCCCTAACTTTTTGCCTGCCTCCCTCCACTTTTTGGACACTGTCTTTGCTGGTTTTTAGACTCTGCGCACTTTATCACTGCTAACCAGTGCTAAAGTGCAGATGCTCTCTCCCTTTAAACATGGTAACCTTGGATCATACCTGATTGGACTATTTAATTTACTTATAAGTCCCTAGTAATGTGCACTAGATGTGCCTAGGGCCTGTAGATTAAATGCTACTAGTGGGCCTGCAGCACTGGTTGTGCCACCCACTTAAGTAGCCCCTTTACCTTGTCTCAGGCCTGCCATTGCAAGGCCTGTGGGTGCAGTTTCACGGTCACCTCGACTTGGCATTTAAAAGTACTTGCCAAGCCTAAACCTCCCCTTTCTCCACATATAAGTCACCTCTAATGTGTGCCCTAGGTATCCCCTAGAGCAGGGTGCTGTGTGGGTGAAAGGCAGGACATGTGCCTGTGTAGTTTACATGTCCTGGTAGTGTAAAACTCCTAAATTCGTTTTTGCACTACTGTGAGGCCTGCTCCCTTCATAGGCTAACATTGGGGTTGCCCTCATACAGTATTGGAGTGGTAACTGCTGATCTGAAAGGAGTAGGAAGGTCATATTTAGTATGGCCAGAATGGTAATACCAAATCCTGCTGACTGGTGAAGTTGGATTTAATATTACTATTCTAGAAATGCCACTTTTAGAAAGTGAGCATTTCTTTGCACTTAAATCTTTCCGTGCCTTACAATCCACGTCTGGCTGGGCCTGGTTGACAGCTCCTTGTGCATTCACTCAGACACACCCCAAACACAGGGTGCTCAGCCTCACTTGCATACATCTGCATTTTGAATGGGTCTTCCTGAGCTGGGAGGGTGGAGGGCCTGCTCTCACACAAAGGACTGTCACACCCCCTACTGGGACCCTGGCAGACAGGATTGAACTGAAAGGGGACCTGGTGCACTTCTTAGCCACTCTTTGAAGTCTCCCCCACTTCAAAGGCACATTTGGGTATAAAACAGGGCCTCTGCCCTACCTTATCAGACACTTGCTGGAGAAGAAACCTGAACCAGAAACTACATCCTGCCAAGAAGAACTGCCTGGCCACTCAAAGGACTCACCTGTCTGCTTTCTACAAAGGACTGCTGCCTTGCTGTTGGCCTGCTGCCTTGCTGAACTCTTGTCTGGCTGTGAAAGTGCTCTCCAAGGGCTTGGATAGAGCTTGCCTCCTGTTCCCTGAAGTCTCAGAACCAAAAAGACTTCTCTTTTTCACTTGGACGCTCCGTGCGCCGAACTTTTTGACACACAGCTTCTTCCGCGGCAAGAAAAACGCCGCACAACGGCGCTGATCGACGCGACGCCTTTGGGACGACCGGAACTTTGACGCACGGCCTCGCAAGGACAACGCCGCCCGACCTCCAGAGGAGAAATCGACGCGACGCCTGCCGTGAGAGCGAAACTTCGACGCGCGGCCCTGCAGAACGACGCGCAGCCGGAAAACAAGCAGGAAAATCCACGCATAGACCCGGGACATCTGGTAATCCCGCGATCCACAGAAAGAGACTGTCCGCGCGCCGTAAAACGACGCACGACTTCCCCGCGTGGAAAATAACGACGCAAGTCCGTGTGTGCTGGGGAGAAATCGACGCACACACCATTTTTCCACGTATCTCTTCTTCTGTGGCCCTCTGAGGAGATTTTCCACTCCAAACCAGGTGCTTTGTGCTTGAAAAAAACTTTGTTTGCTTTTTAAAGACTTAAGACACTTTGGGGGTCATTCTGACCCCGGCCGGCGGCGGAAGCCGCCGGCCTGGCTGGAACCTCCAGAATACCGCTGCGCTGTCAAAAGACCGCCGCGGGTATTCTGAGTTTCCCGCTGGGCGGGCGGGCGAACGCCAGAAGGCCGCCCGCCTGCCCAGCGGGAAACCCCTTCCCGCGAGGAACCCGGCTCCGAATGGAGCCGGCGGAGTGGGAAGGGTGCGACGGGTGCAGTTGCACTCGCCGCGATTTTCAGTGTCTGCTATGCAGACACTGAAACTCTTAGTGGGGCCCTGTTAGGGGGCCCCTGCAGTGCCCATGCCATTGGCATGGGCAACACTGTGTGGTGTATTTTTGTGGTGCTATATGGTGGTATTGTATGATTTATTGCACAAATACTTTACACATTGCCTTCTAAGTTAAGCCTGACTGCTCGTGCCAAGCTACCAGAGGGTGGGCACAGGATAATCTTGGATTGTGTGTGACTTACCCTGACTAGAGTGAGGGTTTTTGCTTGGAAAGGGGGTAACCTGACTGCCAACCAAAAACCCCATTTCTAACAAGAGTCCGGTGCTGAAAGGAGTGCTTCACCCAGTTGATCTGGATCCATAGTAGGGTGGACCCAACAGTGGATGGAATGAGACATCTCCCTGAGAGCTCCAGCGGCCCAGGCCCTGTCCAACACCATCCTTCTCACCATTTGCACCCCTCACCCCGTAAAAATGCCACAGCCCTATTCTCCTGAATGATGGGACACCTCCAGTGCTTTGAACGGCGAGCAGCTTGGAGTCTGGGAGGCTCGACGACGCCCAGGTCTCCAGTGATGCAACAGTCCAACATGGCGGGCGCCACCTAAGAGGCCGACCGGGAGGTGCAGATGTGGGCCCACGCCGGTGGACGGGGAGCAAGAGAGGTGCCTCACATCCCGGAACGCCGACTGAAGACTTCCTGCCCCTCGCGGGGGCCGGGCTCCAACGACGGCGAGGGGACATGCGGGAAAAGGGGTGCAGCCCCTGCTGGGCTCGTTGAAGTGAGTCACATGGCAGTACGGGCCGGCCCCCATGAGATTGACCCAGCTGGTAGTGCTAGTGTGGACCCTCTCCCCGGGCACTGCGCGACCTGCCGGCAACTCCTGGGGCTCCTGTGCTAGAGGGCGGCCGAAAGACGTGAGCCTCCTCTCTGTGCCCTGATCAAACAATCAATCAGTAATTTGTTAAGCACGCTACCCACCCGGAAGGGTCTCAAGGCGCTGGGGGGGTGCTACTGCTCGAAGAGCCAGGTCTTGAGGTGCTTCCTGAAGGTCATGAGGTCCTGGGACAGATGTAGGTTGACGGGGAGGGAGTTCCAGGTTTTGGCAGCAAGGTGGGAGAAGGATCTGCCACCGGTTGTGGTACGGTGGATGCGGGGGACGGTCGCGGGTGCGAGGTTGGTGGAGCGGAGCTGGCGTGTCGGGATGTGGAAGTTGAGATGCTTGTTGCGGTAGGGAGGTCCGGCATCGTGGAGAGCCTTGTGAGCATGGATCAGGAGTTTGAAGATGAACCTTTTGTTGAAGGGGAGCCAGTGGAGGTCTCTGAGGTGGGCTGAGATGTGTTCGTGGCGAGGGAGGTTGAGGATGAGTCGTGCTGAGGCGCTCTGGGTGCGCTGTCATTTCCTCTGGATCTTGCGTGTTGCTCCCGCGTAGAGAACATTGCCGTAGTCCAGTCTGCTGCTGACGAGGGCGTGGGTGACCGTTCTTCTGGTTTCAACGGGGATCCATCTGAGGGTCTTGTGAAGCATGCGAAGGGTGTTAAAGCATGAGAATGTGACGGCGTTGACTTGCTGGGTCATAGAGAGCGATGAGTCCAGTATGAAGCTGAGGTTGTGTGCGTGGGTGGTGGGCGTTGGGGCAGACCCCAGAGTGGCAGGCCACCAGGAGTCGTCCCATGCTGATCTGTTGGAGCCGAAGATGATGATCTCGGTCTTCTCCGAGTTCAGCTTGAGGCGGCCTGCTTCCATCCAGTTGGCAATGGCGTGAAGTCTGGTGTGGAGGTTGGTCTTAGCAGTTGTGGGGTCCTTCGTGAGAGAGAGGATGAGCTGAGTGTCGTCTGCGTAGGAGATGATGTTGAGGCCGTGGAATCGGACGATGTTGGCGAGCGGTGCCATGTAGACATTGAAGAGGGTGGGGCTGAGTGAGGATCCCTCGGGGACCCCGCAGATGGTCTTGGTGGCTTTAGACAGGAATGGAGGGAGGCAGACTGTTTGAGTTCTTCCAGAGAGGAAGGATGTGAGCCAATCCAGGGCTCTGTGGCGGATTCCGGCATCGTAGAGGCGTGTGCGAACAGTGTGGTGACAGACGGTGTCAAAGGCTGTGGAAAGGTCAAGGAGGATGAGGGCAATGGTTTCACCTTTGTCGAGCCTGCTCCTGATGTCGTCGGTGCAAGCGATAAGGGCAGTCTCGGTGCTGTGGTTCTTGCGGAAGCTAGACTGGAGGATGTCGAGTAGGCTGTTGTCCTCCAATAAGCGGTATAGTTGGTTGTTGACTATCTTCTCGATGACCTGAGGACTAATGAGCAGCACTACAACAGGTGACTGGCTGCACTCAGTGGCGGGGGCCCACCGTGAAAATCGCAGACCTCCCCAGGTCTCTCATTCCTACACCCAGGGACATCTATGATGACTCTGAGGTCAGTAGGTCCACAGCAGAGACACAGGCCCAGCTGGTTGGGCGTGCCACAGGGCAGGGGCGCCGCAGTCGCCCCCCTGGTTGCCACTTGCAGATTTTGAATGGGGTCCCTGGCTGCCTTGCCTATGTCTCCTGGGACCTCAGCGCCCACCGGCGCAAGGGATTGGGTGATCTGTGCCCATTCCCCAGGGCTCTTGGACTGATCAGAGGAGCGGGTGCAGGCCCACAAACCATGATCCATGCTAGCGAGCCTGCCCCATGTGACTGGAGGGGGCCCCCTTCCTCCTGCGGAAACTACCTATGGGGGCAGGCCCCCAGGAGGCTGACACCATCCGAGGATCCGATAAAGGGAGGGGCCTCGACAGCACTTGAGTCACCCTTTGGGTTCTATTGGGGCCCCTGCCCTTCCGGGCGTGAGCGGCTGGGAATCTGGACCCCTTCCTCTTATCTTCTGAACTGATTGCTGTGGGCGGTGGGGGCCAGAGGTGGGGAGTCGGCTACGAACATCTGGAATTCCTCTCCTGTGTAACAGCCTGGACCTTCCCGGGACCCCACGCTCCTGCCCCCTCTCCCTTACTGGGATAATATTGGAGCACCGGCACGGTACGGCCCCTTCTGTGCTTCTCCAGAGCAGGTACAGATTGCCATTCAACACCGTTTGCTGCGGATCCACTCTGGCCTCATCAGCTGATATGGTTAAGCACGCCCGCAAAAGAGAACAGCCATTTAGGGGGTCACACTCGGAGGAGACAGACATAAAGTCAGAGGGTGACAATTGCACCTGCCACAAGACCCCTGGCTGACCCCTACACTACAAGACATCTTCCAAGCCATTACATTCTCGCATGAGGCACTCAAAACAAAGATCGATGCTCTCGGAACAGAACTAGGTCTGCTACGAGATGATCATCAACGTCTTGCAGAAAGAGTAACGGCCACAGAAAGAGACATTGTAGAAGTAACTCCCTCCCTACGTACTGCAACGGGACGGATGAGCATCATGGAGACATGCCAAAAGAACCTGGAAGTCAGAGCAGAAGGCATGGAAAACAGAGCACGTCGCAACAATATTTGCGTAGTCAAGCTCTCTGGAAGGGCTGAGGGGCCTGACATGATGGCATTCCTAGAGCAATGGCTTTGCACAGAAGTGGCCCCTGCAGACTATCCTCTTTCTTTGCTTTGGAGCACGCCCACAGGGTGCCCGCAAGGCCCCTCCCAGGGGCCCCTTCACACTCCACAGTGGCTAGATTACTTTATTACAAAGACCGGGACCATCTCCTGAAGCAAGCAAGGTGACGAGGGACACTACCTGTTGATAACACCAAAGTAGTGATCTTTCCCGACTTTTCCCGCGAGGTACTGCTCTAAAGAGCCTCATTTCCCAAGGCCAAAAAAGATTTACGGAACTAGGAATATCATACTCAATGCAATACCCAACCCAGCTGCAAGTGGTCATTCCAGAATGTGCAAAACATTTCCAGTCGTTTGGGCTTGGATGGACCTACAGCCAAGGGCCGGGCACAGCAGAGAGCCAGGAACAAGACCTGTGAAATGCAAGGCACGGTGCGGATCTGGCACTGCTCCGGACTTTCCCAATGCTCCATCACCAAAAGAGAAACGTCAAGAGAGGCAAAGGATAGTCGAGGCTGTGACTTCACTAAGTGGCACAGGCTCTGGACAATCCTCACTGATTGGGGGGGGGGCCAGATAGCGAGGGCACTGACTCGGATAATAACTCCTCCATATCAAAAGCGCCGAGCATTATCCCACCCGAAATGACACCCAGAATGGTAGATGAACTGAGTTAGCACCGCTGGTCCGCGTTGCAGCCCAGGAGAGGATGGGTTAAGTCGGTCGTGCTGTGATGTGAGTCTGCTCAGAGAGGGCTAATAGAGCTACAGTAATAATAACTGAAAATAAAGGGCGACTTTATTCTCTACACCAGTCGGAGGGGTACTGAGCGGTCTAGACCCAGGGATTGACTGTTCAAACCCCCCAAGACTTTTGCAGTAAAGTTAAAATTGCATGAATGGTTTGGGCGGGAATAGATCCATTTCCTGTCCCAGGGCTGGGGCATAGGGAAAAGTTTTGTTTCAAGGTTATTTGTTCCATAATGTGGGCTTTCGTGAGTTGGAAACTACTTCTAACATTACTGCGCAGTGGTATGCCTGCAGTTCCTAGACCATAAGCAACATCTCTGCAAGGAGACTCCTCCATAGACACCAAATTACCATAGCAGCCCAAGAAAATTATAATTTAATTTCCTGACAAGTACGGAGCATACATACTATGGCCAAAAGATATAAGAAGTGGACTCATACCTGATTCGACGAGGCATACATATTGCGTTCCTCCAAGAGCCACATCTCACGGCCAAGGAGGGAAAGGGACTCCAACGACCATTGAGGGGGCAACTTTTCTATACCACATTCTCTGCTTATGCTAGGGACGTATTGGTCTGGGTCCAAGCTGGAGCTCCATTCCAGCACATAAACACAGTAATCAACCCAGAGGGCTGCTTTGTTGCTCTACATGGTAGATTGACTGGAAGGGATATCAACTTTGTGAACATTTATGACGTGAACCTGGATCATTCCTTTTTCCTGACAAATATAACAGCACAACTATCCCCATACCTAACCCAACAGGCACTTTAACTGTATAAGCGACTCTACACCTGATCTATCCAACTCCCCGCTTCAAGACTTTACCATATATCGCTCCCCCCATGCCTTCACAATGTGGCAACGGAACTGGAACCTTATAGACTCCTGGCGCGCTAGGAACCCCCAAAGCAGATACTACTCTCCCCCCTACATAAATTACACATGCGCCTTGACATGTTCCTATGCACAACAGGTGTGCATCCCCTAGTTCACAACCTAGAATATTTGACCTGTACAATAGTCGATCATAATCCAATCTTCTTGTGCCTACGTTGGGAAATACCGTCCTCCAAGATTCCCACCTAGTGACTTAAACCTGAAACTCTTGAGGACCCACAATTCCTAGAAGCCATTTGTACGCGAATGCAAGACTATTTCACCACAAACATTGGAACTGCCTCCTTCCTGCTGGCGGAGTGGGATGCGTTCAAAGCAGTGATCCGCAGTCATTGCATGGTGGAATCAAGCGGTGTCCGCGGAACACTGCTCTGCGAACTTACAGGTGCTGAGCGAGCACTTAGGGAGGCAGAACTAACCTTCTCTGAGCATCCAGAATCCCACTTAACACTGCTCAAAGCCAAAGATTGAGTAGCGGCACACACCGAAAGACTCCACTCATTTGACTATAGAGCATACACCAAGGGGTCACATGCGGAGCGCGACCGCGCCAACCACTTACTAGCGTGGTTCACCAACCCTGCCAAGAGAGGCTCGCCCATAGTGGAGCTCACCTCCAGTGGGGTAGCTCTGCTGTATTCCCAGCCCAATACCAATGACTGCTTTGCCCACTACTGCTGAGACCTATACACCAGCAAAATCGCACGTCATCTCGGGCCTCCGTGACTATATCTCAGGAATAGACCTTCCCCGGCTATCCAACAAATAAGCTGAGGGACTGGGAATGGAAAACACATTAGAGGAAGTACTAGGGGCGATACGATCAAAGGCCTGGTGAGGGGTAAGGTACCACGTTCTGACAGGGTGCCGACAGAATTCTACGCCTTTTGTGAGACGGAACTAGTGCCCAGGCTGGTCGATCCATACAAGACAGCCAAAGAGACAGGAAGATTGCCACTAGCCACCAAAGAGGCGCTGGTCGTGCCCCTCCTAAAACCAGGGAAGTCAGCGGTGGATTTTAAAGCATACCGCCTGCTATCAATAACTTTTTGCCTGCCTCCCTCCACTTTTTGGACACTGTCTTTGCTGGTTTTTAGACTCTGCGCACTTTATCACTGCTAACCAGTGCTAAAGTGCAGATGCTCTCTCCCTTTAAACATGGTAACCTTGGATCATACCTGATTGGACTATTTAATTTACTTATAAGTCCCTAGTAATGTGCACTAGATGTGCCTAGGGCCTGTAGATTAAATGCTACTAGTGGGCCTGCAGCACTGGTTGTGCCACCCACTTAAGTAGACCCTTTACCTTGTCTCAGGCCTGCCATTGCAAGGCCTGTGGGTGCAGTTTCACTGTCACCTCGACTTGGCATTTAAAAGTACTTGCCAAGCCTAAACCTCCCCTTTCTGCACATATAAGTCACCTCTAATGTGTGCCCTAGGTAACCCCTAGAGCAGGGTGCTGTGTGGGTGAAAGGCAGGACATGTACCTGTGTAGTTTACATGTCCTGGTAGTGTAAAACTCCTAAATTTGTTTTTGCACTACTGTGAGGCCTGCTCCCTTCATAGGCTAACATTGGGGTTGCCCTCATACAGTATTGGAGTGGTAGCTGCTGATCTGAAAGGAGTAGGAAGGTCATATTTAGTATGGCCAGAATGGTAATACCAAATCCTGCTGACTGGTGAAGTTGGATTTAATATTACTATTCTAGAAATGCCACTTTTAGAAAGTGAGCATTTCTTTGCACTTAAATCTTTCCGTGCCTTACAATCCACGTCTGGCTGGGCTTGGTTGACAGCTCCTTGTGCATTCACTCAGACACACCCCAAACACAGGGTACTCAGCCTCACTTGCATATATCTGCATTTTGAATGGGTCTTCCTGAGCTGGGAGGGTGGAGAGCCTGCTCTCACACAAAGGACTGCCACACCCCCTACTGGGACCCTGGCAGACAGGATTGAACTGAAAGGGGACCTGGTGCACTTCTTAGCCACTCTTTGAAGTCTCCCCACTTCAAAGGCACATTTGGGTATAAAACAGGGCCTCTGCCCTACCCCATCAGACACTTGCTGGAGAAGAAACCTGAACCAGAAACTACATCCTGCCAAGAAGAACTGCCTGCCGCTCAAAGGACTCACCTGTCTGCTTTCTACAAAGGACTGCTGCCTTGCTGTTGGCCTGCTGCCTTGCTGAACTCTTGTCTGGCTGTGAAAGTGCTCTCCAAGGGCTTGGATAGAGCTTGCCTCCTGTTCCCTGAAGTCTCAGGACCAAAAAGACTTCTCATTTTCACTTGGACGCTCCGTGCGCGAAATTTTCGACGCACAGCTTGTTCAGCGGTGAGAAAAACGCCGCACACCGACGCTGATCGACGTGACGCCTTCGGGACGACCGGAACTTCGACGCACGGCCTCGCAAGGACAACGCCGCCCGACCTCCAGAGGAGAAATCGACGCAACACCTGCCGTGAGAGCGAAACTTCGACGCGCAGCCCCGCAGAACGACGCGCAGCCAGAAAACAAGCAGGAAAATCCACGCACAGACCCGGGACATCTGGTAATCCCCGCGTGGAAAATAACAAAGCAAGTCCGTGTGTGCTGGGGAGAAATCGACGCACACACCATTTTTCCACGTATCTCTTCTTCTGTGGCCCTCTGAGGAGATTTTCCACTCCAAACCAGGTACTTTGTGCTTGAAAGAGACTTTGTTTGCTTTTTAAAGACTTAAGACACTTTATATCACTTTTCAGTGATATCTCTACAAATTCCCATTGCAACTTTATTCGTTTTGACCTACAATTATCCTGATAAATATTATATACTTTTCTAAACACTGTGTGGTGTATTTTTGTGGTGCTATATGGTCGTATTGTATGATTTATTGCACAAATACTTTACACATTGCCTTCTAAGTTAAGCCTGACTGCTCGTGCCAAGCTACCAGAGGGTGGGCACAAGATAATCTTGGATTGTGTGTGACTTACCCTGACTAGAGTGAGGGTTTTTGCTTGGACAGGGGGTAACCTGACTGCCAACCAAAAACCCCATTTCTAACATTGGTGATCAGCGGTGAGGATAGGACTTGTATTTGTGCAGTGACATACAGGAGCTAAGTATTTCACTACCTACCCACAGTTGAAGGTCAACTTGATTTTTATCTCTTTTTGCAAATTCGTTTTTTCTGACAATTTTCAAAAACTAAATCCTCACTCAACATGTCTCTGACTGGGTCTCAGATAGGAGACTTTGACCTAGTCCTGTTGGATACATATACAGTCAAACAACTAAAAGGATTCTGCAGGGCAATGAGGGTACCCACCCAAGGAGCCTCCAAAAAGAAGGACTTTCAAGTGGTGCTGAGGGCCTGGGCAGAAGCCCATTTAGAAGAGGATGATGAGGAAGAGGAGCCAGAAAATGGCCCCTCAGAGGATTTGTTGCTATCTGTGGATGGTATTACCACTGCAATTGTGCCCCCTCCCAGACCAGGGAGCAGTGTCTCTGTGCAAAGCCTGACCGCAGAGGAAAGGAGAGAAGAAAGGGAGTTCCAATTGCAAATGGCAAAACTGAAAATTGAGGCTCAACAGGAGGAAAGAAGGGCAGAGAGAGAAGCCAAGCAAGCTGAGGCTGAAAGAGCAGCCAAACAGATTGAAGCTGAAAGAGCTGAAGCTGCAGCTGAGAGAGCCTTGGCTGAAAAGAAACTTGTATTGGCTCATGAACTGAGTCTCAAGAAGCTGGATCTCAAGGCAAAGCAGTCTGAATCCAGCAATAATGGTGGCAGCATACTGACAGGACCTGCTGGAGAAAAGAAGGTTCGTATACCCAAAAATGTGGTGCCCAGTTTTGTGGTGTGGAGATGACATAGATAAATGGTTAGCTGCTTATGAAGTTGCACTAAGGGCTCATGAGGTTCCTGAAGGGCAATGGGGGGTAGCTATGTGGGGTTATGTGCCGCCATTGGGGAGGGACACACTTCTCACATTGGATCAACCTGATCAAAACACATACCCACTTCAGAAAGCCACTTTACTTGCCAAGTTTGGGCTGACCCCTGAGGATACCGTCGGATGTTCAGGGACAGCACCAAACAAACCACACAAACATGGGTAGATTTCTTTGACTTTTCCAGTAAGGCACTGAATGGATGGGTGCGGGGCAACAAAGTAGATAATCATAAAGGGTTATATGACTTGATTCTGAGAGAGCATATTCTTAATAGTACTTTTACAGAGTTGCGCCAGCACTTAGTGGATAGTAAGCTGACTGATCCCAGGAAGCTCGCTGAGGAGGCGGACCTATGGGTTAGCACCCGAGTGTCCAAGAAGGTACCTGGGGGACACACCCACAAAGGTGGTCAGGGTTCCCAACAGAAGAAAGAGGGAGGAGATAAACTTACAGATAAGGAACTCTCCAAAGGCCCCCAAAAGAATTCCCAGGGAGGGGGTGGCAACCATTCCTTTTCCAGATTTGGGAAAAAGCCAGGGACATATGATAGGTCAGGGAAATCCAACCCCAAATGCATGGAGTGTTACCAGTATGGTCACTATAAAGGCGACCCCCAGTGCTCCAAGAGAGCACCGTCCACTACCGGACAGACACCTGGGTTGACTAGTGTAGCGCTCGGGGGGGAGATGGACCCAGATAGTTTTGGGGAACAGGTAGAGATTTCCCTAGTGTCCCTGGGAGAAGGAGAGATGGTGCCCAAAGCCCACATGCCCCAAAATACTTCCAAGTACAGGCAGTGGGTCACCATTGATGGGCAGAAGGTGGAGGCTCTGCGTGACACAGGAGCCAGTATGACTACTATCAAGAGTCAGCTGGTGTCAACAGAGCAGATAGTCCCTAATACATTCCACCAGGTCATAGTCGCTGACAATCGTGAGAGTCACCTACCAGTGGCTCTGGTTCCCTTTGAGTGGGGGGGGGGGTCTCTGGTACTCTGAAAGTAGCTGTGAGTCCTGCCATGCCTGTAGATTGTCTGTTAGGCAATGGACCCTTAAGCATTGTCAAGGAGGGGTTGGAGAAAGCTCCAAAGGCGCCCCCTCAGGATGTGGTAAGCTACATGTTGGCCCTCCGCAACCAGATGACCCGCTTCTGGAAAGAGGCCCAAAGTAACCTTGAGGCCAGTCAAGAGGTAATGAAACGCTAGTATGACCAGAAGGCCACCCTGGTAGAGTTTCAACCTGGAGACAAAGTGTGGGTAATGGAGTCAGTAGAGCCTAGAGCTACCCAGGACAGCTGGTCTGGCCCATTTGAAGTAAAGGAGTGGAAAGGGGAGGCCACTTACCTAGTGGACCTCCAAACCCCTAGGAACCCCCTAAGGGTGCTCCATGTTAACCGACTAAAGGCTCATTTTGAGAGGTCTGAGGTCAACATGCTTCTGGTCACAGATGAAGGAATGGAAGAGGAGAGTGAACCTCTCCCCGACCTCCTCTCTGCCCAAGAAGGTGATGGGTCAGTGAAAGGGGTCATTCTTTCTGACTCCCTGACTCTAAACCAGAAAGGAGACTGCTATGAGCTATTGGAGCAGTTCTCCCCCCTGTTCTCCCTTACTCCTGGACTGACCCACCTCTGTGTTCATGGCATTGACACCGGTGACAGTCTCCCTGTGAAGAACAAAATTTACAGGTTATCGGATAAGGTGAAGGCCAGCATCAAGGAGGTGGTCTCCAAGATGTTAGCTCTAAGGGTTATCGAGAAATCCAGTAGTCCCTGGGCCAGCCCAGTGGTGTTGGTCCCTAAGGCTACTGCCCCAGGTGCGAAGCCAGAACTCCGGTTCTGTGTGGAATACCGGGGTCTCAACTCAGTCACAGGGACTGATGCTCACCCCATCCCCCGAGCTGATGAGGTCGTTGACAGGCTGGGTGCTGCCAAGTTCCTGAGTACGTTTGGTCTTACTTCAGGGTACTGGCAGATCGCCCTGACTGAGGGGGCTAAAGAAAGATCCGCATTTTCAACCCCTGATGGCCATTACCAGCTCCGGGTGATGCCATTTGGATTGAAAAATGCCCCTGCTACCTTCCAACGGTTGGTTAACGGGGTCCTAGCTGGCAAGGATGCCTTCTGTGCAGCCTACCTGGATGACATAGCTGTCTACAGTTCCAGCTGGGAGGAACACCTGCTCCACCTCAAGGAGGTGCTTCAGGCCCTGCAACAGGCAGGCCTGACCATCAAGGCTAGTAAGTGCCAGATTGGGCAGGGTTCTGTGGTGTACTTGGGACACCTAGTGGGTGGTGGCAAGGTGCAGCCACTCCAGGCCAAGATTGAAACTATCAAGGCCTGGCAACCACCTAGAACTCAGACTGAGGTGAGAGCCTTTTTAGGCCTCACAGGATACTACCGCAAATTTGTCAAGGGCTATGGTACCATTGTGTCACCCTTGACAGAACTCACTTCCAAGAAACAACCTAGGTTGGTGAATTGGACAGAGGCTTGTCAGAAAGCCTTTGACTCCCTCAAGGAAGCCATGTGCACTGCCCCCGTGCTCAAGGCCCCTGACTACTCCCAGGAATTTATCGTGCAGACAGACGCTTCAGAGCATGGCATAGGGGCGGTCCTAGCACAGCTAAATGAGGAGGGCCTAGACCAACCAGTAGTCTTTATTAGTAGAAGGCTATTACCACGGGAACAGAGGTGGAGTGCTATTGAGAGAGAACCTTTTGCTGTGGTCTGGGCACTGAAGAAGCTAAGACCCTACCTGTTTGGGACTCACTTCCGGGTTCAGACAGACCACAGGCCCCTCAGATGGCTCATGCAGATGAGGGGTGAGAATCCAAAACTCTTGAGGTGGTCCATTTCCCTACAGGGGATGGACTTTACGGTGGAGCATCGCCCAGGGGTTGACCACGCCAATGCTGATGGTCTCTCCAGATACTTCCGCCTTAGCGATGAGAGCTTCCAGGACGTCGGGTAGCTCTCCCCACTTTCAGCTGGGGGGGACACATGTTAGACCTGACAGCCTTAGGGTGGTCACCCCTAACTTTTTGCTTACCTCCCTCCACTTTTTGGACACTGTCTTTGCTGGTTTTTAGACTCTGCGCACTTTATCACTGCTAACCAGTGCTAAAGTGCAGATGCTCTCTCTCTTTAAACATGGTAACCTTGGATCATACCTGATTGGACTATTTAATTTACTTATAAGTCCCTAGTAATGTGCACTAGATGTGCCTAGGGCCTGTAGATTAAATGCTATTAGTGGGCCTGCAGCACTGGTTGTGCCACCCACTTAAGTAGCCCCTTTACCTTGTCTGAGGCCTGCCATTGCAAGGCCTGTGGGTGCAGTTTCACGGTCACCTCGACTTGGCATTTAAAAGTACTTGCCAAGCCTAAACCTCCCCTTTCTCCACATATAAGTCACCTCTAATGTGTACCCTAGGTATCCCCTAGAGCAGGGTGCTGTGTGGGTGAAAGGCAGGACATGTGCCTGTGTAGTTTACATTTCCTGGTAGTGTAAAACTCCTAAATTCGTTTTTGCACTACTGTGAGGCCTGCTCCCTTCATAGGCTAACATTGGGGTTGCCCTCATACAGTATTGGAGTGGTAGCTGCTGATCTGAAAGGAGTAGGAAGGTCATATTTAGTATGGCCAGAATGGTAATACCAAATCCTGCTGACTGGTGAACTTGGATTTAATATTACTATTCTAGAAATGCCACTTTTAGAAAGTGAGCATTTCTTTGCACTTAAATCTTTCCGTGCCTTACAATCCACGTCTG
Organism: Pleurodeles waltl; assembly: GCF_031143425.1. Taxonomy (NCBI): domain Eukaryota; kingdom Metazoa; phylum Chordata; class Amphibia; order Caudata; family Salamandridae; genus Pleurodeles; species Pleurodeles waltl. Next base: position 1,460,098,536 of record NC_090447.1, on the reverse strand, counting down.
GCTGGGCTTGGTTGACAGCTCCTTGTGCATTCACTCAGACACACCCCAAACACAGGGTAATCAGCCTCACTTGCATACATCTGCATTTTGAATGGGTCTTCCTGAGCTGGGAGGGTGGAGGGCCTGCTCTCACACAAAGGACTGCCACACCCCCTACTGGGACCCTGGCAGACAGGATTGAACTGAAAGGGGACCTGGTGCACTTCTTAGCCACTCTTTGAAGTCTCCCCCACTTCAAAGGCACATTTGGGTATAAAACAGGGCCTCTGCCCTACCTTATCAGACACTTGCTGGAGAAGAAACCTGAACCAGAAACTACATCCTGCCAAGAAGAACTGCCTGGCCGCTCAAAGGACTCACCTGTCTGCTTTCTACAAAGGACTGCTGCCTTGCTGTTGGCCTGCTGCCTTGCTGAACTCTTGTCTGGCTGTGAAAGTGCTCTCCAAGGGCTTGGATAGAGCTTGCCTCCTGTTCCCTGAAGTCTCAGGACCAAAAAGACTTCTCTTTTTCACTTGGACGCTCCGTGCGCCGAAATTTTTGACACACAGCTTCTTCCGCGGCAAGAAAAACGCCGCACAACGACGCTGATCGACGCGACGCCTTTGGGACGACCGGAACTTCGACGCACGGCCTCGCAAGGACAACGCCGCCCGACCTCCAGAGGAGAAATCGACGCGACGCCTGCCGTGAGAGCGAAACTTCGACGCGCAGCCCTGCAGAACGACGCGCAGCCGGAAAACAAGCAGGAAAATCCACGCACAGACCCGGGACATCTGGTAATCCCCGCGATCCACAGAAAGAGACTGTCCGCGCGCCGCAAAACGACACACAACTTCCCCGCGTGGAAAATAACGACGCAAGTCCGTGTGTGCTGGGGAGAAATCGACGCACACACCATTTTTCCACGTATCTCTTCTTCTGTGGCCCTCTGAGGAGATTTTCCACTCCAAACCAGGTGCTTTGTGCTTGAAAGAAACTTTGTTTGCTTTTTAAAGACTTAAGACACTTTGGGGGTCATTCTGACCCCGGCCTGGCTGGAACCTCCAGAATACCGCTGCGCGGTCAAAAGACTGCCGCGGGTATTCTGAGTTTCCCACTGGGCGGGCGGGCGACCGCCAGAAGGCCACCCGCCCGCCCAGCGGGAAACCCCTTCCCACGAGGAAGCCGGCTCCGAATGGAGCCGGCAGAGTGGGAAGGGTGCGACGGGTGCAGTTGAAAAACACTGAAAATCTTAGTGGGGCCCTGTTAAGGGGGCCCCTGCAGTGCCCATGCCATTGGCATGGGCACTGCAGGGGCCCCCAGGGGCCCCATGACACCCGTTACCGCTAGCCAGGTTCTGGCGGTCAAAACCGCCAGAACCAGGCTGGCGGTAAGGGGGTCGGAATCCCCATGGCGGCGCTGCCTGCAGCGCCGCCATGGACGATTCCCCAGGGCAGCGGAAAACCGGCGGGACACCGCCGGTTTTCCGTTTCTGACCGCGGCTGTACCGCCGCGGTCAGAATGCCCATGGGAGCACCGCCAGCCTGTTGGCGGTGCTCCCGCGGTCGTTGGCCCTGGCGGTCCATGACCGCCAGGGTCAGAATGACCCCCTTTATATCACTTTTCAGTGATATCTCTACAAATTCCCATTGCAACTTTATTCGTTTTGACCTACAATTATCCTGATAAATATGTATACTTTTCTAAACACTGTGTGGTGTATTTTTGTGGTGCTATATGGTGGTATTGTATGATTTATTGCACAAATACTTTACACATTGCCTTCTAAGTTAAGCCTGACTGCTCGTGCCAAGCTACCAGAGGGTGGGCACAGGATAATCTTGGATTGTGTGTGACTTACCCTGACTAGAGTGAGGGTTTTTGCTTGGACAGGGGGTAACCTGACTGCCAACCAAAAACCCCATTTCTAACAAGAGTCAGGTGCTGAAAGGAGTGCTTCACCCAGTTGAGCTGGATCCATAGTAGGGTGGACCCCTGGATAGGAGGGCATGGCCAACAGTGCATGGAATGAGACATCTCCCTGAGAGCTCCAGCGGCCCAGGCCCTGTCCAACACCATCCTTCTCACCATTTGCACCCCTCACCCCGAAAAATGCCACAGCCCTATTCTCCTGAATGATGGGACACCTCCAGTGCTTTGAACGGCGAGCAGCTTGGCGTCTGGGAGGCTCGACGACGCCCAGGTCTCCAGTGATGCAACAGTCCAACATGGCGGGTGCCACCTAAGAGGCCGACCGGGAGGTGCAGAGGTGGGCCCACGCCGGTGGACGGGGAGCAAGAGAGGTGCCTCACATCCCGGAACGCCGACTGAAGACTTCCTGCCCCTCGCGGGGGCCGGGCTCCAACGATGGCGAGGGAACATGAGGGAAAAGGGGTGCAGCCCCTGCTGGGCTCGTTGAAGTGAGTCACATGGCAGTACGGGCCGGCCCCCATGAGATTGACCCAGCTGGTAGTGCTAGTGTGGACCCTCTCCCCGGGCACTGCGCGACCTGCCGGCAACTCCTGGGGCTCCTGTGCTAGAGGGCGGCCGAAAGACGTGATCCTCCTCTCTGTGCCCTGATCACACAATCAATCAGTATTTTGTTAAGCGCGCTACTCACCCGGAAGGGTCTCAAGGCGCTGGGGGGGGGTGCTACTGCTCGAAGAGCCAGGTCTTGAGGTGCTTCCTGAAGGTCATGAGGTCCTGGGACAGATGTAGGTTGACGGGGAGGAAGTTCCAGGTTTTGGCGGCAAGGTGGGAGAAGGATCTGCCACCGGTTGTGGTACGGTGGATGCGGGGGACGGTCGCGGGGGCGAGGTTGGTGGAGTGGAGCTGGCGTGTCGGGATGTGGAAGTTGAGATGCTTGTTGCGGTAGGGAGGTCCGGCATCGTGGAGAGCCTTGTGAGCATGGATCAGGAGTTTGAAGATGAACCTTTTGTTGACGGGGAGCCAGTGGAGGTCTCTGAGGTGGGCTGAGATGTGTTTGTGGCGAGGGAGGTTGAGGATGAGTCGTGCTGAGGCGTTCTGGGTGCGCTGTCATTTCCTCTGGAGCTTGCCTGTTGTTCCCGCGTAGAGAACATTGCCGTAGTCCAGTCTGCTGCTGACGAGGGCGTGGGTGACCGTTCTTCTGGTTTCAACGGGGATCCATCTGAGGGTCTTGCGAAGCATGCGAAGGGTGTTAAAGCATGAGAATGTGACGGCGTTGACTTGCTGGGTCATAGAGAGCGATGAGTCCAGTATGAAGCTGAGGCTGTGTGCGTGGGTGGTGGGCGTTGGGGCAGACCCCAGAGTGGCAGGCCACCAGGAGTCGTCCCATGCTGATCTGTTGGAGCCGAAGATGATGATCTCGGTCTTCTCCGAGTTCAGCTTGAGGCGGCCTGCTTCCATCCAGTTGGCAATGGCGTGAAGTCTGGTGTGGAGGTTGGTCTTAGCGGTTGTGGGGTCCTTCGTGAGAGAGAGGATGAGCTGAGTGTCGTCTGCGTAGGAGATGATGTTGAGGCCGTGGAATCGGACGATGTTGGCGAGCGGTGCCATGTAGACATTGAAGAGGGTGGGGCTGAGTGAGGATCCCTCGGGGACCCTGCAGATGGTCTTGGTGGCTTTAGACAGGAATGGAGGGAGGCAGACTGTTTGAGTTCTTCCAGAGAGGAAGGATGTGAGCCAATCCAGGGCTCTGTGGCGGATTCCGGCATCGTAGAGGCGTGTGCGAACAGTGTGGTGACAGACGGTGTCAAAGGCTGTGGAAAGGTCAAGGAGGATGAGGGCAATGGTTTCACCTTTGTCGAGCCTGCTCCTGATGTCGTCGGTGCAAGCGATAAGGGCAGTCTCGGTGCTGTGGTTCTTGCGGAAGCTAGACTGGAGGATGTCGAGTATGCTGTTGTCCTCCAAGAAGCGGTATAGTTGGTTGATGACTATCTTCTCGATGACCTGAGGACTAATTAGCAGCACTACAACAGGTGACTGGCTGCACTCAGTGGCGGGGCCCACCGTGAAAATCGCAGACCTCCCCAGGTCTCTCATTCCTACACCCAGGGACATCTATGATGACTCTGAGGTCAGTGGGCCCACAGCAGAGACACAGGCCCAGCTGGTTGGGCGTGCCACAGGGCAGGGGCGCCGCAGTCGCCCCCCTGGTTGCCACTTGCAGATTTTGAACGGGGTCCCTGGCCGCCTTGCCTATGTCTCCTGGGACCTCAGCGCCCACCGGCGCAAGGGATTGGGTGATCTGTGCCCATTCCCCAGGGCCCTTGGACTGATCAGAGGAGCGGCTGCAGGCCCACAAACCATGATCCATGCTAGCGAGCCTGCCCCATGTGACTGGAGGGGGCCCCCTTCCTCCTGTGTAAACTACCTATGGGGGCAGGCCCCCAGGAGGCTGACACCATCCGAGGATCCGATACAGGGAGGGGCCTCGACAGCACCTGAGTCACCCTTTGGGTTCTATTGGGGCCCCTGCCCTTCCGGGCGTGAGCAGCTGGGAATCTGGACCCCTTCCTCTTATCTTCTGAACTGATTGCTGTGGGCGGTGGGGGCCAGAGGTGGGGAGTCGGCTACGAACATCTGGAATTCCTCTCCTGTGTAACAGCCCGGACCTTCCCGGGACCCCACGCTCCTGCCCCCTCTCCCTTACTGGGATAATATTGGAGCACCGGCACGGTACGGCCCCTTCTGTGCTTCTCCAGAGCAGGTACAGATTGCCATTCAACACCGTTTGCTGCGGATCCACTCTGGCCTCATCAGCTGATATGGTTAAGCACGCCCGCAAAAGAGAACAGCCATTTAGGGGGGGCACGCTCGGAGGAGACAGACATAAAATCAGAGGGTGACAATTGCACCTGCCACAAGACCCCTGGCCTGACCCCTACACTACAAGACATCTTCCAAGCCATTAGATTCTCGCATGAGGCACTCAAAACAAAGATCGATGCTCTCGGAACAGACCTAGGTCTGCTACGAGATGATCATCAACGTCTTGCAGAAAGAGTAACGGCCACAGAAAGAGACATTGTAGAAGTAACTCCCTCCCTACGTACTGCAACGGGACGGATGAGCATCATGGAGACATGCCAAAAGAACCTGGAAGTCAGAGCAGAAGGCATGGAAAACAGAGCACGTCGCAACAATATTTGCGTAGTCAAGCTCTCTGGAAGGGCTGAGGGGCCTGACATGATGGCATTCCTAGAGCAATGGCTTTGCACAGAAGTGGCCCCTGAAGACTATCCTCTTTCTTTGCTTTGGAGCGCGCCCACAGGGTGCCCACAAGGCCCCTCCCAGGGGCCCCTTCACACTCCACAGTGGCTAGATTACTTCATTACAAAGACCGGGACCATCTCCTGAAGCAAGCAAGGTGACGAGGGACACTACCTGTTGATAACATCAAATTAGTGATCTTTCCCGACTTTTCCCGCGAGGTACTGCTCTACAGAGCCTCATTTCCCAAGGCCAAAAAAGATTTACGGAACTAGGAATATCATACTCAATGCAATACCCAACCCAGCTGCAAGTGGTCACTCCAGAATGTGCAAAACATTTCCAGTCGTTTGGGCCTGGATGGACCTACAGCCAAGGGCCGAGCACAGCAGAGAGCCAGGAACAAGACCTGTGAAATGCAAGGCACGGTGCGGATCTGGCACTGCTCTGGAATTTCCCAATGCTCCATCGCCAAAAGAGAAGCGTCAAGAGAGGCAAAGGATAGTCAAGGCTGTGACTTCACTAAGTGGCACAGGCTCTGGACAATCCTCACTGATTGGGGGGGGGGCCAGATAGCGAGGGCACTGACTCGGATAATAACTCCTCCATATCAAAAGCGCCGAGCATTATCCCACCCGAAATGACACCCAGAATGGTAGATGAACTGAGTTAGCACTGCTGGTCCGCGTTGCAGCCCAGGAGAGGATGGGTTAAGTCGGTCGTGCTGTGATGTGAGTCTGCTCAGAGAGGGCTAATAGAGCTACAGTAATAATAACTGAAAATAAAGGGCGACTTTATTCTCTACACCAGTCGGAGGGGTACTGAGCGGTCTAGACCCAGGGATTGACTGTTCAAACCCCCCAAGACTTTTGCAGTAAAGTTAAAATTGCATGAATGGTTTGGGCGGGAATAGATCCATTTCCTGTCCCAGGGCTGGGGCATAGGGAAAAGTTTTGTTTCAAGGTTATTTGTTCCATAATGTGGGCTTTCGTGAGTTGGAAACTACTTCTAACATTACTGCGCAGTGGTATGCCTGCAGTTCCTAGACCATAAGCAACATCTCTGCAAGGAGACTCCTCCATAGACACCAAATTACCATAGCAGCCCAAGAAAATTATAATTTAATTTCCTGACAAGTACGGAGCATACATACTATGGCCAAAAGATATAAGAAGTGGACTCATACCTGATTCGACGAGGCATACATATTGCGTTCCTCCGAGAGACACATCTCACGCCAAGGAGGGAAAGGGACTCCAACGACCATTGAGGGGGCAACTTTTCTATACCACATTCTCTGCTTATGCTAGGGACGTATTGGTCTGGGTCCAAGCTGGAGCTCCATTCCAGCACATAAACACAGTAATCAACCCAGAGGGCTGCTTTGTTGCTCTACATGGTAGATTGACTGGAAGGGATATCAACTTTGTGAACATTTATGACGTGAACCTGGATCATTCCTTTTTCCTGACAAATATAACAGCACGACTATCCCCATACCTAACCCAACAGGCACTTTAACTGTATAAGCGACTCTACACCTGATCTATCCAACTCCCCGCTTCAAGACTTTACCATATATCGCTCCCCCCATGCCTTCACAATGTGGCAATGGAACTGGAACCTTATAGACTCCTGGCGCGCTAGGAACCCCCAAAGCAGATACTACTCTCCCCCCTACATAAATTACACATGCGCCTTGACATGTTCCTAAGCACAACAGGTGTGCATCTCCTAGTTCACAACCTAGAATATTTGACCTGTACAATAGTCGATCATAATCCAATCTTCTTGTGCCTACGTTGGGAAATACCGTCCTCCAAGATTCCCACCTAATGACTTAAACCTGAAACTCTTGAGGACCCACAATTCCTAGAAGCCATTTGTACGCGAATGCAAGACTATTTCACCACAAACATTGGAACTGCCTCCTTCCTGCTGGCGGAGTGGGATGCGTTCAAAGCAGTGATCCGCAGTCATTGCATGGTGGAATCAAGCGGTGTCCGCGGAACACTGCTCTGCGAACTTACAGGTGCCGAGCGAGCACTTAGGGAGGCAGAACTAACCTTCTCTGAGCATCCAGAATCCCACTTAACACTGCTCAAAGCCAAAGGTTTGAGTAGCGGCACCCACCGAAAGACTCCACTCATTTGACTATAGAGCATACACCAAGGGGTCACATGCGGAGCGCGACCGCGCCAACCACTTACTAGCTTGGTTCACCAACCCTGCCAAGAGAGGCTCGCCCATAGTGGAGCTCACCTCCAGTGGGGTAGCTCTGCTGTATTCCCAGCCCAATATCAATGACTGCTTTGCCGACTACTGCTGAGACCTATACACCAGCAAAATCGCACGTCATCTCGGGCCTCCGTGACTATATCTCAGGAATAGACCTTCCCCGGCTATCCAACAAATAAGCTGAGGGACTGGGAATGGAAAACACATTAGAGGAAGTACTAGGGGCGATACGATCAAAGGCCTGGTGAGGGGTAAGGTACCACGTTCTGACAGGGTGCCGACAGAATTCTACGCCTTTTGTGAGACGGAACTAGTGCCCAGGCTGGTCGATCCATACAAGACAGCCAAAGAGACAGGAAGATTGCCACTAGCCACCAAAGAGGCGCTGGTCGTGCCCCTCCTAAAACCAGGGAAGTCAGCGGTGGATTTTAAAGCATACCGCCTGCTATCAATGCTAAATATAGATTATAAACTCCTAAGTAAAATATTAGCCAACAGATTACTCCGACTTATGACTAAGCAAATACACCCATATCGAGCTGGCTTTATTCCGGAACTGAACACAGAAATCAACATATGGTGATTACTGATGATCCTTGTGGCCGCCTTCTATGATAGGGAGCATGCTGCAATCTTGGCCATAGACATTGAGAAGGCCTTTTGACAGCCTTGAATAGAATTATCTATACGGCGTTATGCTCCACTTGGGGTTGGGTAGATCCTTTGTTAAGTGGACTTGGATTCTCTACACTGAACTGTTAGCTAGGGTTTGTATGGGGTGACTAATTTCGGATAGCTATGCAGCCAAGAGGGGCACCCGACAATGATGTCCGCTCTTACCTCTACTCTTGACGATTGCTATGGAGTCCTTGTGCAATTAGCACAATCTGGCACTACTTAAGGAGTCCTCAGAGTGGGCCCCACCGCGCAGAGGATCGCGCTTTACACTGATGACCTCCTGTTCTTCCTTAGCAACACAGAGGAAGACCTGGCCGGAGCCAGAGCAATACTAGAGAACTTTGGCGAGTATTTGGGCTTAAAAGTGAATCCGCAGAAAATCTGCCTTTTTTCAGTTGTGGAAGAAACCCTCTCCCCCGGAAACTCTGGGTCAACTCATTTGGGAACCACGTTGTCTCTCTTACCTCGGAGTCAAGGTCTATCATAAGGACGTTGATATATTTGAAGGGAACCTGAGTCTTGCCACTAGGAGTTTGAAGACGCACATGGAATTTTGGAAAACGCTCCCTCTCTCATGGTGGGTCAAGTAGCTATCCTAAAAATGATAGTCCTACGCAAATTCCTGTACTTCTTTGTAACGCTCCCCCTCTGGATTTCCTGATCATTCTTCACAGAGCTTAACTCGACTATAAGATCTTTCCTTTGGGGTACTGGGTGCCGCCGCTTAGCCCTGGCCACATTGCAACGCCCTACTACACAGGGAGGGCAGTCCCGGACTTTGAATCTTACTACTTGGCAGCCCAACTACAGTGGTTCACATAGTGGGAGGCTGCTAGACAGGCCCCTGCCAGACTTAGGGCCCCCATGGTCCCACCATTGAAAGACCTGGCGTGAACCCTGCTGCCAATTAAGCATGTCCCAAAAGCTACCTTTAGAGAGTTCATGGTCATTCGGAAGTGTTGAACCCTCTGCCTAAGAAAAACTACCACCCAGGTTCCATATTCCCCAGACCTCTCCCTTAGAATGTTACACTTTCTCCCCTACAGCGGAGACTGGAGGGGGATTCAGGAATGGGTGAAAGCTGGGATTACTATGGTGGGCGTCCTTTATAGAGACTACATATTACTCCCCTTTGAAGATCTAAGAAGGGACTTTGACTTACCCCAGGGCCATTTCCTACTATAATGGTCAGTGGTAGTGGGTGTACGCTGGCACTGGAGAATGGGATGTTCTGAACCCAAGGCCCTCCAAAGCTGTTGTTATATAGCTTTATCAACTGGTACATTCAAAGCCATTACCTGCCTATATTACTCACTGCAGACAGATTCCCTTCACTCACTAGAAACATTAAGGACACAGTGAGAGCACGACTTGGGAACCCTAATCCCTTAGGCAGCCTGGGAAACCATTATGGAGTGCACCCCGTAAGTCTCTAGAAATGCACGCTTTAAACTGATCAACTTCTACTTTCTTAATAGAGCCTACCACACCTCGGATAGAATCCACAGGCATTTCGGAGTTGTAGATGCCTCATGCCACAGGTGTGGTAAAGTGGGTGCCAACTTTATTCACATGATATGAGCATGCCCCCAACTGTTTGACTACTGGGAGGGGGTTACTTGCACATTAGTAGAAATAACGGGCAAAGAGGTTCCCCTACCCCAGGCCACTGTTTCCTACACAGGTTTTCCCATACTTCCAAGATGAAGGTGCGCAGCAAATTTCAAGACCTTGGTCTCAGTGGCCAAACAAGAGATTACCCGTCAATAGAAGGACCGGTTGGGGCCCCGACAGACAACCAGGCATACAGAATTAGTAAAATGGGCAGATTGTGAGGGAACACTCCTCCTGAGAGAGGCAGGACATGGAATTGGCACATTAGACACCGCTTGAGCCTGGGAGACACTACTAGATGCACTGAAAAACCCTGCTCTGTCCTCGCGGAGACCTCCCCAGAACCCCCCCCCCACAGAGAACCAACCCCACAGGCCTCTATTACTTAACTGTCAACATTAGCAGGACTCTACGATTCAGCTTACTCCTCTTATCCCTGCAGGATAGCATTCACGCAATAGTGTCAAACTGCCCCATGCACTATAAAATATGAGGCAGCTTTCTTCTTCCGACTCGGGAACATTGGGGAGGGAGGGGGAGTAATGATCACCAGCCTGTGAATTTCCAATTGCCACACTAACACTGTACCTCTTTATACCCTCTCAGAATATTCCAGTCTTGAAGTAACTTTGTTGTATGTTGCGATAAAACTCAATAAAATCTGTATGCAAAAAAAAAAGGGTGGACCCTGGGACATCGGGATTAAAAGGCCTCAAACTCCTCGATTGGGCCCAGTAGCCCCCATAGCCCCATGAACAGGGCTCTGACACACATAATCTTAGGTGATCTAAAACCAGACTATACATCATATTAACAAGCCCCTACTGGCGACTTGTGCTGCCCTAGCTTCATTTTTTTTTACGTTAAGAAGGCCATTTCCCTGCACCATATTTACAAAGTGGTGCAATGCATGCATTGCTCCACTTTGTAACCCCTTGCGCCATATTATGCCTTTGCCAGTCATAACGTATGCAAAGGGGGGTGGGGGGTGTTCCCCCGCAGTGATGCCGAAAAAATGGCACTTGTAAATGAAATTTACAATATTTCACTGCGACATTTTTTCCATAATTATTAATGCCTGCCCAAAGCAGGTGTTAAAGTGATACTCCTCTGTTGGCCTATGGGCCTCCCTGGGCTTTGCTGCCCTGGTGCCAACATTTTTAGTGTCAGTTCAGCAAAGTGCCACAACAGCGCCCAAAATGTTGACGCTGTTGTAGTAACGACGCCCATGTTGCACAATATTGTAAATATGGCGCAACCATGATGTAATTAGGCGGTCGCAGGGAGATGCATGAAAAGTGGCACACCAGGACCGATGTGCCACATTCTTGTAAATATGCCCCTTAGAGTCCAGATCTAGCACGTCCAGAGGATGATGGTAGGGCATACTGTGTGTAGCTCACAAAGCCATCATAAAATACATCCAACACCCGCTATATTCCAACTGAGGAGTTTTACACCATGGGGGTTTAGCAAGGGATCATCAACAGAGTCTGCTTTCTCGATATCCAATGATAGAACCCATGGAACTGGACCATCCCCAGGGACACTATCCACTAGGGATTTTACAAGCAGTTTCTAGAATAGTACTTGGTAGGGTGAATACACAAATATAACTGGCACCTGTTTCAGGCGTTGATGATAATACAAGTGATGGATCTTATACATACTGCTCACTGGAGTGTTAAGGATCCAACCAACAATTGTGTTCTTATAAACCTCGGTGAAGTTGACCGCCCCCAGAATGAAACTTGCGGCCTACATATCATATATATTGCTTTGGATTAGGTGCATTCATTGCGTAACTACTAACCTTTACTGCACTAATCCACCATTTGAAAAATATATATTTCTATAATTTTGACAGTGCTAATCAAAAAGTTTTATTTTGTAATTTTAGACTTTGACTCACTTCTAGAACGCCATAGCTCCCTGGTATCGTGCTTTGAAGCCGTATCGGGCATGTGTGGAAGGGAAATGCATAGTATGAAAATAAAAAAAGAGATAATATTAGAGGTGCTTTCGAATATAATGAGTTTAAATTGAAAGTGTTAGATTTTTTTTAATTTGTGGCAATGCCTCTTTAAATTGTAAAAAGAAAAAACTGCAGGCCAAAACAAAAGCAAGAAGTGATGCACAGTGAATCCACACCCCTTGTGTGAAAGACTTCCTGAATTAAATTCGCAGTGGTTGGTCAGCGGCGCTCCAAAATCCTAGGCCGAGACGCTTGTCGGTGGGGTCGGGTAGGGAGGGGCAGCGGGAAGGGGGCACGGCTGCACTTCTCCTGACGGCCCGCGGTGGGAGTCTGACTCCAAGGGTCTGCTCTCGGAGCTGCGAGAGCGTGAGCTCTTTCCTCGCCGTTACTGCACTCCAGGCGGCAGCTGCGAAGGGTTATGTGAGGACAGTGTCTGGGGCCGCCGCTGCTGCTGCTGCTGCTGTCGCCGCCGCTGCACGGGCTGCCGCTTCAGCTCTGTCAGACCCCGCTTCATGGGGACTCCTCTGAAGCCAAGGCGGGCGGCCACCTAGCAGTGCGGCCCCTCTTCAGGAGAATGCCATTGTACGTCCTTCGCACTGGTAAGACGGATTTTATATCTCTTCTCACTCCCGACAGCACCTTCCAGTTTAACCCCTCCGACATTCAAAGGCACGTTCAAAACATAACCGCCTGTCGGGCGGCTGATTACCAAACCGCTGCGCGTGAGCAAACTTCCTTCATAATTTATTGACGCTTTTATTCCAAAATAAGTATACCGTGTGCGGGGACCGAGAAAAGTTGTTTTTTGGGATGTTATGCTTACGATGGGATCAAATATTCAGACGTCCTTGAAAACAAAAACACGAACAGCACTCCATTAATTGTAGCGCGACGATTATCGTACAGTAAAATAGAACATGTAAAATAGTCGTGCATTGTGTGTGGTGCTCCTGTTGAAATGATAAGCGATGCATTAATACATTCTGTGTGAAAAGGGTTTTAAACATTTCATGATAAAAATCTTGTGAAGTGCGACTTAACTTGCTGTTTGGTGCATTGTTTACCAGATTTCGGTAGTATTCTATCTATCTATCGGTTTGTCAAAATTGCTTTAAATATAATGACATAATCTTGTGAGTAGGAGCCAAAATCTTCTCATGCAACTCCTTTAACTGAATTTTCGTATACATATATATATATGTGTGTGTGTATTCGGAGCAGGTCGGAGTAGGGCACGTTTTCTATCAAAGATATGCATCTGTACTTCAGAAACTCGATGCGTTTAACTGTTCTGCCCTCTTCGAAAAATAAAATGTTATTTTTAGAACGTGAGTAAGTGTTGGCAAACAGAAAACTTTACAGATTAACGCATAATAAAAATGAACAGGCGCAATAAAGCGTCCATTTCATTTCTTGAAGATTTGGGGAAATATTTTTCGGTGATACAGCGGAGTTAGCTTGTTTTAAGACATCTTCATTGTGGTCATGTGCACTCGCGCTATCCCCACTCTGAGGTCCTCGTTTACAGGGCTTCTGACGCGTTTTCCGCCGCTTTCTACGTTCTCTCCCTTTCTTTACATAGACTCTCACCTTTAATACCTCACCGATGTTTTGACACTTATTTGCAAACGGCAGGTTCCGAGACTCTTAAAGTGAAAACGGTGTGACTAAACTAGCTCCGTTTTCATTCCAGCTTCTGCACTGTTGCTGTGGAAAACTTTTCTACATCACTTAGTTGACGCAGGCGGAGTTTCAGCCTCTTCTCCTTGTTTTTATTTGTAATATGTCAAGCACGTGCCTGTAATATTTTTAAGATATATACGTAATAGAAAATAAAAATATACACTCTGGAATGAAGGAACACCAGATCTATTTTTGAAGCGTGGTCTGTGTCCTGTGGGTTCTAAAACTAGTTGTTTTAGCTGCATGCCGGGGTCATCCCGTTTTCTCCCAAAAATTGACGGACAATAATATCTTTGTTTTAGTCCAAATAGTGGTATTGCAGTCTACTTTACAGTGCATTAACAAAAACCTTAAGGTGAAAAGGCTTGTGGTACAGTGTGTGGGCACCCGCTGTCCTGTGTAATGGCCAGTTTTAGGGAATAATCTGCCCAACTCTGTTTCCTAACAAATAATGATCATGTAACACCTTTTGCCCACGTCACAGGTCCACCCCTCCTCGAAACCGGTGCTTGTCTGACCACGGACATCTTGAATTCCAGCTTTTTGGGCCTCGGAATAAATTATTCGGAAATTCCTTCTCATGGTTTTACAGTGCTATTGCAGAAAATGTAACACATGTAAAAGTAATCTAAAGTGTCATTGCACGAGTATGCTACCCATGGTGTACGCCATTTTGATCCCGTGGAAAAACTCCCCACGTTAAGTTTTTAGGGACAGTCTATTCCAGGAGGCAGTAAACACATTTTATAGCTCCAGGCTTATTCTGTTCTAGATAAATCATGTTACTCATCGGACTGGTGCATTCACTTCAGGGCTGTTGTTGACACGAAGGTGAGAGGTTAAGGAAATCCCGTAGCATCTACCTATGTTTTCATGCTTCTGAGGTAGATTCAACATTGGTACCATTGAGTTTGGGGCAGTAATCCTTATCTGAAGAGCGCTCTGTAGCTATGTCTTTTATGTTATGTTACCTGATTGCTGTGCAGTGTGAGGCCTGGTTGGGACTGGATTACAGAAATAAGAATGTAATGGGGACGGGCTAGCGACATGTAATTGGAACAGTACACTTTGCAGTTTTTGCATTTCACCTACTTACATTCTGAGTCACACGGGTATTTACGCGATTTGTCCAAAATAAAACAACTTTGTGTTTATGTTTAGCAGCTGAAGCCCAATTTAGGGGAAACAAAAATAGGTTGTCATTCCAGGGGACAACTTAAACAGGGTCGATAGAAACTGGAACGGCATGCGTTTCAGGGCTTTGCCGAATCGCTACTTCATTCACACATTATGGGCACCGCTTTTTTTTTACGAGGGAGGGGCGGTGTCTATAACACAGACCACAGGGATCCCCTTTGAGAAAAGTTTGAAAGTATGGATAGTGGGAATATCGAGTGAAGAGATCCCAACGAAATATTGAAAATACTGTGCAGCCCTGGTTAGAAGTACTGTAGCGCTATGAGAACGGGATTCATGGCTGATCATACTTCTTATACATACTAGGGGCATAATCCTAGGGCGTTTTACGAGGAAAAAAAGAAACAAACAGAGCGGAGGACCCATGATTCCAAGCTAAGCAACTCTGCCACCCAAACAAAACCACTGGTCCGTCCTTATGTTGATAACCAAAATGATTGTAATATAATGATTAGTCAGTAAGTCATTAAGTCATTTGTCTTGGTGCCTAGGTCTATAAGGAAATGAAAAGTATTAATGTGCTTCTTCTTTGGGGAGTTAAACACGTTTTAGTTTCATGACAAGAACTGTTATTATAGAAAAAGTATACCCATATCAGTTGCTTTCCACCCAAAAATTATGTATGCAAAATTTGCGTCTCCTCTTCTGATTCCTATTATCTAATGCTGTAATACTTTCACTGATCTAAATAAATGATTAGGGGTGAAAATGGCCGTCCCATCATACTCCTAGGCGAAGTGTGAGACCGAATATTCCCTGGAAGTCACATAGTGGCTGTCAATAATTTGATTGTGCTTGTTTAAATAAGCATCTTTGCCTAAGAACCCCGATTAGAAACAAATCTCAACCCTGCTCGCAACATCTTTATCGTGGTGTGCCCAATCTTGATCTTTCCTGGCTTCCGCCTGAAGTCCTGCCTTTGATAATTCTGCATGGTCAATGCCCAACTCTAGCACTTCATGGGTGTCAGCCTTAAGGAACTGCCATTGTGCACTTAGCTCTGAAAATGATACTGGAAGCCAACTCTTTTAAGCCTAGATAAAAACTCCCCTTATCCATTCAGGACTGGAAATCGTACCCAGTAGCACATTCTCTACTCTGGCAGTCTTAACCAGCAATAATAACCAGCAGTACTCAGAATCTGGGTATCCCCAGTAGAAAGAATTAATTCACCTTAAGGTACCTATCTTCACCACTTGAATCCCCACCAATAGTTTGTAGGCTCACCTTTCAGATTCCTGATATACAACTTGTAGAAACTGGACATTCATTAGAACCTCTTGTGCCATTTCAGACTTGATCTGTCTCTGAAGTTGCTTCAGTTCTAAAATAAAGGGTGTTATAATGTTATACCACTGCTAAAGGAGTAAATGCTGGAGTGATACCCATTATTATGGCCTCTCTCTCTGCCATTCCTGGTAGGAGGCAATCCCTTACACTTGGTGACCAACTCGAAGCACCAGGGACTCTTCTCCTTAATCAACCCTGGTCCTACTTCCGTCTGATTTGACTTGGATTTGGGGATCCTGATCCCTTTCTGTCTTCCTCCACCTTACAGTGCTCAATTTGTATGTCACTGCTGCCATCCCCAAGCCATAGTGCTTAGAAAGTGGTTCAGGCATACCATTTGTATCTTTGCCTAAAAAATCATATCTCCACTTCCCCTTATCCGGTTGTAACAATCTCGGCACCTTTTCCTCATTTAATATTTTTTTTGTTATTTAAATTGGTGTGGGAAATTCGTTGTATTCTTCACAACTTTACAATTCTTGGCACTCCTGGAACTTACACAGTCTATGGGGAACTGCCTTCTGCTTGTGCAACAGCTACCAGGAGTATAGCAGAGTTTCTTTAAGAACTGTGGCCCTCATTACAAGGCTGGTGGTCTTAAGACCGCCAGCCTTGCGATGGCGGTCGGACCGCCCCATTATGACCCTGGCTTATTTGCCATGGTCATACCACCAACACCGCCAGGCTGCAGCCAGCCTGCAGCCTGGCTGTCCCGGTAGTTGTAATCTGCCATCGCGCAGTTCACTGCCCAAATTATGGGCAGTGAAATGTGCGACAGGTGCTGCTGCATCCAACGCACCTCAACATTGCCGCCGGCTTGATTACTAGCCAGCTTCAATGCTGTGGTGAATTTTCTGCTGGGCCAGCGGGCAGAAATGCTGTTTTAATCCGCTGGCCCAGTAGAAAACTCCTAATAGGGTGGCAATCATACCGCCAGCACTGGTGGTTCGATGGTGCCCGCGGCTTTGGTAGTCTTTGGAAAAAAACACCGAAGTTATAATGAGGGGCTGTGTTTTGGACTAACCAGATTGAGATTTATTAAGGTCGTAGGGGTCATCCTCCAAATTTATAACCCCGTTTTTTATGGCAGGGAAGAGATAAAAGCCAAGTAAGAAAATCCAAATGTGGATTGAGTAGGTGTTCCAACTACTAGCAACACAATTCAGAGACAAAAGTAGTAGCAAAGGGGTAAAGAACTTGACGAAAAATAAGGAAAGGGTAGCATTATGGTGCACATAGTACTTGGAAATACCTCCTTATACATGACTCTGAGAAAGCAGCTGGCATCAAATGAGGGCACTGTACTTCATTTTGGTTGGGAAGCTTTGAGAACATTCATTGGATAAATCACTATCTTGGAAAGAGCCCATCAAATGCCTTCTCCACATCTCCCTTTCCTGAGACTCATGACATTCTTTTGGCACCCAAAGAAGAAGCACCAGTTTATCATTCTTTGGCTAGTACTGAATTTCTAGCAGTCCACGCACTCATGATACTCCCCTCCAGATGATTGCAAGTGCAGAGATGCCAGTGAAGTCTAGGCAACATGATACTTAACAGACATTTAACCACATGCTGAGCAGGGCTTCCAGCAACATGCTACATGAGAGCGTGAGAAGTGCTCCTTTTTCTCTTAGAGTTGCTTAAACTCTGGTAAGCTCTCATCACAGTTATTAGCATTGGCAGGATTCTCAGCACAGATGTAACAGCTGGTCATTATGGAACCTTAAAAACATGCATGAAGGCACCTTAAAGTGTCTCTTATCCCATAACTATTTCAAAATGGCAGCATTTCAAGTTGCTGAGAAAAGCTGCAGTAACTTTGAATGCCTTGTCAGAGCTAGCCGGTGAAACATTAAATCTTCAGAATTTACTTGCAGAGATGAGGGTAGGAACTTCTTTCCTCTTGCCAGATGGAGAGATAAGGCATATTCTTCCAAGGTTTCAGCATATTTTACTGCAGGGGTCTCCAACCTTTTCTGTAGTGAGAGCTACTTCGGATCAGTGAAAATGATTGTGAGCTACTGAAGGCTAACCAACTCCCTTATTGTTACCAGATGCCCCCAAGCCCAGCTTAATTGACCTTAAGCCTAATGTCCATAGAGCTATATACTATGGTTTGAACAAAATACTTTGACTAGGTGCACTATGATAGGGCTGCCATGTGTGCCATTGAGAGCATTGTCTTCGGCAATGTATGAACATGTGTGCTTATTAATGGGATATAGGTGTACAGGTGACAGAGACTATATTGTAGGTACCTGTGACACAGGACATACGTTTTACCATATGTGGCACTGTTACATGTATAACACAAACATACAACCATTTTTTTTTTAATTGGAGAAATTTAAAGTGTAGAAAAATGTTCTGCAAAAAATAGTCAGAACATTTTGCTGCACTTTCAATTTCTCCCACTTAAAATAAATGCTGTATTTTTCACTTATCAATATGGCACGGTTGAGAAAATTAAACTGAAGAGTTAACTTTGTTTACATGGATTCCATAAAATTCATCATTTACATTTTCCCCCATTTCCAAGAGTCACATTTACAAACACCAGGCATCTTGTTCCCAGTGGCCTGTAGACATAATGCCATATTTATGAAAGAAAAATATATTTGTTTAAATGCGACACATTGTAAGTGAAAATACATACTTCATAAAACATTAATGCTTAAATGGCTTTATTAAAAGTAGAGAAAGACATTAAGACTTGGGGCCTGATTTAGAGTTTGGCGGGCAATTTACTCTGTCACAAACATGACAGATATCTCATCCGCTGTATTACGATTTCATAGGAAGCGTAATACAACGGACGGGCTATCCGTCACATTGGTGATGGAGTAACCCCATCCACCAAACTCTAAATCAGGTCCTTAATGTTTCATAGAACATTTTTTTCTACACTTTAAATTTCTCCTACTTATTGAAAAAATTACTATTTTCCAGTTATAAATATGGCTCAGTGTCTATTGACCACTGGAAGCAAAAGACCTCCTTTAAGTGAAGAGTGAATCATTAAGGTGACTTTCATTTTAATTTTCTCCCATTTCATGGCATTCAGAAACATCGTTTTGCTGTTGCACTCTACTACTGAGTCGACAAAGACTTTTATTTAGAATTTAAATACTTCAGTTCTCACCTCTGCGCTCCAGCTTGGCCCATAAATCTGACTGAGCACAGCTCATTATCAGGCTCTGCTACCTGCAGCCTCATGATAATAATGTAAAGTAAACACAGCCTTCCCTTAACTTTAAAAGAACATGTGACCCTTTGCTTATTTAAAAATTAACTCAAGGCTGTGAGCTACTCTGAGGGTTCCTGGGAGTTACTGGTAGCTCATGATCTACTGGTTAGAGACACCCGTTTTACTGGAAGTTGAGCAGACTGGGTTGATTCGCCTGATCAGCATATCTGTGGTGCAAAAAGTGATGCTCCGAAAGGTGACCCCAAAAGGGGAAGAAAGGGGGAATGTGCTAAATTTGAACTCTTAGGTACAGCAAGGGACACTTTGAATCCTTTTATCAGACGTCAGATGTCTTTAGGACTTCTATGACATAATATGACCAACAAAAAATATTACAATAATAAGATATCTCAGGAAAAATATCAAGGATAAAAATCTCAACTTTCTATACTTTCTGTGGAAAGCACAAAAATATAAACTACAACATTTTTGTAGACCAACATATTTTCTTTAAATAGGAAAAAATATCAGATTTTAATTATTTACCATTATATTTACTTTAACAAATATATGACCATAAAAGATAATAATATAGTTACAGGAATATATACATGTGATATAGTAAATCTAAAAATATATTTTATACATTTAAAAAATAAAATAAAAATACATATTTTAAAATAAATATAGAAAATAATGTAACAGGAAAACCAAAATATAAAAATACTAATAAAAGTTACACATATATCACTGTTAAAATAAACACATAAAGTAGCATTCTTAAAATAAAAAAAATATTTAAGATGTATTATTCCAATAAAACTAAAATATACAATAATAATAAAATTAAAACCTAAATAACTTTCAAAATGAAATTACAAAAACTATATGATAAAAAATTAAAATAAAAAACTACTTAGACTTTAGGGGACTCAAAATAATATTTAACCTAAGCAGAAGTTTCCAAAATGATGACCTTTGGAAGCATCACACACATTGACTATTCTCACTCCAACCTGGACAACTGTGGGAACTTGTTGGATGTTGGAAGGGTCAGATTTACTATTCTCACACTGCTCCAACTTGAACAACAGTAGGGTAAGGGTTAGAATTGGAAGATGTCAGATTTACTATTGCTTCTCCAACCTCAGCAACATTGGGAAACATTTTGGGCTTTGGATGGGTCACATTTACCATTACCACTCTAACTGGACCAACAGTCAGGAAAGTGTTAGACTTTGGAGGGATCTGATCTACTATTACCACTCCAAAGTAAATAACAGTAGGTAAAGTATTGAACTTTGGAGGCGTCAGCTTTACTACTCCCACTCCAACTTAGGCAGCAGTAGGAAAAGTGTTGACATTTGGAAGGGCTAGAGTTATAATTGCCACTTCAACCGAAGCAACATTAGGAAAAGTGTTGGACTTTGGATAGGTAAAATTGACCATTTCCACCACTCCAACGTAAGCAACAGTAGGAGAGTTTTGGACTGTTGGGGTAGTCTTTAGATTTAGTATTTCCACTCCAATCTGAGCAATAGCAGGGACAGTGTTGGGCTTTGCAAGGGTCAGAGTTACTAGTCACACTCCACCCTGTGGAACTGTAGGGAAATTGTTGGACTTCCCCACTACAAACTGAACAACTGTACGGATAGTGTTGGAGTTTGGAGGGATCAATAATATTTCCACCTGAGAAACAGTAAGTAAGCTTTTGAACTTCACAGTAAAATTGTTGGATTTTAGGGGTCAGATTTGCTATACCCACTCCTGCCTGAGCAACAGTAAGGAATGTGTTGGACTTTCAAAGAGTCAGATTTACAGTTCCCTCTCCGACCTTAGCAAGAGTAGGTAGAGGAAGTGCTGGACTTTTAAGATGACATATTTACTACTAACACTCCAACCTGAGCAACAATAGGGGAAGTGTGGGACTTTGGAGAGGTCAGCTTTACCATTCCCAGTGCAACTTAATCAACAGTAGGGAAAGTGTTGGACTTTGGAAGGATCAGAGTTATTATTCACACTCTTAAATTTAAAAAAAACAACTAAGTATAGATACAAAATAAACCAAAATTATATTTTAATAAGTATGCTATAAATATGTATTATTTCTAGGATTATATAATTGATGCAATTAATTAAAATGCATTAAGATTGCAACATCAAAAAGTGTTTACCAATTTTAAACATTAAAAGGTTATGTTTAAAACGCTTTACACCATACAACTCTTAAAGCTTACAAGCTCGCACACAATAAATTAAAAAATCTTAATACTATAAAATGAATTGTTATATAAAAGTACCAAACATAATCCATTTAAGGAATATACAAATATTTTGATTCATTAAATCATCTGGATAGTCAATATTCAAATGAAAATCTACATTATAAATAAAATAATTTACATAAGCATTAAGATTACAATTTATCAAATAAACTACAGTGAATTATGAGAATAATACTTTTAAAACTTTCTACGTCACTTACCTACAAACCCAACACCACATCAATAAAAAGTCAAATCAATTTTTTACAAAATATTAACAAATATTGTCAAAGCAAAAAATACTAGGCTAAAACCAATTACACATAGCTAGAATAAAAATAAAAATAACTTATAAGTAAAAAGGAATAAAAAATAACAAAATAATTTAAAAACGACATAATATGCAATGAGTGGGGGTAGAGCTGATTGACATGAAGTGAACTGAACCGCTGCAGCATCAATCCTTGCCAAGCCCAGGACATTTTTCTTGATCCTGCTGTTTTGACCGACTCTGTGAATTAAAATGCACCCCTGATGACCCAGGGACAGAGAGCGAGTACTACACAGCCAGCAGACGAGACAACTGCACGGCAAATCCCCAGCCGGATTGCGATCAACAGACCACTGTGTGCTGGCTAGATAGCAACTGGGGCCTATGTGGACTAACTGCTGGCGCTGGGCGAAGGTGTGGCATCTGGGACCAGTTTGACGGGAGATGTTGCCTATGGCTTGAGGCCCAGGGGACGTCCTGTCACCTGCTCCGCATTGGTGGTGGACCACTAAGGAGGAGTTTCTGGCAGCAGAGTGGGAGGCAGCCCTGAGGACTAAACGGATGGGACCTGCCTGGTGGCCGAGGTGAGGCCTTGATCTTCACTGCCTGCTCCTTACGGGGCCTATGCTCCCTGCCTGCTACTAATTATACAGGGACCCCACAAAGGGATGACTGCCGTGGTGGAGCACTGACCCCTGAGGGTAGGGCGGTATTAGTAACGACTGCTGGCTCAACGTCACTCCCGCCCATCTGTGTACAGGATCCTAGTATGCACACTGGAGAGCCTCTGCCAGGCCTGCGGGGATGGAGCCCACATTGCTCGATGGGAGAGAGTGCTCATTGTGAGGACCGCCTTGGGGGCCCCTGGAGACCGTCTTGCTGAGCAGACTACTTGGCCTTCCAACCCTAGAACTTTGATGGATCAACACTGGCATTGCTTTGCACCTCTTGTTTGCAGAAATGGGAAGTGCCTCAGCACGCCATAGGACGGAGGCCCATGATGATGTCTTGCCTTCTGGTGCATCCTGCTGCATCCTAGCGACGCTGGACTCAGAGATTCTACTGGTGATTCACCTGTTGCTTCTGATTGCATCACCTGGGCTGGAACCTTTCCATCAGCAGCACAGAGTATCACCTCATTCCCGGCTCTGGTACCCTTTGAACTAGGGAGGAATATATAAGCTTGTCACTTGTACTAAATGTGTACGGCTCATCCTGTGGCACTGAAGTCGATGGCGAGTGGCACCAGAGGGCACATTGGGGCACACTTACAAAGCTAAGGAGGATCCCCCCATTGTCCCCTTTGGTGAGAGAGAAAAGTGCTTCTATCCCCTGGCAGGGATCGCACACAGAGCGGGCCCCCATACAGTGGGATAAACAAGACGCTATCCTTGCTGCAGTCACCTCCACTCGGGGGACGCTGGAAACCAAAATAGACTCTGTGGCAGTGGATCTAAGCCTCCTTCACCCTGATCATAGGAAAGTGGCAGACCATGTTCAGGCTGTTGATGCCACTGTAGCTGACCTGGTCCCTGCCTTGAAATAACATTCAACCTTGATTCACGGTATGTCTGACCAGATCTGTAACCTTGAGACCAGGTTCGAACATCAGGAGAGCAGGGCACTCCGCAATAACATTAGATTAGTAGGCCTTTCTGAACGCATTGAGGGGCGGTTTGATTAACTCCTTACTGGAGGACTGGTTACAGGAGGTGGTAACCCCAGGGAGCTTATCCAAATTCTATGCATTAGAGGGAGCTCCGAGCATGCCTGGCCCCTGCCCTGCTCTGGGTGTGTTTCCCCCACTCATGATAGCCTGGCTTCTGCATTTTTGATACTGAGCCTATGTATTACTGCAGGCTCATACTACAGATTTTTATTTAGTGGAAAATGTCAAAGTCTCTATTTTCCTAGATTGTATGGCCGCTGTCCAGAAACTTAAAGCTTTGTTTCTTACAGTCAAGAAACAATTACGTGAGCCTGCTCTCCCCTATGCATTGCTCTTTCCTGCCAATCTCAGAGTACAACAAGATGATAAATCACAATTTTTTTTATTCACTGATAGAGGCATGGGAATTGATTGATGCCTATGCTGGTGACAAAACAGAATCTGGAATGGACAGTGCCCATGTCTCTGATACCCGCACCATCCTGCTTAGAATCACTCCACAAATGGTGAAGGGATATGTCTAATGGTGAAATTGTTTTCATTGTTGAGAAGTATTGGTCTGGTTGCAGGGGAGAGGCCGGAAACTATTATTTGATACATCCAGGAGGAACTACTGTTCCCACTACTGTCTTCTTCGTATCATCAGCACTTGGGCTCATCAAGGGGATCCAAACTGAATATGGACTTCATGTGGTGGTCTCCCTCTAACTCAGACTCTCATTATGATCATGTGAGATCTACTGGAGAAGTGTTTACACTCTGGTTTTCTGTTGTTTCATGGAGCACTGTGGTACGATGGTCCAGGGGAGGGTACAGTTGGGATGTGTTTAGGTTGTTTTTGGTTTGGTTTCCGTTTACTGTAGGGTGATTGGCCTGCCTCTTTACCTAATACTGCGGTGGGACATGAGGCGGGAGGTTCGGTGAATGGGAATTTCAGCTGACAAAAACCTACCTTTATGACTAGCACTCGTTCCACTGTTAAGGTGATCACTTGGAATGTGCGGGTCTTAATTACCTCTCCAAAAGACACAAAATTCAAATGTATCTTAAGCAGTGGAGAGCCCAAATAACCTTTCTCCAGGAGACTCATTTGACAAAAGAGGGAGGATTGGCAATATAAAAGCACTGGAGGGTAAAGATCTTTGCTACCTAGGCTGCATTTGCGTGAGTGGTACTGATATGGGTCTTCCTCTGGACCTGCATCCTATTACAGATTGAGATTTTAGATTCCGATGGCCGCTATGTACTCCAAGCAGGAAAATTAGATGGCACAGACATAGCACTGACCAACATATATGCTCTGAATGCAGGACAGTCGCCCTTTGGGGACTGGTTATAATTTCAACTGTCTAGCAGACCTCACCTTTGATAGATCCCTCCCACTTCTACCTACGTCCCCAGCCCATAAAACTGTATGATTATTGGATAGATGGAGGGATGGGACTCTTTGACATGTGGAAGGACAACACTCCGCAGTGTGACATTTACTCTTTCTATTCGGGCACGCATGACCTTTCAATTTGCCTGGACATTTTCCTCTGTTCCCCCATTGTTTATAAGAGAGCCTAGGCAATTGAGACCTTGGCAAATACATATTCCGATCACAGTCCATTGCTGTGTCCTTAGAGTTGATGAAGACCAGACCCTGCATTGTGGCTTGAGAGCTAGATACCACAACTCTTGACGACCCAGTGTTTAAAGCTACTTTAGGGGCTGTGAATAGCAACTACTTTGTAGGCAACACGGGCACTGCCTCCTCTCCACTGGTGGATGGGAAGAATTTAAAACAGTTGAGCGAGGTCATTGCATTTTGGCTATGGTGAGGACCGGCGCCCGGCTCCATGTGGAGATCCTGGCCCAGGAGCGGCTTGGAGTTCCCTATTGAGGGCACACCAATATCCTGGGATAGACTGCAAGACAAAATGGAATAACTTCTGGGAATGGTTGAACACCTTAGCTAAACAGCGCCCATTTAGAACATGATAAAACTGGTATGCTGCTGGCATAGTTGGCATTGCTTGTTCGCCAGGGTAACCAAAGACTCCAAGTGGGGGAGCGACATAGTTTATAGCTAGGCTGAACTCAATGTGATCTTCTTATACTATTACCTCCTCTCTCAATAGTTGTTTGGTCACATCCTCCACCCAAACACTCACAAAATATGTACGGGCAGTGGGTACACAGAGACTACCTTTGGCAGTGGCTGCTTCCCCGGTTCCAGGGATAAGACGGGCTACTAAGGCATTAGCCAGGGACAAGATCCCCGAATCGGGAAGGCTTCCGCTAGAATTTTACGAGACGTATGCTGATGCACTGGCTCCAGCCTTGGCTACACTGTTTAATTGACCCAGATCAGCTGGGGGACTCCCCATAAGATAGGGAAGGCGCTGTTGGTACCTTTGCTGAAGAAGGATAAGGATGGGTAACAGGTGTTATCTAATCAACCGCTCTCTATATTAAATGTTAATTATAAAATTCTTAGCAAAATATTGATTACTAGGCTATTCCTCCATATTGGTGAGCTCATACATGCCAACCAAACAGCATTGATACCTTCACGGAGCACGGTTCCTAACATCCGGCAAGTCTTATACATCCTCCACGCCTCACTCACGGACTACCCCAAGGCACTGGCGATATCCATTAATATGGAACTTTGGACTCCTTGTGCTGTGATTTTCTTTTCCCTACTATGTCCAGCATGGGAGTGGTGAGCGTTAACGTGGACGCAGCTGTCATGGTCATCTCTGATAGCGAGGGTTAGGACTGGGGGCATCGTTGTGGCATCCTGTAATATTAAGCACGGCACGAGCCAAGGTTGCCTGTTGTTGTCGGTACTTTTTGCAATGGCTATTGAACCTTTGCCCCTAATGCTCTGCACTGGTCAGTGTTGTCAAGGGCTCTTGGTGAATGACTTTCCACTCTACGTTTCCATGTCCATGGACAATCTAATACTATATTTCCAGAGGGGGAGGGGTTCAAATGTTGAGGAAACTTGCCGCGCCCTGGAGGACTATGGCCGTTTGTTGGGTTTCCAGGTGAACTGGGACAAGACAAACACCTTCCCAAAATGCACCCGATAAAGCCAGAGGTAGGAAATGTCCTCTGTTGAGAACCACGTTCTTTTGGCTACCTGATTGTCCGTGTTTATCATTCAATGTCTGATGTCCTCCAGGGCAATCTACAATTAGCACTCTCCTCACTGCTTCCTTCCCTCATTTTCTGGCTGACTCTCCAATTATCTATGGTGGGCAGAGTTGCGCTGTTGAAGATGGGTCTTCTTCCCCGCCTGTTGTACTTTTTTGCACCACTCCTGATTTGTCTGCCAAAGTCCATCGTTGTTGAGATGGGGGTCTGTTACTTCATCTCATTTGGGGTATGGGTCGGTGGTAACTGACTCTGACCAAACTCTGGCTTCTCACTGGGATGGTAGACTTAGAGTTTATTATCTTGAAGCGCAGTTTAAGAGGGGGGCTTATTGGAGACACTGCAGATGTGGAGGCATGCCAGTAGATGTGTGCTTCATCGCAAGGCGCACCTCGCTTATTTCCCTATTGCTCAAACTGAATACTGGAGTGAGTGAATGCCATTCTGGCCTCCTACTGAGCACACTACTGTGGGCCAACTCTTTGCAGAGGGCGCAGATAAAATCCCAAATGCAGAGGAACTGGTCTGGGTTATGGGACTGGGAGCGAACAGGTATGATGATATTGGACAGCTGGTATATGAATGGAAACTGCAAGACTTTACTGACTTGGTTGAATAGTATGGCCTCCCACTACTTTCTTCTCTCTAGGGCAGTTCCAGCTGGCATGCCGTTAGTGTGGGGGGAGGATTGCAGGGAACACTCAGAACACAAAGGTTTGGAAACACTGCTTCATCATTGGCCAGTCTTGTGTGATCACTTTTAGTTACAAAGCACTGCTGGCACAGACCCAAAGTGCACTTACTGAGTTATGCAAACTTTAGGGGGGCCATGGAATCTGAATTTACGGACAGGGACTGGCATAACTTCCTCAGTCACACACCTCAAGTGTCACGAAATGCTCGGTTCCGACTTATTCAACTTTGTTATCTCCACAGGAGTACACAACGCCTAAACTGATAAATCTTATGTTCCCGCAATTGCAGGTAGCATGCCTTTGCTGCTAGAAGATAGAGTCGGATTTGTATTATATAATATAATACGTGGACGCAGGACCCTTGCCTCCTATTGGGATACAGTGGTGCCTTTTATCAGTACTGCTACGGGCGGCAATATAATTCGCTGCCCAGTGGCCTGCCCCTTGGGCCTTTTCCCTAGAAACAAAGCTAGCACAATCATCTCGGGATTTTCGGACGTAGCCCTGATAAATGCTCAACTCCAGATAACCTGGTTTTGGAAATCCCCTAAAGGGCCCACGATCCAGTGGTGAGGGAATGAATTGTCCAAATGGGCTGCAAAGGGGCTGTGTTGCGGTTAGAGGCACAGAAAGGTTACGAAGCCATGATTATGCTCAGGCATGCTACATGATTCTTTAGGACTGTCCCTGTGTAGACAGTGCAGGGCAGTTGCTCCCAATGGCAGATGATGATTCCACCGAGGAGAATTAATCTGTTGCCCCTCAGTAGGGGTGTTGACTTGATACATGGGGTTCACACCAGAGAGATGTTGACTTGATACATGGGGTTCACACCAGGGAGATCTCCATGTTTATATATTGGAGTACCCTCTGCTCCCCCTCCTCTGCCTCACCTCCACCAGACATCCTGAGGCCATTTTCCGTTATTTATGGTATTACCACCATAATGCATAAATGCATTCCACCTTTGTACTACTTCACCACCCCTTCTGCATTAGACGGCAGACTGCTAGTCACCGAACAGGTATGTGCTTGGTGACTGATTTTATATTGATCTGAGTTGGATGATAATGCCATTGTGTCTTATGTATATGCTTAGTGTATTTTACTCTGACCCCTGATCACAGCTTTATATTGCTAAGATGTTAATAAAAAATGTTTCACACAAAACAATATTATATGCACCTATATTAAAAAAGATATTAAAATACTAAAAAAAAACAATATTCTTACCTCCGATATTCTGTCCCACGATATTCTTGACATCACAATATTTTTTTTACATGATATTTGTGTCCAGTGATATTTTCGACACAGTATTAAGGTTGTACTCCTTTATCTGCAGTATTTCAGATAACATGACAAAAAAGAGAATTGAGATCACTCTAATCAGCATACTCTAAAATGTGAATTTTTGGTTTAAACTCAGAAATAATTATATACATCAGTCATTATCCTTGTTACCATTTTCTATTAATAGTCCATTGTACCATTTTGCTGAGCTCACTGTCTGTCAATCAAGTATGATTTTTCCTCTGAGGCCCTTCGTTCTTCAAACACAGGCCACAGACGTTTATAGAGTCTAATAATTGACGTACTTCCTCCAAACAGGGTCTTTTGCCCTGGAACGCTATTCTCTGTTTTGTGGAAATGAGCAGTTTTGCTCTTGATCAGCTTGTTGCAAAATCCCTCCTCAATTGTTCCAGTACTCTCCTCCTTCCCTTTGTGGCCTGGAGAGTATCCAAGAATAGGTAAATCAGGTTCCACGATTTTTCAGTTTGCCATTGTTTCAGGCAGTTTTCATGATACTTTCCTTATAGACCTGCTTTCATCAAGATCATACTAGATGAGGGGTCTTCAATATGCTTTACTATTATTGGCTTTGGTATCTTCAGCTTGTAGCACTGGTGTGTTGCCTCCATTAGAACCCCATTGGGAAATTCTATCGACCTTTCTATCCAAGTGCTAAAAATACTTTCCAGAACTTCTTCACCCTTTTGTTCTCGGACTCCTAATACTTTCAATTCCATGGACCTTAAGTCCATCAGCCGGTGTACCTCTGGTGTTCTAGAATTATTGCATTCTGGTGGGGTCAGTGTGGATTTGTTCAACATCCTTACTTGATCCTTGATGATGCGTCCAAATGAGTTTTGCTCTGTTCCTTGTTAGTCACAGTCTCTTGCAAATCAAATTTAGCATTGTTGCTGAGGTGTTATTACCAGTCCTCTGGAGCAGTTCCATCATCCCTAATGTCAGGATTCGATAGTCTTGCAGAAATGAATTGGATGAGAGTTCCCTTGAGGCAGTCACTGCCTTTCTTATTGCTGCAGATCTCATGGGGTAATTTTTGTGGTTTACGCCTCTGTGCACTCTTCCAGTACCATCCCAAAATGGCCTTCCTTTTTCCAGCTTAAGTCCTTGTTTTGGCTCCTTTGTCACCACCATCTCTTCACCTCTTACCTTCAGCTTGTGGAGCATTAGGTTCCTGGTTGCTTCTTAGATTCAGTGTTAGCCAGAACTCCTTAGGCGTTGGTTACCATTCTTGGCCACACTCCTAGACTCTATCACCTTTCCATCCAACCCCTTGGACTGAGAAACTAGGTAGGAGAAAGAAGAGAAGGATTTACTCAAAATGAGGAACATTCAAACTCCTGCCCTACATACACATCTGTCTTTTTTCACTAAAGTGTTTCCAATTTGACGTATGGAGAATCCCACTTTACAGCTATTGGCATTGCCAAAAAGCATAAATATAAACAAAGTGTAGGTGCTTTTTCAGCTCACTCTGCAGAGCTGAGAATGCCAATGAGATCCTTCATTGTATAATATATTCCTTTCCACCCCAATTGAGTCACCATTGTGGCTGGCATTGTGCTGGATTGTGATGTGTTTTTTGCAGGCAGTGGTCCCAGTGGATACCCAACTGTTCCTTGTTGCCAAAATTATTTGGTATCAAACAAATTGGTTGCACAGTCCAATTCCATTGTACAAAGGGTTACTGCCTAGGATGAGCAGATGCTAAGACTTGCCAATCTATACATAGAAACCTGTCAGTCTCTATATGTTTGATTCTTTTATGGAACAAACTGAAAATAGGCTGCCGGAATTTCTGGCTGTCCTCCTCTTCTTTAACAGTAAAAAGTAGATAGATTTTGTAAGAGACGTGTTGCTATAAAGAACATCTCTAGGGAGGTCCAGTTGGTTTGCATGATTTATTTTGAGTGAGCATTACTTTCTGTATACGTGGGCCTTAATTCACAAAGGTATACTTAGACATGAAGTCTAAGTTTAGACCTGAGGTCTAACTTAAGGTCTAACTTTAACTTTGTGAATCAGCCCCTTAGACTTAATGTGTAAGAGTTTACTTTTGTGAATCGGGCCCACAGGACCCGATTCACAAAGGTACTTACGACTCGTAAAGTTGCAAGTGCAGTGTCTGTGCACTTGTGGAGGAATATCTGCACTCAGGGTGGAATCTCCACACTGTACAGTGCAGTGATTCCACCACAAGTGCGGAGGCTCCACACTTGTATCTTTATGAGTACAAGTCCCTTGGTGAATCAGGCCCATTATGTTTAGTATGCCCATATATTGTAATACAGTGGGCTTCTTATGTCTGAAATCGATAGTTACATTTATGCCGACCAATTTCTGAAGATGTTACTACAGTCACTGCTAACTAATGTCGGTTCCAAGGTGTAGTCCAGCTTTAGAAGGTTACAGGTTTCAAATCTGGAAACTCATTGACCATGTATCAGTGAAAAATCTAGTAAATGGGGGCAGGGTAGCCATTCTCCACTGCTTCTCAGACTGTAAGAATCTACAAATGAATAATAGCTGCTTTGATGGATTGAAAAATGATTCTCACGCTAGTACCACGCCCAACCTGTTAGAATACATATCCATTGTGCCAATTATCAAAAGGCTAAATTGAATGAGAATAGGTCTCCCTTATACCGACTATACCTAATCATCAACAAACACACAACTGACAGTGACTGTTTTGCCTTTTTAGGTCTCAGCTAGACAGCTCATGCGCTGTCTCGAATAGACATGTTGTTTACAATATAGTGGCTTCAGCCCATCCGTACACTTACTATTTGCTCGCACCATCGTCAGTCTCATATTATTTGTCCCAGTGTGTCCATGGCAGCATGCATCATTCCTCTTGTTATGTATAGCCCTGTCCAAAGCATGTGCCAAGTACTTGTGTCCATACACTGCTCTCCCTTTAGAAGCTAGTTTTAGGGTCGCATGCGCAAGTGCTCTGGCTCCTGTTGTAATCTGTCTGTGGGCATTTAACCATGTCCATGTCACACCCATCAGTTTGGTTGGTTCATGGGCTTGCGTTTTAAAATTTGCTTGATTTCATTTGGGAAAGGCATGCATACGTTGTGCCGTTTCCGGTGTTTAGCCCTCCTCAAGAGCACTGGTAAACTACTGAAAACTTACGAGGCTCTGTGTTTTCTGCATGGCTTCCGGACTACTTTTTCTTTTTATTTCCTAGGCAGCGCGATCTCGCTGGGCAGTAGTCAAGCTTGTTGCATGACATCAACCCTATTATATGGATAATTACACTTATGCCGGTTACATGGATATTTGCACATTTGACGATAGGTTTTACTGCAACGATCTTCTGTTTCCTTTTGTGTGTTTCCTTCACGGTCATGACGGCTGTCTGCTCACTTATGTGAAACTGTTTTACTTTTCATTTTCAGTTTATGTAACAAGAAAAGTCCTGTTGGGAGTTTACAACGTTACTATCTGTAACTCGAGCAAATGAGAGACCCATTACATTGCAAATGCTTGTTTTCCTTGTGTTCAAGCACTCCACATGAATGCTCATGTTTTCACTTCCTCCCTCTCCTCCTTCTCCTGTTGCTTCTTCCCCCCTCCCACTCACTCGATCCCAGCCCCAGCCAGATTGCCTTCACATCTAAACGCTGCTTTATCTGGGTTTGTAGGTCATGGTTGCTCATGTTTGTGACTTTTTCACACTGCGTACTTTTGTGAGTACCTCTCACCATGGTTCTCGTGTGAGGTAAAATCACACACAGTATCTGAGACACAATGCTCTTTTGTTAGCATCTGACACTAGTTTTCCATGTTAGTGAGCCCCTCCCACTTCACGCTTCTGTTTCTGAGCCTTCTCTACATGAGGCTTCCTATGTTTATAAGCAGAACCCATTGCCCCAAGCATTACATACAAAATGCTTTGTGTGTTTGTAAGTCTCCCACGTACTTTGTTTGTCGTACACTACTCTTTTGTTTTGTGAATTTCATGTGCCGTGTACTTATCTGTAAGCTTTTCTCACACACTACGCTTACTGAGTTTGCAAGTTTCTGACACGAACTCTCGTATCTGTGTTCACCACACTTCTGAACACCACCTCCACTCATCTTCTACTGTATACCTCACTATGCTCATAGTTTCTGTGCATTTCCGCTCCACGCCGTGCTTGTGTGTACCTATATCTCACACACTCTCATCTTAGCATCTGGCAACACTGTAAGCTCTTCGCTTTTGCAAGCATCTCGCACACGCAGTGTGCGTCTGTCTCCTTTCGTACGAACCTTTTTTATACGTGTCTCGTAACTTCGCTTCTCATGCCTAACGTACTCGGCTTGCAAGCATGGGATAAAATCTCCTTCTGGTGTCCAAGTGAGGCAATACCAAAACAACATTTTCTGGACTACAGACAATTCAAATGAGCTAACATTTCCTTGTGTGTGATCAGTCGCGTTTGTGTGCCACAGTAAAGGCAGTGACACACGGAAAACCTATATCGGTCCCATTTGAACATTTGGTAAGATGTGTTAAGGCGTTCTAACGCATTATCAGGGAATTTAAGCGCTGTATAAATACACTTGTGAAACCCGAGGCCATTACAGGCTCATAATGTGCTACTACCTGTTATGTATTATCTATTTTATGGGCACACATTGCTCACAAACGATTCTCGCCTCAGTTAATTTTCCAGTAGTGTTTCAGGCAGACTGATTGAATCTGGTCAATGCTTCTTGCTCCCATTAGAAAGTACTGCACCCCATCGGCGCTGCATTTCAGCAAGAACCGTTTTATTTCAACTACCTTTCAGCTAAGGACCCTGATAGATGTGCAACACTCCTAAATTACTGCTTCAGTACTCCGTAGTCTGAAGATCAAAGGCACTAGCGATCTTTTCACATAACGAGCAGGCTCGGAGTTGGGCAATACATATAGACACCCAGAGAAATTTGGATGCGACTTGTCTTTACAGCTGCCATAACGCGTTTTTTCAAAACAGAAAATAAACAAAAACAAAAAGGCAAAATCAGAAACCGAGGATAAATCATGACTTCTCTGGAACAAAAAGCCAATAGCTGTCGCATCCCCGCGACCTACTGACTTTGCCAGTGCTTGTTTTATGTTATTGTTTGCTTTTCTTTGACCGTCTGGCAACTCCAAGCAACAGTTTTAGTAAGAACATTGGAAAATATACTACTTCTGTGTGTGGACCCAACATGAGCACGACGCTTGCACGTCTGGGGGTGGGGAGGACACACTATTAGAAGGCCTCTTTTGGAGCCAGACTGTAAGAAAATCTAAAGGCAGTGACTAGTGAGGAGAATCTGTAATTTTTTTTTGCTTTTGTCCCATCGGTGACCGACCGTGTGACATCAGCTGCTGCTACATGGTGTTCCTTTCATTAACCTTTTAAAGCTGTGGAGTTGCTACATTATAGTGACATTAGTAACTGTGTCATGCTCATGTTTTGCCTTTTGCTTTGTCGTGCTGCTGTTGTTTGCAGCGCTCTGGTCATCCAGGCAAGATAACCATGGAGTTGTCAAAAGTGTTTAGTGCAGGCGTACATAGCTAGAGAAGAGATCAATGCTCTCTGTGGCAAATGGTACCCTACTGGTTTGACCAAACATTTGAGCACCGCACATTGATGAATGCCATTGTATTTTATCATTCAAATAAAAAGAATAATTAAAATAAGTGAAGTTTATGCAAAGTAGCATAGTTGCCCTTGGTCGTGCATATTTTTGACACGAGCCATATGTTCATAACATCGAGGAATGTGAAAGAGGATTTCCAGAGTTACTTTCGGCGGGCTACTTTAAAATGGCGCAGAAGCGTTTGGACAACTCGGTTTCCAACTCTTCCCATATCTATTTTTAAATATGTGATGAAAGCTGTGCACATAATGATCTAAGTGTGAAAAGCGGTGGAACCACCTTCAGAAAAGCACGATGTAAAATACTAGTTGTTATGGTTTCTCTGTCCATCCTTTGCACAGGAAAAACAGTTGCACGTTTTTCAGCAGTAAGTACCTGTGGGTTTGTGACATGTCAAAGGAAGTTTATTCAAGGGAATGTAGGATACACAGAGGAACAAAAAAGGATATGTGGTTGCCCAGCCATTTCCAAATGAGGCATCACAGTACAAAGCGTTTTTTTAAATACGTTATTTCTGTTGGAATTTGAGCTGAGCCAGCGAGGAAGAGGTTATCTATGGCACACAGTAATGCATAAATTAGACTACTCGACTTTAGCCACCAGTGGGAGTGTAAACTACATCCTCCGTGTCTCGATTCATTGCTTTGCAGTAATATCTATGACTTCGGAGCGGATTTATTTTGGGCCACTACCTCAGCTTTGAGCAGGTAAGGCTATTACACCTTGTTTTTGATCTTTATTCTGGCGTGGTTTTGTTTTTGTTGTGCTAAAACCTTTCTCTTCCTCGGAAGTACAGTATCCTTGTTTAATGACTGCATGTTAGATCAGCGTCTTCTATGTACGGTGAGACAGATTCTTAACTGTACATGTTTTGTTACTAATTCTTAAAAATGTTCACAAGGAAGTTGCTAGGCCCGTTCATAGGCGTATTACTCTCTCCCTTCATGCTGTTGGCTGTGTGGTGTAGCCTTCCTCCTCTTATTTAGTATTATAGTTCTATTAAAAGTACGCTTAGTCACACATCCAGTTATTTATGTCGTACATGAATTGTATAGATAATGCAATCCTTTTCATTGGTGTTTACAGAGAGCTCCATCGGTATCAGACGCCTTTTGCTACCGATATCTTAAAAAACACTTAAGGGTGGTCTTTAGTGTGTTCTTTGATCAGGAGTCAGTAGCTTTATTGCCTATCCTAGCACCTTGCTAATTCAGTGGCTTTCCTCTCTATTGTTCCTGTACCATCTTTCGAACGTTATAATTTCGCCTGTATTTTGATTCGATTGTTTGTATCCTTCTACTGCTGAGGTAAAGAAACTATTTTTGATTTAGCAGTTTTCTATGACATTTGACTTTTTGCCCTCAGAGGTAGTGCTGGCACTGCCCCTTCTACTTTCCTGTCCCTGCATCTTTCTGCTACCTCCCAATCTTCCCTCTGTCCCTATCTCGTGCTTCCTCTGTCTCCTCCACGTTGGCCTCGCTGACAGACCCCATCGCTGGTCCTCCTGCTGACACACCTCAGCCTTTCCCTCCTCACTGCTTATCCATTTATATTGCCTCCCCATCTGACCGCTCACCACTTAAGGCTTCCTTGCTATTTCTAGGTTGACTGTTTCATCCTTCCCACACTCTGCTTCCCCAATAGATCTCTCACCCATGCAGTGTTTCCTAAACTTGTTAAAACTATAACAAAATGAAAAACATTCGCAACACAACTAACATTAACGGACGTGCAGCAGGAGCGAATTTTTTAATGAAATAGTAGACATGCTTTCAAAATGATGGGAATTACCAAAATAACATACTCTTTACTCTTTTCAGTTTTTTGTGCACCTCCCTAAAAGCAATTGTATGTCATAACATTGAGTACGTCCGATTATCGACTGTGGTCAAGATATTGCTCTGCTCATTCAAAGTTGCAGACGGTCAACTGCACTGCATCTGGAATACTTCTCAGAGTGCAGTGCTGACCCCTGACTTCTGCTCACTAAAATCACAAGGCTTCTAAAAAATCTTGGTGTTGATACCAGTGAGATTAGCAAATGTGAAACATCACTAATGCAATAGGTATTGGGTAAGTCTGTTTTACCCACTGGTGACAGGACCTAGGTTCCATCGGAAAAAGTTTTTTGTTCTGCTAATGACTTCGGCCTAGTTTGAAAACCTTCCTGAATTTTTCAGAACTAGTTTGCTGCTCATCTCAGCTGCTGTCTGGGAAGTTTTAGGTTGATTCTTCAAGCGAGGGTCGAGAAAAAGTGTTTTCTCCATGCCGTTTCCCATAGGGAATTTAGACAAAATTACTGCAGGAACTCCTGAAAGGATTTATACTAAACTTGACAAGAAGCTAGATATTGGTCCAGAAAGATCTCTTTTTTAATTTGGTGCAAATCTGTTTAGTAGTTTTGGTGTATTAAAGAAAAAAAATGTATGTAGATGTGGAGGCGCGGATCCACTGGCGTAAAGTGTAATGACATATAGTGTAGTAGCGTACAGTGGAGTGGCACACAGTGAAGTAGTTCAGACTGGAGTGGTGTTCTGTGGGGTAATAGCATACTGGGGAGTGGCATGGGATAGCGTGAAATACTGTACAGTAAAGGGGTAAAGATTGAAGTTGCGCACAGTGTAATAGCGTAGCATAGAGTGGCCTACAGTAGAATAGCGTAGTGTGGAGTGGCGTAGAGAAGAATAGCGTAAAGTAGACTAGTGTAGAATGTAGTGGCATACAGTGGAGTAATGTAGACTGGGGTAGTCTACAGTGGAGTAGCAAAGAGTGAAATAACAAATAGTGGAGTGACGTAAAGTGCAAAGGCATCCAGTGGACTAACGTAGAGTGAAGTGGCGTAGAGTGGAGTGGTGTACAGTGCAATGGAGTGGCATAGCATATAGTGGAGTTGCATACAGTGGAATAGCGTAGAGTAGAGTGGTGTATAGTAGTGTGGCGTAGATTGGAATAGCGTATAATGGAGTAGTGTACAGTGCAGTGGTGTAGTCAAGTAGCATACACTGCAATAGCACACAGAGTGGCGTACAGTGAAGTGGCGTCCAATGGAATAGCGTAGAATGGAGTGACATAGATTGGAGTAGCATACAGTGGAGTGGCATACAGCGGTATAGCATAGATTGGAGTGGCATACACTGGAAAGGTGTGGAGTAGAATAGCGTATACTGGAGTAGCGTATGTCGGAGGGGCATACAGTGAACTGGCATACTCTGAAAAGGCGTATAGTGAAGTTGCATACAATATAATAGCGTAGAGTGAGCTGGCGTAGAGTAGAGTTGTGTACAGTGTAAATATGTAAAATGGAGTGTTGTATAGTGGAGTGGTGTAGAATGGAATAGTATATGGTGGAGTAGCGTACAGTGGAGTGGTGTAGACTGGAGTGGGGTAGAGTATAGTAGCATACAGTGGAGGGGCATACATTGGAGTGGGGTTCAGTTGAATAACATAGAATGAAGTGGCATAGAGTGGAATGCCATACACTGGAGTGGCGTACAATGGAGTGGCATACAGTGAAACAGTGGAGAGTTGTGGAGTGGAGGAGCAGACTGTGGAATAGAGTTGAGTAGAGTGGCGTACAGTAGAATGGCTTGGAGTGGACTGGTGTATAGTGGAGCAGAGTGGAGTGGCATACAGTTGGAGTGAGAGTACAGTGGCATTGTGTACAGTGTAATAACATAGAGTAGAGTTGCGCACAGTGAAGTCTTGTACAGTGGAGAATGGTAGCGTGGAATAGCTGAGAGTGGAGTGGCTATAGTGATGTGGCAAATGGATGTATGTGAAATTTAGCACCAATGTAGATTATGGTGTGCAGAGTAACTCAAAACAGCGAATTGTGCTGCTTGCGTTTCTCCAGATTTCCCACTCAGCGCAGGGCCATGCATGGTGACTTGGCGTTCCTTTGTAAATCTGACTTAAGTATTGTGTTGCCCTTGTGACACCATGAGTGACCCAAGGGTACAGCAATCCAGTAATACAGCTAGGCCATAGTTATATTTTGGGCCATGCTATATTGTGTGTTTCAGTGTTAGGACCTTGGATAAAGGTAGGTACTAGGCCCCTACCTATTACCAATTTATTAAAGTGGGAATAGGTAGGAACATGGATTTTTTAATATAAATGTTTAAATAAGCTTGCTGCCATGTACCATTATAGTTTCACAAAATGTTGTGAAATTACTTGAAAGTACCACAGTGACAGATACCACTTAGTTTAAATACCTTAAGACTTAAAAAACACTTACACTACTTAACTGCAGTACCCAAAAAGTAACATCTCTGCACCATAACGTAAACTCTTGACAAATTTCATGTTAATCCATTTAGTCGTTTTCACTCTACGTCAAATACAATAGTCGATGGAAAATGCATTGATGCAAAAAACATGTTTTGAGACCACCTTTATCTTTCCACCCCCTTAATGATTCATCCCAAAAAAAAATCATTGCAAAATGTGGAAAATGCTGTAGGTATGACCCTTTTTTTGGTGATTCGTCAAACAGGTGGAAAGTTATGAGGCAGGTAATATCCGAGGAATTCCTATCTTTGGGAATACTAACTATAACCACAGGGTGGCAATCATATTTAATGTGATTTTTTTCTTGTTGTGTTTTCTATGTATTTGATTATTGGTTTACATAATCATGTGAACATACTTTTGGCTTTTAGTTATTCATGTAGTAATTCTGAAACTTTGCATATGTAGTCTAGTTTATTTTTTGGGCTTCCTTGGTACTTTTTTTTATAAACATTTTGTATTAGTTTTTTTATATGCAGAATTACACTCAGTTGTAGTCACATAGAAGGTACACATAAGAAGTCCACGCCATTTCCCCCACATCCATTCATTTATAGAGGGGCACCCTCCTGCCTCAAACATTGGCTTCTCTTGTTGCGCACACTAGTCCATCCCACGCCGCCACTGCAACAGCATAAGGGGCACAGGACTCTTCCATCGAGCTCCAGTGTCTATTTTGGCCACCATAGCAGCCGTTCCATAAAAAACCTGATCCTCATGTGATCTACCAAGCCCTCCAGGACCCCCAGCAGCAACATCAGTGGGGAAAGGTGCACCTCCCAGTCCAGTACCTCAGACAACTCCCTCACAATGGCAGCCCAGTAGTTCTGAATCACAGTACACAACTAGACCATGATGGTCAATATGACGGTTGAATGTGGCTGTATCACCGCCAACAGGCTGGCGGTCAAGACCACCACATTATGAGTGTGGTGGTTTGGCTGCCACAGTTCCACTGATACCACCATGGCGGCATAAACCGCCAGGCCGGACATGTTCATCTCTG
This sequence comes from Pleurodeles waltl, assembly GCF_031143425.1. NCBI lineage: Eukaryota > Metazoa > Chordata > Amphibia > Caudata > Salamandridae > Pleurodeles > Pleurodeles waltl. The sequence goes on along the minus strand of NC_090447.1, from coordinate 1,460,059,215 downwards.
ACTCGCGGTCCATAGATGGCCGCTGGCGGTATTATGAGCCGGCCTACCGCCATGGTTTCCACGGCGTTAGCACCGCCATGAAAACTATGGCGGTAGGGTGTTAGATGGCTCCCGCCCCCCAGCAAGCACCTGACCCCCCCACAGTCACAGCACCCCTTACTTACATGATGCCTCCACCCCCCTACTTATATGACACCCCCATTGCCCCCGCATACATGCACACGGACACCCACACGCACCACACATACCCTCATTCACCTACACTTCCATACACGCATTCACTCACACATACTCACATGCATTCAGGCACGCATTCACTCACACATACTCACACATTCAGGCACGCATACACACACGCATATACACACGCATACACACTGACATGCAGACACGCCCTCACTTCAAAATTCATACACGCATTCATTCACACGCATACAAACACGCATACACCACAACACTTGCAATCGCATTTACACACGCACACACACATATTCATACATTCATACACACATGCAGACACCACACACTCACTCACATCACCCCCCCTCCCCCAGCCCCCCCAGCCCCCCTTCCCTGTCGGATGCTTGACTTACCTTGTCCGGCAAGGAGGTCGACTGGCAGAGAACAGGAAGGGGCTCTGCCACCGCCGCCAGTGCCCCGCCAGCAGGACACCGCCAGGCTGTCTTAATGGTTTTAAGATGGCTGGCGGCATCCTACTTGCGGGTCGGTGCAGGTGGTAGCAAAGCAAGAACACCACCGCCCGCCAGCAGTTCCCATTATATTGCAGGTGGAAGGCTGCCAACACTAGCGGTCTTTTGGATTTGGTGGTTTCGCTCAGAGACCGCCAAAGTCATAATGAGGGCCCATGTGTTAAAAGTCGGCAGGAGTGGTGGAGCATCTGGAACAGGCAGGACTCGGGAAGAGGCCCGTCCGGTGTGGACGATCTAGAGTGAGGTAGGGGCAGTAAAGATAGTAGGTCTGTACCAGGCATAGCCTGGAGGAGATTGTTATGACCAGAGGGCTTTAAAGCATCACGCCAATCGGCATCCTCCAGGGGCTCTAGCCAGGCCTCCCATCAGGTCCTGAGGTGGTTCACTGTGCCAGGGGCATTATTGATTATTGATTAAGGTAAAATAGATCAGAAAAACACCTCCCTTTCCTAGCGCACCTGTGAGGAGTATTTGTAGAATTGTGAAGAAGAGAGTGTGTATGTGTCTTGAAGCTCCTGAAAGAAGCACATGTGCGAACTGTTCCACATGTCACCCAGTTGCATAATGCCAATAGTATCCCATTCCACAGAGCCCTCTAGTGCCACCACGTCACACAGCCATATTCCATCCCATAGAGGAGTCTGGGCTTAAAGTACCATTTAGTCTGGCAAATACCCACTGTTCACGCCAGGAAGACAAATCAGGTCACTCTGAGAATAGCGGAAGGGACGGGGCCTCAGTGTAACATGGCCATAATCTGGAGGAACCCCAGCGAGGCCAGTTGCACTTGATACGCAGGGTCTGACCATCCCCATTTGAACCAATCATAGATTACAACACGTTGTGAAGCTAAATAATGGAGGCACAGATTGGCCATACCTTGACCGCCATTGTATGGCGTCCATTGATCCTGAGTAAGTGCCAGTTGTGGCCTGGAGTTATGCCAAAGGAACAACGTTGCCCTTGAGTCTAAGTCTAAAAAACCAGGCAGTAACAGCAGAAGGTTCTGGAGGATATAGCGAACCTCAGCAACAGCATCATTTTGTAGAGGGCTATCCTGCCCATTACATTTAGTGGTAGTGATTGCCATTTCTTAAGGCCCTCCTTGGCTCTTCTTGTAAGTGGGAGAAAGTTTAGAGACCAGAGATGAAGGGCAACAAACATACATAGTAACAGAAACTCAACTGGCGTAGGGTATGCCTCCTGCTCCTGGTCGGCATAAAGCCACATTGATCCGGGTGGAAGAGTGTTTGGACTACTTGCTTGAGACAAGTGGCCAGAATTGTGGCAAAGATCTTGACTTCCCCATTTATGAGAGAAAATCAGGTGATATTCTGCATAGGAGGGGGGGGCTGTGTCTTTGGTGTGACAATGATTATGGTCATTTTCCGGCAGAAAGGATCTAATCTCTACGCAAACAGCCAGGAGGTGAGAATGTCCCTAAATGAGGCATAATACTCCGTGGAAAACCTGTCAGGTCTCGAGAGTCTTCCCAGATGTCACAGCTGAAATGGCTGCCTCAATCTCTTTGGCCGATAAGGGTTGATCTAGCATCATAATCTCAGACTGTGACAAGCAAGGAAGGGGCACTTCCTCAAAAAAAGTGAAGGCCAGGTTCGGGCTCTGTTTTAGGGGCGTGGCATAAAGGTGACTATAATTGGCAGCGAAGGTCTGGGCTATGCCATGGAGGGCGAGGTGGAGATCTCTGTGAGTTGCTAGTCTCTGGTATCACCCTATTCGCTTGAGGTCCGGTGGAAAACCAATACAGTAGCTTGATGTTTTGCCTCCCCAGCCATAAACCCTGGTGGTCAAAGATCACTACTGTTGCCTCTTTTGACATATCAGCCCGAATTGTCAAAGAGTGTCACCTTGGGGTTAAGTAGGAAGATGCACCTCCAGACGAAGGGGGCAAGCCTCCAAATGAGTTATATGCTGTGTTCGGGGCCTTTCTTTCTCTTTGATTTTGCCTCTGGTGTGACCTCTTATGGTGGATTTGCTGGCAGCCCATAAGGTTCTGGTGGACCACACAGAGCCCTTGTTTATCTGGAAGCAAGCGTTTAACTTGTGTTCAAGTGCCTGTGTGTGTAAGTCTAGTCCTGAAGGTACCATACATTGAGCCTTCACATGGGACTCGGAGTGTTGGTGGTCGACCCAAGGCTGAGGAGGAGTGAGGCATGGTCAGAAACCCCACGTGGGAGAATCTGGATCTAGGACATAATGAGGCAGTTCGCAGCTGGCATGTAAATAAGGTTGATGCATGAGTGACTGTAATGTGCTACTGATGTGTGGGTGTATTCTTGTTGCATGAGGTTCCATAGTTTCCAGATGTTGTAGAGGCCCAGATAGGAAGCATAATTTGAAAGGCTCGTAGCGTCAGTGCAGCGTGAAACCGAGGGAGATCTGGTGGAGTCCAAGGCCGGGGTGGGGACCACATTAAAGTGACCTCCAACCATTCTGAGGCCTCCAGGAAGCTTCCTTGGTACTTTTAGTAGGCTTTTGCTTCATACGAAACCCAAAGGGAATGAAAACCAATGAATGTTGTTGAAAAACTAAGATTATTATTGTTTTCCTAATGGCCAGTTATCATGTCCTCCATATAGTAGTTTGTATAGCTTACTACTAGGTCACCTTTTCATTTTGTTGCACAGAAGTACACAAGGAAGATGTTTTTTATTTGACTGTAGGGCACAGTTGCATTTTGTAAGCCAGAGAGCATGCAAAGAAAACATGTATTGATTAAGATGTATTTTTTAGTTAGGTATTTTTTTTAATGTTTCCATCAGCATGTGACTATAAATGGGTTGTTCAGCGTTATGTGTTTGTGTGTATGTATGTGTGTATATACATATATTCTCAATTTGTGTGTAAAAGCCATACACAAGTGGACTTATTGTAAATTATTATCTTGCTTGGGTGTATTTGCAGGGGTTTGTTTTAAAACTAGACTTAGGGACATAGGTTAGCACTTTTTCACCAGTGATGCTGCAACAATTTTCAGAGTAGAGAGTGCTGACATTAATGTTACATCACTTAAGTCGTAGGTATTATGAAAGTCCTAGTTTCACACAAAGTTTAGCACATTTATTCAGCAGGCGAGTGGTAAGGTTGTAGTATGTAGCTGGTAGTGCATTTTGGAGCACATTGCTTCAAATACATTACTAAAGCATCATGCGATAGCACACTGCCATTTACAAACAGCATATTTTCCATTGAAATGACCCCTAAATTTGCACATACAGTTGTACTGATAAAGGTATATAACACACAAATGAAAATGTGTGGAAATCGGATTTCTGTGAATATTTATCATTTGCACATCGCCAAGTAAAAATCTCTTGATTTGTTTTGATCCTCTTAAAATCTTTGTTTCCATCAGCATTCAGAATTGCATAAAATGAGCTGCATTTTTGCTTTTCTGTCTGCTGATATATCCTGAAATATGTGTACAGTTGTAAAAAGATGACATCCTACCACCTTCCCTTTTACTTTTATATTCGACGTACTCCAGCAAGATTGTCACATTGTTTGACTTTGAAAAGTCCTCTCACTTTGCAGTCATAGGAAGAAAATTAAACATCAGTCCCCATGTTAAAAGAACAAGCAACAATTTGTCAGAAGACGTACCCTGATATGTGACCTCTTCTCTTTGAAGTACAGCAATTGTGACAAGATAAATACAAAATGTGAAGACATGTTTATTTATTGCTCTGCCACGACCTAAGAGAAATCAGCTGGCAACCCATAGTTTGGGAAACGCTGGAATATGCCCCAAACACACCTCATTCCAATTCCCTCCTCGGGCTTTCTGTCCAGCTTCAGTTCATCTTACCTGCACCCTGAGCTCCCCACCCAGTTTCTCAGTTTCTCCCCTGTATGATTTGTCTCCCCTCACCTCTTGCGCCCCTTGCTCCCTTTGTTCAGTCTCCTGCTTGTTGTTTGAATGCAGAACCTCTGTCTTTCTAAAAGGGCACTGCATGTTTTAAGATCATTGATCATGGAAACAGAGGATAATCAGCATACATGTGTTTTTCTTTGGTACATCGTTGTTATTAGACCTTAACCTTCCACATAAAGATGAAGGCAATCAGACCATTACCACCCCATTTTTTATTTGAAAAGATCGAATATTTTCAGTCAAAGAAAAATACGTTTATTTTTTTGTAAATGTTGATAATTATTTGTGGCTTTGTTAAAGTATTGAAAATGTATGACCATGACATAAAATTCTGTGAAGATACGACTGCAATCTCCCTCCCCCACCTCTGCTGCTAACTTGAGACTCTTGCTTTGGACATGCACAGTGGGCTTACATTAGCCACTGATGACAAACTGCTTCAGTTTCAGCTCTATGAAGTGAGGGGTTAGGAATGTTGACAGGCAGATAAGCCGTGGACATATAGCCACACCGAGGAGGAAAAATGCCCTGACGTGTACAAAGAAGGTGAGTACAGCACTCTGAGGTGGCCCATGGCTGGCTAGTGCTTGTGCTGTAAAACACATTAAATAAATATACCTGCCAAACAAATCACCTGTGTCATATGAATCACCGTCAAGTAGTCCTAGCTATTTAGAAGGCATCACTCTGCATGCTGACACTTATGGTTGGTCCTACAGGATTTTCAGTGGACCTGAAGGCCTTAGCATGCAAAACCTAATTTGCAAAAAGTTATCTCCAGTTCAGAGTGCAACATATTACTATAGTTTGCCGGTCTGTCCTATTCAGGGGACCTCTAGTAATGGCGTAAGGTATTGCAGCCATGGGTCTGGCTCAAGAGACCTAAAGACTAAAATATCGCTGCCTGCTCTTGGGCAGAAGGCCTCTGTGTCTGAGTCAGGGTCATAGGCACTGCAGCAAGCACCAGGAAAGTGTTGATTTCCGTTTTTCAAAAGCATGCAATTGTGTTTTAAAAAATAGCAAGACCTATTGTCTGTGTCAGTGCTTATTTCGTAATTTTTCCATTGGAGCAGCCGTTTTAAAATATTTTCCCAAGACTCAAGTGCCAGCCATACCTTAACATAGCGCTCTTCCTTTGCACACCTGGTTGCCTGGCTCCAGGATGCCACTCTGAACTCTTGGAGGCTCAAATGAATTTTTAAGGCAGCCCATGGGCCAGCAAACATTGTTTTCTTCACTCCTCCTCTCCCCTTGTCACAAAAGCTCTCGCCTCGCTGGTGGCAGCAGCAACCCTCTCTTAGCTGCTCTGCTCTTCTGCCCCCTTTCGCCTGCCCTCCAATCTTCTCAAGATTCACAAGGCTTTGGGTGGCAGCTTTAGGGTCTGCCAACACTACTTCTGTCCCTCTTCTTTAACCCTCAGCTCACTGCCAGGAGCCGCTTCTTCCTCCTCTCCTATGTTGTGCTCTGCTTTGCGACTCGCTTCTGCCGCTGCTCATCCTTTTCTCTCCTCCACTCAGCGTGGCACCCTGGACACTAGGAATCCCCGGTGCTAATACTGGATACTTCTTCTCTCATAATGCCAGAACTACCCTTAGCTACTCTGCTCTGCCGCTACCTAGTCCTCCTCTCTGCTCTGTTTTACTACTACCTACTGTAGGAGGCTGGCCTGGCTTGTAGTGGGTACCAAGGGGTACTTACACTCTGTACCAGGTCCAGTTATCCCTTATTAGTGTAGAATAGGTGTTTCTAGCAGCTTAGGCTGATAGAAGGTAGCTATAGCAGAGCAGCTTAGGCTGAACTAGGAGACATGCAAAGCTCCCACTATACCACTGGTGTCATATGCACAATATCATAAGAAAACACAATACACAGATATACTAAAAATAAAGGCACTTTATTTTTATGACAATATGCCAAAAGTATCTCAGTGAGTACCCTCAGTATGAGGATGCCAAATATACACAAGATATATGTACACAATACCAAAAATATGCAGTAATAGCAAAAGGAAGTAATGCAAGCAGTGTAAAATTATAATAGATTGCAATAGGAGCACATAGGTATAGGGACAACACAAACCATATACTCCAAAAGTGGAATGCGAACCACGAATGGACCCCAAACCTATGTGAGCTTGTAGAGGGTCGCTGGGACTGTAAGAAAACAGTGAGGGTTAGAAAAATAGCCCACCCCAAGACCCTGAAAAGTAGGTGTAAAGTGCACCTATAACCCCCAGAGAGCACAGAAGTCGTGATAGGGGGTTTCTCCAAGGAAGACCAACACCAGCAACGCAGCAACAGTGGATTTCCGGACCTGAGTACCTGTGAAACAAGGGGACCAAGTCCAAGAGTCGCGACAATGTCGAGAGTGGGCAGATGCCCAGGAAATGCCAGCTGAGGGTGCAAAGAAGCTGCCACTGGATGGAAGAAGCTTTGGTTTCTGCAAGAACGAAGAGGGCTAGGAACTTCCCCTTTGGAGGATGGACGTCCCACGTCGTGAAGAAGCTTGCAGAGGTGTTCCCACGCCGAAAGACCGCAAACAAGCCTTGCTAGCTGCAAGGGTCGCGGTTAGGGTTTTTGGATGCTGCTGTGGCCCAGGAGGGACCAGGATGTCGCCACTTGGATGAGGAGACAGAGGGGGCGCCCAGCAAGTCAGGGAGCCCTCACAGAAGCAGGCAGCACCCGCAGAAGTACCGGAACAGGCACTTGGAAGAGGAGTGAACCGGAGTCCACCCGAAGACACAAAAGGGAGTCCCACGACGCCGGAGGACAACTCAGAAGGTTGTGCACTGTAGGTTAGAGTGTCGGGGACCCAGGCTTGGCTGTGCATGAAGGAAATCCTGGAAGAGTGCACAGGAGCCGGAGCAGCTGCAAATCACGCGGTACCCAGCAATGCAGTCAAGCGTGGGGAGGCAAGGACTTACCTCCACCAAACTTGGACTGAAGAGTCACTGGACTGTGGGAGTCACTTGGACAGAGTTGCTGAGTTCCAGGGACCACGCTCGTCGTGCTGAGAGGGGACCCAGAGGACCGGTGATGCAGTCTTTTGTTGCCTGCGGTTGCAGGGGGAAGATTCCGTCGACCCACAGGAGATTTCTTCAGAGCTCCTGGTGCAAGAAGGAGGCAGGCTACCCCCAGAGCATGCACCACCAGGAAACAGGCGAGAAAGCCGGCAGGATGAAGCGATACAAGGTTGCAGTAGTCGTCTTTGCTACTTTGTTGTGGTTTTGCAGGCGTCCTGAGCAGTCAGCGGTCGATCCTTTGGCAGAAGGTGAAGAGGGAGATGCAGAGGAACTCTGATGAGCTCTTGCATTCGGTATCTGAAGAATTCCCCAAAGCAGAGACCCTAAATAGCCAGAAAAGGAGGTTTGGCTACCTAGGAAGGAGGATAGGCTAGTAACACAGGTAAGAGCCTATCAGAAGGAGTCTCTGACGTCACCTGCTGGCCCTGGCCACTCAGAGCAGTCCAGTGTGCCAGCACACCTCTGAATCCAAGATGGCAGAGGTCTGGGGCACGCTGGAGGAGCTCTGGGCACCTCCCCTGGGAGGTGCAGGTCAGGGGAGTGGTCACTCCCCTTTCCTTTGTTCAGTTTCGTGCCAGAGCAGGGCTAGGGGATCCCTGAACCGGTGTAGACTGGCTTATGCAGAGATGGGCACTTCCAGAGGCTGGGGGAGGCTACTCCTCCCCAGCCCTGACACCTTTTTCCAAAGGGAGAGGGTGTAACACCCTCTCTCTGAGGAAGTCCTTTGTTCTGCCTTCCTGGGCCAGGCCTGACTGGACCCCAGGAGGGCAGAAACCTCTCTGAGGGGTTGGCAGCAGCAGCAGCTGCAGTGAAACCCCGGGAAAGGCAGTTTGGCAGTACCCGGGTCTGTGCTAGAGACTCGGGGGATCATGGAATTGTCTCCCCAATGCCAGAATGGCATTGGGGTGACAATTCCATGATCTTAGACATGTTACATGGCCATGTTCGGAGTTATCATTGGGACGCTATACATAGGTAGTGACCTATGTATAGCGCACGTGTGTAATGGTGTCCCCGCACTCACAAAGTCCTGGGAATTTGCCCTGAACGATGTGGGGGCACCTTGGCTAGTGCCAGGGTGCCCACACACTAAGTAACTTTGCACCCAACCTTCACCAGGTGAAGGTTAGACATATAGGTGACTTATAAGTTACTTAAGTGCAGTGGTAAATGGCTGTGAAATAACGTGGACGTAATTTCACTCAGGCTGCACTGGCAGGCCTGTGTAAGAATAGTCAGACCTCCCTATGGGTGGCAAAAGAAATGCTGCAGCCCATAGGGATCTCCTGGAACCCCAATACCCTGGGTACCTCAGTGCCATATACTAGGGAATTATAAGGGTGTTCCAGTATGCCAATGTGAATTGGTGAAATTGGTCACTAGCCTGTTAGTGACAATTTGGAAAGCAGAGAGAGCATAACCACTGAAGGCTCTGGTTAGCAGAGCCTCAGTGAGACAGTTAGGCATCACACAGGGAACACATACATATAGGCCACAAACTTATGAGCACTGGGGTCCTGGCTAGCAGGGTCCCAGTGACACATAACAAACATACTGACTGCATAGGGTCTTCACTATGAGCACTGGGCCCTGGCTAGCAGGATCCCAGTCAGACAGTGAAAACACCCTGACATATACTCACAAACAGGCCAAAAGTGGGGGTAACAAGGCTAGAAAGAGGCTACTTTCTCACACCTACTTTTTGCCCTTTCATTCTCTCCTCTAAGAACGGAGATTTCCTTCGCTGCAGAGAGAAGCATGCAGCTGATCCCTTGCCGTTCTTCCTGCCATCACCTTGCTGCAGAGAGCTGTAAGGCAGCTGTCCCCCTGTTGCTCCGCTTTACCGCGCCTTTTCCCTACCAGTGCTCCCTCCTCCTCCCTCCGCCGTGTTGGGTATAATTTTGACCAAAACGGTGCTTACCGCTTATTGTCATTTTTTATTTTTGCCCTGCACATTGCAGGTGCTTTTCCTTACACCTTGTGGTTGCTAGGATATGTGGGGATGCAAGCAACACATACAGAGGCATCCTTCCTCTTTGAATGGTATGTGCATATTCACAGTCCTAAGCAAACTCACCAGGACATTCTTGTGAAGTAGGAAAAAAGCAAATGGATCCGTGTATGTGCAGCAAACTAAAACATCCATCTGTTGAAAAGTGGATGTTAATCGTCAAAACCAATAGGTCTGCTTTTAATGTGCTTTTGCATGAAAGAAACATTTTTTTATACTTCCCTTTATATCCATTAATATATCAGTGATAGAGGTTTTGTTTTTGTCAATCGTTGTTTTTAATATTTATAGGCTAAGTGGAAAATTAAGAAACAAAGTATGAATAAATTCCTTTTAGTGTTGTTTTGTTAGAAAATGGGATGCCTAAAACGATAAATGATTTTATCCCCCCACTTTGTATAATATATTTGTCATTTTTACATGAGCTTTTTGCATTTAATGTTAGGCTACTTAACTTGTTGCCTACCTAGACACCAATTTTTATGTTTGGATGATTGCGGGTAAACTTTATTACTTAGATCATTGTTCAGTCCTTTCCCTATGAGTTGTGTCCACCTCATCCAAAAGGCCTCCAGTTGTCAAAGGTAAAATCCTGAAAAACAGCAAACCTCTAATATAAAGAACATCTTCCTACTCTGCAAAGTACTGTAAAAGGAGACTCTACTAGCTGTCCTTTATGTAGAATAATCTAAGCTCATCTGTGATAAAAACAGAAGTATTTCTCGGAGCAAGTGTGGCCAGTTCAGCGGAAAAATTTTAGGGGATAAAAGATGTAATAAAGGTTATCATTAAGTAACTGAGCTTTAATTCTTCACATTTTTCTCTTAGATTTTATTATTCTTTGAAGCTATACCAAAGTAGCATTTTTAGCTCAGAGAATAAAAAAAGTGTGCAGTAACTCTAGTAGCGTGGCGCCACTTTTTATGCTGTCAGCACCATCTGTGAGAGAGAACCATCCAGAATCACACCTCCAAGCACTATAATAACTTCCTACGGTCGACCAGTAATAGAAGCCGAAGGAGGATTAGTAAACCTGTGACTGCATACCAGAACCTTCAAGGTAAAGAACCTCAGTGGTCCAGTGCTTCAGTCCTTGCATAGCAGTGGTTAAAAAGGTGCAAAGGCTATGTCCATTGAAAAAGTGCCCGTCAAAAATGTACCTGGGAGGCCTTCCAGAGACAATTGTATGAGGGAATCCAAGAATTAAGGCTTGCCACCTACAGCCACAGACACCCAGACCTCTTGAGTAAGAAATGATAAAAGGTTGCAGGACTGCTGGACTCAGAAGTGGGGGCGATGGGATTAACTATGACAAGGGTGTGTGGCCAAGGCGTCCCGTATCGCTGACACAAGCTAAATGCGCTTCAACCTGTGGCCCATGTAAAATCGACCCAGTGAGCCTTAAAATTCCATAGCTGGGCATGCTCTGAAACCTTTGGACTTCACATTGAACCTTTTGCTTGCTGCCAATCGCGGCTAAAGTGAGGCGAGCGGCATCGCCATGGGGACGCCAGCGACGCATGCGGCCATCCATGAGGCGGAGGAGGCCACACCTTTCTCCACCTGCAGTTACTCTTGCGATGCCTCTTGGAGAGGTCACATTGAAGCAGGTCTTGATTCACCAGACCGGTGCCCTCGCCGCTCAGCCTTGTCATGTCCCATCCTGATGGCTGGACCCACCTGCGGCGGCCCCTCACGCTCCCTAGCTGGGGCTGACGGACGTAGACAGAGGATCACTCCCTACTAGGTAGCAATGAAACTTGCATCGTGGGGGCTCCCTGGCCCTGAAACCCCCCACTAATCAGGCCAGCACTTTGCTTCGCTGCTGAGCTGTGCGCAGGTGCCAGTTATTCCCATGCCTCAGCGTTGCCTGAAGCCACTGATCCTTATCAGAGTATTTATGCACCCAATGTGGAACAGGGTCCCTTTTGGGAACTACTCTCAACTCTGGCACTCAAAGCACAGGCTCCCTGGATCCTCCGAGGGGATTATAATTGTGTCCTAGACATCACGCTGGATAGATCACATCCTCCGCTATCACACTCCCCCGTTACTCATGCAACCCTGCAGTTGGGCTCAACATTGGTCATTAACAGATGCCTGGAGGGCACTACATCCTAATACCAGACTTTACTCCTTTCACTCCATGCCTCATAACCTGAATGTTCACTTAGACCGCTTTCTCTGCTCGAGCTCCACTGCCCCTTTGGTGCGACATTCAGATTATCTGAGCTGCGTAATCTCAGACCATGACGCCCATATCATGGACCTGCAATGGTTACCACCTTGCCCACTGACGCCACTATGGCATCTCCCTAGAGACACAATGACATTTTCAGCTTTCCACGCTTCTCAAGAGGAGCAGATCAGGCAATATGTCATTGAGCACTATAATACTGCCTTCTCTAGAACTATAGAGTGGGATTTCTTCAAGGTTGTCGTTTTTGGAGCTTGCGTGCAAGAAATTGTTGGAATGGGTAGGGCCTTGGAACAGGAAATTACCACAGCTGAAACCCACCTTACTGACCTGGGTCACAGGGCAGAAGGTGAAGCGATGGTCGCTCCTCTTTATTTGGCGAAAAAATGAGACTAGGCTGCACTGCTTGAATGCCAACAGTGCTTCAATTTTGCGGCGCATGCAATCAGAGTCCACAGAGAGGGAGACAGGGCTGGATGTTTACTTGCCTGTCTTGTCCAGCAGGAGAAAGCTGCTGCTCCTATCACAGAGATTCGTACGCACTCCTGAGCTGTTGCCCACATCCAGAATGAGATACTATGGGAATTTCATTGTTTTTATTTAGAGATTTATCAGCCTTCCCGTGAGGTCCCTCCAGCTGCTGCGTGGACGTCTTAGAAGACATCCCACTTCTGCGCATTCCCACTGTGACTGCAAAAGCCCTAGGTGCCCCAGTCACTGCTCAGGAGGTCACACAGGCTATCAAAGATCTGGCACATAATAAGACCCTGGGTCTCGATGGCCTGCCCTTGGAATACTGCTCAACATTCCCCACAACACTAACACTCTGGCTGGTGGCCCTATATGAAGCTGCTCTTGAATCTGAAGAATCACCCTACTTCGTGAGGGAGTCCTTACTTGTCTGCATCCCTAAGCCCGGCATGGACCCGACACAGTTGGATTCTTATCGGTCTATTGACATCCTATTGGCCAATTATGACATTTTGGATAAAATCCTTGCCACCTGATACTCCCAGGTCCACGCTAAAGACACCCCGCAGGGTTTCCCACTTTCTTCCTTGCTATTTGCCCTAGTGATGGAGCCGTAGTCTCTTAGACTTTGAAGGGAGGGTCAGTCCTAGAGTATTCCTCTAGAAGACCACACACACGCCATCTTGATGTATGCGGACAACCTGCTTCTTTACCTCTGCGATGTGGAGATGGACCTTACTGTGCTCCATGTTGTCTTGTCCAACTTTCCAACCGCCTCTGGATTGCACGTGAATTGGTCCATAACAGACCCATACACAATATCTTCCTTGGCACAACATGACTTACCTGATGCGCAGAGGCAATCTGCTACATCGGGACTCGATTATATCACTCCCCCACAGATTTCTATGAGGATAACCTGCATAAAGCGCTTGCGGGCATGTGATTGCATATGACGTTCTGGCAATCTCTTTCGCTTGCACCGATTGGCAAAATAGCTTTTGTCCAAGATGTTTGTTTTGCCCAAATTGCTTTATTATTTCACTACTCTCCTCCTCGTTCCCCCTTGCTCCTTTTTTACAGAATTGAATTCACTTCTTACCACACTTATTTGGGGGTTCCGGGCTCCGTCCCATAGCACTTAAAAATTACAACTCCCAGTGGGCCATGGCGGTCTCAGTGCTCCATCCATTGAGGCGTATTCCCTAGCGGCCCAATTGCAATGGCTCTCTCGATGGACAGCAGGATGCTATCTGGACGAGACCTGTGATTCTCAGGCAGTCTTTTCAGTTGGGGCTGCAGGCTTGCCATGCTTTAGGCCAAAACGTTTGTGTTGACAATAAAGTACCCTCTCTATTTTTTTTACTGTGAAGCCAGGCCTAGGGGGGCTTTTTACTTTAGGTATGTTACATTTCTTTAACTTACTTCATTTTTTAAAAAGTGTTAGTGGTTCACAGACTACTTTTCTAGATTTCAGACTAACTTCACCTATAATTGTGTTGTTAGTCCATGGCTTCGAAAACTAGGCTGTGGACAAGATGCCACAGGTGGTGCCCACTATCTGCAATGTTGAAAACTAGACTAGGCCTTGGGAGCCAATTGTATCATGTCCAGGGCCCTCTTGGTGGGTTTATGGACTAGAAGCGTCATTTTAGGTGTACTTGGTGTATAAAAGCACTGCATTTACTACTGTACACTATCCAATTTGGTTATTTTACTTTTCACTTTTTTGAGGGCCGTTGATGGTATCTCGACCTTGCCTTGGGAATCATGTTCTGCTTAACCTGCTCCTCTCCTTATTTTTTTTGGGTGGGGGGGGGTGCTCAGGATTCATGCCTCTTACCCTGATTAGCAGCTGCGTGATAATTGTACTTGTTCGACTAGTTGTCTTTGACCTAGGGTTTGTATCTGTGAACTCGAATTTGCTGACAGGAGCAAATGCCCCTCTCAACCCAATGGGAAGCCTTTATTTTTTTACGTTTTGTCCCAGAACAACACATACATAGTCCTTGAACATTCGCAGACTGAAATGGCACAGATATACAAAAGTCTTGATCCTTTCAAGATTTGTACACAGAATCAAAAGTAATAGGCAAATCAGAAATGTCTTTTCATTTTCATTTTATTTCTAACTCTACACATGCAAAAGAATAACTACATTCAATAGCAACAACACATTTCCCATGAGATTCGGGCTCCAGCGTTTGCCAGGCAAATCCCTGTCCCACCCTCTGCCTTGTAATGTGGTTGGGGTTATTCCTCATGTACTGGTGGCTGGATCCAGAAAGTGCGTGTTACAAGGCTGTACTCAAGAGTTTTCATTTGACTGTTTAAAAATTAGTCAAAAGTGTCTATGGTGCTGCAGCACCATCAGCAATGAGTCCCCCGGTGCCCTATGAGCCCAGTTCATGGCTTATCAACTCCAGCAGCACAGAAACATTCAGCGTTCCGGTGACAGCCTGACTGTGGGCACTCAAGAGTTCTGATCTTGTTTGAAGAAGTGGGTCTTCTTCTGTTACACGCAACTGCACTTGGCAGGTTTGGGCTCTCTTTCTGAGTAACACTGCTGGCTTCCAGTGATCGGAGATGATCCTAGCCTGTGAAGGCACAGTTAGTCTGTCTTCTCTACATGAGGTCGGGGATGTTGGGGGAATCCAGCCTAGCAGGGTGCGATGTTGCCCACAGGGGTTCTCTACAGTTTTCTGGGGTCAGTCAGGGACAGTTCTCTCACTATGCGGTCTCGACCGACCAAATGCAGCCTCAGTCATTCCTTGGGCAAAGGCCCAAACGTCTTGGCAGTGACGGAACTGGCAGCCCCTCCTGACTTATGGGGTTTGCTTAGATACTTTACAAATCGAGCCCAGACTCCTCTGTTGCAACCGCTTCTACCACAGTGGTTACTCAGCGCTGTCTCAGCAGTAACTTCAACATTGGCCCCCTATGGCGTGTGGGATCACCATATCGCAGCTGTAAGGGCTTGGCAAGTTGCACACAGCCCTTTGTGCACTGCTCAGTTCCCAACGTCTCTTTCCTGGCATAAGAGGGTAGCTGAACCAACATTGCACATAGGCAACGACCTGATCAAAGCACAGCCGCTCAGGGAGTCCTCTCTGTAGTGCTCCCCACCCGACCTCACTCCACTCTCCCTTTCAGAGGGCACATTGATCTTTGAAAGCAGCCAGGCGCTGGTGCTGCAGGCTCAAGGGCAGGTGGTCCTGGTTTATCTGGGTGATGTTCCTTCACCCAGCAGGTAGACTAGCAGGCCTTGGCCTGCAGTCCTGGTCACGGGCAGAACTCTTGCAGAGTTTTGCTTTCCCACACAGCGTGTCTAGCTGCTTGGCAGATGACCACTTTTGGGGTCTCAATCTCCCCTCCCTGTAGTCCTTTTTCAACCACCATATTTGATTTAGGGTCTGAGTCTCTGAAGTTTTATGTTGGGGTTCTGCTTCTGTTAAAGTGTACATTTTTCCTTCTCTTCTTCCCTCTTGAAAGACTGTCTCACACAGGAGGAAAGTCTCCAAAGCTGATTGTCCGACTACACATGCCGCAGGAGTGATTAGAGTTCACACCGGGATGTCAGCCACAGTGATATGTGCATCAAAAGATTAACCCTGGACTCCAAGCTCCACTTTCGAAGATTCCCTTATCAGCCCCACCACCTTCATGAGTTGTGTCCAGGCCCTTTCCTTGTGGCCTATCCCTGAATCAAAAAGCAGCCTTTTGAAGTCTAAAGGGTCTCTTCCTCCCCTCTACATGTGCACGTCCCTCCCAGCTCCCAGGAATGGAGCAAATACACAAGTCTGTCTGGGAGGGATTCTTCTACTCATATCTCCACCAGGCAGGCCTGGGCTTTCCAAATGGAACCCAGAGTCCTCCATGCTGTCCTACACTGTTACCTCCATGCATTGCACCACTACAGACACACATTCATTCATCACACATATTCAATCGTCCTGTGCTGTTGAAAATAGGAATCTATGTGTTGTACCAGGGTGTGCTATTTTGCAAACACTCCCACTGACAGCATACACACTCACCATGCATGTGCTGCAAAATACTTCACCCTTCACGGATTGGACTTCTCAAAGGCACACCTACACCCAGCATATTTTACATTGTGCATGAACTGCACTACATCTGTCCTTTAATGTATTCATTGGAGGTATACATACACTCAGCACTTGTACTAATCCTACATGTACTGTACAGTACTGCTCTACCCGTGTACTGTACCCTTCCCAGGCACACATACATCCAGCACAAAATCACTACTCCTGCTCTGTGCAGAACTCCACTTCCACCTGATGTAGGCCAAGGGTGAGTTAAACACTTAGCAGGGGAAGTTTAAAAGGTGAGTGAGCATGTAAGCATCAATCAAGTGACAAGGTAAAAAGGACCTGTGCACTCCTGCTGATCACAACAGGTTATGCTGCCACTCCCGTGCTCATGCTGCAACTCTTACTATGAGAGTAGTGCTCCTGGTCCAACAGGCCACAATCTGTGAGACAGGCCTGTGTCATGACGCACACACATGATCCGTGTTTGCCTATAACAACAAAAATCAACATTAGGGATCTAGAAAACTGAACAGTTAGGCAGCCAAGGCAGGGTACATGTCTTTTACTATACAGACGACTACTCCATTCCAACAACTCCCTTGCAAAGTAAATGATGGGCATGGGCACTCCAGTGCTGGGGTTTGGAATTCTTTTCGCCCGACACAGAACATATTGTTTTCAGTCAAGGAAAGCAAGTTTTCATTGGTATTTTGTCCACTGGACAAGTGGGTCCAACCCACTATTGCACAGACCCTTTGCATTTGCGTTTACAGTACTATAGTATGTATCTGTCAAGTTGAATTGCCTATATATTATCCAATTATTTTTATTATCAGCATACCAATAGAAGCAATTTTATTTGATTGGCGCATACACAGCCTAACAAGGAGGTAAACCAATACCTCAGGAACTGCTCAAGAGATATAACAAGTAACACCTCACCCTCCCTGTCTCAGGAGCACGCACACGTAGAACCAGCGTTCATAGACAGTCCAGAAGATTTATATGTATAAAGCCTTTAATGTTTCCCTTGTACTGTATGTCTGTGTCGGACATCTGTCAGCCTCAAAAGCTGTAACTATTTAGGGCAGGCCAGCTCCTGGAACTCATTGGAAAGGAAACCCAGGTTTGGACGCCAGCGTTCACTAAAGTAATCTCCCTGAGCACATAGTGCCAGGGTGAGCTTCTCAATGCCCAGCACATGCCACAGATGTTGGAGTCAACCTAAGTGGGTAGGGAGGGTATCAGTATCCCAGTGGGCAAGGATATTTTGGATAGCCGCTCTTAGTGCCACGGCAATCTGTTGTCCCCTTTGGGATCTAAGTGGGTAGGTAAGGGCATTGGGAAGTCCCAGAAGGACATATGTGGGGAATTGGGGAAGCTCTGTGCCTAGGTGAGCATCGATGTCATATAAGACTTCATACCTATATTGAGCAAGCGTCAGGCATTCTCAGAGCAGGGGCGTCAATGTCCCAGGGGATCTGCATATCCTCCAGCACTCTGAGCTGTGGGTGGGTTTACCTCTGTGTAGTCATACTGGGGTAAGATACCGATATGTTGTTATTTTAGTTGCGGTCTGTGTGCTGTTCCTGTTCCGTGCTGTGTGGTGCGCCCTAATGTATTCCTTTTCCCATTTTTTACTTGAGAGTGACCTTCCGAGTTCCGTTTACCAGGTAATGTGGGGGAGTTTTGTAGGATCCCATACAGGTCCTTGATAAGACCTTTGTTTGTATTTTCCGTCAGGAGTGTTTTTCCAAAGCCCATGTGGGGTCTATGAGCCCCTTCCATACTGAGGGCTGCATCACCCAGTGCCGGATATGTAGGTACCGCATTTCACCCGTCTCCAGGAGTACGTAGTCGACCCAAAGTCACTCAAATGGGAGTGGGCCTTCCTCATCAAAAAAGTGGCCAATTGAGTGACACCCTCCATTCAGCCAGTGTCCAAATGCGGTCTGGTCCAAGCCAGCCGCAAAGGTCACATTGCGTTTTATCGCAGTGAGCGAGGAGGAAAGTGTGGTGAGAGCTTTTGGTTTAGCCACCCAAGCCCACACTTTTAGTGTTGTGCTTGTGACCGGTGAGGAGTACCTCACCCACAGTCGCTGTGGGCGAGGTAGGAAAGGGACCTTCCATAGAGAGGTACCTGCAATCGCTTGATCCATAAATAATCACTGTTTTTTTTTTTTTTAATAAGTCTCTTGACCACTCTGCGACATAGTGGAGTTGAGCAGCTTGGAACAATTGGAGGAGGTTTGGGATTCCTAATCCCCCTTATGCTGAGGAAGGAAGCTTAATGCCCGACTCATCAAGGGCTGCCTCCCCACTCACGTGAAGCGATGGAATTCGCTGTTTAGGGTCTGGGGCATAACTGGAAGGGGCTTGATTGGCAAGGCCCGAGAAAGGAATAGTATTCTGGGTAGCACTGTCATCTTTAGTGCTGCTATTCAGCCTAGCCAGGAGATAGGGTAGCGCTTCCACTATGTCAGGTTACGTTAGCCTTGCCGAAGAAGTCTCTGATAACTAAGGGATGATGTCTTCCATATGGTTGGGGCAAGTTGTATTCCCAGATAGGCGATAGAGATAGACTGCCATTGTATTAGCTAGTGGTGTGCGAGGAGGGATATCACTTCTGAGGGTACTGAGAGGCTGAGGGCCTGAGACTTCTGGATATTAATCCGAAAGCCCAAAAAGTGACAGAAAGTCTCTATCTCCACCAGGATGGCAGGAAGAGCCTCCTGAGGTTTGTCTAGGGCAAAAATACCATAGTCAGCATAGAGGGTCAGGGTATGCATCTTCCTGCTGTAAGTGGCGTCTTTGATGGTCAGACTGTTCCGCACTCATTGAGCGAATGGCTCCATATAGAGAGCAAACACGGGGTGAAAGTGGACACCCCGTCTCGTCCCTCAGCAGATATGGAATGGGGACAAGGTCTGGCCGTTGGTCGCACAGTTGCTCTAGGTTGATTACAGTTATTGAGGATCCAAGAGTGGAAACGAGGGTCGCAGCCAAAGTGGGCTAAGGTCACCTTTATATATAGCCAGTGGAAGGCTGAGCTTTATCAAGCAGATGGAGAATGCATTTTGTATTATTGCTGCATTGCCTGTGTGGATCAACGCCCACTTGATCTGGGTCAGTCAGCCCTGGCATGAGTGGGTTCAGTCGGAATGCCAGTATACTAGTGAGGAGCTTAACATCAACATTGAGACTGTAGGACCCGCATTGTTGGGGATATTTCCCTAGTTTGGGAAGAATGACTATTGACGCCTTCAGCAAAGAAGGGGGGACCAAGCTTGGCCTAGTTATCGTGTTGAAGAGGCAAGTCAGAATGGGTGTCAGGAGCGGGCAGAATGTTTTGTAAAAAACAGACGAAAACCCATCCGGGCCTGGTGATTTAGGAGGCTTCAGTCGTGCAATGGCAGATATCGATCTATTCTGATTGGGTGGTCAGGTGTCTCTGCCTGTTCTTCTGTCAATCAATCATGTGGTGTAAGCGCCTCTCAGGTATGCCTCCTGGTTCTTTTTTGTGGGAGTTGAGATTTTCATAAAATTGTCAGACTCAATGGGAGCATCTCCCACAATCGCGGTGCCATCCTGTGCTCGGAGGCATTCCACCCCTGCTGTCTGTCTCTTAGCACAGAGAGGATTAGCCAGTAAGAGACTTCTCACATAAAAGTAATGGTGCATTATAAATTAAGCACACTCTGCTCTGTCTTGATCCAAGCCCGCAAGCTGAGTTCTTGCAGTTTCTAGCTGCCGCCAGACACAAGGCGCACCCGCAAGTTTGTGTGTCTGTTCTAATTCCATTACCTGCTGACGGAGTTGCTCCCTCTTTTTCCAACCGCTGTTTATTATTGTCCGCAGAGGTCGCTATTAGTTCTCTTCATGTGACTGCCTTCAAGGCTTCCTATATGAGGGAAACAGATATGCTAGGGGTGTCGTTCTATGCCATGTAGCAAGCAATGGGCTAAGTGATTTGGCCCACCACTGCCGGCCGTTGTAGAAGAGTTTCTCTCATTTTCCTTGGACGGAAGGCCCTTTGCAGGGGTGGGAACACAAACGCCAGCGAAACTGCAGCATAGTCAGATAGGCAGAGGGCTTCTATTGCAACATCTGTGAGAGAATTCTGGATGTCTACTGTCCCTAAAAAATGATCCAGTCGGGCGCACGTCTTGTGGGTGTGGGAGTAAAATGTAGCAGCAAGTTTGAGGATGGGGTTCACACCAGAGGTCCCTAAGCCACAGCTCCCACATCCATTGAGCCCCCTCAGCGGCCCAGTCCCCCAGACCTGTGAGCTGATCTGTCCAGATCGTTGTGGAATACCAGGTTCAGGTCTCCACCCATAGCATCAGCTTGTCCTGATGGGACATCACCTCCACCGAAGCCCGTTTAAGGAATCCCTTGTGACCCTCGTTGGGCACATAGAGTGGTCCCCCACATGCACCCTGTATGCAAACAGCCCACCCTTGTTCTCTGACACCATGTCCCCCACATTCCCCCGGTATGAGCGCGAGGCCAGCAATGCCACTCCCACCGTTTTCGTGTCTGCAGAAGAAAAGTATTGGTGTGGGAATGCCCGGGATCTGAGTCTATGGCAGTCACTAGGGAGTACATTTGTCTACTACAATAGGCATAGATTTGGTTCTGCATGCTCTAAGTATGATAGGACTGCTCAGCGTTTGGTCAGCTTATTTAAATCCTTCACATTAAGGGTGATAACATTTAATTTGTTCTGTGACAAGAAGGGCAGTTGCTACGCTCAGGTGCATGTTCATTGTGAGGGTGACCAGGCTCTTGTCACCCTCTCCATCAGTCATCCAGTAGTGGTCAGGGAGGGCAGGCCCATTCCCCACATTACTCCCCGTAGGTTTGGATAGCATGTCCTTCAAGGTACAGTCTTTATGGTTGCGGGCCGAAGCCATGTCTTGTTATCTGCAGTAGGGACTACTGGGATTAAGGGCGCCCCACCCTGAGACCTGAGAGTGCCATCTTGGGGGGATGGGGGACACCACTGGGACCGGCTGCCCCGGTGGGTCCACAGATGGCACCCCATTGACTCTGGATCCAGAAGAAGAACATGCCGTCAGGTCCAAGCTCTTTGCTATACTCCCATATCCACTCGGGAGGCTCTATATCACAGGCACAGGTGAATGGAGCTGGGGAGCTAAGTGTGGCGATAGTCGCTGGGGCAGATTTGGAGCCCCTGAAGGAACAGCAGTAGAACATTCATTGTTACCATGTGGCAGTGGCTTCACTAGCTAATGTGGGGTATGTTGCAGGCCTCTTGTCACTTTCGGGTCATTCAAGGTAGTACCCGGATTTCGCTTGACTACAACTGTGACACTGAGGTCCAGGGGCAGACTGCTGGCTTAATTGTCTAGCCCCCAGGCAAGTAACAATTAGGAGTATAAGCACAGGTCCTTGCAAATGGAGGTGGTGGGAGAGGAAGTGTTGTTTAGTGTAGGCCCCTCTGTGCCATGTATCGTCTGTTAATTATGTTCTCGGGCAGCACTGGGTGCATGTAAGAGGGAGGAGTAACTTTTAAGTCTCTGTGGCCCGGCTCAGTGTGCAGAGAGTCACCTCTGGTGGTGCAGCAACTCACAGCCTCTGGAACAAGCCTCAGTCCATAGGACTCCTCTGCAGCATGGGGCAGGCTTCAGTAAATGCACCAGCACGGGGACACAGCACAGGCAGGAGCGGGCCCACAATTCCCTTGTGTGTCAGAAGCTCCCAGGCGCATGCGGTTCACAGCAGGTCAAGGCCGTACGCCCCATCTCTTCAGCGGGATCACAGCTGCTGTTTGGGTCCGTCTCTTTGGTGCCCCAATCTCCAGTGTGAGGGCTCTCCCAGCTGCATTGATTTCAGCTTTGCAGCAGCAGCCATTGCAGGCAGGACAAGTTGTCTTCCGCCGGGACACCAGCAGCTCACCGCTGCCATCTTTCATTGTGCAAGATGGCCACGCTGCATGTCAGATGCAGTTTTATTGCCTCCTGCGGCTCGGTGAAGCGGCTGTCAAGTTCCCCGGAGTGTCTCGGCAGCAATTATCAGAGTTGTGGGGCCTTATCCGACCAGTCTCACTAGTGTTACAGCAGGGCTAGCAGGGACAGAGGGACATGAAAACACGTCCTATCCGCCCAACATCTTGGCCGCGCCCCATAGTCACCAGTAGGTAGTTATAGTTAGAACCTAGTTTTCATGGAAAAAGCGTTTATTGTTTTACCAATAACTTTGGCGCTGTTTAATTAATCTTTTCTAGTTTGCCACTCACTTCATCTGCTATCTTGATTCGCAAATTTGCAGCAAAAAAAAATAAAAAGCAATTGTGGTTGCCCATACTTTTTATCGATTTGGACCCTGGGTGGGCCAGGTCTTGGGGGTAGATTATTATATTAAAATAAGGGGTGGGGGGTGCATGGGGACCCCTCTTGGTGCGCTTTTGGGACCACCACTTCCCAGGGCTTTATGTAAATATCGGAGAGGGGCTGCACAGACCCTCCTCCATTGGGCTTCTTAAAGCCCCGGGAACCACCACCTTTGGGGTTTTTAATTAGGGCCAGGTCATTTGATCAGCATCTGCCACGCACAGCCAAAGGCCCTGCATGACGCAGGGTTGGATGCTTATATGGGGTAGGTCACAAGGCCACACACAGGTGAAGGGGGTTAGGTGCTCATAGATGGTTGGCTGCAGAACCTCTGTGGCCAGCGGCCGTGGGTGGTAGTGGCTGGATTAACATAAAGTTATTAAAATTAATTAACATTAAAAAAAACATAGAAATTAATTGAAGAAAACCAAAGGTTACAAGGACATTCTACTTAGGAAACAGAATTTAAAAAAAACATAGTAATTCACTTTTTAAACAAAAAAAGTTTATAGAGACGTTATAGTTAGAGTCACATTTAAAATGTACAAAACCATAGAAATTCAGCAGTTATAATTAGAGTTATTTCAAGTGAGTCTAAGTTGTGCCCTAAAGTAACTATAACTCGTGCCCTCGCCATGCACAGCCAACTACCCCATATACAGGGAGTGCAGAATTATTAGGCAAGTTGTATTTTTGAGGATTAATTTTATTATTGAACAACAACCATGTTCTCAATGAACCCAAAAAACTCATTAATATCAAAGCTGAATATTTTTGGAAGTAGTTTTTAGTTTGTTTTTAGTTTTAGCTATGTTAGGGGGATATCTGTGTGTGCAGGTGACTATTACTGTGCATAATTATTAGGCAACTTAACAAAAAACAAATATATACCCATTTCAATTATTTATTATTACCAGTGAAACCAATATAACATCTCAACATTCACAAATATACATTTCTGACATTCAAAAACAAAACAAAAACAAATCAGTGACCAATATAGCCACCTTTCTTTGCAAGGACATACAAAAGCCTGCCATCCATGGATTCTGTCAGTGTTTTGATCTGTTCACCATCAACATTGCGTGCAGCAGCAACCACAGCCTCCCAGACACTGTTCAGAGAGGTGTACTGTTTTCCCTCCTTGTAAATCTCACATTTGATGATGGACCACAGGTTCTCAATGGGGTTCAGATTAGGTGAACAAGGAGGCCATGTCATTAGATTTCCTTCTTTTATACCCTTTCTTGCCAGCCACGCTGTGGAGTACTTGGACGCGTGTGATGGAGCATTGCCCTGCATGAAAATCATGTTTTTCTTGAAGGTTGCAGACTTCTTCCTGTACCACTGCTTGAAGAAGGTGTCTTCCAGGAACTGGCAGTAGGACTGGGAGTTGAGCTTGACTCCATCCCCAACCTGAAAAGGCCCCACAAGCTCATCTTTGATGATACCAGCCCAAACCAGTACGCCACCTCCACCTTGCTGGCGTCTGAGTCGGACTGGAGCTCTCTGCCCTTTACCAATCCAGCCACGGGCCCATCCATCTGGCCCATCAAGACTCACTCTCATTTCATCAGTCCATAAAACCTTCAAAAAATCAGTCTTGAGATATTTCTTGGCCCAGTCTTGACGTTTCAGCTTGTGTGTCTTGTTCAGTGGTGGTCGTCTTTCAGCCTTTCTTACCTTGGCCATGTCTCTGAGTATTGCACACCTTGTGCTTTTGGGCACTCCAGTGATGTTGCAGCTCTGAAATATGGCCAAACTGGTGGCAAGTGGCATCGTGGCAGCTGCACGCTTGACTTTTCTCAGTTCATGGGCAGTTATTTTGCGCCTTGGTTTTTCCACACGCTTCTTGCGACCCTGTTGACTATTTTGAATGAAACGCTTGATTGTTCGATGATCACGCTTCAGAAGCTTTGCAATTTTAAGAGTGCTGCATCCCTCTGCAAGATATTTCACTATTTTGGACTTTTCTGAGCCTGTCAAGTCCTTCTTTTGACCCATTTTGCCAAAGGAAAGGAAGTTGCCTAATAATTATGCACACCTGATAAAGGGTGTTGATGTCACTAGACCACACCCCTTCTCATTACAGAGATGCACATCACCTAATATGCTTAATTGGTAGTAGGCTTTCGAGCCTATACAGCTTGGAGTAAGACAACATGCATAAAGAGGATGATGTGGTCAAAATACTAATTTGCCTAATAATTCTGCACTCCCTGTATTACATCAGTCATGACATCTTCTATGGCATCATTGAAATTATCACTGCAACATGTGCAATAAAATTATTGATAAGGAAACTGTGCATGGCGATATGCGGGTTATAGTTACCTTAGGGCATGAGTAGTAGTTACTTGAAATGACTATAACTGCTGAATTTCTATGGTTTTGTACTTTTGAAATGTTAGCCAAACTATAACGTCCGTATAGCCTTTGTTTTTTTAAAGTGAATATATATATATATATATATATATATAGTTCTTCAGAAGTGTATATATTATTCATTGTAATACTATTAACGTAAGTCATCTAATAAAATGCTGCGGGCTCAGCTTTTATCTCTGACAGTTGTCCCAGTATAGAAATTAGAAACTTGAAGCTACTTATAATGCTCCCAGATTGCTCCCTGATTGTATATACATGCCAAAGCATGAAATCAAGACTGCTTTGAAAATGAAATGTCCACAATAAAACTGCAACTTTAAAAACGTTTGCTAAACTGTTGTGCAACTTCAAATACCATAAGTAAAAGGGTTTGTTGCAAGTTATTTTAAAGGAAAGCTACCTAAGTGCACCAGTATGTATATATTCTAGCATTAAAGCAGATTTACGAATTCTGGGAATTCTCAAGAGTTTATACAGCTAGGCCTGCAAATCGTACCCTAGCAAACATTTGGGATAATTTTTGCAGCAGTAGATATGCACAAATACATTTTCTCATGCAAAAATTTGCTGAGTGATTGCAACTTCACATTCCCTACTTTGCCCTTTTCCCACAATGAAAAACGATTCACTTCTTTCGCATCAGTGCAGTTTTATGACGTTCATTACTTCACAAGTATTTACAAAACAATACTCATGTGTGAATAGGATTTTTGAAGGAGCAAATATGCATGCGTATGTTTGTTCATGCGAGAATCTGCTGAGTGTTTGCATGTTCACTTTGCTTACATCCCTTTTTCCCCACTCTGTAAATTTCTAGTGTATCCCAGTGTGGGAAGAGTTAGTAAAATCCCTTGAACATGCACATTTGAAAGTGTACAGACTCAAAACAATATTCCAAGCGTGGAACTATCACTTGTCACTATTTCCCCCTCCAGTATGTAAATTTGCGGAAAGATAAAAATCACCACGATTTTGCTAGAAAGCAAACTCTTCTATAAAATTATTCTTGGCCTGGTTAGATAGGCTATATTCAGAGTAGTGAGTTCATGAGAATAATTTGTCACCTGACTGCATGGCACCAAACGGACAAGTGTGGTGTGTTTTTTTACAGGACAAGTAGATTTATGAAGCATATCGCCAAATGGACAAGTAGATATTTTATAAAATTCCATACCATGCTTCCAATGCATTCCAAACCTGGAACCACCATTTCTCACCCCACTTCAGTCCCTTTACGGCCTTGATTACGAGTTCATGGTCCTGGCGGGGCGGTAAGTCTGCACCGGATAAAAAGCAGTACAGTGCTGTAACACCGCATCGGTACCATGCAGTTTCAAGTTTAACCCACTGGAATGTAGAATACCCATCTAGACTTAGGACTACTTTGCATAATTTGCCCTGTAAAACTATTTCTGTGGGGGGATTATCACTCACATATACCACTTTCTCTGGACAATCATAAATGTGAGCGGGGAGCTGGTGAGGGGTAGGAGGGAGCATGGTGGTGAGGGTCACAGAGGACATGGGAGACTGTAGTCCTGCAGGGAAAGCATTGCAAGGGGAAGCGTTACATTGTTCCACTGTGCAGAGGCTGAGAGTAAGGCAAAGGCAGGAGAATTGGTCCAGGCCAGAATACAGCTAGCCCCAAAGCAATTTTAATGGCCAGATTTTCCATCTAATGTTCTCGCAACTCTAAGAGCAGGAACAAGAACCCACTTGTATTTAAGTGGAGTGGAATTCTTCACAGGAATTTTGCTCTGCCCATCTCATAATCAGATCTACATAGATTTGCAGATAGGTGGCAAAATCAGAACCTTTCTTGTTTTGCTACTAACTTTTACTTTGTTTGACTAATTTTAACAAACCTTTCCGAAAAAATGTACTCAAACCTCAGCTCCTTCCTGAAAGGTTTTGGGGTGGACCCGTCAGAGGGAGGGCAAAAAGAAGGTTCCTAAAACATCTTTTTCCAATGCAAATTCCTATAAGAATTTTAGGAAGCGATACAGGAATAACAGAACAGAAATTAAGGTTCAAAATTTAGTGATATCTGGCTGGTTGGTCCAGCATGAATACTCTGGTACATGTGCAGTACTCCAACTTAAAAAAAAAAGCATTCTGGTTGGCCGAGAGGGCTATTTTCTCTGTCAGTCCCAATCTGATTGGATGTCCTCAACATGAAAAGAAATATTACAGCCGCCATTTTAGGACGTGGGAACACAGTCCCAATGTTGTGTGTCAAAAAAAAAATTAAGCACAAGGGGGCAGTGTATGGGTAGCCTGTTGCCCAGCGCCACTGGGTCCCATGGTTCTTCCGCAGGACCCAGCATAGTCTTCCCTTGTGGTATCGCGGAACTCTTGCAGGAGTTGTGTTACTGCAAAAACATGCAAGCATCAACAAGTGAAGCTTGCACATCCTTGTGGTAAGGCGGGTGGACTTCATCTGGATGAATAGCACAACAACCCTAGAAAATCACTGAAAAACCATAGGTTAAGGTGACGGGAAAGTTGAGTATGCTAATAAGATTTAACTTTACATTAAGAAACAGAACCTCAAAAAGTCACTGAAAAGTTGAAGGTTAAAGTTAGATGAGGTAGCAAGGTTGTATCTTATGTTTCAAAAAACCTAGAAATTCACCGAACAGCAAAGCTTAAACTTACATTACAGTTAGGTCTTGCAATATTATAAAAAATTATATTTAAACAACAATCTCGAGTGTCAGCTGGCAGGATTCGTGCACAATAATGGTCAGCTAATGCCGTGGGAACAGGCTGAGGGGGCCAGTTCCTGCAATATTGGGCACTCGGTGGGGCAGCACAAAAAGTATAGCAGGCGGGAAAGAGGTTCAGCTGCACTAGCATTAATACTGCATACAGACAAGGGCATGCCTGTCTTCCCTCCCCCTACGCCACCACACACACACACACATACATACACCACTACTCGCCAGACAGAAGTGAGAGACAGACTGCAACGAACCTTTTCAAGTTACGAAGTGTCAGAAGGCTTTTACACTATAAGCTGGGCATCTAGTATCAGTTGGTTTCGGCTAATCCAGTTCAGTTACGTCATCGTACATACATTACACTTGCCATGCTACACAAGTAGGCAGCACAAGGTTCCCCACAGCCTCCCAAATGTGAGCAGGCTGGGGCCACAGGTCACCACTTTACATTACAGTGAGCGAGGGGTCAGAGCTCCTTGAAACAAGTGGCGGACGTGTACAAAGATAGGGTACATCTAGTTAAGATGCCGCCCGCAGGTGTTTCCACTTGGCATTGGTACTCGCAGTAAAAGGAAAAGGTAATACATTTTACACCGTTACTGGTTTGTGCTCATCTTTTCATGCAATATTATCTCTGGGGGTAGTTGCAAAGGCAAATACGTATTTTGATTCATGGTCCTGATGCATAGGTCGAAGACGGCTGCCCACATTTTGGCACTTATGGGGAATCAATAGTTGTCAGGCAAAGACCAGTGAGGATAATGAGAGCCTGGAAGAAGAAAACGTATGCAAAATCCGAACAGTCGCTTATTTTGTTTAGCTTAGCTTTGTATTTACATTTGTTATCTGGCCACTTCATCTACTTTACTTGTAAGCAAATATGTAAACCCATGAGAATTACAATCCATACAGGAAGGTTAGGCAGCTCACTCCACTGAAATAGTAGCCGAATATGAGACGAAGTAGTGCTCTGTGATCGATACTGGTTACTAGTGTCCTTTCCCCAAAAATCCAACGAAATCCGCAGCAGGTACTTCCGAGGGTTTTTGTTCTGTAGGAAAGCGCCCTGGGGTTATCTGCTTTGTTTATTAGGTTGTCCTTCTGAATAGGTGGATTGTGGCTCCCGTCCCCTTCCGCCACTCATTGGTCTGCGTGTTAATTTGAGATGATATTATCAGGAGATGATATAGACAGAATTCCCACCGGAAGTTATTACTGTGTGCATAATCATTATTGAATAGCAAGGTACATCCTATGACTTACCATCTTATCGTCTTAACATAGGCATAATAGGATATCAGTGTAAGGCAAGCAACTTAAGTTGCAGCATGCTCTTGACTGTACTTTTTGAACTATTCAGCTGAAGATGTCGCCCAAACAAACCCAGCCCTTGGTTTGAGTTAGAGGTTAAGTACTGTAACACTGGTCATGCAGAGAGATAAGAATCTTAGATGGGGTGCCCTTTCTCCCGGCCCACCTCTGGTTGTTCTTGACCACAACGCTTTATTGTATGTCTTAGGTCTACAGGCTCAGCCCGAATGTTTAGAGAATAATACAAATATATAATGGTTTCCTTGGATTAGTGTGGGAAGTACTACTAAATCATAGATGAGGAATCAAGCTTTTGGGCTCTTCAAGCCAATTATCAGGCACAGTCGCACGGGCACGTATGCACTGAGACTGTGCCTCTCACATCGAAAATCAGCACGAGCCGCTGCTGCAGCATTGATCGCTCGTGGGGGGCCGCTAACACGAAGAGCCAGTTTGCCAGTGCATGATGCTAGGCCTGCTCTTCTCACTGATTGGATTATTGCCATTTTGGTCTTGTTTTATTTATTAAATTATGCTCTATTTTTCCAAACTGGTGTATAATCTTTTTGTGTGGTGTTTTCACACATTTTGAAGTGTTGCACAAATACTTTACACATTGCCTCTAAGTTAAGCCTAACTGCCTTGAGCCAAGCTGCCAGGGGATTGAGCACAGGTTAATTTGAGGTTTGCTTATGCCTTACCCTGACAAGGGTTGTGCTTGCTGCTTCTCTGCTTGACCAAGTCTCACACATCCAGTCAACCAATAACCCAGTTTCTCACAATTACTTCAATGATGTTTATTTTCATCTCAATCATAGTAATATCTTAGCTTGCCTATGTTAAGTGAGGTAACTGAGCAGTACACTCATCCTGTAACCATACAGGTTTCTACTTTGCAGTGCATCTGGTTAGCAAAAAGGACAATGTTTTGAAACAGAAAACGAGTTCTTACCTGTTGTTAATATTACCTATTATTAATTATTGTTTTACATGGCACTGCTTTACCATGTGCTATTAGAATGCTGTACATTTTAGCAACGTATTACAATCGAGGGCTAAAGCATACATAACAGAATGTAAGATTGAAAGTATTGAGGTGGCGAGGAGCATAACCTACATGGTATTAGGATTGAGGTAGTCGAGGAATGTAACCTATATGTATATTAGAGCAACCATATATGTTTCAGTATTGTAGATTATCTAAGAAACAACTGGAATGAAGATTTATTTCAAGGGGTAAGATTGAGATGGACGTCTTAACATCTATATCAGCTGTAGTGGGGAGTATCTACAGTGAGGTTTCATTTCCTTCCTGGAAGACATTAGAGCATTTTGGATACTGAGCTTTTGGCTAGTGAGTTCCAGATACCGACAGCTGCACCAGTGTAGGACTACTTAAAAATGTGGGGCTTTGTGGGTGTAGGTATTTTGAGCTGAAGCAAATCTTTAATTCAAGGGGACTGGTTCTCTCTCGATATTGTTACTAAGCTTGTCAGGTACCGTCCTTTATTTATTTGGATGTGTTTATAGGCCAGGGAGAAAATCTTTATTCTTAAGTTTATAAAAAATAGACCATGTTATAATAAATATGACAAACAATCAGCAAAGAGGGGGATAGCTTAAAGGACTATTTGAATTGTATGATTAAAGTATCTATAGTGTAGTGTTGAATTGTATGATTAAAGTATCTTTAGTTTAGTGTTACAGCAGTTGGCATGAATGTAGACAAAAGGCTGATACGCAGACTTTGTCATATTGAAACTATTTTCTTTACACTCCATAGGACTCACCTCCATTGTGTTTTCTTACTTTATACGCATTTGTGATTTCACAGAGCCCACAGCATATAGTTTTTGTGTTGTTTAATGCTTAATATATTCACTGCTAAAACTATATTTCAGCAACTTATACTATAAGTAATGCAGTATAAGTTATTATTTTATGTAAATCAGTAAGATTATGGATAGCTGCATTTAAGTTAGATTTTTTAAAAATATATGTTCTCCGTTTTATGTAGTATATTATCTATAAGGGGCGACCCCACAAAAACATCCCCCCTATACATAATCATGCCATTTTCATGTTTCCTTTCCAGATGCACTGGACCAGCTGCCGCAACTCCTGTGTTCTCATGCTTATGTGCACCTTTTTTTTATTTAGACCTTCAAACTTAAATTCCTCAGGGAAAGTTTTAATAGACTCCAAGAAGTGCCAGTAGCATCAACTTGAATTGAAGTGAATCTTTTAACACTTTGGTAGACATAGATGGCGGAAGGCAACCACACGAAAGCTTTATTTTCTCCGAATGAAACTGATTACTCACTCCCTGCAGTGTGTGCCTCTTCCATTGCATTTTATTTTAATAATATGGGAGTATTAGCTCCCTACTGCCTCTGCATACTTGTTTTCGGGTCACCAACCTCACAGATGTCAGTAAACTCCTTTGCTGAAATTCCTCAGAAAAGCAATGATTGCACTTTGTATTTTTGCTCTTACTTTTGCTCTTTTATCGGGGAGTACGAATTTTCTCTCCAGTTGCCGCGGGACAGTGACCTTTTCTTCTAGAAACTGCGGAACCCTCTATCTCAGTCACTTCTCTTTTTGGATTGTTGGTACCCCATGAATATGTTTGAATATAGTTATTAATATTATCATAGATGAACATCCACAATACAATAACAATTTCAGTACATAGACCCCACCAAGTAGGGAAAAAATTGCAAGCAAGTAGTACTGTGCTATTAGTCCACCAACCTGACTAGTTATCAAAAACAAGAGACCTGCATTTAGAAGTCAAATAATACGTCTAAGGAAAATGAGTCAATCTGGAACATTCACAATGTTACATAAAGCAACTAAAAACAGGTTTGTTTATATGCAACTAGCAAACACTGGTTCTACATTTAGCTAAAAGCGTTGGCGTTATCCCACTAGGTGGGTCTTACCAGGGTGCCATAAGTTGTCCATTGGTCTGAGTATCTTTCAGAGACAGCTGGCCCCCTGCAGGAGATCTACAGCGTCTGTGTCTTAGGAAAGGAACGTATACTAGATACAGTAAAATATGTGACCCTCATCATCAGTCTGCAGATCATTTGTTCATAACCTGCCATCACATCCATCCAGTCTGCATGGGTAGGAGAGCAGTCATCTACCATTGTCGCAGAAGGCAGAATTTCATTGTTGCCAATACTGAGTCAATCCATCACTTCCTATGGTTATTCAGACTGGATACAGTTGTGGATGAGTGCCAGTGCCTGCAAGGCAGCGAACAATAAGCCACTCGTATCTCTGATGGTTTTCCAGATGTACAACCATCATGTATCAATTAGGGGGCATGACCACAGGATGTGTACAAGCTCCCCAATGTGGGGGTTGGCATTTGCTCGATGGAGTCTATGTGGGGTCCAGTGCTAATCATGCAAAATCTTGGGAAAGCTAAATTTAATGCATGCTTTACGAATGACTATCATGTTTTTGCAGTAGGTGGAAACAATCCTGATCAGAGTATGAAATCTGCAGACAATCTTTCAATCTGAGGTACAGTGATTGCGCTATTGGGGCAGAGAAAAGGTTTGTGATTAGCAGAACATACATGGCAGTGATCAGTTTCTTTTAATGATCCCACTTCACTAGATAATCATGGATTGAGGAAGAATACTGAGGCCAGGGTTCGGTACCAGGTTGTGATTGAAGACAGTGTCTTAGTTGTAAATATTTAGAGAACTGACTGAGTGCCAAGTGGAATTCAGATAATAAGGTTACAAATGATTTTAGGGTATTATCTTTTATCACGCGATCTAGGGATCTTGAGCTGCAGGTTGTACCACAAAGGAGCTTTGGAGACCTTGCTCTTCTAGAAGCTTATGCATTGATAGCCAGACGTTATGCATTTCAGTCAGGATTGGATTGGTGGGGTTTGATGTTGTCTTGTAGCCACTGTAAAGGGGTTCCAATCCCGTGGCAGCGTTTTGCTGGGTTATTTAAAGGCAGGCCCAAAACTCCATCTCCCTACAGTTGTTTAGGTGATAGACCTTTTGCGAGAGTTGAAATGCCCTATATGTTTGCATGTGAAGTAGACAAAGTTCTCTTGATGTAGTGGCAGCATATAGCTTTTTAGCTGCTAGACTTGGTGGTGTTTGGCCCCACACAAAGTTCTGTATAACGGAGTAAGTGAGTTTGAGGGTAGCAGCAGGGATCTTGAAAGGCAGCATGCTGAAACGTCATTAAATCTTTGAGCTATTACCATCTAGATTGTTTTGACTCGTCTACTCAGAGAGATCTGCAGGTACTTTTATTTATCAAAGTTTTTC
The DNA here is from genome assembly GCF_031143425.1 of Pleurodeles waltl. Lineage (NCBI taxonomy): Eukaryota > Metazoa > Chordata > Amphibia > Caudata > Salamandridae > Pleurodeles > Pleurodeles waltl. The sequence goes on along the minus strand of NC_090447.1, from coordinate 1,460,025,763 downwards.
TTGGCCGTCTCCTTTAGTGTTAGTACACTTTCATGGATTATAGAGGAGAAGTTTCTACTGCCTAGAATTTCTAAGTATTTCAGTCCAAACATATTCACGTAGCAGTGAGAGAACCTAGGACTTGCCAGTGCATGCAGGGGATTATGGGCATGGCCTTTACTTTGCCCCAGGGTATTCTGTATCCTAAGAAAAATGAAAAGTCATCAATAAATTGAGGGTCATAGCTTGTTTAGTGTCAGAAGGATGTTATCCGCATAGCGCATCATTTTAGCTTCACCTGCCTTTGTGGTCACTCCAGTCACATCATTTCAAAAGCAGATTGTTATGATCAAGGGTTCTATAGGTAGTAGAAAAGGTAAAGGTGGCACGTTGCATCCCTGCCTTGTGCTCCTGGTTATTGAGATGGATTCTGAAATAGAACCATTAGAGTTAATTTGTGCAGTAGGATTAGTATATAACCATTGGACCATCTTAAGAAACTTGTCTCTGATGCCAAACAGGTTATTGGGCTGAAAGAGATACAACCGTTCCACTCAATCAAACACCTTCTCTGCGTCTTGTGACAGTAATACGTTCTCTCCTTTCTCTCGTCGCTTTGAACAGAGGAGGTGCATTAGGGACAGTATGTGATCTCTGGATGATCAGTGTGGAACCAATCTGTCCTGATTTTCATGGATCAGAAAATGTATCACTCTTCCGAGCCTTGTGGACTGGTATCTTGGCTGATATCTTCATATGGCCATTTAGGAGAGAGATTGGCCTCTAGCTGGCACAGGAGAGTACATCCTCCCTGGGCATAGGGATCAGGGAAATAAATGCACTATTTAATTTAGTGAGAAGGGAGCCTGTCACCATTGCATCTCAATAGATATGAGAAAGAAGTGGGGCCATTTGTGGTCATGTAATTTTGTATATTTCAAGGGGGAAGCCATCCTCTCCAGGGGCTTTACCTATTTCCATGGACTTTATAGACTGTTATTTCATCATCCGTTATTTCAAGTTCTAGCTCTTCCCTCAAGGTGGTACCACAGGGAATTCTGTTTTGCTCATAAAGGTATTTTTACTGGAGGCGGTTGACAGTGGTGTCTAAGGTGGTGTCAAAGGTGACAAATATCTAGCAACATGTCCCTAATTTTTGTGGCTCTCCATTTCATAATAGTAAGTATATGTGAGTCTTTCAGGTTTGTTATTTTGTTCCCTTTCAGTTCCCATGTGTTTAGGAATCCCCTAATCTTCTTCTTTGCTGTGTGCGCTGTTGTTCATGATACACCTTCTGGTATCTTCTCTCTCACTTACTACCTCAGCTCCTGTCCAGTCTTGCTGCAGGGATCTGAGGCCTCCCTCAGATATCTTGCCCTTTAAGGAGCTTTTCACAGTAACCATCACTGCCAAAACCTGTAAGTCTACATCTTTGTTGTGCTACATCTATTTCCAACAGGGTTTCACCTGTGGTATCCATTCTATTTACCACTGGTTCAATGACCTACCACACTCCCACCCCTGAAGTCTCCCAGTACTGCTACCTGCCTGTGAAGAACCCAGTTCAAAAATGAATTGCAGTCCTAGGTTTTTTCTCACTTCCTTTCCCTGCTTTGTCTGCAGTGGCTACCACTGTTTGTCCATAGAGGCGTTGAGTGACAGTGTGGGTTTTTTGCAGATCTGCACACCAAGAATGTGACACCCTATATATTTAGATCCAATGAATCAGCTACTATCACTTCTAGAACGTCATAATCTCGTTACTTAAAAAAAGGAGACGCAATAGTTGTTGAATTCATAGGAATTCCACCAATTAGAGGTTACAGATGACCATGCTCACATAACTCCAGAACTGCTTTTACCTCATGATGACTATAGCAGTCAGTATAGCAAAATGAGTGATTTCAACAGATCTCAATCTTAAATTTGATTTATTCTCCAGAGTCCTTGCGCAAGATAATATAAACAGTCATGATTTAAAACATTCTCTGGATATCATTTGCCTCAGTGCATTCAAGGTATAAGAACACTAAGGCTACGATTTCTACCACCTCCATCAGTTTGTAAGTAGATGTTAACAAATAGATTAGGCCTTTGTAAGTCATCCTCCGGAAGACAGCGCCTCTGGGTGATCTCTAGAGTCAATCATTTGCACAGACACAGTTAGGGACATAGAACACTCCAACACTATATTAATCCTCCCAAGCTGACTGAATGTTTCAGAACCATACAGGGAAGTAGAATCTGTTGCCCATGTTTTTTTACGTTTATTAGCCTAAATGATTTAGATAAATTGTACAAGCTGAAGGTTTCATTTTACGCTACATATCCATTTAATACAAGAGACCAAGGATTTAACACTGCTCAAAGTACTATCAGGAGCAGTCTATATATTTACCTGAAATGGGCCCTGGGTGCCAAAGCCAAATTTCCTCTTGAAATGACACTATATTCAAGGACTTCATTCAAGTATTTATTCCCAGGCCAATAATTCATGCAGTCCCAAGCACAATTGGTAATACTCAGGATTAGGTTAATGGGTGAATAGGATCTGACTCATACCAGCTCAGGAGTAGCTCAACATTGGGCGCAAGGCAGATGACCCTCAGATAACCAGTAAATCAATATGCTTAGGCGAAGCTCCGTTCTCAGAATTCTTTAGCCACAATAAAGAAGAGGACAGACATGTTTCAGTAATTCCATATGTACATATTGTCTGCGTAGTAGGTAGGACCAAACGGGCTGGTAGTTACAATAAGTCTACAACATATGATTCCCATGTTTCACAACAGTGGAAAAAACTTTTTCTATGGGTTAGAGAGAATACAAAGCAAACAGGAAACAGTCTCTGGCCCCAGTCAACATAATATAAGCCAGCAGATCAATCACTATACAAAATGAAAAAAAAATGTTTTAGGAGCTTTATCAAGCTCAATGAATATCCACTAATCACTGATCATTAAGTAAAATTCTATATCTTAAGCTACTTAAGTAAGACTTATTGTAACTACCAGCCATTTTGCTTGCTGTGTGCTCCAAGGAAGTACGAGCTGCGTTTTCCTCTAATGACCAACATTCCCACATTAGAGAAGATGGCATTGTTGGGAAAGCAGGAGTTAACAGGGAGATACTACATTACTGCCCTGCTTCAAATTTGAAGAAGGTTCCAAACAATTTGAATTCCACTATCTTCTTTGCCTGGTATCCTGGATAGTGGCATTCCCAGAAGAACTTGTACAGTAGTTGTTTTAAGTGCTTTTCCCCAGTATAATCATCGTCCTCACTCCTGCTTGATCTCATTCATAAATGTTCAGGCAGCATCAAACAAGGAAATACATGTGTATTTTGTCCTTAAATGTAACACATAATTCACCAAAATATATAGACTGACATCTCTGCTTTCTCCCTTTAAAAACATTGTGGGCAGCTAGAAAACCTTTAAGACTTGAGGATCAGACAGGATCATTCTCCACAGAAAGTGGTGAATGTGCTCTCTCAAACTGTCACTGTCTTGCAGCCCTGGCAAAGCCTGGCTTCTATACTTGTTTATTCTTGTTGCATTCTCCAGTCTTTTGACTTTAAGATCACCATACAACTTCCACTGAAAAATTTACCTCACAGAACAAACTTGTACTAACAGAAAGTTTGTAGTCAGTTTCATAATCTCCATCAAATCTCTCCTGGGATTGCATTTTATGTTTCACCATACAGCTGCCCCATTCTGCTTCAGCAACACTCCTTGAAGTAGTGTCAATGCACTCTCCATCTCTGTTAGCTTAAGTCTTTCATAGCTCTTTCAAAGTCCAAGTAGCTAAGGCTCTTCTCCACGTTAGTGCAGCTTCCTCACTATCCTAGAGCACTACCTTCTACTTTTGCTTACTTTATCACCACTGATTACTGGGTCTGGTACTAAGAAGTCTACCCTTGAATCATTTCTTTTCATCCTCCTGGAGCGGCATTGGAGGAAACTAGAGGTAACAGTTATGCTGGCAAAATTCAGGAACTAACAATGTTTATGCTCCACAGATTAAAAGTTTCAGCCGTATCTGAGTGTGTGCTCTTTAGATCATTCTCTGTTATGCAAATGCCCTGCTTCATGGGCTGAAACACATGAGAAAGTATTTTCATTTTGCTCTGACCACCTGACTAATCACCACTGCATTCTGAATGGTACACCTGACATTTACCATCCATGCTTCTCTCTGCTATTGCTACTATAAACATCTAGGACAGCAACGGTGGCTCCAACATGGCTCATTTTCTGAGGATTACCTTAATTGCATAATTTGTTCTCTTTCTTCGTTTTTGCCATCACAGATTTGGAGAGATTGTCTGTAAACGATGGGTTATTAGTTGAAATGGATGGTAGTCCTCTTCAAGTAATAATGGCACTAATCCTTACTAGGTCCAGGTAGATCTCAAAAAGGCAGACCTGGGCTCAACTCTTGGTAGCTTAGCTGTAGGACGGAACAGGCAGGCTTAACTTAGGAGAAAAGCATTCATCAGTATCAAGTCTGTGAAAAAGTAGGAAACAAAACACAATAAACATCCCAGTCCAATTTACAAAAATAGAGAGAATTTTAATGAACAGATATACACCAACATGACAAAAATATGATGTCAGGACTGGAGATATGTTTTTTCAAAGTTTTTAGTGTTTCTAGTGCCAAAAAGCATAAAGTACGTAACATGGGTATCTGTTCACACTAGACGGGGTCAAAGTAATACCACAGTGGAATGAGGGTCGGACATAGGTCCCAGGTTTGTCCTGATGGAAAGTTTACCTTCTGGCTTACCTTCTGACTTAGTTTTTCTTTCAGAGGAAAAGTCCTTGTCGACGAAGTTGTTGACGGATTGGAGTGCCAGCTAGTTCTGAAGACGGACTCATCCATGGCAGCCTTGTGTAGCGTAGGACCTCAGTGAGAACCTTAGTTCTGGTGGGAACCTCAGCTCTGGTGGGAAGTTCCAAGTCTGGACGTCAAAGGTGGGAACAGTCCTAACTGGTGAAGTCCGAAGTTGCGGCCCATGAAGATTGTCTTCATCAAGGTGTTGTTCGCCGTTGGTTCCGGCGAAGTCGTCTATATTTGGACTTAGAAACTTTTTCAGAAATCAGGATCCAGGAAGTTGAGTCCAATCTGCATTTTGACATTGGTGACTTGCGGCTCAGGGGCAGTCCAGTAGTATCCTGTAGTACTTTTTGGAGAAAGTGAAGAAAAAGTTTCCAGATGACCAGTCTTTCAATTTTGAAGGGAAAAAACTATTACCAGCCAAGCGTTAAGGACCTTTTGGGCTCCAGTTGGGGGTGGACTTGATCTCCTATTGTAATCTCCATTAAGCCACTACTAGGGTCCGGGGAAAAACAATTTGGAACTTATCAGCTGGACTCCGCAAAGATTATTGCTTCTTATTATCGCTTCTTGCACCTTCTGCATTCCGGAGGTGAACAAGATGCTAGGCATCTAGCTCTTGGACTCCACTCTTCGGTCTTGGGTACAAGTGGGGAGGTGGTCTAGCCTGTGGGGATTCTCTTCACAGGTACAACAGCAGCTGCACTCTATCTTTTGTCTGACAGAGGTGTTCTGAAAATGATACTGAGTGTGCAATTTTATGCCTGTGGAGACTGTGGGTGGGAGAGACTCATGGCCACTCCCTGTCTAAAGGGTAAAAGTTTGTAGAGTTGCCCGTACCCAATTTCTACGGCCCTTTCTGTGTATTGTACTGTAAACTATCTCACTGTGTCTCTTTCTACCTAAAACCTATATGGCACAACCTTTATTCCATGTGCAAAACTCCCCTGAGGTGGGTTCCAGAGAAATGAGGAGCTCCTCCCTGCAAATTAGTGTGATACCGAGCACCCTCTGTACTAATGAGGTGGCCTGTGGAAATCACATTATTTGCCTTATGCAAGTGATGTGTGTAACGCCAGGGAACATGAAACAACCTATTGCACGATCATTGTCCCCCACAATCTAGAGACGTACTCCGGCAGGAACTTGTTGTCACATGGCAGGGAGGGGATGTGAAGGGCCTAGGAGCAGGTTTCCCCCCATTGGAATTGGTGCAACTGTGGCTACTTGGACAACTGCATGAGCAGGCCAAGTGTGAGTTACATCTTCTTGTGACAGGGGATGCTCCTTTGAAGTGTGTGCATATGGTGGGCACATCCCCCAGGCCATCCAGTCAGAAAGACATTGCACCTCCCTCCAGCCAAGGCGCCTTTGTTTCCTTTCCTGTGAGACATTCATTCCTGGCAACAGGCTGGCAGGGTGCAGTTGGGGATTAACTCTGAAAAGGCTACCAGAATATTTAGGTAGGAAAATGCCAATTTTCTAAAAGTGAAATTTTAAAAATAGTTATTTTACATTTGACCATTAAGTTACTATTTGTTTGAGTCTTGAAATCCTGGTTCTAGATATTCCTAAACTGCAGTTTTTCATTATAAAGTGTTATACTATAAGCCAGACTTGCCACAGTTAAAATGACTTTTGAGATTTTTTCACTGCCAGGGCATATAGAATTCAAATAGGTATTTTCTACTTTTTAAATACTGTGCACCATCCCCTGTGGGCTTTCAGGACCTAGCGTAGGGTTGACATATAAGAATTAAAGAGGCAGGTTTAGGCCTGGCAAAAGGTTTATTTTGCCAGGTTGACACTGCAGGACCAACCCTGGAGCAATGATTATCTTTGTCACTTTAGTTGGGGCACAACAGGTGCTGCAGTCCACTGGTGACATTTAACTTACAAGCACAGGGTACACCTGCTACTATATAATAGGGATGTATAGGTAAGTTAAATGTGCCCATTAGGATTTTTAACCATTTTGTCATATTTTTAGGGGTCAGAGCACATGCACTGGAGACTGGTTTGCAGGGAAACAGTGTAAGGTTTCCAAAAACCTGCATCATCAGTTAAAGGAATGGGGGTGATCATGCAAAAAGAGGCATTGTTTCACACTGTCATATACCAGGTACGTCAGCCCTCACTGCTGTTGTGCTGTCTCTTTATAGATCCTCATCTGGTACTGAGAGAAGCAGATACATTGGAGATGCAGGTGCCAGAATATTCTCATTTCATTGCAACAGACATCATTGCTAAGGCTTCTGCCTCTCCCACTAGGGTCACCATGGTGATCCCTTGTGAGGCTCAGATAGGTGCTAGCTGCAGCTAGAAAAAAGGGCTAGGACCAGTGGTTCCAGAGCCATCTACAGCAGATCGCAACCTCTTTATCCTTTACCCATCTAAACAGATTTTTGTAATACAAATGTGTTGATTAGACATTATTCCTTTCAATTGTTTTTGGTTTAAATAAGCTGATTGTGGTCAGTTTATACTGCCATCCACAATAGCTGTTTTATCATAGAGCTTTTCACACCACCTCTACCTAACCCTTCCCTGCTGGTATGCACACATCAGTGAGTTACTCTTTTTTGAGCTAAATAGCGTGATTCAAAAATATTTACTCTCATCGTCAGGCATTTTCCTTGTGTTGGAACTTACCCTGACAAAAGGAATCTTTTCTTGGATCAGTTTTTCCTGGACTTTTGCCTTCTGTCTCAATGCGCCTTCAGATTGGCTAACCTACACTGCAGCCCTCTGATGCCATGCCTTGACGCTCCCTACCATTGGTCATTTGCTGGAGATGTTCTGCATTATCTCTGTTTGTAATGCATAAATAACAGACACCTGTATGTGATGTGTGTAACGCCAGGGAACATGAAAAACCCTATTGCAAGATCATTGTCCCCCACAATGTAGAGACGTATTCCGTCTGGAACCTATTTTCACATGGCAGGGAGGGGATGTGCAGGGCCTAGGAGAAGAAAATCCCTCACGGTCTAGCCTCACGCATGTTATAGAGAATCCATAATACGAACAAGTTAAGCTCCTTATAGGAATGTTTGTCCCAACCTACTTTAACTGCTCGAGCTAGTCCCTCATTATGGGTGTCTCACTGCATGTCTGTCATTGAAAGGTTGAGCCCAGCTCTCCACCCTCTATGGTGACTCCAGAGAGTTGCACCAAAGAGTTTCTATGAAGAATCCTAATGCTCGGAAAAGCACAGGAGACAACCCTATGCCAATGTTTAGGCCCTCCATCAGCTACCCCTGGAGGACAAGCATTGAGTCTTTGCTGACCACTGGAGATCAATGATGGTTAATAAGAGGGCTTGCACCCAGCATGGCACTACCATGCCATCATTGCAAAGGCGTTGGGGGTTCTGCAAGTTGTGAGTCTGGAGCTGTCACTGGACTATGAGAGCACTGATGCCTGGGTTTCATACACAACTCCACGACTGAACCCATCCATGGTCATAATCATCAGGCTGATGAGAGGTATCAGTAGAATTGCAAGAACCCTTTCTCTGAGCTTCGAGTATCAAAAGCTTTTGACACCTGGTACCAGGGCAATCTAGCCTTTTTTGTCCCGGTGGTCTGTGTTGGCTATGTCAACTGCCCTGAATGGCAAAGCAACATCTTCCACAAGTACAGGAATCTCAAGTCTCAGAAGACATGTGGGGAAAAAGATGTGCCAGTCCAGTGGTCTCTCCCACTGGCAGGCCAGCACCATCGTGATCTGCTACTCTCTCTGTGAGTTTGACCATTACCCCTCCTTCATCCGCATCTGCATCCAGGATGAGTACATGTTCATGCTGACTCTGGGCACAGAGGCTGAGGAACAGAAACTGATGACCTCTATGTACCTCTACGATATGGCGTGCAGGACTACGATTTCCAGTCTAGCCAGATACCCAAGAGTCGTCGCTCATGTCATTGCACCTGAAGCTAGAGACCCACTAAAAGGTCATGCGTTTTGCCTTCTGTGCGAAACACATCCATACACAGTGTAGTGAGCTCGGTAGCCACAATGCATTAACTATAACTTTCTCTTTCTCTATGCACTGCTTATACCAATTCATTTTGCATCACTTATAGCATCTCAAATTATACCATTCACGACAACACTTATTACATCGTATTACATTGTAAATGACATAATTTCGCAGAACACAATGCATGGTAGAGTGGTGAGTTATAGTTAATGTAGTGTGGCTACCAAGTTCACTACACTGTGAATGGAGATGCACAAGTTATAATAGTATGAAGGTGGTGCCTAAATTAGAAATGTAAGGTATAACTCTAATTTTAGAATTTGTAATGTTTGTGTAGTTTAAGTTTGGGTTGTATAGAAAGATTAAATAAGTTATGGCAATTTAAATGAGGTCTGTAAATTATACAGCCCAGTAGTGTGTCATACAGTACAGTGCAGTGCCATAGACTATAGTGTCTTAGTCTACCTTTACAAAAGTAAAAGGCAACAATGTTGTTTTCACCACAATTTGTCTGTGTTCTAGGTTAGAGCCTTAAATACATGTAGGTTTTATTGTTGTCCCTTTCCTATTACCACTTTATTAAAGTGTTAATAGATAGAGAAATATATTTATATTTTAATATCTATTTTTGAAAACGTTTATGGACTATTGTGCTCATACCTAGATACTGATCCCATTTCCACCAGGGATTTCCCCGCCAGGTAATCCCTGGCGGAAAGCATACTGGTGACAGGAATACTCATTCCTGTCACCAGTATGTGGCGCGCTAGGCACCCCCTGCACAACCCCCTAGTACCCTTCCAAGCCCCTGAACCCACCCCTGAACCCACCCGTGAACCCTGAAAACGTCCACCCTACACCTCCTCCCCCCCGATCTCCTTGTAGGCCCTCCCCAACCCCCCTCGCCATCTCCCACCCCTCCACCTCCATTTAGGCCAACCCCCACCCCCCAAATGCAAATGCACGCATACATAGACATACACACACACACACGCATTCATAAATGCAGACACACATCCCTCCTTCACAAACATACACTCACTCCCCCATGCATGCACTCACTCAACACCCAGCCCCCTTTCCCTTTCGGGCAGCACTTACCTGTTCCGTGGCGCTGCTCTGGGAGGTAACGGGCTCTCTGGATGCTGCTCCGCTGGCAGCGCTTCGTCTCCTTACCCTGCCGCGCCTCTTATTGTATCATAATAGGTGTGGCGGTGTCTGAACTGACATGGCGGTGAGGGTGGAGGACCACCGACCGCCAGCATGGCGGCCCTCACCGCCATCAATGGCGGTGAGGCTCCAGGTGTCATTATTTGGCAGGATGCCTGCCTCCGGCACTGGCAGTCTTCCGTTAACCGTCAGCACGATTGTCAGCAGGGCATCCCGCCAAATTCAAAATGACCACCATAGATTTGACTTGATGCAAGAGAGCACTACCTTTTAAGGTTGGAGTGCTGCGTAAATTATGCAAAAATTATATAAGGAACCCAGAGTAGTTATTAAGTTTTAGGTGGAGAACAACTTCTTTATATAGAGCACTTTACAACACCACTGACACTCTAAACTGCTCATCTCAAATGCTGCTTTTCCCATTTTTTTCACTGGCATGAGCATAAAAATGCAGGTCAAGACGGTAAAATACAGGTTAGTGGCCTCTCTACAAGCATTGCAGGTCATCCTTATAATATAAAGATAATGGTATTGATCGGGAACATAAGCAAATACCCACAAAACCAAATAAATTGTGTGTTTAGAAACTTTTACAGCTGGATCAACCAATTGCAGACATCGATGTTCTGATGATTGCATCTGAGAATATCATTTACAGAATATCGTTTGACGTAAATATAACGTTTTTAAAAATATGTCACACTGGGTGTAAATTTTCTGTTATTTACGCCAATCTGGTAATATTTTTGTAAATGACATTTAGGGAACCACATACATGTCAGACAATATGAAATTCAAGTATGTTCACTAATATAAAATATGAACCAAACAGATGTTTTTTTTCTATTTATAAACCTTAGACATTATGTTAAAAAATTAGGCGGGCAGCACCAACCAACATGGCCGACCGGTTGTGAAGCCCGGAGGCTCCGCAACAACACCTCCCGCAGACACATAAAACCGGTGACTGGAGGGGGGGCTCTCGCTAGCCATGCCCTTGGGACGATGTTTGGAGTCCGGTGAACGCATTCGCCAGTGTGGGCGGCGCTCGGCAACAGAGGTCCGGAGCGCGGGCCGGGAGTCTTGAGGCCCACACTTCCGCGCCGCCCTGGGAAGGGCAAAGGACACCCTGGGTTGAGGATGTGGCGACCCCTATTGTGGACCGGCGGTGGGGGGGGCAGTGAGGCCCCTCCAGGAGCACCCGCCGGCCACGCGGTAAGGGCAGGGCGCGGCCGCACCTGAAGCGATGTTGGGGGCAGGGCGGTACCAGCGGGGAGAGAGAGCCGGGGAGCGCTGGAGGGGGAGAATCGTCTGGCGACCCCCGGTTCTGGGGCTTGCCGGATGCTTCTGCCTGACCCCAACATGGCACCCGAGGTCAGACCATGTGGAGCTTCCTCGTAAAGGAACGTGGCCGCAGGGTAACTCAACAGACACTCTTCTCCCCGGGAAAGGGAACTACATGGCGGTTTCGGCGCTCGGAGGCGTATCCCGGTAAGGAGCAACGGGGGACAGCAGAGGAAGTGGTGAGCACAGTGGCAATAGGAGCATGAGCGAAAGAGGTACTTGGGGGGGCGCCCATGCCTCAACGGAGGCTACAATCTAACAAGGTCTCCAGTTACTTTGCACCCGCCAGATCCGGGGTGCCCCCATCTCCGCGGTCAGGGGACATGGCACTAACTGAGGAGGACCTTCTGTCGTCCCTTCGCACCTTCAAGGTGGAATTGCGAGTAGAACTCACGGCTGACTTTAAGACTGCACTCGAAGCGTTCCAATCGGACATTAATAGTCGCATGGCCTCTCTTCAGGCGGACTTGGACTCCGTGGGGACCCGTACGTTAGATCTAGAAACGCAGGTCCACGAGATGAAGCAACAAGTAAATCCTATGGAGAAAGAGGTCACACAGCTCAAGTTGCAACTCCAGCTCTTGATACTCAAATGCGAGGACTTGGAAAACCGCTCCAGCAGAGACAACATTAGAGCGAGGGAGCTGGAGGAGGGCAGTGAGGGAGCAGATCGGGAGGCATTTGTGGTGGGTCTCTTCTCCACCCTGCTGGGCGACGAAGACCCAGCAGAGCAGGTTGAAAGGATGCATAGGGTGGGGAGCCGCTCCGCCAATGAGAGTAGGAGACCTAGAGCCATCCTAGTGAAACTGAGCTCATTCAAGGTCAAGGAGCGCATCCTTCAAAGGGCGAGGCAACAGAACTTTGTGTCTTTTCAAGAGGCACAGTGCACCCTATTCCAGGACATCGCTCCAGCCACACTGCTCCCCCGACAGCAGTTTCATCCGGTAACAGATGAGTTGAGATAAAAAATTATTAGGTACAGATGGACATTCCCCTTTGGCATAGCTTTTTGACTCAACAACAAATCATATCACTTCATGGAGTTTGGGGCAGCGGCGGACGCACTGGGGCTGCAGGAGAAGAGTGCAGACACCGATCACCCCACAATGGGAGAGTTGCAGTGTCGAGAGGACCCTTCCACATCCACTGCTATGGATCAATGGAGGCAGCTGAGTAGGGGGAGGAAGACCCCCAAGACGTAGACTTATACACCTAGCACATATCAGAAGCATGTTCGTCTAGGTACGGAGGAGAGATCTTGGATGGAGGCCGCATGGGAGCTCTCAAAGGCCCCCGGGGGGAACACCCTCCGGGAAAGAGCCCAGAGACTTAGGACTGACCGCAGGGGCGCTTGCGGAATGAGCACCTTCGGTATGTTCCCTACTATCCCTCCAGCAAGTGATAAAGGAGGTCCTCACACCTGACACTGTTGGAGCTTTCGAAAGTGGTCTGGGTGGACACGGATGAATACCCCTTCCCGACCATGAGGACGACAAGGAGGTTTGAGTACCAGCGACTTGTAGTTTATGAGTTGTTACCTGTTCTGCTGCTATTTTCTATGTTTGATTATTGTTTGTTGTCCCTACTATGCATGGATGAACAGTCTGGGGGGGCAGGAGATGTTGGGGGTCCTGGACAGAGGGGGAGAGCTGAGGACCCCGAGTGACAACTTAGGTCAGATGTACCCACAGGCGAGGTGCTCTTGGTCACAATGACAAGATGCTACATTTTCTAACATGGAATGGTAAGGGGCTCGATTTACCCATTAAGCGGTCACAGCTGCGGAAGTTCTTTGACTACCACCAATATGATATTGTGGCACTGCAGGAAACACATCTCAAGAAGGGGGAGGGTCACAGACTACATCACAAACAATACCCGCAGATATATACTGCTTCCACAACAACAAAGTATTGCGGGGTAGCCTTGCTGTTCCCTGGGTCCATACACTTCCAGCTCTCGGGGTTGAAACAGGATAAGGAGGGTAGATTTCTAATGGTCAAGGGCACCCTGGGGGGTGGCGGACTTGTACGGTGGCCAAACTCTATACGCCCAATAGTGGCCAAACACTGTTTCTATTGAGCTTCCTTGACGTGTTGTTTTTTTTTGCAGAGGGTGAGATAGTGCTACTGGGAGACTTTAACTTAATTTGGGGTGCCGCTCAAGACACAACACATCCCCAGAGACTGCTTACAAGTACCTTTGCAAAATCAGTTAAGACAGCCCTTCACAGATTGGGGCTCTTTGAATCTTGGCGCACGTTTCACCCCACAGTGAAAGATTATACATTCTTCTCCCACTCATAAATCCTACTCCAGGATTGACTATATATTTTTAAATCAGCCACTTCGGCAATCTCTCCGATCGGCAACTATCCACCCAATCATCATATCTGATCGTGCCCCGGTGGAGGTGGCTTGGGAGTGGTCCCTCTGGTGTTCAAGGAGCAGATGGTGGTACTTTCCAAACATTTTAACCCGTGACCCAACGATTCCAGACGAGATGCGGAGAGCTATCAGAGAATTTTTTCAGAATAATAAAACAGGGGACACTCCCCCCCCCCTACTACCTGGGGCACGTTTAAAGCTGTCCTCAGGGGCACATGCATTTCATTAGTGTCTTCACTTTACTGGTTGAAAGCCGAAGAAAGACAGGGTCTGGAGAGTGCACTGAAGGTAGCTAAACAGGCCCATAAGCTTTCTCCTACCTGGCAGACTCCGAAGAATGTAACTTCCATTAAAGGCAAATTGCAATCTATATACACAAATAGGGCAGAAGTCGCATTGTTGAGGCTCCAGAAATCACATTATGTAAGTGGGAACAAAATAGGCACTCTCCTGGTCAGGCAATTACGTGTCAAGCTAACTAAGGACTATATAGTGTAAGGGCGGGATGAATCAGGGAAACATTATTCAGATGAGGAGAAAGCGCGAGCTTTTAGGAGCTTCTATTCCCGACTATATAAATCAGATAATCCGAGCGCCAACGCCCAGGAGGGCTACCTGCAACACACTCAGCTCCCGCAGGTTTTTTGCAATACTAACGATTTCCTGGCGGCCCCATTCACCACGGGCAAAGTGCGGGAGGCCATCGACTCGTTCCACTACACAAAGCGCCGATGGATTCACTGCGCATTTCTACAAAACCTTTGGGGCAGAGCTAACACATCACCTAGCTGACCTGTTCAATTTCATAAGAACCGAGCACACACTATCCCCCACTATGGGAGAAGCCCTGATCACACTTATTCCTAAGGAGAGGAAGGACCCTCAGCTCTGTGCCTCCTATAGGCCCATCGCTCTGCTTAATCTCGATGCAAAACTATATCCCAAAACCTTAGCCCAGAGACTTGAGGGGGTGTTGCCGGATCTGATTCATCCTGACCAATCAGGCTTTTTCAAAGGTCGGCAAACACATGATCATTTGAGAAGGGTCGTTCACCTGATGGAAAAGGTGACAAAGAAGCAGGTCCTGGCAATGCTGTTGGCACTGGATGCCGAAAAGGCTTTCGACTAGGTGGAATGGTCCTTTTTGGTAGCGACCATGCAGCGATTTGGGTTCAGGGAACAGTTCATAGCAATGGTAATGAGCAACTGCTTGTGTCCCCAGTCACGAATACGCATAAAAAACGGGGTGACTTCTGACTTCTTTGACCTATCCAGGGGAACAAGGCAGGGTTGTCCCCTTTCTCCCGTTGCTCTCTGCACTTAGCGTGGAACCTCTGGCAGCCCGGATACGGGCAGATCCGAATTTTCAAGGCATCCCATTTGGCACCGACCAACATAAGATATCACTGTTTGCTGACAACATCTTGCTTTTTGTTACTAAACAACGTACGACCCTTCTGACCCTCCAGGAGGAGTTGGGTCTTTTCGAGCAGGTAGCAGGCTTCAAAGTGAATAGGGGGAAATCATATATCCTTTACTTAACAGTTCCTACCTCTGAGATGGGAGTGCTAGCCACCACTTCTCCATTTGTATGGGCCAAGAAAGTAATTTTGTACCTGGGAGTCAGGCTCACCCCCAGGGCTGCCGACCTGTTTAGGGCAAATTTTCCACCGCTAAGAGATGGTCGATGCTCTGGCATTCATGGTTAGGTCGTATAAACACAATTAAGATGACCGTACTTCCACAGTTTACATATCTGTTCCAATGCCTGCCCATTGACATTCCTAAGGATTTTTACACAGAGCTCTATTTGATGTTCACCCGGTTCATTTGGCAAGGCACTAGAGCCTCCAATAAATTGCTTACGTGCTCCAGAGACAAGGGTGGTTTGGTCCTCCCGGATCCTCTCATATATTACAGAGCGGCACAGCTCCGCATTATCGCTGAGTGGTCCCTCCAAGAATCCGACGAGCTGTAGCTACACATGGACAGGGCAGTGACGGGGCTGACACTATGGGATGTGCAATGGAAACCCAAAAGAGACCGTCCGAAGAACGCTTATCTCAGCACCCCCACCGCTACCACCCTTAAGGTATAGGACACGGTGACAAGAGCCTACAGGCTCACAACTTTTCCCTCACCCCAATCCACTGTAACACGACCTTTCCTCCGGGAGCTACCCCAGGTCCTTTTGACTGGTGTAGGGAGGGAGGCTTTTTGATGATCGCTGATCTATTCCATAGGGAACATGTACGTACATTCAAAAATTGCTGTAGAGACTTTCATCTATCCCTCTGAGCGCTTTCATTATAATCAATTAATCCACTGGGTTACTCAGCCTCTTATGCGGGCGGCAGCCACCAAGGTTCTCCTTCCCATTGAGAGAGTTGTCCAAGAGGGAGGGGTAGCGAGGGGTAGTATTTCCACAATATATAGGTTGTTGCTTTGGCGCAGCGCGCTTATACCCCCCGGCATCTGTCTTTCTGGGAGCAGGTTCTGGATTCCCAGGTGGAGGAGGATCTCTGGCATCATCTGTTTTAGGACATAGTCAAATATACCCGCTCCATGGGAGCTAGAGAAGCACCTTATAAAATTCTCTGCAAATGGTACCTTTACCTAGAGGAACAGGTGTTGGCGGGGATGTGGGATGTTGGGAGATTTTAGACACATCTGGTGGGACTGTCCCGTTATTTGCCCATACTGGAACGAAATCCTGTCACATTTAAAAGAGATTTTGGGTTACCCCGTCCCGTCCTCACCGGCACATATTTTACTGGGCTTGCGCGATCTGGAAATGCAACACCAAACACAGAGGGATCGTTCTGTTATGTGGTTGGCATTAGGTGCCATCAAAGGCGGCATTATCGTCATATTGGAAAAAAACAGAAGCGCCCCCAATAGCATTGTGGTATACTAGACTGTAGCGTAGCCTCACCATGGAGCGATTATCTGATAAGTTAGATGACTCCAGGAGAAGCTTTGATTACATTTGGGATCCTCTGGTGAGGTTCCTCTCCAGGGGGATATCACTCACAGCCTGTAGCCTGCATCTTAGGGCTCTGCACCTTTTCCACATGTAAGAACCAGCCCACTGGGAAGGACACTGGGAAGGATTGGGTGTGTGGCTACATGGGTGCGTGTGACTCATTTGCTTCTCTGCTATATCCTCAGACTTCGTACAACGCGCTGCGGGGGATGGGACACATAACTTCGTTGTTAGTATGGTTGTTTTTTCTGTTTTTTTTCTCTTTTTCTGCACGAGATATCACATACCTATGCGCTTCTGAACCTATTCCGGGTGGGAATATTTGAGTCCTACGCTGAGTGCAGCTCTCCCTACTGTTGAGCATAGATATGATTAGAGCTGGGATGAGGGGGGCCAACATACCTGTTGTTTTTCTAGAGGCTGTTTGTGATCTGAATTGCTTGTATCATTGTTTATTAAACGATAAATGTCAATAAAAACAGTTTAACAAAAAAAATAAAAATAGGCGGTGATAGTAGATTGTGAAATTCTCCTTAATATCCCCCTAATGGCTGAATTAAAAGCAGGTGAAGTGTGCCAAACTGACTCAAGCATAATGTGTCTGGCTAATTTGGCACAGATGCAGTCAGTGTATGCTTATTGTATGGAGAATTCCTATGTACGGGTATTTATATAGCACTAACCAAGGTAGGAAGCAACAGAGTGCTGTACATTATATTTGGGAATGGGAGACAGTCTACAAGATTGCGTATGCAGGGGTGTGGAATTCCTATAGCCTGACTCCCAGGACATTTAGCTTGGGGGTCAAGGACAACAATTTTTCATGTTTATTTTGTCCTTTGGACAAGTAGGTTAAACTCTCTGCAGCACAAACCCTTTACCTGTCAGTTTACACTACCACATTATAGATCAAAGAAGGGCATACTCTGCAGTTCAAGTAATATTTGTGTCTATTTGTCAGTGCTGTTCGAACGTGCATTTATGGTTCAGTAATGCAAATCCTTTATTATTAGGGTGCGCACGTTAAGGAAATGTTATAAGCTCGGGCTGCACTGCTGAAAGTGGTCGCAGTATAAAAATGGATACACATGTTTGCAAAGGTTTAACAATATGAGGCTACATATAATCTCTGTTTAGATGCAGTTTTTTGCAGAAACGTGAAAGTAAGATTAAGGAGTCTTTGCTTTCAAATTAAATGTTCACAAAAAATGCAACTAGGAAAAAAACTTTCTTCCTTAAACTAATATGAAATTTAAGATACCATTCTTTGAAGCATCATCCACTAAAACATGTTGATGCATGCTAGTACTTCCAAAAACTATTCATAATTGAAAATCAGTGCAACCAGTTTCAACAAAATTATGGGAAACATGAAAATAAACAATCATTGGCAAAAACCAATAGGTCTGACATAGGAGGTCAGCTTTTGGTTTTGTCAATGCATGTCTAGTTTTAACATGGTTTTTGTAAAACTTATTGTTGTGGATGCTGCCATGCCCGTCACCATTATAACAAACATTGGCAAAAAAGCAATAATATTGTTTGGTCTAAAAAAATACACATTGCCACAGCAATCCGTGAACAAAACTACTTTGTGTGCCGATATGCTTCTTGTGAAAGAGCAGAATCCTGTTGCTCACAGTGAAGCCAGTCTATAGATAGAAAGACAGAGACAGAATTTTAATAAAAACAAAAAGGCAGCAATGATATATGCCCTTGCCTTAGTGCAGATTTACAACTTTCATGTATTCACATTAATTTACAGAAGTAGGCAGGGAAACCGTACTCCTAGAAAATAATTGTGAACTGCATTTAGCAGAAGGAATTATGCAGCTGTTGAGTTCCTCATGCGAAAATCTGTTGAGCGTTTACAATTTTACTTTCTCTCCAACCACTTTTTTCCTCAACAGTGGTAGAACTTATTTCTGCCCTTGTCAGTAGTAAATGTCCAACCTTTCTCAGTAAAAGCTGGTGAAAACCCCTATAACATGCAAGGTAGTAGGGTCCAGATGTAGCAAACAGTTTGCCGGTCGCAAACAGCGAATTTAGCTGTTTGCGATGTGCAAACTGCACTTGGCAATGCACAAAACCCCTTTTGCGAGTCGCAGTGCAATGCCAGATTGCTTTGTGACCGCGAACGCGGTCGCAAAGCAATTGCAGTTAGCACCCATGTCAAATGGGTGCTAACTCATTCGCAAAAGGGAAGGGGTCCCCATGGGACCCCTTCCCCTTTGTGAATGGCATTAAAAACATTTTTTCAGACCACTGCCTGCTCTGAAAAAATGAAACAAAAACGTTTAATTTTTAGTTTTGTAATGCATCTCGTTTTCCTTTAAGGAAAACGGGCTGCATTACAAAATAAAAAACCTGCTTTATTTAAAAGCAGTCACAGACATGGTGGTCTGCTGTCTCTAGCAGGCCACCATCCCTGTGAGGGCTGTGAGTCTCAAGGGGGTCGCAAATTGCGACCCACCTCATTAATATTAATGAGGTGGGCCTTTGCGACCCCCTTGCGAGTCGCAGATGGTGTCAGGGACACCATCCTACATTCCAATTTGCGACTCGCAATTTGCAAGTCGCAAATTGGAATATACCTACATCTGGCCCTAGGTTGGTAAAGACTCCATAGCACATTCCATCCCTGAAAGTATTCCTTACTGCTACCTGCAGCCCAAGGATGTAGATGTGTCAAAAGGTGAAAAAATGCCGGAATTGCTAAAATTCAAACACTACTCTGGTAGGGTTTGAATTCTAGTATAATCAGAATTATGACATAAACAGAGAGGCTAATATCAGAGCTATTATATAATGGGATTGCTGCCTTAATTTATTGCTGCACTACTTGGCAACAAAGGGACAGGTGGATTTTTTACAGGACAAGCTGACTTATAAAGGAGTCTGTCCAATGGACAAGTAGATATGTTATTAAATTCCACACCCCTGTGTACAGCAATTGAGGACAATACAAATGCAGTTCACACAACACATTTCACATTTTTAGGCACAGGAAAAGTGACTGGCTCAGAATCACACAATGTAACGTCAGGCACAGAGGTTGGGATGCGAACCTGGGTTTCCAAATTCCAAAGTCAGCAGTGCTAGATGCTAGGCCACATGTAAACCCTCAGATGGTTCCCAAACAAGTGATTCTCAAGGGAACCCATCAATAGCTTAATGCCTCCTTTGTTTTGAACACTCTTTGTCGAATGTAGGAAAATCAAAGTTGCTAGTGATCCAAAAGGGGCCTTTCATATTCAGTCAATATTTTAACTTAACTCTAAAAATTAAAATGTTGAATCTGTGGCCAATACTATGTACTGGTATATAATGGTTCTACATGCAAATCATTTATTGGATTGCCCATAGATATCAGAAATACAAAATATTTCCATGTAAGTTGGATCTTAGAAGTGTGTGCAGATTCACAAAGGGGAATTTTCCATTGAAATGTTTTTACCAAAGACAGTGCTGAATCAGGATAAAGATACTGGGCACAAGATGTGGGCAAAACACAGTGCATTGGCTGTGGACTTTAGCCATGTCCTGCTCCGACTGTCCCTTGTCTCCAGTGCCTAGTGGGCATGGCTTTTTGCTGGTGCTCTGTGTGCTTTGGGTGCTAAGTGAGAGCTGTGGCAATGCCCTGTGCCTACTTCACTTGCCACAGTAGACTGTTTGGTATTTTCTTTGGCCATGTCCAGTGTCTCTAAGTCTATGTGCATGGCCTTCAACCCACAGTTAGCCCACTGATGTAGCCCTCAAAGTCAACTGGTCATGGCCTTCAGTCATGCCTAGCAAGACGTGACACAGGGAAAGACCCTCATCAATGACACTGATCATATCACTGTCAAAATTACATATTGCATCACCTTCTTAAATGTGGGTTGTATAATATTTGATGTCACCAGTAATGTCATCATTCATGTCATCTGTGTGTGAAGGCAATAAAGCTTGTTGCAGTTACATTCACCAACATGATGCCTGTACACCCATTCTTTGTAGTAGTTAAGCTTGAGTACCTGATTAAAATAGCAGCTATTTTCACAATGGGTCTATGTGTAGAACCAAGGCTGCATGCAGAAAATAAAGGCTCCTCCCCAGTTTTATTAATCTCTTTCTCTGCATGTCAGTGAGGACAGGAACTGGTCAGTGGCTCTATCGGAAGGAGATTTGTTTCTGCTCTTTGCCTCCGACTGTCTGAAGAGTATGACAGTTTTGCCTCGTTACGGGCCTTTTCCCAACTTGTCAGTCAGATCTGACTTAAGAGTCACTGCTAATTCCCTCATCTTGAGTGGTAAAACTGCATAAGGGTCCTTGGACTCTGTACCATACACACACACACACACACACACACACACACACACACACACACAAAATGGCATTTTCTGATCTTCCTATTCCCACTGTTATTTGAGTCGGTTCTGATGAGCGGTGAAACTGCGATGCGGAGTTTCGGCATCGCCATCAAGGTTCCCGTTGCCGGGAGATGTGAGAACCTTGAGCTAGGAAAAGTATTCCGCATTGGTGGTTCCAAAGGCAGTGCCTGAACCCAAGATGCAGGATGGGGCAGTAATGCAAGTCTGTTGCAATGGGTCCAATCCACACAGCAGGGGTGATGTATCGGTTCTGCTCGAAGATGTGCCACACAGATGAGGAGATTTGGCAGTTATGCTTAGAGATATGTTGCTCAGCACAGGATGCATCAGTTCCACTGAGAAAGCACTTTAAGTCCACTTCCGAAGGTCCAGGACTAGGGTGGCACCAGTTGGCCGAGTAGACTCCCAGATGGCAGAGGCCAGGTGCACAAGCAGAGTGGATGGAAGTCTTTTATGTTCCTGAGACTAGCCCTTGGTGTCACTCTGGGTTCAGATGATGGAGAGCCAGTCCTTCTTACCCAGGCAGAGGGCAACACGTCAGCACAGCAAAGCAGGAGTCCAGCAGAATGACAGTCCTAAAACAACACAGCAGTCCTTCTTCCTGGCAGAGTATCCACAGGTCTAGAAGTGTTCTGAAGTGGTGGTGACTGAGGTCCAGTACTTCTATCCAGAGGTGCCTTTGAAGTGGGGCAGACTTCAAAGACAGGCCTTTGAAGTGCACCAGGGCCCTGTTCTTCCGGCCTTTACTCCAAACGCGCTACAAGGGGGTATGCAGCCTTTTGTATGGAGACAAGACACTGCCTATTAAGGTGTAAGAGAGGCTGGGTCCAGCTCCTCCCTCCATCATGCCAGGGTGGGCAATCAAGTTATATCTAAGCTCTCCTTGTGTGTGGCTGTCTGGGGGGAAACACAAAGCCCAGCTGTCACCAGTCCCAGCTATGTGATCAGAGACAGGCAGCAGGCACCAAATTGCAAAAACAAATAAAGTGCCAGCTTTCTAGAAGTGGCATTTTCAGAATTACAAGTTGAAATCTGACTTCACTATAAGGTATCATTTTAAATTCTGATTCCAGAGATGACACACTTAAAAAGAAATCTCTTCCCATTTGGAAATTATATTGTAATGAGGCAACTCCAATATTATCCTATGGTAGAGATAGACCTTGCAGTAGTGATGTAAGAGTTTTTCTCTACCAGAGCATGTAAAACTTTAAAAGTACATGTCCTGCTTTTTAAATACATTGCACCCTGCCCTCTGGACTGCCAGGGATTATGCTAAGGGTGACATATATGTGTATTAAAAAGGAAGGTTTTGGCCTGGCAAAGGGTTTAATTTTGCCAGGTCATCATGGCAGTGTTAAACTGAACATATAGGTTCTGAAGTGGCAGTGAGCCATGATTAGAGGGTTACTTAAGTGGGTGTCACAATCAGTGCTGCAGGCCCACTAGCAGCTTTTAATTTACAGGCCTTGGACACTTGTTTATTAGGGACTTAAGGTACATTAAATATGCCAATTGAGGATAAGCCAATACTACCATGTTGAGAGCAGACAGCACAAGCACTTTAGCACTGATTAGCGGTGTAAAAGTACACAGAGTCCTTATGTGAAATAAAAACTAATCTAGTAACAATAGGAGGAGGAAGGCAAAATGTTTGGGGATGACCCTGCAGAAAGGGCCATTTTCCAATAGTTAGGCATTGTTATCTTTTGTATGGAGCCATGTGTACTTGTTTGTGTTTGAATGTATTCCTGCACGAGTCTTAAGCCACATTCTGAGTGTGCATGGATGCGGATGAAGCGTGCTTTGCTGCACAATAAGTGCTTTCTTCCACTTTGTACATTCTGGTGTGCTTTCTAGCAGTGGTGATGAATGTCTGGAAGTACTGGCTGCTCTAGCAGCACAGGAATGTTTTTTCCTGATGAGAAGAACCCGGAAATATTGGATGTGATAATTTTAATCATCTGAAATCTCGCTCTAGATGTGGTTTGAACTGTGGCTTTGTTGGATCGGGATACTTTGAATAGTGATTTAACTCACCTGTGAGTTACTTTAACATTTAGCGGCTCCTGGCTGGACACATAACAGACACCACATGGCTGGGATGCTCATGTATTTTGTATGCATACTTGACTGGCGCTGCTGAGACAACACATCATGTGCATGTACACAGCACTCAGGACAGCCCCCTAGACTTCCTCGCCCAGAGGCGTCATACTTAAAATGGTGACAATCTCCTGCTGTGCAGGGATCATCAGAAGGAGAAAGCACTGGGAGTGCGCTGTTCCAGACTACAGGTTCTAGAAGCCTTTGGACTCAGGACAGCCCCCTGCACTCCTGGGCCCGGAGGTGCCGTACTGTGACCATCTCCTACTGCGCAGGACGCACCCCGGTGTGTGCTCGACCGAAGACCAGATCAAAAGCAGGCCCTTCTGCACCTGTCTGCAGCCTGGCGAGGCTGGGCTAGGCCAGGTCTCTTTCACCTGTTTACGGGGAATAGAGGAACAAATGGCCATTGATCTTGTTGCATTTTCACAGTTGTCGCACTGCTGGATCCTAATTACAGTGGGGTGGCCTCAGGTGTCATTGGCATATGATATCTCTGTTTTAGAGCATTCCTCTTGTTTTTAGGCTATTGCCCGTTGAAAGGTGCCTTGCTTAAGTAATGGGGTTGCGTAAATGTCCAGGGATGGCTCAATCTCCGCTACCCTCCCCTAAACCAACATTGATTGATATGTTGCTCAATAGGGCTTTTAGGGTGGTGGCCTCAGAAATTGAATTAACTGAATGACGAATTTCGTTGAACCACGAAACACGTAGCTCTTCCTTGGGTGCCCAGACTCCTGTACATAGTAGCCCAGAACCCCTGGAGAGTGGGCCCATTTTGGCTTCTTGTCAGTCAGGAGTTGATGGATCAAGGCAGACCTTTGCTAATGCTAATCCTTCCATTAAGGATTCCAGTATAGAGACCAATATGATGGTCAAGAGGAGGTGTAAGATTCCATGTGCCCATAATACTACCTGTGAGGGCGAAGGCGGCCATATGCCAGTTTGTTTTGTGGATCACAGTGCCACTGAGGGCAATGTTATGGCGGATCTTCAGCCAGGCTGGGCAAAGGATTTGATGACGGATATTTCGGCCCAATTCAAATTAGTTGTATTGGCAGAACTCTTGCTCGTTGTACATTGGCTGGCAAGGGTGGAGGACATGTGTAGGGTTGTTCTGCGTCAAGGACCCACAAGGCAAGGAGAGTAGTGGAAATGGGTAGTCAGACAGGTCTCGACCTCTTCAACTCCATTCATAGGGCTGACCACCAATAAGAGAGGGAAATCATAGGGTACCCATGTTGGAGAGCCAGAATTGAGTGGACAGGTCCAGGGGAATTTGGCCGCCTCACATAGAAGTGACTCCCCAGTGAAAGGCAAATTGTACCTCCTAGAGAGTCAGTTATTAATGAAAACTCAAAGCTTCCTTCGGCCTTCTGCCCATATGTGAGGTTTTGTCAGGATACCAGAATTGAAAACGTGCCAAAGGTAGACCCAGGAAGACTTGTCCAATAAATGTCTGCACTGGTTGACAAGAAACAGGACTTTTTCCCCTCGCACTGGCCGTAGTATCCGCCTGACCCATAGAGTGAGATGGATAGGACAGGGTCTTGGTCAGGTGACTGTGTTATTATTAATCTCAGGATTGGTTGGTCTGAAATAGTTTGTCAGGTGAACCATTTTATCAGTAGCCAGGCTCCACTAAAACAATTCTATCACTTGGGTATTTCTATAAACGCCCACTTCCTAGCAAACCTAATTGCTTGGGTCACAAAGGTTTGAAAATGGCTTCCACGTGCAGTCTCCCAAACTCCCAAGGCCTGAATGCTCTGAAATATATGCTACCTGTAGCTCACAGATATGATGTATGGAAGAGATGGATTGACTCAAAGGCAGTAGGCCCATCCAAGCCAATAGGTTGTTTGAAGGCAGATTAAAATGCAATCAGAAAGATCATAAGTCTGATAGAGTTAATATGATTCTTCACCCCCATATCACTTGGCAAGACTCTGTATAATGGTTCCGCTGATGAGCCCCCCTTTACTCGTGTAGAGTTTAACCCTAACCACAACCAAGATAGAAGAGGTGAAATTGAAGTAGAGATGAAGAAAATGTAATTCCTGTGTCAGAAACACTGAGGCGGGGGGGTGAAGCGGGAGGTTATAGAGCAGAGATTCTTTAGCGGCCCAAAAGCTTAAATTGGATTGTGCTGATTGGGGTTCATTTGTAGGGCAATATTTGCTTTTTTCAAGAAACCTGGTTGATGCAGGGGTGGCAGTATGCAGGCTATGCAGATTACTGCAAACTGGTTGTCAGGAGGAGGAGAGGGAGGCCCTCGGGGTCTGTCAACATGGGTTACTACTCATTTGAGCTGCAATGGTCAATTTTGTAGAGTCCCATACTGAAGATATTTTATGCCTCCACCTTACCTTCCCACCAGCATAGATTTATTTTCAGATAATGTTTATTCTCGACCACTCATTGGGGGGCGTGAGTCTAGTGTGGTGGTGCATTTAGACACCTTCCTATCTTCATTGCCTGATATTGCCTATAGAGTGGTGAGTGGTGATTTCAATTGCCAATTTGAGCCTCTAGATGTGGATTATGATGATATATTAGGCAGTGAAGCCTGGTGGTGGGCTATTCTAGTCTCGGCTACACTGTAAATCAAAAAGTGGTCTTCTGTAGCACTCCA
Source organism: Pleurodeles waltl (assembly GCF_031143425.1). Classification (NCBI taxonomy): domain Eukaryota; kingdom Metazoa; phylum Chordata; class Amphibia; order Caudata; family Salamandridae; genus Pleurodeles; species Pleurodeles waltl. The sequence goes on along the minus strand of NC_090447.1, from coordinate 1,459,999,951 downwards.
AATAAATGCGTTTACCCTACATTTCTCTTTACAGTCATGTAACGGACTTATCAAGTCTGATGCTCAGGGGGCACATACGTTCAATCAAGAAGGTCATTTGTCATTGATCGATTACATCCTTGTTGATGGACGGTTGTGGCCCTTAGTTGTAGACATGGTAGTCATTCCAAGACATTATAGGGACCACAACGCCCTTTCCCTCGAGTTAGAGCTCCCAGTTACGAGGGCTACTGACACACCATCAGACCAATTGTATGGAAGACTTAGCCTGGCATCTAATAGAAGAAGAATTAAATGGAGCGAGTTGAAAGAGACCCCTGATTCACTAAAATTACTTTACGGGGTAGTAGGAGACTCAATTGAAGATCTGAGTAAGGTCATGAGTACAGAGGCCAATCTTAGCCAAAGGACAAAAGTGGCAGAAATACATTGATTGTTGGTTGGTGCTCTCAAGGGTTTGTTTCCTGTAGAGGCTCGAGCTAGGGTTAGAAATAGAAATGCTCTCTCTTGGTTTAGCAAGGAGTGTCAAGAGGCCAAGCAAGGCTTATTAAGGGCTTTAGCATCCAAAGACAGTATCTTGATTCGTATTTCTAGAATTGAATATGAGAGCACCAATATTGCCAAAAAGGAGTGGGAGGAAGTGGAATGGGAGTCCTTGCAATGTGCTATGGAAAGCAAAAATTAAAAAGTATTCTGGAGGATAGTTGCATCAGGAAATCCTTAGTCCAGTGCCACAATTGAGTATAATATCTCTGCTGATATGTGGAATGAGCATTTTCGATCCCTGCGCAGTGAGGGGAAGGGGGGAGATCATATGATTAAAGATATCTCCATAGAGAAGCCAAGCAGGAATCTGTCTTGCCTGGGCGAGAGGGTGTACTATGCTATTACACTACAGGAAGTGCTCATGGCAATTATTAAGACTGAACTTAGCGAGGCACCAGCTATTAATAAAATTCCAGGGGATCTATATCAAGCAGCACTGGATGTCTGGGGTCCATACCTACGGGTAGTTTTTAATGCTGTTATGGAGGCGATGCCCATCCCCCATACTTGGGATGCAGATCATTCCCATCTAGAAGAAGGGATTCCGTCTGCTACCTATTAATTACCAGCCTGTTCCCTGATAGAAGCCAAAAGTGTTCTCCATTGTGATTTTAGGAAGGCTCCAGGATTGGATGGAGAATAAGAAAGTTCTTAACCCATATCAAGCAGGTTTTTGGTAATGTACCTCCACAATTGACCGAGTTTTTAGACTCCAGCTTCAATATTGGAATTCAGTGATTTTAGAGGGCGGGAGTCTTTACTTGATTTTGTTGATTTACGTTCTGCGTTTGACTTGGTCCCCAGGGATATTTTACGATGGGTGCTGGCAGATACGGTGTTCAAACATACCTGTGCTGTATCATCCAGAGGCTCCACGAGGGTAACTTTGAGTGTTCTTTGTTTCAACTTGGTACATAAGAGATAAAGACAACAATTACAACATGGAATTCTTAAAGCTGCTCATATATCATATTCACCGTGTATGGAAAATGTGGAGATATTATTTGTAACTTGAAATATCTAGATGGACATTGTTTTTTATATACTTTTTTACATTGTTGATATATAAATAAATATGGTAATCTATTAATAAAGCTACCAGTTGTGAATTTAAATATGATTCACTTTCAATGTGACTGTTTTGCGCTCTGGACTTTTGTTTATGGTATTGAGGGAGGGTAATACCAAAAGTTGTGGAAGTATTGCATCACTCTGCATACTGTTACCGAAGTAAGTCCTTTCAAGTTGCTGAAAGAAAGGGAGCAAGTGAAGAGTAAACAATGGTGTGATTGGAAGTAGAAAGCAAAGGAATCTAATTTTGTAGTGGGAGATTGGGTGCAAATTCTTAAACCAGGAAATATGACCAAAAGAGCATTTAAATTGGGAAGGGCCATGAAAGTCATCAAAGATGACACTAACAGTGTTGTTACGAAGGATGTTAAGGTATGGAATGTGAGAAGGGTTGTGAAGTATAAGAATGGGCCATGTGAAGAAGCTGATAATCCAGGAAATGCTGGTGTGCTTGTCAGGATGAATGGTTCATTGCTGGGTGATCAGTGCATTCAAAATGAACATGTTGTTTTGGAAATCTGGGGCCAGATGTAGGAAAGGATTTGCGAGTCGCAAACGGCAAAAACTGCCGTTTGCGAGTCGCAAATCGCATTTTCCTATGCAGAAATGCATTCTGCGAGTCGGGACTGACTCGCAAAATGCCTTTCAGAATCGCAAATAGGAAGGGGTGTTCCCTTCCTATTTGCGATTCCTAGTGGTATGCAATACCATTTGCGACCGCATATGCGGTCGCAAATGGTGTCGCAGTTACCATCCACTTCAAGTGGATGGTAACCCACTCGCAAATTGGAAGGGGTCCCCATGGGACCCCTTCCTCTTTGTGAATGGACCCCAAATTATTTTTTCAGGGCAGGTAGTGGTCCTAGGGACCACTACCTACCCTGAAAAAATACCGAAACTAAAGGTTTCGGATTTTTTTTTAAGTGCAGCTCGTTTTCCTTTAAGGAAAACTGGCTACACGTAAAAAAAAAAAAAAAAACTGCTTTTATTAAAAGCAGTTACGAACATGGAGGTCTGCTGACTACAGCAGGCCTCCATGTTTGCGAGTGCCCATAGTCGGTATGGGGCCGCAATTTGCAACCCACCTCATTAATATTAATGAGGTGGGTCATTGCGACCCCATACCGACTCGCAGACGGTGTCTGAGACACCGTTCTGCATAACATTTTGCGAGTTGCAAATAGCGAGTCGCAAATCGCATTTTCCTATGCAGAAATGCATTCTGCGAGTCGGGACTGACTTGCAAAATGCATTTCAGAATCGCAAATAGGAAGGGGTGTTCCCCTCCTATTTGTGATTCCTAGTGGTATGCAATACCATTTGCGACCGCATATGCGGTCGCAAATGGTGTCGCAGTTACCATCCACTTCAAGTGGATGGTAACCCACTCGCAAATTGGAAGGGGTCCCTATGGGACCCCTTCCTCTTTGTGAATGGACCCCAAATTATTTTTTCAGGGCAGGTAGTGGTCCTAGGGACCACTACCTACCCTGAAAAAAATACAGAAACTAAAGGTTTCGGATTTTTTTTTAAGTGCAGCTCGTTTTCCTTTAAGGAAAACGGGCTACACGTAAAAAAAAAATAACTGCTTTATTTAAAAGCAGTCACGAACATGGAGGTCTGCTGACTACAGCAGGCCTCCATGTTTGCGAGTGCCCATAGTCGGTATGGGGCCGCAATTTGCGACCCACCTCATTAATATTAATGAGGTGGGTCATTGCGACCCCATACCGACTCGCAGACGGTGTCTGAGACACCGTTCTGCATAAAATTTTGCGAGTTGCAAATAGCGAGTCGCTATGACTCGCTATTTGCAAGTCGCAAAATGTTTCTTTGCTACATCTGGCCCCTGGTAACATGAACAGGAGGATCCTGATAACATGGGGCTGAAGTCCTATGGTATGCATGGTTCTGAGTCGGTTGTGAGCAGAGTCAATGAGTCAGGCCAAGTAAGACGGCCTCCTATTAAATATGGACATTTTGTGTAGATGTTAAAATATTTAGTTCATGGTTGTGATTATTTTATGGAATTCGATGTTTCCTATTTCTTTTATGGGGGAAATGTATTATACGCTTGTGTAAGTTTTTATATTGTTATTTTTTGTATTGAGCCATTGTTGGACCTGGCCCTTGTGGCAGATTCACCCCCTGACTTTTTGCCTAATTCCTCTTATTTTTCTGACCTCTCGCTGTTGGCTCTAGGCCTCTGAGCACTTTATCACTGCTGATCAGTGCTAAAGTGCAGGTGCTTTCCCATCTAAAGTTGGTATGATTGGCTTATACCTAATTGGCATACTTAATTTACCTGTAAGTCCCTTGTACAGTGGTATCTCGATACCCAGGGCCTGTAAATTAAATGCTACTAGTGGGCCTGCAGCGCTGCTTGCACCACCCACGGAAATAGCCTTTCAAACATGTCTCAGTCCTGCTAGTGCAGGGCCTGTGTGTGCAGTTCTCTGCTACAGGGACCTGGCATCTAAATTCACTTGCCAGGTCCAAAACTCCCCTTTTACTACATGTAAGTCACTCCTAAGGTAGGCACTAGCTAGCCCTATGGGGAGGGTGCTATGTATTTATGTTAGAAATGGGGTCTCTAGTTGGCAGTCGGTTTGCACCCTGTCCAAGTAGGGACCTTCACTCTAGTCAGGATAAGGGAGATACCCGCTCAGATAACCCCTGCTCACCCCCTTGGTAGCTTGGCACGAGCAGTCAGGCTTATCTCAGAAGCAATGTGTAAAGTAATTGCACATAACACACAGTAATAAGTGAAAACACTACAAAAGGACACCACACCAGTTTTAGAAAAATAGCCAATATTTATCTATATAAAACAAGACCAAATACGATAAAAATCCAACATACAGTAAGAAAAATATTAATTCTGCAAGATTTACTCAAAACTACAGTTCCTTGAAGTCAATAGCTCCACCTGGGGCTATCACGGCGTTGTGATCAACCAAACCAAAAGTTCAGGCAGGCAGCGGCGTTGCAGGCCAGCTACGGTGTCGGGAAGACCCTCAAACAGTACCTTGGATTTGCAGGGCGTCGTGATCCTCGGGGTGAGCTCCGGAGAGCAGCATCACTGACGTCGCGGAGTCGGTTCCGGAGTCGGTTCCGGAGTCGTCGGGCCCTTGAGGTCACACGCGTTGTAGATCAAACTTCAGGCTGATGAAGTCAGGTGCGCCGGCGTGGATGTTGTTGGGGCTGTGGTGCGGAGCGGGACGATGCGACGTGCGGTGCCCACAGGTCATGGTGCAGGCAGCTGCTTGGTGACGGCGTCCAGCAGCGTCAGTGAGACCAGGGCTGCGGTGTGAAGCAGGGCAGTGCGACGTGCGGTGTCCACAGGTCACAGTGCAGGCAGCGGCATTGTCGGAGCTGAAACGCTGCCGTCGGTAGGCCTAAGCCAGCGGTGCGGGAGGGGACGGTGCTTCGTGACCCTCACGAGCGATGTCCACAGGCCACGGTGCAGGCTGGATGCCTGATGACGACACAGGAGTCAATGGTGCTGGCGTCGGTGGAGCGGGCTGCGGTGCGGGATGGGACGGTGCTTTGTGTACCCCATGAGCGATGTCCAGAGGCCACGGTGCAGGCAGCGGTGCCGGTGTCAGCAGGAGCGTCATCGTCGGGGATGCCCAGGCTGCTGTGTGAGCAGGCGATGCCAGAGTGCGGGGCCCACAGGTCGCGGTGCGAGCAGCGGCTCGGTGAAGTCGTCCAATGAATGCGTCGGTGAGACCAGGGTTGCGGTGTGAAGCGGGGCAATGCGACTCCGTGTGGCGTCGGCAGGTCACGGTGCAGGCCAGCAGCGTCGTTGGCGGCGTCGTGGTGAGTTCTCCTCTTGAACAGCACGAAACACACAGTTCCCAGTGCTGCAGGTCGAGGAAACTGAAGACTTTGATGGCCATGAGACTTCCAACAGGAGGCAAGCTCTACTTCAAGCCCTTGGAGGATTTTCTCAAGCAGGACACACATCAAAGTTCACCCTTTGCACTCTTTTCAGGCAGAAGCAGCAACTGCAGGCCAGTCCAGCAAAGCAACACAGCAAAGGGACAGTACTCTTCCTTCAGCTCTTCAGCTCTTCAGCTCTTCTCCTGGGCAGAGGTTCCTCTTGATTCCAGAAAGATTCTAATGGTCTGGGGTTTTGGGTCTTCTTCTTATACCCATTTCTGACTTTGATGTTTGCAAACTTCAAAGCAAAGTCTCTCTTGTTTGCAAGATCCTTCCTTGTCCAGGCCAGGCCCCAGACACTCACCAGGGGGTCGGAGACGGCATTGTGTGAGGGCAGGCACAGTCCTTTCAGGTGTGAGTGATCACTCCTCCCCTCCCCTCCAGCACAGATGGCTAATCAATATATGCAGGCTATACCCCAGCCCCCTTTGTGTCACTGTCTAGAGGAGAGGTGTGAACAGCCCAACTGTCAAACTGACCCAGACAGACAATCCACACACAGGCAGAGCCAAAGAATGGTATAAGCAAGAAAATGCCTACTTTCTAAAAGTGGCATTTTCAAACAGACAATTTAAAAACCAACTTCACTAATAGATGTATTTTTAAATTGTGAGTTCAGAGACCCTAAACTTTATATTTTTATCTGCTCTCAAAGAGGGATTTTGCGCTTTAAGGATATTTAAAGGCAGCCCCCATGTTAACCTATGAGAGAGATAGGCCTTGCACAGTGAAAACGGAATTTGGCAGTATTTCACTGTTAGGACATATAAAACACACCAGTATATGTCCTACCTTAAACATACACTGCATCCTGCCCATGGGGCTACCTAGGGCCTAGCTTAGGGGTGCCTTACATGTAGTAAAAGGGAAGGTTGAGGCCTGGCAAGTGGGTACACTTGCCAAGTCGAATTGGCAGTTTAAAACTGCACACACAGACATAGCAGTGGCAGGTCGTAGTTTACAGGGCTACTAATGTGGGTGGCATAACAAGTGCTGAAGGCCCACTAGTAGCATTTGATTTACAGGCCCTGGGCACCTCTAGTGCACTTTACTAGTAAATCAAATATGCCAATCATGGATAAACCAATCAACAGTACAATTTCTATAGGGAGCACTTGCACTTTAGCACTGATTAGCAGTGGTAAAGTGTGCAGAGACAATAAACCAGCAAAAACAGACCCAAAAAAAATAGGAGGAAGAAGGCAAAACGTTTGGGGATAACCCTGAAAAAAGGGCCATTTCCAACAATGTAGAAGGCAGGACATGTGCCAGGTTGCATGGCCTGTCCTGGTAGTGACAAACAGCCTAACTTGGTGTCTCACTGCTGTGAGTGCTGCCTTGTCATAGGATTGCATTAGAAATGCCCTGCTTTACATGTAGGGGGTATTGACTGATTTATGAGGGATAGCGTAGGCATGTTTGTATGGTTGTAATGGTGGTAAGAAATGCTGCTTACTGGTGTAGGTGTATTTTTTATTACTATTACAGAAATGCCACTTCTAGAAAGTGAACATTTCTCTGTGCTTATGACTCTGGTGTTTTGCAGCTTGACTCCAATCCCCGTCTGGGCAGAGTGACAGTTGGGCTTTGTCCATACTTTTCAGACAGCCCGTACACAGGGAGGGTGGAGGTGTCACAAAGGTGCATCTACATTCTAAATAGTTTTCCTCGGTTGAGAAAAGGGAGAGGCGGGGCACACCTGCATTTGTACAGGCTGTGCCCTGGCCTCACACAATAGGGTAGTTTATCCCAACTGATGTCTGGAGCCTGTGCTGGAGGAGAGAGGGGGAACTCCCAGAACCAGTTGTAGCTGGTTGGAACCTCCTCTCTCCTTCCTTTGTAACACACTGTAAAATCAGAGTATAAGTACAGGGGAGTTTTCCCCACAATTTGGTGACATTTTGGAACTGGACACAGTGCTGATGGAGGGACTTACCACCAGGAACACCCATGGACTGCTGCTGCTGTGCTGACCTGTGACCTGCTTGGTCACTTTGAGGAACTGCCCACTGTCTGTGTTTTCCTTGTGCTGGCCTGCTGCTGGGCCCTACCGCCCTGTGCTACTTTGTGGTCCTGTTGTCCCCCAGGGGAAGGGCGCTGTGATCCCTGATCCCTGCAACTGTTGGAAGAGCAGGAGGAGTGCTTTATCTTTGCTCCCTGTAGTGCTTGGAGAGCGCTTTTTCGATATCCTCTAAGCGCCTGGTTGACGCTCTCCTTTTTGTGCCCTTAAGCGATGTGAGAGCGCTTCTTGCTGCCCAGAAACTCCGCCACGACCCGGGCTCATCACAGTGTAAAGTGCTTGTTAGCACGATATCGTGGAAATTCACCGCCGCAGCCCGGGTTGGCTGTTTGGCCGAAGTGCGAGTGAAGCGCACTTTACAGTGCCCCCGGGGGACGAAAAAAGTCCAGCTACAGAAAACCGGAGCAAGAGTGCTCCTATCGGTGCCCCCGGGGCGAGGTTCGCTCCGTGAAGTGCCTCCAGGGCACCAGAAGGCCCTCACTTGGGGCCGATCACCGCCGCAGGCCCAGGCAGGCTCTGCTGTGTGTTTCCGAGGACGGGCAGAGAAGGAAGCCTCATCGGAGGCTCCCACTGCCCCTGGTCTTCTTGTTTGGCCCCAGTTGTCGTGCTGGCCTTGGCCCTCCCACTGGAGGGTCAGTGAAGGCCCGGGGGGGCCCAAGAGATTGCGGGCCCCAGTAGGGGGCCGTCATTAATACAGAGGGGGTGCGTGCCTCCCCCCTCAACCCCTGAACTAGTGGGAGGCCCCCGATAGGGGCACCGGGGGGGGCAAGTTTTCGTTCTACTGGCATAGGAGGTGCCCTCATTGCAAACAGGTACTGCTAAAGGACAATATATAAGTTCTTTTAGATACTTTATTGATTTATATGTGGCCTACCTGTTTTATGATGTAGTACATATATGTATTTCATGGGCATGACTTGCTAATATGTTTTCCTGACTTGCCATAAGTTTTATAATGTTCCTACTATGGGCGTTTATGATATTGCTATGACAAGTGCCTTGGTGAAGTAACATGTTTCCTGACTACTGCTTATGTTGCAGAATACTAAGTAACCTGTGTGTTATATGTGACTACTGCTAGTTTTGCAGAGTAACTAATGTGCAACGTTCTGACAACTGCTAAGGTAGCAGGATATTACTGACATGTTGTGTTCGGTCTAATAATTGCGTTGTGTACAATACAGTATATTTTCATATAACTTGGTGTTGTGTTTCCTTTGTGGCGGGGATAGTGCGTCCCGTATGTGTTGTGCAAACGCTTTACACATTGCCTCTGGGATAAGCCTGACTGCTCGTGCCAAGCTACCAAGGCGGTGACCACGGGTTATCTTGGATGTGTAACTCCCTTGCCCTGACTAGAGTGGGTGGGTTCTGCCTGGTTGAGGCGCATACCCAGCCAACCAGAAACCCCATTTCTAACAGCCATTAATAGGTTAGGCACATTTGTATTGAACCCTGTATACGAGTTTGTATTTGAGTGTATTCCTTAATGAGCTTTGAGCCGCATTCTGAAGGTTGAGTGTTGGAGTGAAGGATTTTTCCAGCTGTGCTGCATGGATGCAGGTGCAGGGTGTGGTGCTACACAATACATTCTTTCTTCAACTTTGTACCTTCAGTTGTGCTTTCTTACAGAATTCAAATTGGTTGATCATATTTTGAGACACATTAATAATTTCCATGCTGTCAAACATCAGTAACTATGACTGGACTCATTAGTATAGTATGTTAATTTGAGCAAGAGGTTGAGTAGTTGAAGTCCAAAACTCATTGCCCGTACGAGCAGATATAGCTAGGGATTGCTGTCTATAGGGTGGTCACCTGCACAAGTTTTGAGCATATATTAGAGTTGTGTGATCCCCAGAGGATTGTGTGTACATTGCAAAAGGGGTCAGAGATTGGTTAACATGTTGGTGTATTTCATTATGTATCAGTACTCAAGACTGTCATTTGACTATTTCGAGGATAAATGAATATACAGTCTGTTTGAACAACATCTTTGGTGTTGCCGCATAATTAAAATGAATGGCATCGTGGTTAATCCACCCTCGCCCTTTTGGTAGTAGCAATTACTTAACTTGCTGCTTTTACACGTTGATTTGACAAGGAGATCAGTCAGTTGGGGGCCAAAGATCGTTGTTTGTGTACCTTGGCAGTCAAATGACTCAAAAAGAGACTGGATGCCAACTGCCTTTGGCAGGAGTACCTTTTATCAGCCTCAGCAGAATGTTCCGATATCAAAGGGACATGGGAATGTCAGTGAATGCAAGGGCTTGTGATTCAGCATACGTTCCCATAGCATTATATCCTTGACACGACATGACTTCGGAGCGCGAATGCTGATTTCAGAAGAGGTGTAGTTACTTGGGATGGTTTCTTTGGCCACTTCGTCAGTCGATTTTACGATGACCAGGTGCAAAGAAAAAAAAATCTGAAAAGAAGGATCGCAGACTGCAAGGTTAGTGTGAAATATGTCATTGTCTGTGCACACACGCAAAAGTTAAGGAAAGGGACAGGCAGTTGTGCCCCTAACTTTGAACGTTGTTTGCTACATACGTTTTGTGAATCTTTAACTATTGAAACAGTGAACAGAGTAATCCGCAGTCCTGGCCTGTAGATGATTTGATCATTGAATGAAGCTAAACAGTTTGTGTCGCTAAGGTTTACTGGACAAGTAACAATTCACAATCCATGCCGTTTTTGTATATGATCCCAGTACTTTCTATGGAAATACCCACGGTAGTGTATGTACATCACTTGTTGAACAGTTGTTATTTTACATACACTTTGAGTAGGAAAGAGGCTTTTGATTTAGATATGACTTTTATGGAGACCACCAAAGGGATGTTTTATTGGTGTATGTAGGTGTACAAAAACAACATCTGTCACGAAAACCAGTACTACGTGCTCTTCCTTTTGCATTATTTTGACACTTGGACATCGCAGGCTTTACAATTATTGTTTTGCAAAATTCTTGGTTCCCCAAGTCCTCTGTTTAATATTTCCAAAACCCAGTCGGCGATTTTGCTATATTCTCGTTATTATTTGACCCATTGGCTATACTACTACACTACACTATATTGTAATATACTATATGATGCTTGGCAGTGGGCTCCCCGACTTTTGCTTGGCTCCATCGCTGTGGCTTGACAACTTACTATACTGTTCTATACTGTACTATTCACCGTGTCGATTGACAGGGGAATCTCCAACTTTTGCTTGACTCCATCGCAATTACTGTCATGCTTGTTTCAAACCCTACGCAGTGGTGTACCCCAAATCATACATAAATTATGTTTCATCCAGTTAAGAATGAATACATGTTGGGATAGAATGCATGAAGTGAAATGACCAGAATGGCCGGTCCAGGGGAACTGCCTTTCACTCCCAGTGACATCCCAGAATTAGCCTGTTGTTCACCTGTTAACACTATTACCTGCCTTCTATTTGCTGCTCGGATGTTAGAGGAAGAGAAAGGGCATGAAACTGCAGAAAGGAAATAGGAATCTTGGACCCTTCTTAGCTGTCACTACAGCTGCCATTTATACCCCTTCGACGGGGCAATGGTAGTGACGGGTGGTTGTATGTCAGAACATCGAGTAGAAAAGTATTGTCCTTCAAAACAGTGTAGCCAGAATATTGAGTATCTCAATATTGGGATGGTAAGTATATGTTGGTAAGTATACGTTTTTTATATAATTCACCGTTACATATCTTGAAATTTAAATTGTTAAAGTACACATATGTGGAGTTATGAGTTAAAAAATATAATTATCTGTATATGTTTATCGTCACAGCATTGTGGTAGGGCTATATTTAAAACAGAGTATACGGCTAGAGTATTGTTACAGGGGTACCAGAGGGCGTGCTTGCAGTAGCAGTAGCTATCACTGGCTACCCCCTCCTTGTTGCTCGTGAAAATAATGCTGGTATTCTGTGTTGAAAGTCAGACACGAAAATCCTTATTTATCCTTTTTGCCTTTAGGTGTGGTATACTTCTGTTGGATTTTTGGCTTCCTTCACATCTCAAAGAACTTCACTTCGTTATCCTTGTGTTCATCTTTTAAGGGCGTATTGCTCCTTATGCACCCTTCCCAAATTCATACTTGCATAGATTTATTGATGATGATGACGCGTGTGCTCCATACTACCCTCGGGTTAATGTGAATTGAATTAGCCATCATTGTAAATGGACAACATTTGTAATGTATGGCCTTTGCTGCTGTTCTTTCTCTGTTGTTAAGGGAGACTTAAGCTTCCCATTTCTCTCTCTGGTTCCTGTCCTGTGTATTCCTATGTGTCATTTTACGGACTCTACTCTACACTCCGTTCCAGGGTTGACTATGAGGACGTTTCATATGTCCTGACCAACACTGTGGAGAAGAAAATCGACCTACCTAAATTTGAACATTTTAAAGAAGGCAACCATCATACCATGCTGCTAGTTAGATCCCTGTACAGCCATTGATGTTTTTCCCCCAATTTTATTTATTCAGAAAAAATAAGCATAACATTCACTGTACAGCCATAGATCAAGTGGCTAGATACGGTTTAAGATCAGGAGAGCTGAAAAGGCATATGCAAGAGTGAACCTGTTGCTATGCAGTATTGGCCTCAAAAGTGCCTAGGTCCGAATGAGCAGGGCATGAAATTATTGCACTGGGGTTTATCATCTGCTGATGGGTAGGGAAATTTTGCCTAACTTGTAGATTCTGAGATTGGACTTGCAGGCTTGATGCCATTGGCCTCCCTTGGAACTAGGGGCAGCACCACGTACACCAGTTGACTATTTCTGAGCTTCTGCCCAACTAAAATCAACAGAGATTGTTCTGAAACTGTGTGCCCTCAGCCTTCAGTAGAGTGCACTCAGAGGTGCCAGTGTGCCTCCAGGAGAAGAGGATTATATTTAATTCAGAGAAAATTCTTTATCGTCATATGAGGCCTTAGAACGAATATATGGAGTGCGAATCAGTTCCTGGAGTCAAGATGGTTGGTTTAATTGAAAGATAAAATCACTTAGTACATCTAAGGAAGCAGTGCATCAGGAGGATACCCATATTCAAACCAGTATTGCAGCTGTTAAGACCTGGCTGGAGTACATGTCTTTTAGGGTTGCTGGAATGGAGGTGAAACATCAAGCTTTTCAGGATACTAGTGACAAATTGGGGAGTTCTATATCCTAAATGTAATCAAAGTCCCCCTTGATTCAGCAGTCCTTTTTCCTACTCGAAGATAGAGTTGAAAGATTGTAAAACCTGCAAAGTGCTGATGATCTAAGGACTAGCGGGTGACCAGCGTTTCGGGACAGACTTGGCTATAAAGAGATCCTTTATGTCTTTCTTACCAAGGACATTGCTGATGGATTGACTGTTGAACTTGAGAAGGTGCTCAAATTGCAGAGGATAATCTTGTTACTGTGCTACACACATTGCAGGACGATGGCACGTTAGAGGAAATATTATGGTCTACTGGTTGTAAAATGGACTTTCTCTGTCAGATCGAAGTCATAGTACTATGGATAATAGAAAATAAAAGTATGAAATGAGTGAAACTTTCCTAGAACTAGATCTGGATTCACTGTTCCTTACCTGACACAACATGGAATCACAAGGGAGTGTAAATTATACATTTTCAAGCATGAGGCAGCTGTAAGGGTCTTTAGAGTGAGCCTTAATTTAAAGAGACAGAGAATGATTGAGAAGTGTAAAGAGAGTTGGAGACTATGGTCAGTGGAAAATTGCCTGTTTTAATCTACTGGCCCTCTTTGGAGTAGGGAAGAGTGTTAGTATTATATGTAATTCTGACTCATGTTTCAAGAAACCTTTTTATGATCTTTTAGAGTTTAGCTACTTTGGGACATAATATTTCAAGTCTACTCTCTCAAATTAACAATTTTCTTTGCCAGTCATTTTACAATCAAACAGTACTACGTTGAACCTATTGGTTCTCCAGTTGTATTTGGTCTCATGCAACATCACTGTCTACTGTCCAAGGGAAAATATGTATGAGATGGTCACTGGCTACTGTTGAAGGACTGAATTACATTTCTCTAGCATTGAATCCTTCATAGAGTCACATGCTTGAATCATCCCTGTCACTGAACTGGGAATCTCATGGTAAAGTCAAAACACAGTGCAATGCAAATCCTAGCCTGATAAGGCTTAAAATACTGCCCCTTTAGTAGTCTACTCACTTAATTGAAAAAGGGCTGATGTCCAAAAAGAGAGGTGAGAGCTAAGCCTTTGTTCTCCCCCCTAGATGTCACCATACTTCAGATTTCTACCGTACATTACCTGTGAATGAAATCTGTCTGCTCACCTACGTCTGATAAATCTGCTTTGAAGCATGTATCTCTTCAGATTTCCTATTTGATGACCCTCTGTTTTATCTTTGATTGTATGCTAAGGGGAACAGACCATGGCCCTCATTCTGACCCTGGCGGTCGGCGGAGAGACGGCGGTCGGACCGCGAACAGACCGGCGGTATTAAAAATGGCATTCTGACCGCGGCGGTCCCCGCCGCGACCGACCGCCACTTCTCCACTCCGACCGCCGCGGCGGTCATGACCGCGGGGCTGGAGTTTGCGCACTCCGGCCCGGCGGTCGTCCCAAGACCGCCAAGGGTATTATGACCCTGCCTACCGCCGCGGTTTCTTGCGGGCGGGAACCGCCGTGCGAACCATGGCGGTAAGCACTATCGGGGCCAGGGAATTCCTTCCCTGGCACTGATAGGGGTCTCCCCCACCCCCCACTACCCACCCGAGTCCTCCCCCCACACCCTCCACCCCCCTGCCACCCCCCAGAGGTGGTACGAACCCCCTCCCCACCCCCACCCCGACATGCACATACATGCACCCCGACATGCACACACCCCCAACATGCACATATACACACCCCCTACACACACATACACAACGGGGACACATACCCGCACACATACATGCCGACATGCACACCCGCCGAACTAAACACATTGCCCATAGGCACAGCAGCACTCCCCGCCCGCATGCACGCACTCACACACCCCCTCTACACACTCACACGCACACCCCCATGCACGCACACATCACACAACACCCCCCCACCCCCTCCCCTCACGGACGATCAACTTACCTTGTGCGTTGGTCCTCCGGGAGGCGACGGGAGCCATAGGGACGTGACCGCCAACAGAAGACCGCCAACAGAAGACCGCCACACAGAAATGTGGGTCGTAATTCTGGGGGCGGTGTTCTGCTGGCGTGGCGGTGGAGGTTGACCAGTCTCCACTTTCCCGCCGACCGCCAGTGTGGCTGCTGGCGGTATTCCGGCGGAACGCTCCCAGCGGTCGGAATACGCGCAGCGGCATACCGCCGCGGTCGGCGGTCTTTACCACGGCGGTAACTCGGCGGTCTTGCGAAAAGACCGCCAAGGTCAGAATGAGGGCCCATGTATCTAATTCATTTAAAAAAAGCCTTTTAAGACCTTGTCGTTCCGGTGGTAAGCTAGGACTCCATTCTAATGCTCCCTATGGCAATGCATAGATTTTCTCTGTCTTTCCAAAAAGGTTAAGGCTTGCAAGATTTTCTAAAAAATTCCTATTAAAAACTCTCAGCATCGGATGGGGGAGATGTTTACTCTGGATGTCCAAAATTCTATAGTAAAAGACTTTCCTGTCTTCAGGAGAGATCTTTGATGACGCTATGTTTATGCCTAAGAAAATTTCGGATAGGAGGCCTTCAGAGCACAAGAGATCTGGCAAATCACTATTTAAGGGTACGGCATCATCCTTAAAGAAGACCTCTTTTATGGTTCCTAGGAAGGCTGATAAAAATTGCACAAGAGACAGGAATCCATTTTTTGATGTTTTAGATACTGCCAAAAACACTATGATAAAGTCTGCTTCTGATACGCATATGTCCTCAGCTGAGCCGTTGAAGAAAAGGATTCAGTTTCTGGCACTAGCTTTTTAAACAGCATCGCCTATGAAACCCTCAATGATGATGATGGCAGATGAAGACTCAGATGCCTCCTACAGCTACTAAGCTGTCAGTTTCATGGGCACAGTGTTTCAAGAGTGTGGATGTAAAGTCATATCCCTCTTTCTTCCCCTAAAGGACAACTTAGAACCTTGAAAATTCACGCTAAGGGATAAGTGGCATAAGGAGGGATAGAGAGAGACACACTCCCGCAGCTGGCATTTGGAAAACCCAGAATGGATTTCGGAAGTGCCGTTTTTCAGGGCCAATTTAAGGATGTCAAGGTGTCTACGTGAGAGAATGCAATTAGTAAAAAGACAACAATATGGGCAAAACATTAGATCTGAGGGTAACATGCGGTGCAAGCAGAGGGGACACTGTAACCGGCCACAGACTTACCGCAGACCCCACACAGGAGCCGAAGATGGCAACCCATGCTGCAGAGGAGGCCCTGATAAGGCAACAAACTGGCTAGAGGTTAATGAAGCAGGAACTAACAACAAGTAGTAAAGGAACCAGAGAACCGAGGAGAACCAAAAAAGAGAGCAAACAACAAAGGTGAAGTGTTGAACAAGACAAGCTCGAACGATAATGAAAAGCAAACATCTGCTTTTGCTAGACAAGGAAACTCTACAGGTGGGGTGAAATACTTGATTTTCTATTATTCACCTGGAAGTGTGCCTAGTTGCTGTGCATGTGAGTCTGGGAAGCTTAGGGGCATATTTATGAGAGGTTTGTGCTTCCAGAGCGTCACTTTTTCTGCTGCTTGCCTTGGCTTGCGGATGCTGAGCAAGCTAAAGAGATAACCTTTCTGCATAAGTCTGATGGTTCTGGGTGACTCAGGCGATTTTTGTATATATACGGAGAGGCTTTTCCTTAGAAGCTCAACACATCATTCTCCCAACCAGTCACAGAACTCCTATCTCCTTGCAAAGGCCAGGCCAAGTCATGCATTTCAATCCAACATCACTGAGTTTGTCATCATTGCTCCTGATCTTCATGAGTTCTACCATCTAGACGCTCCTCAGGCCTAAAAGGTTCATCCTAGGACTTTTACTGCCATTAAAATTCGGAAAAATAAACCTTTTGCCAGGTCTCAACCTTCCTTACTAGTACTTATGAGTAACCCCTAAGTCAGGCCTTTCATGCTCGCAGGGCAGGCTGTTTGGTATATTTAAAAAGTAGAACATGTATGTTTAAAGTTGCACATGTCCTGGCAGCAAAATCACCAAAAGTTGTTTTTCACTGTAGAAAGGTTGGCTGTTCCGTAGGCAAACACTGGGTTACATTATAACAATAATGCTTCATTTCATTTTGGGAACAGCTAGAAAGGGTAAATTCGGATTTTATATTACTATTTTGAAAGTGGCACTTTTAAGAAATTGTCATTTTCTTGCTTAGGCCAGATGAGCCTTTACGCCACCGTCCAATGTCACCTTACTGTTGAATGGTTCCCCTCTTGTGAGATGTGGATTGCTTCCAGGCAGTGGACAAAAAGCTTGGGGGAGGAGATATGTTTTTCCTACTTGAGCAGGATGGTCTGTAGGCTATGCCCAGACCCTTTCAGAGCTTTAACAAGTTCCTGCCCTGTCATTGCAGATGTAGCTCACACATAGGCCTGCCTCCCTTTGTCATGCCTTTTTGGATTTAAGAAGAGAGGGACACTGTGAGATAGTATACTGAAAAATACACAGGAAGTGCTGCAAAACTGGGTAGGGGCAACCTCTGAACGTTTACCCCATAGTTTAGAAAGTGACTATGACTTTTCCCTGGCTCTCAGGTTGGCACTGGGCATAAGTGTGACAGCCTCAGTACCTTCCTCATAACACTCCTGGACCTGAGAACATCAGAAGAAGTACTGCCCTCCTGACTGAATCCTGAAAGAAGACTGGGCCACTTTCCTTGAACTCGGGGCCCCGAAGTGGTTCATAGGGTCAGTTGGCAGACCTCCTGTTTGCATTACAGGGATACAACAAGTTTCCAGAGGCCTCTGTCTCCCTGCAAATGCCCAGCTGAGCAGCCCAAATGGACCAAACGGACCTTGCTTGGACCTAGCTGCTGGCCTCTGTTGGAGTGAGTTCGGATCCCCAAGTGGTTCCTTCCAAGTCTTCAACTCTTTGCTGGGGATAGAGTGTACTCCTCCTATGCGCACTGCAAGAGCTAGATCTTCAAAACATTTTGGCAACATTTTGCCTGGAGAACCAACAGAGACCAGAATCGCTATCAGAGCTGCAGCTGTCGGCATTGAATCACCGTTCATCCTCAGCTTGCTGGTTTGCTCTACTGAAGGAGACTTGACTTTCAGAAAAGTTTCTAAGTCCAAATGTAGCAGACTTCACTGAGATCGATGGTGAGCTGAAGCCCATCAACGTTGAGACCTTCCTGGGCAGAGACCTCGCTCTCTCTGAGCTGTCCCGCCTTCATCTCCGTTGTCGAGCAATCTACGGATCCAGCTTGCCCTGCCAATGAATCCTCGGCCACCACTTTTTCCTCATAAAAGTTTCTAATTCAGAAGGTAAATGTTCTGCCGAGACAGATTTTGCCTCTGTACCTAGTCTGTGCTTCATCACAGTCGGCCTTTACTTTTGACTTTTAACCAATCTAGTTCAACCAGATAACTGCATTTGGTACTTTGTGCTTTTTGAGCTATTTTGAACTCAAACTTTAAAAAATCATATGTCTGGTTCTATGTATTGGATTTTTGTGGCTTTGTGTGATTTTATTTATGAATTTACTCTAAATTGTTTAATTGGTTTGGGATATTGTGCTTTCATTTTATTACTGTTTGAGTACTGCATTGATACTTTACACATTGCCTCTTAGTCAAGCCTGACTGCTTTTGTGCCAGGCTACCAGAGGGTTAAGCGTAGGTTGACTTAATGACTTTTGTAGTTCACCCAGGCTAAGGATTGCGATTCTTTTTTGAGGAGAGTTCTCAAGTAGTACTTATTTTTTACAGCAACTAAGTACTTTCTTTTCACAATTGAGGAGAACACATTTTGAACCTATCCACAGAGCACAATTCAAATGCTTTTTCAATATAAATTTTCATTTAGCAGAATTGAATGCCTTTAAAAAAAAAAAAAGCTTTTAGTCTAACAATATTATCAACCAGAAGAGGCAGCACAATTCATGCTTCCGCAATACAAAATACAAAAAACATTTCTAGAGTTACCGAAAGACATAATTATTTTGAGAATTACTTCACATTTTATCCCTAAAGAACCCACAAATTTCCATCTTTTCCAAACCGCAACCAAAAGGACTCAACATACATTGGATGTCAATAGATGCCTTATAATACATGGGCAGAACAATGGATATTCGTGGGTCAGACCACTTGCTAGTTCCTTTTTAGCCTCCCCAGACAGGGCAACCATTATCACTTGCCAATTCCATTCACGCTAGACTGTAACTCATCAATTATTGGCACTAATCCAGCACCAAGAATTGACCATAGGTGCTCAAAACTCAATAAAGAGAATTGGACCACTACACTTCTCTATTCTCCTCTAAATCATCTGCCAATAAGACACTTGAAGATTGGATTAAACTATCTCTTGATGAAATCTTTCCAGTCACCTCGATCAAAAGACAACAAAAAGTAAAATATGTATCTTGGTTCACCTCTCACCTATTATCTTAAAAAAAGAATGTAAAAAGAGAGAAAGGAAATGGATGAAAAACTGTGAGGAGCAATAGAAAAAAATCATATTGTATTGCAATTAGGATTTAACATCTTGAAATTAAAAAGGCCCAAGGTTCTTACTGTGAAGCCAAAATTGATAAGGCCTCCCAAGGGAATTATTCCAAATTGTCAAATCCCTTATTGCATTGAATTTAGTACACAATCTCCAACTCACTACAGTAGCATGGTGCAATGAACTTGCAACATTCTTTCAGAAAATAAATTCTGACTCAGTCTAAAACATTCCCAATGCCCCCTCTGAGACACATCTGCCTAACACACCCTCCATTTGCTTTTCAAAATCCTTCCGCCATTTCCAGTGAATAACTCCCAGCACTATCTAACAAGGTGAAATTGGGGGGCCCTTCTGAACTCCTTCAAGGAGCACAATTTAGCTTCCCTGCACTACTGGACCTCCTCAAGCTCTCCTTTACGACTGGACTGGTCCAACCTGCATGTAGCATGCTGAGGTCAAACCTTTATTAAAGAATAGCAATCTTGACCACTCATGCCCTGGGAATTACAAGTCCATCTCCCTGGTTCCAGCCATAGGGAAGGTTTTGGAAAACATGTTAATCAAAGTCTTTCCCTGTTTCGTGAAGACAATTCTCTCCTTCACTCCACACAAGCAGGATTCCGCCCACAATCTAGCACGGAAACGACCCTTGTGGCAGTCACAGAGGAGTTTAAAAATGCTGCTGGACCAGGGAGGATCCACTGGTATCATCCTTGTTGACTTGATTACGGCGTTTGATATGGTTGACCACGAAGTACAAATTATAAGCGAAGCCAGAATAAAGGACTTCGCTCTTAACTCACTCACGTCCTTCTTAAAAGACAGGTTGTTTCAAATCTGTGAAAACGCATGCTACTCGGACGTTCTTCCCCTGATGTGTGTGTACAGCAGGGCTCTGCACTCTTAACCTATACATGTGCCCGCTTGCTGAGACTGCTTAGGAATTCGGATTGGCAATCGTCTCATATGCCAATCACAACACACAACTGGTTGTCTCCTCTACACCTGGGAAAGGACAACAATACCACCAGCTGTCTCCCTGCTTAGAAAAAGTAGCTAGGTGGATAGCTGATTGCTGTCTTAAATGAGGAAAATACAGAGTTGATGATTCTGGGGAATAAATCATGCCCTCAACCATCTCTAGAATGGGCAGAATGTTTGGGCAATCTGCTAAGCCCTTCCTCCTTGTATGTGGCTGGACAGTTCTCTTTCTATGGATGCACAAGCAAAAAAGCTTGTAGCAACCTGCTTTGTCATACCTAGAACTCTTTGTAAAATCTTTTACCCATCTCCTCCGGAAGAATTGTGGTCCAATCTCTACTTCTCTCTCATCTGAATTATAGGAGCTCCCTATATATAGGATCCCCTAAATACATAACCAAAAGAATCGAGACTGTCCAAATGCAGCAGCTAGGATTCCACTTAGTGTCCCAAAACACGCCTTGGCTAAAAATGTCTTGACCTCTATCCATCGGCTCCCCATTGAGGAAAGGATACAATTCAATGCACTATGTCTAGAATTTGGAGGACTTCACTCCAAAGAACCCTCTTTGATTAGGGCACTAATGATACCATACACTCCTAGCAGGACATTGAGATCATCTACTACCCGACTCCTGAAGGAGACTCGAATTCACAGAAAAAGATGAGGCGAAAGATCCTTTTCCCTTCTTATTCCTAAACTTTCGAACTCATTGCCCCTTAGAATTAAGAAGCCTAGACAAAGAAACTTGGTATAGCAAACAGCTTAAAACCTGGCTTTTCCCTACTAATTAAGACCTCTTCATTTGTCCATTGTAAGTTCATGTGCAAAGTGTTTGCTCATCCAGGACTGAGAAGCCTTCAGGTAGCCATGCGCTTTTTAAATCCTATAGAATAGATAAGAATTATCAACACAGCGAATAGCTCTGTGGATGGCAGCAGCTATATCATTCTGTTACGCTAAGGCAGGTTGCCCATTCCAAAGTCCAGATTTTGATACAGGCTTCTAGTTGCAGATTCCTCACCTTTTGAATAATCTACAGGTGTCAGACTGGATCTGAACAATTTTCCACAGTCCCTCATTTCATCGGAAGGTGGAAAGTGGCTGTTCACTGATGCTGTTCCTGTCCAAAATGACATGTGTGCCCTATATTGGTGCCACTCCTGCATGCTAATGTAATTTCCTTTCTTTCTGCACCACTAGACACAGATCTATAGCTCGACTCTCAGAGACCCTATGCCTACAATTTTTGTTGAAAAAAATGTCAGTGTGCAAGGGGTGTACCCCTTAAAACAACAGGTTTTAAGCCCTGTAGGGTCTGTCACAAGCCGATGTCTGTGATGTATCACCACCAGGTGTGCCTGTGGTATCTGAAGTCAAGCAACAACTCCAAAACGTAAGAGACTGCTCTTTGATAATCCTGAAGGCCATCAGGGAATGAAAGGCAAAACTTTACGTCGCCAAGCACAGGAAGACACAGCACCAGGACCACTCCCTATCCCTCTCCAAGTCCAAGGATTGTTCCCATACCCGCTCCTGTTCCTGGAGATGACAGAGTTGCTCTATATGCCAGTCTTCGTGGTGCTCCAAATCTTCAGGTGAAAACAAGAAGCATAAGAAGTTGAAGTGGAGTTTTGCCTCTTCTCACCATTCCCACTCACCTGATGAAGCCCGTGGGAGGTGCCAATGGCCCCTGTCCTGCTCCCTCTGGTGGTGTCAGCCGACTTCTGAGATGATTCCACAGCTGACTGGTTCCAGCACAACAATGAATACAAGAGAGTGGAGATGTTTGGGAAGAGGGTATTTTCTTCAACATGCTTTGCCCTCTGATGAATTAATGCGTCTTGCCTGCGAGGCCACTACACCCATGCCGTTTGGCTTTGGTGGCACAAGTTCTCCCTGGAATTCCGGAAGACCTTTGTCCTGTCCTCTTACAGGCAATTCAGCACGGTTGTGATGTGGCCAAATTCATGATTCGTGACTTGGACACCACAGACTCTTGAGTGGGCCATAGGCACAAGTGTCACCAATTGCCGTTGTACGTGGTTTCAATCCACTGGGTCCCCAGGCGACGTCCAGCCCTCACTGATGGACATGTTGTTGCTTGGGGACAAGGATGACTCTGTCTCTGAGCACTTAAGGAGAGTACGACTACCGTTCACCTCTAAAAAGAGTCTCTGCCAGAAAGAACATTATTGTAATTAAGTCTTCTGCGCAATGAGAATTATCTTCACTTTAATGGCCCTCTTTATATGTGTCCTGATGCTGAACGTTTGCAGGGTGGCAACCTGGAAAGACAGACATACCTTTACACAACAGAACTGCCAGGAGGCTGCAGTACAGACAAACCCTGCAGTAGGACAAGCAGCTCTTAGACATATTTTTGAATAAAGAGAAACCTATTTCTCTATTCAGCCATTGTTTCTTTGTCCTTTAAAGCTGAATATGTTTACATATGTATATATGCACTGTGCAGTTATAGTTAGGCTCTAGCTATCATAGGAAATGCTTTTTCTTTTGCAAATAACTTTGGCACCATTTAACAAATCTTACCAAAACCTTTAATAGAAAAAGGTCCATCCAGATTTGACAGAAAGCTAGATCTTTACCCAGAAAGGGTGTTTTTTCTGATTTGGTGAAACTTTGTTACGTTATTTTTGCAAAATGAAGGTTCAGAATTTCTCAATATATGGATGGTTGGGTGTACAGGACCACTGTGAGAGTACCCCTGGTATATAACTTCAAATAATAGAGCAATCTGATTGGCCGAGGGGGCTTTTTATCCCATTAGCTGTCTTGCTCCTGTGAATTTGGCCAGAGCTGGCACTCTGATTGGCGCCCCACAACATAACATGAAAAGAAATGTTACAATTGCCATGTCAGGACATGGGAACTTGGTCACAGTATCCTTAGAAGAAAAATAATAAAGTATAAGGGGATATGGTAAGGGGTACCTTGCTCCCCCCGGAACTTATGGGAGGGCTAAGGAGGACCCACAACACCTCTATCCTTGGCCAAATGTATTTATCTGTTTTGGGGGTCGCTGCGATAATAGCATTATGCTTGTACACATGTGCCAATAATGCCTATTACATGTTTGAAAAAATATATAAATGAAAAAGCAGACTTGCCTAAGCCAGATCTGTTGGCTTTGCCATTGCTTGTTTTTAGTCTTTGGGGTAGAATTTGTTGCATACAACCACAAATCGTTTGTATGCTGACAGACTAACAAAAAGGGTCAGATTTGGTGCTCTAACCTGTAATACTGCTTGTGTTTGGGCTTACCGCAGCTCTGTGAACTTTATAAGTGTTCAAGAAGGTATAAACTTCCCACAGATGTTCTTCCTAAGTAACTATTGAAACTGGTGTAAACAACTGCAAATGACGAAGAAGGATAGACAACGAAACTGGTGTACTAGCGGTGTGTGTCAATGTTAGAAATGGGGTCTTTGGTTGACAGTCAGGTTACCCCCTGTTCAAGCAAGGACCCTCACTCTAGTCAGGGTAAAAGAGAATCACCCTCAGCTAACCCCTGCTTACCCCCTTGGTAGCTTGGCAGAGCAGTAGGCTTAACTTCAGAGTGCTAGGTGTAAAGTATTTGTACCAACACACACAGTAACTTAATGAAAACACTACAAAATGACACAACACAGGTTCAGAAAAATAGGAAATATTTATCTGAACAAAACAAGACCAAAACGACAAAAATCCACCATACACAAGTCATCAATAAAAATGCAAAAAGAGTCTTTAAGTAGTTTTAAACACACACTAGCGCTGCTAGAGTGAAAATGCACCTGGTGTGCATCAAAAATAACCCCGCACGGGCAGGTGTGCATCAAAAATAACTCCGCACGGCGGTACTTGAGTCAAAAATCAAGCCGCACGATGATCCAAAAATCCCGCAGCACAGGTTGTGATCTCCCAGCCTCCGTCAGCGATGCTGCGTGTCGTTTCTCCTGCTCCGTGCGTCGATTCTTCGGTCGCGTTTCCTGCGAGCGTCGTTTCTCTGCTGCGGAGCCGGCGGCGTGTCGTTTTTTCAGCCGCAGATTGGATTCGCGTCAATCTTTTCCCCGCACGGCGCTCTGTGCATGGATTTTCTTGTCTTTAGGCTGCCAGCTTCTCCTTTCAGGGTCCCAGGATCTGGATGGGCACCACAGGGCAGAGTAGGAGTCTCTCCAGAGACTCCAGGTGCTGGCAGAGAGAAGTCTTTGCTGTCCCTGAGACTTCAAACAACAGGAGGCAAGCTCTAGATCAAGCCCTTGGAGATTTCTTCTCAAGATGGAAGGCACACAAAGTCCAGTCTTTGCCCTCTTACTCTGGCAGAAGAAGCAACTGCAGGATAGCTCCACAAAGCACAGTCACAGGCAGGGCAGCTCTTCTTCCTCAGCTATTCCGCTCTTCTCCAGGCAGAGGTTCCTCTTGGTTCCAGAAGTGTTTCTCAAGTCTGTGGTTTTGGGTGCCCTTCTTATACCCTGTAAAGAAATGGCTCCCTGTTGCAGTTACCCCCCACTTTTTGCCTGATACTGATGCTGACTTGACTGAGAAGTGTGCTGGGACCCTGCTAACCAGGCCCCAGCACCAGTGTTCTTTCACCTAAAATGTACCATTGTTTCCACAATTGGCACAACCCTGGCACCTAGGTAAGTCCCTTGTAACTGGTACCCCTGGTACCAAGGGCCCTGATGCCAGGGAAGGTCTCTAAGGGCTGCAGCATGTCGTATGCCACCCTAGGGACCCCTCACTCAGCACAGACACACTGCTTACCAGCTTGTGTGTGCTGGTGGGGAGAAAATGACTAAGTCGACATGGCACTCCCCTCAGGGTGCCTTGTCAACCTCACACTGCCTATGGCATAGGTAAGTCACCCCTCTAACAGGCCTTACAGCCCTAAGGCAGGGTGCACTATACCACAGGTGAGGACATAGGTGCATGAGCACTATACCCCTACAGTGTCTAAGCAAAACCTTAGACATTGTAAGTGCAGGGTAGCCATAAGAGTATATGGGCTGGGAGTCTGTCAAAAACGAACTCCACAGCTCCATAAAGGCTACACTGAATACTGGGAAGTTTGGTATCAAACTTCTCAGAATAATAAAGCCACACTGATGCCAGCGTTGGATTTATTAAAAAATGCACACAGAGGGCATCTTAGACATGCCCCCTGTATTTTACCCAATTGGTCAGTGCAGGACTGACTGGTCTGTGCCAGCCTGCTGCTGAGAGACGAGTTTCTGACCCCATGCGGTGAGAGCCTTTGTGCTCTCTGAGGACAGAAAAAAAAGCCTGCTCTGGGTGGAGGTGCTTCACACCTCCCCCCTGCAGGAACTGTAACACCTAGCAGTGAGCTTCAAAGGCTCAAGCTTCGTGTTACAATGCCCCAGGGCACTCCAGCTAGTGGAGATGCCCGCCCCCTGGACCCAGCCCCCACTTTTGGCGGCAAGTCCAGGAGAGATAATGAGAAAAACAAGGAGGAGTCACTGGCCAGTCAGGACAGCCCCTAAGGTGTCCTGAGCTGAGGTGACTCTGACTTTTAGAAATCCTCCATCTTGTAGAAAGAGGATTCCCCCAATAGGAATAGGGATGTGCCCCCTCCCCTCAGGGAGGAGGCACAAAGAGGGTGTACCCACCCTCAAGGACAGTAGCCATTGGCTACTGCCCTCCCAGACCTAAACATACCCCTAAATTTAGTATTTAGGGGCTTCCAGAACACAGCAAGATAGATTCCTGCAACCTAAGAAGAAGAGGACTGGTAAGCTGAAAAACCCTGCAGAAGAAGACGGAGACACCAACTGCTTTGGCCCCAGCTCTACCGGCCTGTCTCCCCCCCCTTCTAAAGACACTGCTCCAGCGACGCTTTCCCCAGGGACCAGCGACCTCTGAATCCTCAGAGGACTGCCCTGCTCTAGAAGGACCAAGAACTCCTGAGGACAGCGGCTCTGTTCACCCAAGACTGCAACTTTGTTTCCAAAGAAGCAACTTCAAGACAACTGCGTTTCCCGCCGGAAGCGTGAGACTTGCTACTCTGCACCCGACGCCCCCGGCTCGACTTGTGGAGAACAAACACTTCAGGGAGGACTCCCCGGCGACTACGAGACTGTGAGTAGCCAGAGTTGCCCCCCCTGGGCCCCCACAGCGATGCCTGCAGAGGGAATCCCGAGGCTCCCCCTGAACGCGACTGCCTGCTTCCCAGATCCCGACGCCTGGTAAAGACTCTGCTCCCGCAGCCCCCAGGACCTGAAAGATCGGAACTCCAGTGCAGGAGTGACCCCCAGGAGGCCCTCTCCCTTGCCCAGGTGGTGGCTACCCCGAGGATCCCCCCCCTTGCCTGCCTGCATCGCTGAAGAGACCCCTTGGTCTCCCATTGATTTCCATTGGAAACCCGACGTGTGTTTGCACACTGCACCCGGCCACCCCGTGCTGCTGAGGGTGTACTTTCTGTGCTAACTTGTGTCCCCCCCGGTGCCCTATAAAACCCCCCTGGTCTGCCCTCCGAAGACGCGGGTACTTACCTGCTGGCAGACTGGAACCGGTGCACCCCCTTCTCCATTGAAGCCTATGTGTTTTGGGCACCACTTTGAACTCTGCACCTGACCGGCCCTGAGCTGCTGGTGTGGTAACTTTGGGGTTGCTCTAAACCCCCAACGGTGGGCTACCTTGGACCCAAACTTGAACCCTGTAGGTGATTTACTTTACCTGCAAGAACTAACAAACTCTTACTCCCCCTAGGAACTGTGAAAATTGCACTGTCTAGTTTTAAAATAGCTATATGTGAATTATTTGAAAAGTATATATGCTATTGTGATTATTCAAAGTTCCTAAAGTACCTACCTGCAATACCTTTCATTTAAAGTATTACATGTAAAATTTGAACCTGTGGTTCTTAAAATAAACTAAGAAAAGATATTTTTCTATACAAAAACCTATTGGCCTGGAATTGTCTCCGAGTGTGTGTTCCTCATTTATTGCTTGTGTATGTACAACAAATGCTTAACACTACTCCTTTGATAAGCCTACTGCTCGACCACACTACCACAAAATAGAGCATTAGTATTATCTCTTTTTGCCACTATCTTACCTCTAAGGGGAACCCTTGGACTCTGTGCATACTATTCCTTAATTTGAAATAGTGCATACAGAGCCAACTTCCTACATCCCCAATTTCTCCTTTGAAGTAGGCCTACTTCAAAGTAAAGTCTCTTTGGAATGTGAAATCCTGCCTTGCCCAGGCCAGGCCCCAGACAGACACTCACCAGGGGGTTGGAGACTGCATTGTGTGAGGGCAGGCACAGCCCTTTCTGGTGTGAATGACCACTACCCCCCTCCCGCCTAGCACAGATGGCTCATCAGGATATGCAGGCTACACCCCAGCTCCCTTTGTGTCACTGTCTAGTGTGAGGTGCAACCAGCCCAACTGTCAAACTGACCCAGACAGGGAATCCACAAACAGGCAGAGTCACAGAAATGGTATGATCAAGAAAATACTCACTTTCTAAAAGTGGCATTTTCAAACACACAATCTTAAAATCAACTTTACTAAAAGATGTATTTTTAAATTGTGAGCTCAGAGACCCCAAACTCCACATGTCCATCCGCTCCCAAAGGGAATTTACACTTTAATCAGATTTAAAGGTGGCCCCCATGTTAACCTATGAGAGGGACAGGCCTTGCAACAGTGAAAAACGAATTCAGCAATATTTCACTGTGAGGACATATAAAACACATTACTATATGTCCTACCTTAACCATACACTGCACCCTGCCCTTGGGGCTACCTAGGGTCTACCTTAGGGGTGTCTGACATGTACGAAAATGGAAGGTATAGGCCTGGCAAGTGGGTACACTTGCCAAGTCGAATTTACAGTTAAAACTGTACACACAGACACTGCAGTGGCAGGTCTGAGACATGATTACAAAGCTACTTATATGGGTGGCACAATCAGTGCTGCAGGCCTACTAGTAGCATTTGATTTACAGGCCCTGGCACCTCTAGTGCACTTTACTAGGGACTTACTAGTAAATCAAATATGCCAATCATGGATAAACCAATTACATACAATTTTACACAGAGAGCATATGCACTTTAGCACTGGTTAGCAGTGGTAAAGTGCTCAGAGTTCAAAAGCAAACAGCGACAGGTCAGAAAAAACAGTCAACAATCGGAAGAAGTTTCAGAGTTAAGACAATTCCGACTGACTGATTGCAAACAAACAATCTTAATAGCTCTAGTATCGCAAGCATGGATTGTTCCTCAAGGGGTAGGGAAGCTGGCTGTCTTACATGGATCCATGGCATGCTTTGTTGAGGCTGTTCCTCAAGGGGTTGGCATGTCAGCAGTCTTACTTATCTATAGCCTCTTTTGGTATACTGCCTATGATTGCCTGGGATGTTTTCTAACTGCTGAATCCATTTGCAAAATCCTAGTATCCTTCAGTCTGGACATGTTCCTTGAGACTGGGTTGATTATGGCCAGGTAGACCGTTATATAATCTACTTCAGACCTTTTGTAAGTTTATTCGTTAGGCCACTTATAATGCGACATTACTTCCAGGCATATTTACTCTTAGGTGATTGTGGTTGGCCTGCCCTGTGTCACCACTTGGTGGGATGCAAAAAGTGCATTCAGCTGCTGAGAACTGAATAGATTTTTTTTTTCCATTTGTTAGTTGCTTCTGCTTAACAGTCAATAAATAGCCTTTGTGCTGCTCTTCATCTCCGCATGGTCCGTCAGCCACTCTTGGCTTAAGATGGGGAAAGGGCCGGTTCCAAATTTGGATTTCTGTGAATTCTGGTAGCTTTTCTGTGGATTTCTGTGAATGTTTTGACCCACAGAGTATTCTGTGGTTACAAGGTGGCACTTTGATGGTTTATTCTCTCATTTGAAGTAGTCATTCTCTTCTGCTGGCATCTGAAAGGTAACTACAAAAAGAATCCCTTCAACTATTCAAACATTTGTTCGCGTCCTCCTTTGTCTCTGTGGAAAATTAACTCTTCTGTGGCAGCACATGTAAATGTTATGTTCTTTAATGTCACCAAGAAGAAAGTGATGGAGAAACAAGGCTTATTGAGTTGCAGTCTTCGGGGTGGGGGCCACTGCATGAGAGAGCACTTCTTCCAGTCTTACTACAGCTATTTCACATCTTTTAACTTTACATCACACAAACAATGAGTATGTAACAGTACAACAGTAAACTTTGAGGTAAAGCGCGGCATATGAAAAAAAAACTCTAGTTAGTTGTAGCCAGTAAAAGTGATCATCTGTGTCGTTCTTTCTTCAGTTTGTGCCTAAATATTAAGTTTGTATTAAATATGATTGTGTTTCTACAGCACCAACATCTGGTAGGCTTGTGAGAGAGGTCTGACGTGGACTTCTTCCGCATACTGGCAGCCTCTACAGGTTGAGGTCGTGTCATGTAGCTGGTACAGATCCCTACGTATGAAATAATAGCATAAGAACAGAGCAGATGTGCCTGCTGTTTGCAGGCCAATTTTGAGCTGTTTATCATTTTTTCCATCAATTCCAAGGCCGTTGCTCCAAAATGTATTTTGTGATTCTGCATTGTGTTCAAATAAGTCATACCAAGCTGGTGTGTTTGTATGCCCGAGGGCTATCGTACACTTTAGGACATATTTGTTTATTGTGTTTGTTTACACTGGTGAAAGAGTTCGCATTGGCCGACGTTGTCTTTGCGTGGAAAGGATATGGAGGGCAGACGAGTGCATGAGCTGATGTTGTTTACTGGCGAGTTTTTCCAAATGGCAATAAACTTAGGAATGCCACTGATGTTCATTCAAAAATAATTTACAGAACCTCTGTGCTTACATATGTGAATAGCCTCCAGTTCTCCTCCCTATTTTCCAAAACGTTTTTCAGCATTCACCGGAATAATTAACAATTTTTTGTTACCATGTTAAACAGTTATCTACCTTGGGCTCTCCTCTTTCTGCTTCGCCATCACCCGTGCTCAGGGCAGGTCGTTGCTTGTGGAGGACTGGAGGGTGTCGGCAGAAGCCATTCTGGACACATGACAGTATACACAACAGTCCTATTCCATAACAGGACCAATAAGAAACAGGCGCTCAAAGTTGAGAAGACTCCACAGTTTCATTTGCAATAGAATATGATTGTCATCTAATTTATATTCAGTCCGAGTCTGACTGTAATGTCGTGGGATTCCGAACCTCGGCACCACCAGCTTTGCTTGTTTGAGCCTTCAGGAGGCTCTTGCCAACAAATGATGCCCCAGCAGCAAACAGCAATGACCACTTAAAGCGCCAGTCGTGCAACTCAACCTGTGCGCCTGCTGTCATATCCAGTCTCCCCCTCAAGCTGAATCCACTCAGAGCGCCCCAGAAATATAGAAATATGCCCCAGGGCTTGGTAAAACTACCTTAGGGTCTGATTGCCGTTCTAGTATTGGGAATTCATGAAATGCAACATTAAGGACTGAGTCGGAGATTTTTACTCGCGATCACTATCTTGTCATGCTTTTAAAAGACGCAGAGAATGATAAAGAACGAACTATTTCATTTTTTGAACTGAAAAGAAGATGCAGATGCTACAATGGCGCATTGTTTATCCCAGTAGCATGGCCCTTTCTTCCAGAGATTTTTTTAAATACTCTCGTTTAATATACATACACATTGAAGAGATCCACTCTAAATATTTTAAATTCTGCAAATACATTACATCTGTATATGACGCCTAGCACAGAGTGTAAGTTGTACAGAATGAGCCACACTTATAAAATCTCTGTGTCCGAATTATACGTATGTTGCTTGACTAGCCTTTGGTCTTAGGGGATGGACTGCAAAGCAGCCACCCATCTAAGGATCATGGGGGTGATATTATAAAGATAGCTTTCCAGACACCAACGGGTGTCCATAGTTGTTTGCAGTGCACAGTATCGTTTACACTTAGCAAGAATTGTGGTTCAGTATGGTCCTTTCCCGATTATAGTAATGTAATGAATGTTCCTCCCCACAACTAAATAGGTCCAGGACTAAACGACCTCGAAGAGAGAATATTTTTCATCTGTTCTTGTGTCATATGAATTTCTTCTAATGTCTAGCCTTATAAAATGCAAAATGTAACACACTATGCATAGATAATTTTGGAAGAATGGCCTGTCGTTCCTCACTTTTGAGCAGCCCGTTATAAGTCAGTGAGAGGACTAAAATCGAACGGTGCGCTTTTAGTGGGGGTCTCCAAAGTGGCAAAATATCAATAGTTTCTGGAATGCATAGTTGTTGCAGATTCGCCAAATTAAATCCTTTGTCAGAGCTAAGCTACCCCTAAGAAGGAGCCTTGAGAGGATGTCCCATCTACCCACCATTAGCATCTCCCGCCTCACTTAAAGTGGAGGATCACCCTTTCAGCACACCCATTAACAACGAGAACAGTGTTAAATGGGATCAAGTGTTTATGCAGGACCCTCCGACACCAGTCCTGCCAACGTTTTTCCTGCCCAGGTCTGCCATGCCAATCATAGCAGTTACAGATAGAAAAGGTCCACAAATGTTCCTCAAATGGGGGAGAATGGCAGAGTTGGGGGGGTGCATTAACCCCTGTTTGCAGGTCTGTCTTCAAAAACCAATAGGTACCAACAGGTTTGCCTGGCCCACTGTCACTGTGGTATTTCCTTAAAGTCTTCTGCCGTGGATACTAGAGCTGCTATTGTGACAAAAATCATACAGAAATGGCAGTCTAAAGTTGCTAAAGGCAGTCACAACTGGCATGGTAGAAGCAGCCCTTCTGCTGAGCCAAACCGGTCTTTTGATGGCTTGCCTGCCAAGGACTAAATGAGTTGGTAAACTTCCCAAATTGAAGTTTTGGGAACAGATAAATCAAATGAAAGCGGGTTGGGGGGCAAATGCGTCCTTCTTGAGATCCAGCACCAACTGTCCACTTGTGCTGCAGGGATAGTCTGCAGAAATGAGATACCACTCCCAATCACTCGCAGTAGCTGAACCAATGGGAAGTTACGTGAGACCAGAGGTGGCCTGTTGGATGCATAGTGTAAGGAGCTGCCCATTCCCCCTGTGCCACAGAAGAAAGGCAGTGACCATCTTTATGGGGGCTAGATTCCTAAAAGTGAGCTGCAGATACTGATCAGATCCTGTAACAAAATAGAGATCTAGAAAGTGGGAGAAGGAGCACCTAAAAGCGAAATTAAGTGAATGCTATGTAACTCATCTCTCTTTCCCTCAACATCCACCAAACCTTTGACATAAGAGAAAGAGGAATGACGACACAAAGAAGAAGTAAGTCACAACCAGGCTAGTGAGGAAGGCAATGCTTCCCAGTAAAATGTATTATGTACGCGCTTGAGCATGTTTGTCTAGTTCTAACTGCAGGGAAGTTTCATGAATGAAGTGCATGCCAAGCACGTGCAAAATGTTTAGGAGTGCTCCATGCCTTAAAAACTCCCAGGCAGGGCAAGCAAAGTGAGAACCGTGAATATTTCTTCCATCCACAATATCCCCCTGTGAGGAGCTACCCCAAGAGGACTCCCCCCAAGAGGACCCAGTGACACTAAGAGAAACTTAATATTGATCTATACTGTGGGATTGAAAAAAACAGTAAAATGGCTGGAAAAGTGGATTCAATTCAGGGCAACCCTACTGCTGCAGAGAAAGTGTTTAAATGCCTGGCCTCAAAAGTCACCAAAAGAACTAACGCTTATGTTAACGCAGAGAAACCCTAGCTATATTTTAGATAGTGGATTTCACACACTAGGTCGATTAACCGAACAGAATCTGCTTTAAAAAAAATGTCATTTGCGATACGTCGTAGACATCACATATAACATATGATAGTCAATTCAACTTCAATAACCACACTAGTTTACAGGGAGTGCAGAATTATTAGGCAAGTTGTATTTTTGAGGATTAATTTTATTATTGAACAACAACCATGTTCTCAATGAACCCAAAAAACTCATTAATATCAAAGCTGAATATTTTTGGAAGTAGTTTTTAGTTTGTTTTTAGTTTTAGCTATGTTAGGGGGATATCTGTGTGTGCAGGTGACTATTACTGTGCATAATTATTAGGCAACTTAACAAAAAAAAATATATACCCATTTCAATTATTTATTATTACCAGTGAAACCAATATAACATCTCAACATTCACAAATATACATTTCTGACATTCAAAAACAAAACAAAAACAAATCAGTGACCAATATAGCCACCTTTCTTTGCAAGGACACTCAAAAGCCTGCCATCCATGGATTCTGTCAGTGTTTTGATCTGTTCACCATCAACATTGCGTGCAGCAGCAACCACAGCCTCCCAGACACTGTTCAGAGAGGTGTACTGTTTTCCCTCCTTGTAAATCTCACATTTGATGATGGGCCACAGGTTCTCAATGGGGTTCAGATCAGGTGAACAAGGAGGCCTTGTCATTAGATTTCCTTATTTTATACCCTTTCTTGCCAGCCACGCTGTGGAGTACTTGGACGCGTGTGATGGAGCATTGTCCTGCATGAGAATCATGTTTTTCTTGAAGGATGCAGACTTCTTCCTGTACCACTGCTTGAAGAAGGTGTCTTCCAGGAACTGGCAGTAGGACTGGGAGTTGAGCTTGACTCCATCCTCAACCCGAAAAGGCCCCACAAGCTCATCTTTGATGATACCAGCCCAAACCAGTACTCCACCTCCACCTTGCTGGCGTCTGAGTCGGACTGGAGCTCTCTGCCCTTTACCAATCCAGCCACGGGCCCATCCATCTGGCCCATCAAGACTCACTCTCATTTCATCAGTCCATAAAACCTTAGAAAAATCAGTCTTGAGATATTTCTTGGCCCAGTCTTGACGTTTCAGCTTGTGTGTCTTGTTCAGTGGTG
Source organism: Pleurodeles waltl (assembly GCF_031143425.1). Lineage (NCBI taxonomy): Eukaryota > Metazoa > Chordata > Amphibia > Caudata > Salamandridae > Pleurodeles > Pleurodeles waltl. The sequence goes on along the minus strand of NC_090447.1, from coordinate 1,459,965,881 downwards.
GTCGTCTTTCAGCCTTTCTTACCTTGGCCATGTCTCTGAGTATTGCACACCTTGTGCTTTTGGGCACTCCAGTGATGTTGCAGCTCTGAAATATGGCCAAACTGGTGGCAAGTGGCATCGTGGCAGCTGCACGCTTGACTTTTCTCAGTTCATGGGCAGTTATTTTGCGCCTTGGTTTTTCCACACGCTTCTTGCGACCCTGTTGACTATTTTGAATGAAACGCTTGATTGTTCGATGATCACGCTTCAGAAGCTTTGCAATTTTAAGAGTGCTGCATCCCTCTGCAAGATATCTCACTATTTTTGACTTTTCTGAGCCTGTCAAGTCCTTCTTTTGACCCATTTTGCCAAAGGAAAGGAAGTTGCCTAATAATTATGCACACCTGATATAGGGTGTTGATGTCATTAGACCACACCCCTTCTCATTACAGAGATGCACATCACCTAATATGCTTAATTGGTAGTAGGCTTTCGAGCCTATACAGCTTGGAGTAAGACAACATGCATAAAGAGGATGATGTGGTCAAAATACTAATTTGCCTAATAATTCTGCACTCCCTGTATGAAGAAGTTAATGATTTATTTCTCTACATTAACAACGCTAAAGTCACAAAAATAATTCTCAAACACAAATGATATATATAGAGAAACAATAATGACTGATTCAAACGATCTATATATCTAAGTTTAATCAATGCAAAAAGAAAAATTATTATCTCAATGGTTATTACACAAAACCTTAGCAACAAAATCTGAGCAAGAGAAATTGAATACATCTGATAATCAATAAGACAAAAATATCAATGACTACTCATGAGCATGAGAATAACACCTCACTAACCACTGATTAGCCTCAACATGTGGGACTTCATTAAAAAGTTTTAGTAACATAAATTTAGAAAACATCTAACTATGATGCTAACAAAAATAAGCAGCAGTAATAAACATTTGCAACTGGTACCTGAAAAACAAAAGACAAGTAACAATTCACAGCTCATACATTTACCAAACCACTGGTGTAATCAGCAACAACGTCTACTTTGTCAGGGGGACAGCAACATCAGGCACCAACATCAGGACAGAAACAGGTAGCATCAGGAATAAGAGTAGGGGGCATGGTTTAGAAGTTGGACGATAAAATACACGCATAAGCATAGGTTCAGTATTGAACAGACATAAACTAATAAAGTACCAGAATGTCAATAGACTATCTGGGAACACATGAAATGTCAAAGTGACATGTCATAAATACGTCTCTGAAACTTAGAATACAGGTTTGAGAACATCAGAGTAGGAATGCTTAAATGACAAAATGCCTAAAAGACCACAGTGGCTGGACATCACATTAAACTTGTTAAATGAAAATGATTGGATAAAGCATGAGGTGAGAAAGTAATGACCAATCAGGATATTAACAAATATCAAAATTATATACATTGTTTACTCTAAGCTCTTCTATTTGCTGTCATTCCATTGACGAAAACTAAACTAATAAAATTGTATACTACGCTTTCTCTTCCCCAGTTTCATCTGTGGATCCTTTGTTTTCACTCCACCGGAATACGAAGTAACAGGAAAACGATTACAAAATATGTTACCACACTATTTCTTTTCCCTCGAGGAAACAGAACTACAAACAATGAAGTCAGTCAGACTACGGAACACATTAGAAACATTTTATTCAACTTGCATTGCACAGTGACCGTGCATCTGCTTCTACTCCAGTCCAGCAGAGGCAAACACGTTTAATTATGACATTTATTTTAGTTAAGAGATACACTGTATTGCACAGAATAATTTCATAAACTAAAGTTACCATGGAAAAACAAAATATAGGCCTTACATAAGATGGTGGCCATTTAGTTGGGCACAATCTTCATAAACACAATATTATATTCAAATTAATTCACACATTAATCTGTAAGTATAATTACATAAATACTAAACATTTATCAAGAAAATCTCAGCTCTCACAGTCCCTCCTCTGATCACTATACATGTCATCACACGAAAACCCCAAATACATTTATTTCATCTCATAATTCAGAATCTTGATTCATTCATCTTTCTATACATTTTCTTCCTCCTTGAATTTTTCCCATAAAATCTTTCCATTTGAACATCTACCCTCTGTTTCTTTTCAAATCTTCTTCTTTTAATCATTTGAAATATTTTATATATTTCCCAAATTCCAATTAGACAAAACACAATCATCGAAATCCATTTGACTGATTTTAATATATTACCTTCTCCCAAGTTGCAAAGCTAATTTCCAATGAAAGCAATTCCCTTGCCGGCTTTTTCCCAAATAGTAGTTTCAGTTAATTCTTTTAATTCTGTTTTATCTTTTGTTAGATTGTTAATCAAACCTCTAACTAATTTACTATTGTCCGGTATGTATGAACAACAATGACGCGGACCAAGTAATATGTAAAATCTGCCCTTTTTTACTAAAAGAATGTCTAACGCAAGGTGGTTCTGAAGAGCCATAGCTCTTGTAGCAGCCATTTCAGTATTTAAGAGGAGAATAGCTCCTGAATAATCCGTTAACATGCTATCCACAACTGTAGACAACTTTAGTATTTTTATTGAATTTAGAACAACTCCCACTGAAGGAATTATAGCTTCAAATATGTCTCCCACAACGCTCCCAAACTGATTCTCGCTTGTGTCTCGTTTGTATTTCAGTAAATTTAGGAAACTTACTTAAGTCTTCCAGCTGGTACATTTTCGGTAAGACTATTCCTAAATAACATGTGCCCTACCATCCTCTACGAAGACAATAATGAGCATTCTTCCCACAAATATAATATACTCCAGGCACTGGAGGATCCTGACTATTTAACATGAAATTCCATTTACTCTGAAACAAAAACACATGTCTACATTCACTCGTACCCCCATATATTCTATCAAAGTAACTTTGTGGCCTATATATATTTTTTAGAACCAAATATATTTGTTATGTTTTCATTGAGTTAAAGAACAGTACACACACAGTGAGTTCCGACAACATCAATAATACAGGTACGGAGCATAAGACATTATCCTATGCTGGACATTCAGTGTTCAGTAGTAAGTTACAGTAAAACATCATGGTAGGCCCACCATTTCCCACAAATTTTATCATGTTTTTAGGGGCACCTTTGTGCTGCATTGATCGGCTTTTCTTGATGCACACACCAGTCGACCCCTGCCCTCCATCCTGCCAACAAAGGTGCCCTGGGAAGCCTCCACCTGCGAGCAATATCTCTCTTAGCGACAAGGCATGCAACTCCCACAAATGTCTGTTCAGCACGGGCTTTCCCCCCACAGTTTCTCCAATAGCCCTAGTAACGCAACCATACGGCCTAAATCTATAGGACGCCCCAGGACCTCCGTTATTGCCTTGCCCAACCCCCTCCCAGAAGGGTCGTATTTGGGGACAGTCTCCTCCCAGGAGACTACACCTGGCACAGTTAGTTGAACTGCACCATTCGCAACCTAGCTGAGATGGCTAACTCCAGGGGGACCAACAGTGCCTCCCGCCAATTGTCCAGCTCCCGACCCATTGTGTCCACCTCGTTCGCAGGTGGTCAAACCCGTCTGCGGCGTTTGTAAGTAGAGCTGTATAAACGTGGGGCACTGCTTTCTTCCCCAGGCTCACAGTTAACAATTTCACCTCGAGCGGGCTGTAGTCGGGGAGCCGGGTATTCACTAAAACGTGTGCACCCAGGGCGTAAAGCAGCTGCAAGTATCAGAAGAATTGTGTCTGGTATAGCCCATAATGCACTTTCATGTCCTGGAGTGACATAATGTTGTCCCGGTGTACACATCCCCCAAGTAAGTCACCCCTATTAAGTCCTAGTGCTGAAAGCCCTTTAAGGTGGCAAGCTAGTGCAGCCAGTCTCCGTGCCACACGGGAGTCATTCGAGTATAGCGCCAATCCTATTTTATGAGTTTTAGGGCCACCCTCTAGCATCCTACCGCCACCCGGGTGCAAGACGCAGTCTCGACAGGAATCATGCTACCATAAAGCATACCCAGCAGGCCTCCAAAGCCTGCTTCATGGATCTCAAGTCCATATGCCGGGTCATCCCAGCTTCCCGTAAACCAGTCATTTATGGGCACCACCTGGGCGGCTAAGTTGTAAATATATTAGATCTGGGACTCCCAACCCCCCCGGTACGCGGATTTACACACGGTATTAAAAGCCACTTTGCGCCGCCCTCCATTCCAAATGAAGTCAGTGAATTTCGAGGTGAGGGTATGGAACCACGCCCTTGGTATTTGGTAGGGGTAGTTTGTGAGGGGGAACCACATTATCTTGAGGAGGGCAGTGTGCCCAAGGGGGGTTTCGGGGAGATCCCTCCAATGCTGCAGGTCCTTGTCCATACGCTCTGAAAAATCCCCCAAATTTTGAACCCGTGCTAAGTCAGGCAGAAGGGAAACTTGGCCTCCCAAATATTTAAACACATTCCTCCGCACTGGGACCTGGGGACACCATTGTTGACCCTCCGCATCCCCCCTGACCTCCACCAATGTAGACGTTTGGGCATTGACCTGGAGTCCCAACACCCCACAAACCGCTGCAGTAGTTCTACCCATCTGGTCTATGACGCGAGCAGATCACTAAGCAACACCAAGACGTCGTGCGCATACAGCGCCACTTTATCTTCCACCCCATTTCCCCACCTCGAGTTCCACATCAGAGGATCACTCTGCAGCAAGCATGCCAGGGGCTCAATCGCCAGGGCAAAGAGCAGCTGGAATGGGGGCACCCCTGCCATGCTCCCCATTGAACTGGGGATGTCTGGGAGAGCACCCTATTTACCCGAACCTGGGCTGTTGATAATGATGACGATCATCCGGTGGAGCAATGGCCCCGGCCCCATACGTGCCAGGATTACCTCCATGTACTCGCATGAAATCGTGTTGAATGCCTTACAAAAATCTATGAGGAGAAGGGCCAGGGGACTACTGGAGCAAAAGCCATGAGACAGTGCCACCTGAACTCGTCGGATACAATTATGCGTGCTCCTGCTGGGCATAAAGCTGCATTGATCCGGATGAATAAGGTGGGTCAGCATACGCGTAAATAAAGCCAGTATTTTAACGTATATTTTGATATCAGCATTGGTCCGGAGCCTGCCTTCCCTTGAGCAGGACCACAATAGTGGCACAGTCAAGTTCAGGGGGAAAGGCCCCCGTCGACTGGGCCTCACCATAAAGATTCAGGAGATGAGGTACCAGTAGTGAGCGGAACATTTTATAGTACTCTATTGGATATCCGTTCGGTTCGGCAGTTCTACCCCCACTAAGCTCTGAAATGGCAACACCCACCTCCTCTGCTGTTAGTGGCTGGTCTATGTCCTGTACGATAGTGGGTGGGATAGTTGGTACCGGGAGGTCCCAAACCAGGGAACCCTCCTCCACCAAGCGCAGGAGGGGGGTCTTTAGCATACACATCCTGATAATAGGCTGCAAAAGTCTGGGCAATCACCTCTAACTCCTCTTGGGTGTTTCCCTCCCTATCTCGAATGGCAGGCACCACTCTAGCTGCCTTCCCATGCGTTGCCAGTCAGTAGAGCAGTTTACCTGACTTATCGCCCATTTCAAATACTCTCCTAGTTGACGCCTGCCAACATTGTTTAGCCTCCTCGAGTGATATCTGGCGTAATTCTGACTGCGCCAGGACCAGCTGGAGCTGCACCGTTGGTGCATCTGAATGTCTAGCTCACACCCCGATTTTTCGCATTGCGCCCACTGGCGTTGTTCCTGCCCACAAACATAACTTTTGATGCCACCCCTTATTGTCGGTTTGCAGGCTGCCCACACCGTCGCTCCCGAGGCCACTGAGTTCACATTGCATTGAAAGAAAGCCTTAAGTTCCCCCTCTACAAAACTGATACACTCCAGGGACATCAGATGCCACGCATTGAGCCTCCAGATTGGTCTATGTGTCTGTACTTGACACCCAATCCGCAAACAGTGGGGCATGGTCGGATATGCCCCTATGAAGGATTCGAACAGACCTCAGATTCAATACATCCGTCGCTGGAACCCATACAAGGTCAATACGGGCTTCTGTGTGATGGGTGGCGGACCGATGGGTGTAAGCATGTTTGCCGGGTACCACACCCTCCAGACATCGCAAAGTCCCCACGAGTCCGCCCATGTCTTAAGGCTCTTCGTTTGGGTACGTCGAGCGGCGCTAGGCTCCGCAGAGACATCCCAGACCAGGTTTTGAACCGCATTAAAGTCACCCCCTATCAGTGTGAAGCCGGCCAGAAGCAACGCCAATATTAATCCAGTCGCCGCACGGGTAGCCTACAACAGATGTGGGGGAATGTAACAGGATATCAAATTATATTGCTTGGCCTCCATCTGACCCTCTACTCCAATGTACCTCCCCAGTTGGTCCTCGTGAACCTTAGTAGCGATCAATGGTAGTGATTTATGAAGCAGCAGGGCCACTCCCCGGGACCGTCGCATAAACCCCGAGTGGTAGACAATATTGTATCCGAAGCGCCCCAAAAAGGAGCAGCGAGTTCACAGTAGGTGCATCTCCTGCAGTAGGACAAACCCCCGGGGTGTGTCTCTTGAGGTATTTAAGTACTGCGGTCCGTTTAATGCGGTCTAAGAGCACATTAACATTCCATGAAATGACTGAAATCATCTTGTGCATAAGAATATAGATATCTGACCCACAGGGCAGCCTGACAGGCAAAGGGCAGCATGCGGGGCGGTGGACCATGCAGCCAGACGCTAGTACTCTGTTGCCCAGTCTGTGGCTGTGTCGGAAAGCATAATTGTGTGGAACATCTGTGGTGCACAAAACCTACTTCTAAACTTGAAAACAGCATGTAATCTGAACTACTGCAAGAGCAATAATAGTGCCCTTCCCTCCCAAATCCCCCCATCCCATACTTCCACCCAAGAAGCATCTGTCGCCCCCTCGAACATCTTCACCTAAGGTAACTTGTGGAGGAGTTTGGCGATCTACATCTGGATACCCCCGCTCATATATGGATATAAATACAGTAGAGTAGTATTAAACATTCAGTGAGAGGCATTACTCTGCGCCTAAAGCCCAACCTTTAAATATAAACCCAGACTTAGCCCTCAGACCTCTCATGGTGGGGATGGCTCAAGACCACAATACACCCCTCCAAACATACTACAATATTGGTGCCAGTGGCAGTCAAAGTTCTCCACTCGAGGCCTCGTCCCGGCCCCATCAAGGAAGACACCCACTGGAGTCGAAGATAGCTGGAGTGTCTGACAGAAATGAGTCACGGGTCTCTTCCCACCGCTGATCCGGTCCTGGGGATGGGCTCGCCGAGGCGCCTCTTCCGCCACCACACCGGGGGTGCCTCTGCTTGGACCTCCTCCAGTGCTCGCGCGCCTAGACACCAGGCCTCGGCGGCCGAGCCTCAGCCCCATTTGTGAGGTCCGCTACCAAACCACTTCTAGGACGCAGCTCCTGCTGCTCCATCACCCACTCTCATGCTTGCTGCGGCGTTTCAAAGAACAGGGAAAAAGTGCCGTAGATCACCTTCAACTTAGCCAGAAAGAGGAGTATATAGCGTATGTTCAGGGGCCGTAGTTTCTGCTTAACTTCCTCATATGATTTCCAGCGTTGTTGCACAGCACGAGTATAGCCTGAGAAAATAAAAATTTTGATATTATAATAATGTATCTCCCCTTAGGAGCGAGCCTCCCGCAGAATAGTAGCAAAGTCTCTGTAGTTGAGGAGTCGGACGACCACCGGCTGGGGAGGGGCCCCCTGTGGAGGCTGCTTGTTGAGTGCCCGATGCGCTCGTTCCACCACGAAGCAACTGGAAAGCTTGCCTTGGGAGACCCATGACGGAAACCAGATCTCAGTGAGATCCTTCATTCCTCCTCCTGTTATCTCCTCCGGCAGCCCCACCAGACAAAGATTGTTTCTCTCTGATCGATTTCCGGCGTCCTCAGCCCTCTCTTCTAGGCCGGCCACCTTCAAGGTGAGCTGTGTAATCCATGTCTGAAGGGCGGTCACTGCGTCCTCCACTGTAGAAATTCTAGTCTTAGCCTCAGTCATCCTTTCGGCCACAGATCTTGTCGCACCAGGGAGAGGTCCATGCGGACCCCATCCACCTTGGACTCCACCGCCTCCCCAGAGTCCTGGATTGCCTTCAGAAGCACGGCCATGTTTGGGGGGGGGGGGGTTGAGGGTGTGTGTTCCGTCACCTCCCCCGCCGCACCCAGCATCCGGCCGGTGCTAGAGTCCCTGGGCGCTGTGTACTGATCCATTTTAGTTTGTGCTGCCTTAGTCTGGGGGGTGGGAGGGTTTGTCCAGGCCCATTACCAGGATCATCCGCTCACTCGTCAAATGATAAGTCTCTCTTAGAAGCATGGCCAGGGACCGGAAGGCAAAGGGCCGCGCCAGCACTCTGTTCGGCAGCCCTCTCACACCAGGCCGCAGCACATTTCCCCCTGATCCGAGGGCACCAAGCAGATCCGTATCCAGCTCGAGTCCTGCAGCAGCACCTCCTGTGCGAAGGCGGCCCCACCCCGCAGCAAGCCGGGGCCGCAAAACATGCCCAAACTCTGGGCCCCTCCAACCACCAGCCAGGTCAGATGGGGCGCCCGGTCCAGCCGCTCCAGACGGTATCAGGGCAGCTCTCATCCACTGAAAGGAGGGGGGTTAGACCGCCTCCCCCGGGGCATCCAATGATCCACTCCAGGTCTCCAGCAAGAGGTAGATGGTGGGGGAGCTCTCCAAGCCCCCCACAGCTCATGTACCAAAATATAAACTCGGAATGTCTCTGTCAAAACAAAAATAAAAAAATTCTTCTTGCCATTCATTTGTAGTTACACATGCCCATTTGGGACCAGAGTATCTTTGATTTGAAACTCTCTTTCTTTTCACTCTTTGACTACTACCAGTTACTTCTTCACTGAAATCTTCTCCTTTGTTTAACTCGTTTGCTTCTTGAATTGGTGGAACCACGTTTATCTTTCCTGCTTCCGAGCTTTTTTCTGGCCAGTTGTCACCTTTCAAAGGTCTTCATGATAATACACTTTTCAGAATTGAACTCGAACTCTTCTTCTTTGACGTTCCCACAATTGGTTCAGGTGGAGTCAAACCTTTTTGGCTTGGATCTGTCTCAACTCCCTCTCCATTTCACTTGTTAAGTTTGGTACGTCAGACAACCTGCTTCCAAGGACACCCTCCTCTGAGCAGTGTTTCTCTCACTTGGTGCTCTCTCTTGTTCTCCTTGGACCGGTTCCTTTTCTACTTCGTTCGAAGATGATTCACCCTCCTCTTCCAGGATACTCTACACTTCGTCTGATACAGGAGTGGGTAAATCGATTGGAACTCTTTCAGGTACACTTTCCAGTTATTTTCTTTCTCTCTCTTGCCTTGGAATTCGTTCAGCTTTAGGTAATCTCAACAGCTCTTCTTCTTGCTCTGTTGGATTGTTTACTTTCTGAGTGTGGCTTGCATATACCCAGTTCACAAGTCCTGCACACTACACTTTATAGTTGTGATTAATGTCACCTGTTAGGGTCCTTTGCACATCGGCTGCAAGAACATCTTCCTCGCATGCTTATGAATGACGACCCAATCACCAGCCTTCAGGTTGTGTCCTTGGCCTTGAGATTGTTGAAGTGTGGTTGCTTCCATCTGATGAGAAAAAGATCGAACCACATCAGCTAGACCTTTACAGTAGTCCAACACCATGTCATCTATAATAGTTATAAGAGCATTTCCAGGTACTGTTGGTAGTTTCATAGCTCTACCCATGAGGATTTCATGGGGCGACAATCCTGTTTTCTTTTCAGGAGTACTTCTCATTGACATTAGATCCAACGGCAAAGCATCTGGCTATTTCAAGTTTGTGGATGCACATATCTTTGCCAGTCTGGACTTGAGTTTCATTCATCTGCACTACAAGTCCTGATGCCTCTGGGGGGTAACTACAATGAAGTTTCTGCTCAATGTTTAAAGCTGAACATAGCAACTTAATCACTTCATTGTTGAAGTGGCTTCCTCTATCTGATTCCAAAGAGACCGGGAAACTGAAACGTGGGATTAACTCTCTAAGCAGTAATTTTGCTAATGTGAGACTATCATTTCTCCTTGTAGGGTGAGCCTCAATCCAGTGACCGAAAATGCACACAATCACCAGTACATACTTCAAACCAGCACATGCAGGCATCTCAATGAAATCCATTTGCATTCTGCTAAGTAGTCCTCCTGCCATGCCAATATGTCCCATATTGACCACTGTCCCTTTGCCAACATTCATTAAACCAGTGTTCCTTAAAACATGGAACCATTCCATCTCTCCCCATGTGTGCTTGTCCATGATAAATCTAGCCTTTTGAGTCAGTAAACTGTTTGACAGAACTACCTTCCCCTCTCCTGTCACCCAAACATCATCCTCCCTCGACACATTTAAGTTTGATCCAATCCCTGCGCTCTTCTTAGAAACATTGTCTGGTAGAGCCTTTAGCTCTTCCAAAGTAGCAACAATTTGCATAGTAAAATCTGGATACGCTTCATCATTTTCAGGTAACATTTCCCAGTTTCCTTTGAAAGATATGCCATTCAAGGCGCAAAATCTGCATATGCATTTCCCAATGACACGTAATCTTGTGATATCTGATGTGCACTGCATTTCACCACAGCAATTTTCTCTGGCTTTTGAACAGCTTGTAACAACTCATTAATTTTCTCACCACTTCTTACTGGTGAACCAGAAGAAGTTAAGAAACCTCTCGGTGACCATATTTGGCTAAAGTCATGCACAATGCCGAATCCATCTTCACTATCTGTGTGGATCTTCACTTTCATCATGACTCGAAATATGGTATGCTCTAGTAAGAGCTACCAATTCTACTGCTTGTGCAGAAAACACTCCCTGAAGCCATGAAGCTTCCAGTATGCCAGTGATAGTACATACTGCATATCCTACTCTTAAAGTGCCCACATTATCTCTCAAGCAGGAACCATCAACAAAAATAATGTTATCATTGTCTTCCAGGTAGGTGTCTCTAATATCTGCTCTAGGTTTTGTGCATAACTCTGTAATCATGTTCTCTATCATCCAATTTATCTGAACCACCATTTTCAATCGGAAGTAAAGACGCTGGGTTAAGCACTGTACATCTCTTGATTGTAACTTTCTGAGATCCCTAGATTGCTGTCTCATATCTGTTCAGTCTAGAACTGGCCAGATACTGAGGGGGTCATTACAACCCTGGCGGTCTTTGACCGCCAGGGCTGTTTTGGAGGGAGCACCGCCAACAGGCTGGCGGTGCATCCATGGGGGATTACGACCGCAGCGGAAGCGCTGTGGTCGCACCGCCAGGACCGGCGGTTTTCTGCCACTTTTGTCCCGGCAGAAGTAATCCTGCAGCGCTGCCCAGGGGATTACGAGTCCCCCTCCCGCCAGCCTTTTCATGGCGGTAAGAACTGCCATGAAAAGGCTGGCGGAAAGGGGAGTCGCAGGGCCCCTGGGGACCCCTGCACTGCCCATGCCACTGCAGGGGCCCCCTGCCACGGCCCCGTGCAGCTTTTCACTGTCTGCACAGCAGGTTGTAATGAGGGCCTGAGTCTTTGAACGAGTGAGCAATATTTCTATCGAATGGGGAACCATCACAGTAAGAGGGTATCCCATCACGATATTTTCACTTTGAGCGATGGTCTGCTCTACTGCTACAACGGACCGCAAGCATCCTGATAATGCTACTGTTACCGGATCCAAAGTAGCTGAAAAATATGCTACTTTGACGATTGACACCGCCATATGTGTGAGTCAAAACAGACAAAGAACATGCATCACGTTCATGACAAAAGAACAGAAAACTCTTTGTGTAATCAGTGATACCTATAGCTGGAGCTTGACCCAAACTCTCTTTTAGGTCAGTGAACGCTTTCATACAAGTTGCATCCATTATTACAGGATCGGAAACATCTTTATGAGTCAGAGTAGAGGCTTTGAAAGAACTGAAAAATTTGGAATACACTGGCAACAATAAACAACCATTCCCAAAAACATCCTCACATCCTTTTGTGTACTTGGTACTTTCATCTGCAAAATTGTTGCAACTATCTCTCTCGAAATTATCCGAGTTCCTTTCTCAATTAGATGACCCAAATATTTCACCTCTCTCTGACAATGCTGCAATTTAGTAGGGGACATTTTATGACCATTGTCTCTCTTGAAATTTAGCAATGCAGTTGTATCGTATTTACACCGTTCCTTTGTCTTTGATACGACCAGTAGATCATCAGTGTATTGCACCAATGTCGATTGGTAAGGCATCAGCAGTGACTCTAGATTATTTTTCAAGATCTGGTTGAAAATAGATGGTGACTGTGGAATCCTACACCAACAGTAGATTTTGTTCAAGAATTTAAAACAAAAGAGATATGTACTATCCTCATGAAGACACATGGAGTCAAATGCTTGACACAGGTCTAACACAGTAAACCACTCAGGATAACATGGGATCTGAAACATAATCACAGCTGGATTTGGCACCACTGGACAACACTTAATCACAATGTCATTTATTTTTCTTGGATCCTGCACAAGGCAAAATTTCCCACATGGTTTTCTCAAACCCATAATTGGTGAATTACATGGGCCACTCAACACCTCCTTCAAAAATCCTTTCTCCACAAACTGCTCTATTAAAGGTCTTACTCCCTCGATTTCTTCAATTGTCATTAGATATTTTGAAGTCTGAGGGAAAACCACATTAGACTTCACTGCTACTCTGACTGGTTCTACTCCTTTGATCAACCCAATGTCCTTTCCCGAAAGATCCCAACCTTTAGACTTAACAGTCTTCTGCAAATCAACCAGAAGATCTTTTGTTTAAAAAACTGGAAAGAAGCTAATCAAAGGTGCTTCTTCAACTTCTGGCTCTTCAAAACTAATCAAAGGAAATTCCTCAGACACCGACTCATTGTTGACAGTTAGTGTTGAACCTTCATCATCACTATTTGTCTGAATCTCAATTCCCTCATTTGTGCAAGTAATTGAACATCTTGTTTTGCACAAGAGATCTCTCCCCAGAAGTGACACTAGACTCGAGTCACAAACTTGTGTAAACCCTTAAAGTTACCAATTGTGAACTGTTTACCCTGACAAGGGTAAATCTGGAACCTCTACAGATGTCACTGTTGAGCATGTAGCTCTAGTATCAACCAGAAAAGAAACTCTGTGACCATGCACGGTTCCCTTAACACAAGGACTTCTCTGATCCACTTCCAATGATGCAGCCATCACATACTCCTCCTCATCTGAACTATCCGGCAGCCATACATTGTTTATTTCATTCTCGCTATGTAAAGGAAATTGATGTACTGTATTGTCACTCTGTTTTACCCTCTGACTTGTGACCACCTGAGAAAGCATCACCTGTTGCTGATCCACAGAGCTCTGTGGTATTTGGAATTGTCTAGGCATTTGAATTTGTTGTGCAGGCCCCATCTGCACTTGTGGCTGTATCTGCTATACTTGGAGCATTTGTACCTGTTGTACCTGCGGTTGTACATTTTGCACATGTTGCATTGGTTGTAAGAGTTGGAAACCTTGCATAGGATTTACATCATTCTGAAAATTTAGAATTTGACCTCTCATTCTTGGTCCTCTCATGCTCTGAAAAGTATTGATACCATTTGTCTGTTGAACAACACCTCCCTGATTTAGCATTGGGCACTGCCGTTTCCAATGTCCAATTGCCCCACAAACGTGACAAGGTAACATTATTTCCCCCTGCTGCTCTCCTTGCATCATCACAGAATTCAAATCCACACTTTGATTAACAACCAGAAGTGTCATTCCACCACGTCCTCTACCTCTGCCTTGATTCTGAAACATACAATTTCCCTGTGGCTGCTGCTGCAGCAGAACATTTCCTTGAATCCCTGTCTGTGCTGCTTTAATCTGCATCACCATCGCTTTCTCTTTCAACTTTCTTTGTTTCAATTCAATTTGATCACTACAGTATTTTGCATACTGCAACACCTCATCAATCGGTTTTGCCTACCAACAAATCAAATGACTCTTAATCTGGCTAATCTCTGGTCTCAAACCTTCAACAAACCTGAACACAAAATGAATCATGTCTTTCGGTTTGATTGTTTCTGTACCACTGTAATGTTTAAATGCTTTTAACAACCTCTCATAGTACGCATGAATTGATTCTTTCCCTTCCTGAGGTGTTCTATCCATGCATTGCCAATCAGTGTTTTTCGGCAAAATTCTTGTCTTCAGGAATTCAGTGACCTTATAGTAATATTTCAGCACTTCTGGAGATGGTGCTCCTGTTTTCTGATCTCTTTGCAGTTCACTTGTAGGCCAATCTACACTGATTTTACACTCAACCCGCAAATCTGGTAGAACAACAATCTCAAAAAGAGTATTCAAGTCCTCCCGCAGGCATTGCACAAGTTTCACAAACCTATCTGTCTGCTGATACCATTCCACTGGTTTCTCCCTCAACCTGGTATAATCATTTGTAAATGACAAAATTTCACTTCTGCTCCAAAGTACATGTACAAAATTCTCTCCTGGAGTCTCTCTCATTGGCAACATTTTTACTGGTTCTTTTCTTTGCATTACATCTACAGGTGAAGCATCTGAACTTTTCCTCAGCCTTTCTCTTTTCTTGACCTATCTGCCTTCCCATTCTTCTAATGCTCTCCAGATTTGTACTCCTTCAAGTAACTCTCTATGATGTGTTTTCATCCCTGCAGAACTCGTGTTAAAAATCTTCTGTCTCAAAATGTAATCTATAACTTCTCTTCAGGTTCTTTGTTTTTGTAAGATCTATTTCGTATTTGTCTGCTAATTCTTGTAATTGCTGATGCACTTCAGCTGCTCCCTCTGTAGCCAATGGACATAAATATCTCAACTGAGCTTCAGTATATGATTCAAGTCTATTTACTCCCATTGTCCCTTCAAGAAGTTCAGCCGGTCCATTGACAATATCGTTTTGTTTAAAACTTTGTTTCCCTTACTTTGATTATCTGGGACGGTTGAAACACTCAAATATTCTAATCACTTTGTTATTTCCTGAGCAGACTGACACTTTAATAAAATATTATCAGGCTGAACGCTCAGTGACTGCTGCTGCATTGGGCTCACACATTGGGGAGTTAATAATCTCCTCTCCTGGCAACCGCTTGATCCAGTTATTTCAGAATTTCTAACAGAAGTCAAATCAAACAATGATTTTGACCTATTTACAGTCTGTCCTTTGGCTGACATTAATCCAGTGTTTCCATCCTGACTTTGAACTCCTTGATTCACTACACACCTGTTGCCTTGAACATATAAAAGCATAGGTAGACCAAATTTAATTGGTACTGGAATCGCATCTGGGCTTCTGGTTTCTACATTCTGAGACTGCATTATCCCTCTATTCTGCATTGTATATAATAATACTGAATTAGTCTCAGCTTCTGTGGATTCTGACCCGAAGATAATACTAAATTAGTAGTTGTTTTCACAATCGGAACATCTGGATAAATCGTAGGAACATTAATCTCTGGTAACTGTCTATTGTCTGTTGACTGATTAAAGCTACTCTGCATCGGTATTTGTACTAAAGGACTAGTCTGTCCTGAGCTTTGTGAACTCTGATTCACGTTAGGATTAACCTGTACTGAACTCTCAGTTGTGTTATAGTCACTCTGAACTGAACTCTGTGTCACTACAGCTGGTATTCGTGCAGTAGGATTTGTAACAGTGGTACTTGAACATTCTTGAGCCACATATGGTGGTGGACAATTGTAAAAATCTGTGTAATAAACTCATCATCGTCTGATTCATCATCATTAAACAAACCCCTTTTAGGCTCTTTTGATGTCTGCTCTTCAACTGCTGAAGAACTCTTTTTAGACTTCTTTGAAATCTTATTTGTCTCTTTCTCATTGTCTTTTGACATTGCCGGAAACAATCTTACACCTTGTAAGGTATTGAGTCTTCCCAGTCTCTGCTCACTGCCCCATCTAGCTTCCGATAGTGACTTTTCTGCTCTTCTCATTCTTCTCTCAAATTTCAAAGAATGTTGCTGTCAAGCTACTAGCTCCCAGATCGCTAAGGCTTCGAACTGAGCTGGTCTTGGTGGAGGTCTCATACCATACATCTTCTGTCTCAAATTCTCCAAAATTCTCAAATTAAATGTACCATTTTCAGGAAAAGCTAAACAACCTTCCTTCTTGGTGATCTTAATCCAGTGTTTTAACTAAAGACCTGCTCCTGTACCTACCTTTCTTCTCAATTACAATATATGCCGGAGTACCTTCTGGCAGATAGATTTTTCCTTCCCTAGCCGTAATATACTCATCTCCTCTAGGAGCACTTTTTAAAGCCTTGAAAAACTTAATTTTCCTCAATTTTATTTCAAAAATTGATAATCAGGAAGTGACTACAATCCTACAATCCTTTTCGACTCCCTTCCCACCCAATTGTGCTTCACGATTCTCCACAAACCCACGCACGACCCTTCTCACTAACCAACCTATCCCAGTGCGGTACAAAACTGACATCACACTTACACACAGCGGCTGACAAAGTCTTGCGGCTTGTCCTCCTAAACTCAAAATTTGGTCAAACTTAATACAACTAATTTATCGCAAGCACTTCTTCAAAACCAAAGAAAAACAAATTTGTCTATTTACTACAGGTGGGGTAACACAATCGCTTCAGGAACCTTCTAAATTTCACTGTCGGCTTTCGCTGTTGCAGTTATTCTTTTTTGTCAGTTCCCCAGATTCACAAGCAAAATTCGACCTGCACATTTCACTCTCAACTGATCGATGGAGACAGTCCTGGTGCACATAGAGCTCACCAAATCTCAGTCAAAAATTCCCAAACATTGAATTTAACTCGCAAACTCAACTTACCAACCACGCCTGATTGATCTACTTAATAGACAAATTACAACAAAAATACCAAGGCCTTCATTACAACCCTGGCGGACGGTGCAAAAAGGGCGGTAAGACCGCAAACAAATGCCAAACCACCAATGTCCTGCACCGTCCGCCACGGTGGTAACGACTGCCAGGCTAGAGACAACAGTCTCCAGCCTGGCGGGTGTCACTAGTCTGCTGACGGTATCAGGACCCCGCATACCGCCATGGATTTCGTGGAGTTTTCAACCGCCACAAAATCCATGGCGGTATGCACCATCAGTGCCAGGGAATTCGTTCCCTGGCAGTGATTGGGGTCCCCTACACACATTACACCCCTGCATACATACACACACTCACACAACCCCTCTACACACTCACACGCACACCCCCATGCACGCACACAACGTCCACCCACCCCCCTAACGGACGATCACCTTGCCTGTTTCGGTGATCCTCCGGGAGGAAACGGGATCCATGGGGGCTGTTCCGCCGCCAGCACCCCGTCACCAGAACACCGCCATGCCGAATACTGAGTCGTATTACGGTGGGCGGTGTTCTAATGACGTGGCGGTGACGGTAGAGCAGCCTCCACTACACCACCGACCGCCAGTATGGCTGCTGGCGGCTCTCCGTCCAAAAAAGGGCAGAGCGTCGCCAGCAGTCATAATATGGTTGGCGGAAGACCGCCAACACTACCGGTCTTCGCCCCGGCGGAACCTCAGCGTTCTTTGAAAAAGACTGCTGAGGTTCAAATGAGGGCCCAAGTGTCTTATTACACTTTCAATATACTCCAAAGTCTTAGACATCTCCTGTCAGGTCCGTCTTATCAACAACCACGTGGACAATTTTTCTGAGCACCAAGCGCCACACACATGTGAAGTTTGCCGACTTCCCTTTTTCTGGAGTACGCCAACTCCCATAAAAGCTCACAAACAACTCAATCAACTGTAAATTAGCTAAAGCTGCGCAAGCTCATATTCTACTCACTGAATCTAACAATGGAATGCTCAGAACATTCCCTATAAACCTAAGAAACCCCCAAGAATTGTGGAAAGTCACTTTAGGCATTTAGTAATTCATTTTATCAAATTTGAACAACATTTCCAAAAAATAATAATCAAAACACACCAATTAATTTTCACAATTTATGATGCGAGCGATGACATCATTTAAAAAGATATGTAACCGAACTCTGCTACCAAAACTGTTAGCGCGGAGAAACCCTTGCTATATTTTAGATAGTGGATTTCACACACTAGGTTGATGAACTAAACCAAATCTGCTTTAAAAAAAAAGTCATTTGAAATATGCCATAGAGATCACATAAAATCTGATAATCAATTCAACTTCAATAACCACACCAGTTTATTATTAACAAGTTAAGGATTTATTTCTCTATATTAACAATGCTAAAATCACAAAAATAATTCTCAAACACAAATGATACATATAGAGAAACAATAATGACTGATTTGAACGATGGATATATCTAAGTTTACTTTTAATCAATGCAAAAAGACAAATTATCTCAATGGTTATTACATAAAACCATAGCAACAAAATCTGAGCAAGAGAAACTGAATACATGTGATAATCAATAAAACACAAAAATATAAATGACTACTCGTGAGCATGAGAATAACACCTCTCTAACCACTGATTAGCATCAACATGTTGGACTTCATGTAAAAGTTTTAGTAACATTAATTTAGAAAACATCTCACTATGACGCTCATAAAAATAAGTAGCAGTAATAAACATTTGCAGCTGGTACCTGAAAAACAAAAGACAAATAACACAATTCACAGCTCATACATTTACCAAATCACTACAGTAATGAGCAACAATGTCTACTTCGTCAGGGGGACAGCAACATCAGGCACCAACATCAGGACAGGAACAGGTAGCATCAGGAATAAGAGTAGGGGTGATGGTTTAGAAGTTGGACTATAAAATACACTAAACCATCTAAGCATAGGTTCAGTATTGAACAGACATAAACTAATAAAGTACCAGAATGTCAATAGGCTATCTGGGAAAACATGAAATGTCAAAGTGACAGATCATAAAGTAAGTATCTGAAATTTAGAGTACAAGTTTGAGAACATCGAAGTAGGAATGCTTAAATGACGAAATGCCTAAAAGACCACAGTGGCTGAACATTAAATTAAACTTGTTAAATGAAAATGATTGGATACTACGCTTCCTCTTCTCCAGTTTCATCTGTGGATCACAACGGGGGAGGGCCTCAAGGACCTTTGCTGAGCTGAGGAGGTCACATCCACAGGGGTTGTGACCTCCTCAGCCCAACAGAGTTCAGCTCAGGCAGCCAGGAGCTTGTGCAAATAGCGCATGTCTAGCTCCTGGCTGCCTGACCTGAAAATGAGGAGTGTCTGTCAGGCTAACCTTTGGTCAGTCTGACAGACACTCTTCTTGAGATGCGAAAGGTGAGGGACGTGGCCCCTCAGCTCCAAAGAATTGGCCGCGGCTAGGTACGTGCCTCCCACTATGGCTAAAGATTATGCTGAGAGCAAGGGGACTGGACGGTTCTGCGACAGTAAACACTACTTAGCCCATGTGACTAGAATGGGAAGTAACATAAAGAATGATGCTGGGTGGCACAATAACTATAGCTCCTGTAAATATAACACTTGTCGTCGTGAATTATAAATAATACTATTAATTCACCTTCTAAGGGAAACCATGCATCAGACAAATATGTAGAAATACATAGATCCAGTAGGCAGCATGCTCCCGTGTTCAGTTAGTGAAATAGACAACCCACTGTGTGCACACTGCACATACTTGTGTTGGTGGAAAGGTGCAGTAATTGCAACAGGCTGGTTAAGAAGGGACTCAGTAGAGTAGTCTTGCAGGTTGATGACTGGCTGAAATTCCTTGCACAATAAAGGGCTGTGCCTTAAAGTGATCTTGTTATGGATGGAATGTCAAGGTCAGTCACTCAGTTGGGATGTTCAAAGGAGACTAGAGGGGCAGAGAAACAGTTCTGAGCAGTCAACACAACCTACCTGAGTTATGGTGGTGCAGGGATGAGACAAGCTGAATGGTAGAATTATAGGGCTACAAGTTGAAAATAGTCTTAAGCACCTAGTAACTACCACATTGCTCAATGAACACTCTTCAGGTCCACTGTAGGATCAGGGTTTGAAGCTCTGACCTGAATGTTTGTATGTAGATAGAGCCAACAGTGCTATAAGCAAAATAGTCTTTGTACTACACAGGACAAACTGGAATTCAATATTTGGGAAAAATCCCATGAAAAAAGGTAACAATGAAAACATGGTGAAACATGCTAATCTGGGTTGCGCATCGTTATATTTATCTTTCTGTCCTTTGCCTTTGTTTTAAAGAGTCATCACACCTTTATATCTCTATCCAATTAGGTCTCTAAACTCAAGATGGCGAAGGGCTGTACAAACTTACTGTTTGAATCTGAACTATAGCTGGAAGCAATCTGGTAATATCTGGGGAAGCAAGCGCTCAAAATGGAGGCTGGTTAGGGGGCAGATTAGTCACATGGCATTTCAAATATTGAGTATTCGGAGGTAGGAGCCTACATTCAAATTGGTAAAGGCCCTGTCTATCCTCTGGTGCCTTTCAACATTATGTCAGCAGCCTGAGTGGAAACCAGGCCTGAAATGGAGAACCCCCAGCAGCATGTTCTCACTCTGCAGGATCTCTCAGGAATTAGCTACTGATAGAGCACCATTGCTTAGCTGCTTTTATCCTATCAGCATCACAGTAACTGCCAGCTAAGCCCAGCCAATTTGGAGGGGGGTGTAAGCTTCAACCAGTGAATGTATTGTTCCACTCAGAAAATGTCCGTCCATTTCCTAGATTGTTAGCGCGTAAAACCCATGACACTCCATAAATGAAACCAACATTGGGATAACATGCTTTATTGTTTTTAACCATTACAATATTACTTATGTGTAACAGTGATTACCCTAGGCTCAAAGTTAAGTCTAGGACAGGGTTAACATAAGGCAGTCTGTGTAAGAGCCTACAGTGGCAGGATGCTGGGCTTCTCCTCCTTCTGGGGGGATTCAGAACTTATGTGTTGTCCCCAATATGGTCTGTGCCGAAAAGCACTGTTTCAGCATGCACTGCTAGACTCAGTGAGCTCCCTCAACCAGCCATGGTCAAGCATGAGTAGTCTTCTGCCTCCAACCTCCCCATGGTTTGCAACCCTGAAAGGCTAAAGGAAGCATGCTGCATAAAACCCTCCCTGGCCTGCACGTATTAGAAGTGCTAATCTTCTGAGTCCCAAAAGTCCCCTAGTGCTGTGAAGCCATCACCTCCTGGCCAAAGAGCCTATTCTTGCATAGAATAATGTGTCCTACCTAGACTTATGCTGCAGAATTTGGGGGGCCTATGTGGCAGCCCAGCAGGGCAGTACTGTGGACCTCTGCCTGCTCTGAAGGCTAGTGCCCCGAACCTTTCTTTCTCCAATCTGTGCTGGTGGTTTGGAGGCAGTGGAAGGGATGGCAGTGCTGTGAGAGACACCATAGTTGGCCCACAGCATTCTCTGTTAGCCATCAGCTGTGCAGAGGTCTAATGAGGTTAGGTCCTGGGGGATGCACCCCACCATCTACCAAAGTATAAGACTAGTGTCTCATACTGAAGCAGTCTACTGTACCGGCTGGATAGCGGAGATGTGTTGTGGGCAAGTCCTTAACAACCCACTCTACTGAAGGAGCCTTGGGGAGCCCTTATGTGTTGGACACAGTATGAGTAGGGCACTATAGTAGCAATAAAAGTATACTTGGAAAAAAGAGTTTTTGTAAAACAAAAACAACCTAGAAAGTAAATGATGACATCCCACTTTCAAACACAAGAATAACTTTAGAGGTGGAAGTTTCTGATTTGCAGAAACATGTTGAGCAAGACATATGTATGTGTGTGTAAAATATACATTGGGAGTGGGTAAAAAATTCCGCTCTGCTGAGTTTGTGGAGTTTTGCCCACACCGTGTTCCACTTGGGGCGCAGAGTTCTGGCAAAATTCTGCCAAGCGAGAATTTGTGTTCCCAGCCCAATTTTCAGGTGCTAGAAGGCCTCCTTGAAAGATTTCTCACTGCGGGCAGTCGCAGCAGATCGCGAGCATACGGATTGAGAAAGCTGCTGCTGCTCGAGTACAAAATCTGCTTGAGTACAAAATCTGAAGGAAGCAGCACCCTCTGGGCTGCTGTGTGGTGCCATTGGAGCTGATTTTACAGCACGGAACAGGCTCCCAGTGCAAAAAATCAGTACAAGCAGAGCAATGTGCCCAAATTCCTCCCGCTTGCGGAACTCCATGGAATGTCTCAGAGTTTTTATGTAATTCTGCAGAATTCCTTAGAGTGAAACTCTGTGAGTTCCGCCCTAGCCTAATATCTACATCTGTAAACACATATAGATAAATAGATAGACAGATAGATGCTAGATAGATAGATAGATAGATAGATAGATAGATAGATAGATAGATAGATAGATAAAGTGAAAATAATGCTCAGTGTTCACTCTTTGTTTACTACCGACATCCTCAACTAAACTACACATTTCAGTAAATATTTAGTAATTGTTGTATTGAAACTGTATTGGAAATTGAATTTATGTAATAGTTACTATCCCTGACGATGCATCGAATTGTTCATAATTATGGTAGAGGTGCCATGATTCCCCTGCAACCAATTATGACTCACTATGACAACTAATAAAGTCCATCTGAGCAGGTAAATTCATCAAACCTGAGGATGGACAAAAAGGCCTAACTGTTTTAAAACAATTCAAACTGTGTAAAGATTGCCAAACTACAGCAGCGTGATCACATTTAAAATCTCTTTTTTAAAGGAAATTGATCATTTCCCCTTTGTGCTGCAAAGAGTAAAGAATGCAGCTGGAGGTCTTACACTTTGAATTCATAATTTTGCAAATGGATGCAGATGTCAGTAGTTTTTGTAGTAGATGACCTGTTCCTCAAGGTCAGCAAAAAAAAGACTATGGCCCTTATTACGACCATGGCGGTCCATGGACCACCAGGGCCGTGGTGGCGGCCTCACCGCAGCGGGACCGGCAGTGAAGACCGCCATATTACAACCGTGGCAGTATGGCCACTGCCAAACTGATGTGTTCCTGCATGTCCCACCGCCACGAAAATGATGGCAGAAAGGTATCTCGACGACAGGAACTTGTGTTCTTGTCACCGGGATACCCCCCAAACACCTCCACACACAAGTATGCATGCAACTACACACACAATCGCATACAGACACACCCCCTCTCACACACGCCCTCACAACATTCACCCTCATAGACATGCATACATACTCATACGCATCACACACGCACGCATACACTCTCCATCCCCCACCCCCTCCCTTCAACTACATGCATACACAACCCCCACCCCCTCACTCATTTTCAGACAACTACACCCCGCCCCCCAATCGTACCTCACCGCACGCACGCACACACACATCATATACACTTATAAACATACACGCAGCTGCACGCACTCACTCACTCACACCCCTCCTTCCCCGTACTCATGCATACACACATGCACGCACACACAAACACTCTCCCTCTCTTCCACCCCAAGTTCATGACACGCACACCAATTCACATCCTCCACCACCATCCCCTTGCAGACGACACTTCCCTCGTCCGACGAGGTGCTCCTCCGTTAGGGGACGGGACCCGGTGCTCCCACCGCTGGCAGCGCCCCACCACCAGAAGACCGCCACATAAAATTACTGGTCGTACTTCTGTGGGTGGTCTTTTTCTGGCGTGGCGATGCCGGCAGTGGAACCGCCTAAGTACTGCCAACCGCCGTCGCAAATGCTGCCGGATATCCGACCGCTGGCGATGCGGATATCTGGTGGCAGTCATAATACGGCGGTCATGGGACATCCAGCCGCAGCTGTGGCGGTCTCGTTTGAAAGCAAATGTGAGATAACTCATGTTGCTTACTGGTATTGTAAACCAAAAAGCAAAGCAACAATAACATGTTCATTTAGGAAAGGATGGACTTGTACGGATAGTTCATTACATTAAAAAAATACAAAAACTCACAGGCATCCATATACTGTAATAAGAGGTCAGTAAGAGGTTCTTGCCTTCGCCATGAGTCAAGGGTTGTGCTGAGAGCTGAAAGGATTCTCTAAAATTGTCTTTGGAAGAGAAGACCTTGACTTATGTGGTTGTGATTCTACTGGCATTACTGTAGTAGTCAACAGAAAAACACTTCAAGCTTGCACTTTCTTGCTATAGGGAGATGGGTTTCCTAGATGTCCTGAGAGGCAGGAGTTCTTGCAGGATATCTCCTAAGTGGGTGCCTTTCAGCTGAAACTGTTGCCCAGTAAGTGAGCTTCATGCAGTTGTTTCAAAGACGCACAGGACAACTGTCCTATGCTAATAGACTTTAGTTTCAAGATGACTTACCTAACGTCTGTTTTTAACGTTTCTGTTGTCATCTGTGTTACATTGTTTATGTATTCAGTTTACCCTTTGGAGAGAAAATAACAAACAATTGTTTTTGACTGTGAACTAAGTATCTGATCTCACTACTACTGTTAGTCCAGATTATTGCATGAATCACACAAACTCACGTTTACCCGTGTGTACTCACTGCGCATGTTCAAAGCAGCATTTCGAGCAAATCGTAGATTGCTGATATAACTAGTGGGGACACGTGTAAATCTTGCACAGTGTTAACACATGCAATTAGGCTGATATGTACTTTGCTGAATACCTTCAAGTATGATAAGCGTACACCAAACTATCACATTCATTGAATAATGTCATCAGTGATATCATCAATTATGACATTTAACATGTCATAAGGGATGTATTATATGAGGTTATAAGCATGGCGAGGAAACAAATTTTAGTTATGTCAGTAAACTATAACTGGTGAATTTAATTGTTTATTTGTTTTAAAACAATAATTTTTATCAAATTAGCAGGCCAAACATGGGGTCTTTTTTCAATTGCTATGCATACGTGTTTTTTACACAAACCCACACACATGTGTGTATATCACTAAAAAAACAAAGCTTAAAATTATGTTATAATATGGAATCATAATAATTTCTTAATTTACATTAAATAAAACTTAGAAATTCACTAGAAAAAACAAAGGTTAGAGGGACTTTATATTTAGGTGACAATATCAGTTAAAACATAACATTTTAAACTGACACAACTGCCGAAATTAATATTCATAATTTATCTCAAATAACTGTAACTTGTGCCCTAAAGCCACTATAGCTGGCACTGTTGCCAAATATAGTGTTGCTATCAATTATATAATTTTAGATGTCATTTGGGATGTTATCAGTGCAGTCATTAAACATGGCATGGGTGACGTAATGTGAGGGTACAAGCAGTGCATGGTGAGGATGTTAATCATAGTTACTTTAGGGCACGAGTTTTAGTTACCCACCCCATTCCCCAGGGTTGATGTATTTTGTATCAGCTCCCTCTCTCTGAACCATAATTTGGCCCAAGGACCAATTCCCCAGGGCTCAATAACAGCAGTGCCCCAGAGACCCCATCCCTGAGACACTAAGTTGTTCACTGCCCGGGAGAATGAGGGCAGGGAACAGACATCCAGCTTCCTGCCTGCACTCTCCCAGGCAGGAAACTTAGGTTTACTCGCTCCCCACACCACCCTTAAGTAATAAAGATGGGCCCCTCTCCCCCGACCCTATCCCAGCCAGTGAGGATTAAAATTGAAAAGGGCAGGAGCCCGCCCTTTTGTTTTTTACAGGACTGTGGATCCTCTGTGGACCCGTAGTTCTGTCAGAAAAGAAGATCTGTGCCATCCCCACCCACCAGGCCAAAGGGACCAGGATATCCCTACCCTGCGTCCCCCACATTTTTTTAAGTCATTCTAGGACAAGTGACTAAGTGCCCAAGTCCTACAAATGTTGGTCGCAACATCTTTGTTGATGTTGTGGCAGTCAATCAGGCCTTACCTTTGATTGTCTGCTCCATGAAATATACATACATTTTTAATCTTAATTTCTCAAAAAAACTACTGAACGTATTTACATCAAATCCCAAAAAGAATGCTTTTTTCTGGCTCAAGATATAGCTTTCTGCCACATTTGCTGAAATTTCGTTTGCCCATTTTTGCAGTATAGCTGTTTAATTTTCCTAGAACAAATTACATGGGGAAAATGCGTTTTGGGACCCCTCCTTTTTCTTGGCCTCGTTCTGGATGGATTGCCTCAAAACTTCCAAGGACGAAGCTGAAGTAACGTTTTGTGAAGATTTGTCAAATCGCACCAAAGTTACTAGCAAACCAAAAAACAATTTACCATCGAAACATGGTCCTAACTATAACTACTTAGGGGTGACGGACTGCAACCGGGTTTACATATATATTCTGGGTTTATAGATATTTTCTATTACTCTTTTTTCTAGAAGTGTGTGGTGTGTGTGTGAAGGGGTGTGTTTCTTGTCATTTCTCCTCAGAGCCCTCATGCAGGATGTAGAGCCACCAAGATAATGCCAGTGAGTAACTCCACTAACTAAACCTCTCCATTTAGAATACCATACTTATAGTGGCCATGAAAAAAACATAAGCAACTAAGGTTTGTGGGCTTGCCATTTAAAATTTGTGTGATATAATTAGTGAGAGGCATGCATATGTCATGCCTTTTCCAGTGTTTAGCCTGGCTTGAGCACACCAGCCAACTACTGAAAACATACGAGGCTCCATGTTTTCGGTATGATTCTGGGCTATTTTTTCTCTTTATTTCGTAGGCAGCGTGATCTCGCTGGGCAGTAGTCGAGCGCTTTGCATGACATCAACCCTGTTACATGGATATTTGCACTTTTGCCAGTTATATGGATAATTGAACTTTTGTCGATACGTTTCACTGCAAGCGAACTTCTGTTTGCTTTTGTGTGTCTGGTTTGCGCTCATGGCAGCTGTCGGCTCGCTTATGTGAAACTGTTTACCTTTCATTTTCAGTTTATGTGACAAGATAAGTCCGGTTAGGACTAGTCCGGTTAGAACTTGAGCAAACGCGAGACCCATTACATTGCAAAAGCTTGATTTTTGTTTGTTTTTGAGACTCGGTTGAAGCATAGGATTGGACATTACTGTTAACAAAACACAAAAGTACAGTAAAAAGAAGGCAGGCAGCAATATTAATGCAGACTTCAGAAAGAGGTATTTTCTCCATACCAGCATGGCTCATCCCTACTTCCCCAATGGTGTCACTTTTTCCACTGCTACATTTCATCAAAGAGAAGATCGATGGGAAGGACAGTAGAAGCCTGTGCCAATACCTGAGCAGGAGTGATGAAGTACAATTGAGGATAATGAGAAAGTAGAAATGGGACAATCCCAATTTCGACTGAATGCTGACGTCATAGGCTTCAGGCAGTGCATTAAATAAAAACGTAGAAAGAAGTGCAAGTACCAAATAGCAGAGAACCAGTTTGCTTCTGAGAAGTGGTGGGGCTATGCTGTTGAAAATATTGTACCTCTGCTGAGAAGTGCAGGTCTTCTTATTCTCAAAAATTATAAGTGCAGGTACTCTATTCCTGACAGTACCAGTCCATTTAAAGCACTGACATTAGGGAAACTATCACTGCTAATTAACTTTGAAATGACTACACAAAATGTTTCCACTTTGCTAGTAAATTGGAAATAGAACAGAATGGTTAAGATTAAAAGATGTATTTGAAAAGGTGAATGGGAAAGCAGAGACTGAAACGTGGAAACTCGCACGTGATTCATGTGTCAGTGAGATTCATGTGGTGAAAGGAATAGAGAGAAGTGGGGTCCTTCAACCACCTAATTCAGTGAACCATTATCACCCACGAAGGCAGCTATGGGCAAAACACCTCTAAGGTTTGTGGTGACACAACTTTGTTCTGGTACTCATGGACAAGGATTGCAATATTTTGTGAGAGCCGCCATCTCCCCCAGACCCCTTCCCTCCATCCCCATGTTTTCTAAGGTTTGTGGTGGCACAACTTTGTTCTGGTACTCATGGACAAGGATTGCAATATTTTGTGAGAGCCGCCATCTCCCTCCATCCCCATCCTCTGCCTCCACAAAGACTACTTTTTTGTATACCAGGAATTGAATTCCTGTTATGATTATTCATGTAATTTCATTCTAGAGTGGAAGATATATACTATTTTATCACCTGATGGAGTGTGTCCTCTTCAACAAGTGTTATGTTGAGTTTGATTTGGAAGATGCACTCGCAGGTTAAATAAAACACTACCACACACTTATATTTAACCCCAATCTAGGCCTCCTGGATGACTTTCTCAGCCTATCCCCCTTTAAGTCTTAACTTGGGCCCTGCTCCCTATCCTTCACTAAGTGACAACCCATTGCCGCCCCCGATATAGCATTGTCCATCTTTTTACATTTAATATTATTAGAATTCGAAAGAGATTTTGTTAAGGCATTACACGGACGTGTGCAAACAGTACAGAATTAAATGAGGGAGTGGGTGAAGGCACATGAGTTGTAAGTGGCTTGTATTGAGTCGAAGTTGTGAGTGGCGCTGGCCTTCCGGCTTGGTTGGCCTTTTGGGCTAAACCTCATGATCACCTCGATGTTCACAAAGTAAGTTTGTAAACCTTCAGTTGGGTAGTTTCATCTGTTTTAGCAAGTGTGATGTTCAGGAGTTGGTGTACACAGGCTTGATTTTGGGGCTCTTTGCTTGTATTCTGTTGTTCTTCAGTTTGACGACATGCAGTGAAACGGGCAGCGGAACGCTCCTCTGTTAAGGCAATGTAAAGAACTGAAATGTTTTTCAGTGGATTGTCCTCTTTCAAAGCAATGTGCACAAGGTATTGTGGAGAATAGGTACACCTCCCGCTGTCCCTCATTAGCCCTTCCCCTGCTCATTCTCTTTCTCTCACTTCCTCTTTCCCTCTCTAGCTATTTCTCTCCCACTGGGTTCAAACCCTACTCTTTCAGTACTAATGTGCAACAATTTCTTCTTGTTGCTCATCTTAACTAAGTCACCCTTTCTACCACTGTGTCTTCCTGCTGTAACCGCACAGTTATTCTATTTCACTTCTCCTTTAACCTTTTTCTTGTAGGCCCTTTACTCTCCTATCTCGCTATGCAGGACTTGCCCTGATGTGTCCTCTCGCTCCCCTCCCTCCTCCTCTTTCCTCTCACTGCTTGTTTGTATCCCCTGGTTTAACCTTTAACTAGCAATAGAGCTGTTTACAAAATTACTCATGGATAATCAGGAAGTATAGATTTGAGTTCTGGATTAATAAGATTAGATGTTAATTTAGTAGAACATAACATGAACGTGGCAAAGAATAAGATGACTCACGCACGGTCTTCTGTTCGTTCTTTTTAGGTCTGGCCTGTGAGGCTGCTTTAGCTGCATTGCCGGACTATTGTTTAAAAAATAAAAATATATATTATTGTGCATAGATGGGCTGTTGGTCAGTGGAGTTTCGCTGGTCTCTTAAGTTGTCGTTCATACTTTGCTTCCAGCACCACTACAGTGTATCTTTCGCGTGACAGCATTTTGATTATACACAGTGCGAACATCCGCCACACGAATATTTCCCTTCCGTGTTGGGGCTGACGGGACAATGCGAGTGGGTTTGTTAAAATCATTTTTCTGACATTTATTTTGTTTATTTTTGCGAGAGCCAGGCAGCTTCCCAAAATCCCAAGCCCTCACTTCAACTTGCAACGTGCAACATTTTGCCTAGACCCGGTTACTTTTCATTCCAGCAACCTTGATATGGATTTCACTATTTCAACAACACGGAGCACACAGCCACAAGGAACTCTGACCCTTTTAATCACTTTTTTCAGCAGTCCAATCATTTTGTTGAGTAGCAGACATGAGTCCCTGTAGCTGTTCAGTGAACACGTGCGCTCGATTTTTGTTCTCTGTTTTTATATTCCATCATATTTTTTTCAAAAGTGTTTCTGAATAGATTACCTTTTATATGGGGCCACACTCATTTTTAAATATGAACATTAAGGCACTGAACAACACAGAAAATCATCGCACGGCTGCAAAGGACATTTACCTTCTCCAGCAATAATTTTACTTTCTCGATAAAAGGTTTCCCAGTATGCTGCGTGGCACTGTCTGTGCGATGAACGTAAGAGGAATTCGGTCGACATCCCTATGCTTGTTTATTTTTCCTAATATATTTTTAACAGTATTTGAAAATATTTTGGTCGAAAAAAATGTAGCAGAGCATGCGAAAAGTTTTTTGAATCATTGGTCGACCAGCTTAAGGTGAGCTGAAATTGTGCTAAAAAGTCTTATTTTTCAAGAGTTCACAAGTAGCCTCCGTGTTTCTCAGTGCAATTTCCCTGATTGGTTCGCTTTTGCGTTTATAATTTTTTTTCATCCCCGTTTTTATATTCGATTATAAAAGTATTTCTCAATATATTGTCTTGAAAATGGAGCCACGATCCGTTTTAAACATTAATGATCATACAATTACAGCTCTCACCAGTGCAGCAAAACACCTCAAAGTCACTCATGTATCCAGTTCGTGATCCTCATTAACTAACTGTTACAATGGCCTTACTTAGAGTAGCAAAGGCAGCTTTGAGGCACGAAGAACGTGTATTTGTGCAGCGCTTCCCCCGGCTGGGTTTCACGTTTTGTTTTACTGTATTGGCGGATCTTTGCTGTTCCTACACAATTGTTGTGCTGCAGGTAGTTAAACAACAATAAAGTACATTAAAAAAAAATACATTTACGCACTGTATCAGTTCTACATATTGTTTTCTCTTTATTTTTTTTTAGTTTTCAAGCTCTTCGTTTTTCCCTGTGTATACTCTTATTTCACAGACATGCAGAACGAGAAAAAATGATATTTGTGTAATAAAATATAGACAGTACCATATAGGCGAGAAAGTGGCAGTAGAATTTAGTTACTTCCTGGGCTCAAGCAGTGAGTGCTATGAAGCTGTTTGTTCACTGTGACATTTGAGGCGAGCAAATCACTGCATATGGTTGCAATGACAGTCACACTGTTGCCAAGGCCAGACCTATAGGCTTTGCTGGTGCGTGTTCTTTCTTTGAAAAAATATTATTAAAGACTGAATAAAATCTGTGCATCACCATTAATTAACTCTGAGGAGAGCAAAATGGCCGGTTGGATTGTTACCTGATGGCCCCTTCTTGCTGAATTAACAGGAAATCTTTTAGTGCATTCAACAAGGAAGACATGAAGGATAGCTACCAATGTAAGTGAGGAGAGACAAACTAAGGTCCCCAGCTCTGTAATGGGTTATACAGACAGACCTGATAGTACTTGTTGATTTGTTTGCTGTCCCATTATATTTATTTGACCATTATTGCACTGTGGATCTTATCTCCTGTCTTCATTTCTTCTCACCAGTACAGTGGCTGCAGAATACATTTCCTCTCAGTTCGTACTGAAGTGTGGGGTTACCTGCCTTTAGGATTGCTTGTCTGCAAAAGTAGCCTATAACCCACAATTAGAGATCGAAGTGGTGAAAATACTGCATCAAGAACATGTGCAGAACATACATTTCAAAACAAATAGTTTCCCGTATGAGAATACAAGGCGATTATTCCAACTTGCTCGCCTCTTGAAAAGCGCCAAGTTTGTAAACTGTCTAGGCACAGATAAATCAATATAATGGACACAAAAAGATGCATAGGTTATGACCAGTAGTTAATCTCGCGAATTATGAATTATTCGTATGATAGGTCACAAATTGCAACTCACTCTATTTTTTGACAATCTCAAGGATGTTGACCTGCAAGGGTCAGCAGCCGACCATGTCTGTTATTTGCTTTTAGATAAAAGTTATTTTTTTTGCTTTTTTTGTTTTTACAACAGCCTAATTGCTCTACAGGGAAAGGGGCTACTTACAAGAAAAGGTTTCTGTGAGAGTTTGCACTGGTCCTCTTGAAACCTTTTTAACAATTCACAAAGAAGAACAGTTCCAAAGAGATCCCCATCTTATTTGCAAATATGTTACTTCCCAACTTGGGAGTCAGTAACTTTTTAACATTTTGTGAATTAAATTCTTGAGGAAAACCATTGAGACACCTTTTACTGATTTGGTGTTTGGAAAGGACACCCACAACACACCACTTCCAAATACTGAGTGAGTATCCAGTGGCAGTCCCAATTTAGGAGTCGGTAAATCCTACTAAAATGGGATTGGTACATGGGCAAAAACATTTTTTGTGGTGACAAACTCCAAATCAGAGGGTGTGCAGCCATAACAAATGTCTTGTACATCAGACCCATGTTCAGTAACCTTCACTTGTACAGATTCAAGCATTAGCAGCAGCTTTGGAACTTGGGCGGAAGAGCAGCAGTTGCCCATTCCAAAGAAAAGGATTCAACTGCCTGTTTTTAAGCCACTTTCAATAGCCAAATAGTTAATACCCCAGTAAACCTAGTTATTCCTGGGTAATGCGTGGATGTTCTGTGCTTAATGTGCACAAAGCTTCTGTGCTTGAAGTAAAAAAGACAGATTCAATTGTTGTTTGTTGGGTGCCTATAAATAGCACTGTACCCTTAAATAAATTGCTAAAAGAGCACCATCCTTGAAGTGTGAGTCAGTATACATTTATAACTTTAAATGTACTGAATCACCTTAAAGCAGCCTGAAAAGCAGTTGAAGTTTCACTTCAACCTTAAGTATTTTGTGAGCATGCCTCTGATGCCAATTTGGCTTCACGTCACACAGACTAGGGAAGTAGAGGGCAGTGGCGGTCAATAATGTGGATCAATAGTGGGGTGGGCACACATGGATACACTTTCACCCATCCACTCATAAGAGCACACACATACTCACACTCACACATCCACATGCACACACACTCACCCTAATCTATTCACAAGGGCGCCCACATACACCAACCATTTCCAAACACATACCATTCAGAGCAGGCATGTGAAAATATGCATACGTTCATACACACACGCACCCAGCATTCAACAGGCACTTACCAAATTGCGACTGTGATAGTTGATGGCAGGAAGGAGAAGTACAAAGGTTTCAGAGTTTGCTGGAGGCTTTGGGTACAGAAGCGACTTACAGAAGTTCCAACTGCCTCCTCTCATTGGCTTATCTTGCGTAAGATAATGAAAGGAAGACCTTATCAAACTTGTTACTGATTCGGGTGTGGACAGTGAGACTTGCTGACCCCCACCCCACTATATGTCGAGGCATCATTGATAGACAGACAGCCTTGGGGCTTAAATCTGAACCTCCTACGTATGGGTCATGCTGATGGTCTGTCCAGGTTCTTCCGCCTTAGTGATGAGAACTCCCATGAGGTTGGGTAGTTGCTCCCCACTTTCAGCTGGGGAGGACATGTGTTAGACTTTTCATCCTTGGCGTGGTCTCCCTTAACTTTTTGCCTCTGTTCCTCAGGTTGTTGATGTGTGCTGGACTCTTATTTAACAGTTTTTGTTACTCTGGGCTCTTTACCACTGCTAACCAGTGCGAAAGTGCAAGTGCTCCTTTACAAAATGTGTATATAATTGGCTTCTCCATGATTGGCATATTTGATGTACTAGTAAGTCACTAGTAAAGTGCACTGGAGGTGCCAGGGCCTGTAAATCAAATGCTACTAGTGGGCCTGTAGCACTGGTTGTGCCACCCATATAAGTAGCTCTGTAATCATGTCTCAGACAGACCTGCCATTGCAGTGTCTGTGTGCAGCTTTTACTGTAAATTCGACTTGGCAAGTGTACACACTTGCCAGGCCTAAACCTTCCCTTATCTTACATGTAAGGCACCCCTAAGGTAGGCCTTAGGTAGCCCCAAGGGCAGGGTGCAGTGTATAGTTAAGGTAGGACATATAGTAATGTGTTTTCTATGTCCTGACAGTGAAATATTGCTAAATCCGTTTTTCACTGTTGCAAGGCCTGTCCCTCTCATATGTTAACATGGGGGCTACCTTTAAATCTGATTAAAGTGTAGATCCCTTTGTGGAGTTTGGGGTCTCTGAGCTCACAATTTAAAAATACATCTTTTAGTAAAGTGGATTTTAAGATTGTGTGTTTGAAAACGCCACTTTTAGAAAGTGAGCATTTTCTTGCTTATACCATTTCTGTGACTCTGCCTGTTTGTGGATTCCCTGTCTGGGTCAGTTTGACAGTTGGGCTGGTTGCACCTCACACTAGACAGTGACACAAAGGGAGCTGGGGTGTAGCCTGCATATCCTCATGAGCCATCTGTGCTAGGAGGGAGGGGAGGAGTGGTCACTCACACCTGAAAGGGCTGTGCCTGCCCTCACACAATGCAGTCTCCAACACCCTGGTGAGTGTCTGGGGCCTGGCCTGGGCAAGGCAGAATTTCACATTCCAAAGAGACTTTACTTTGAAGTAGGCCCACTTCAAAGGAGAAATTGGGTATAAGAAGGGCACCCAAAACCACAAACTTTAGAACACTTCTGGAAACAAGAGGAACCTCTGCCTGGAGAAGAGCTGAAGAGCTGAGGAGAAGTGCTCCCCTTCCTGTGACTGTGCTTTGTGGAGCTATCCTGCACTTGCTGCTTCTGCTAGAGTAAGAGGGCAAAGACTGGAATTTGTGTGCCTTCCATCTTGTGAAGAAATCTCCAAGGGCTTGATTTAGAGCTTGCCTCCTGTTGTTTGAAGTCTCAGGGACAGCAAAGATTTCTCTCTGCCAGCAACTGGAGTCTCTGGAGAGACTCCTGCTCTGACAAGTGGTGCCCTATCCAGTCCCTGGGACCCTGGAAGGAACGCTGGTGGGAATCCAAGAAAATCGACTTCGGACCAACGCCGCTACCGAATCCGGTGACGCCGCCTGCACCCGACTCCATGATCTTTGCTGGAACGCGGCGATCTTCGCAGGCCCGACGCCGCTGCAGCCCCGCTGAAGTCCGCAACTCCGTGGAAGTCGTCGCACCACGTCATGCCCAACGCGCTCGAAGTGCGCAGAATCAACATTTCGCACCAACGCCGCGATTCCCTACTTCACGAATCGACTCGTTTTCACTCTTCACAAAAGGTACTGTACTTGGGGGTCTACACGACTCCGTGTCCGGCGCCGCTGGTGTCGGCTTGTTGGGAATGACTCTGACACGACGCCGTGTTAACACCTCATCGAAGTATTTTGTGTTTCTAAGCACTATTTTTGAGTTTAATCTTTAAAAATTCATAATTTGACTTGTGTATGTCGGATTTTGGTCATTTGGTCTTGTTTTGTTTAGATAAATATTTCCTATTTTTCTAAACTGGTGTTGTGTCATTTTGTAGTGTTTTCATTAAGTTACTATGTGTGTTGGTATAAATACTTTACACCTAGCACTCTGAAGTTAAGCCTACTGCTCTGCCAAGCTACCAAGGGGGTAAGCAGGGGTTAGCTGAGGGTGATTCTCTTTTACCCTGACTAGGTGAGGGTTCTTGCTTGAACAGGCGGTAGGTAACCTGACTGTCAACCAAAGACCCCATTTTTTTGTTGTTGTTTGAAATGCTTTATTAAGGATATAGGGTGATACAAAATATATAGAAATACACCTTTCAAAGCTTTTTCCTTTTTACAATAGATGTTTCTGTAATAGATATACAAACGTGTACAATCTGACAGGTATTCCTGGCTGGAAAATGTAAAGGTTATAAACGCACTCTTGGGAAGGAACAGGTGTGGGGGGGGGGAGGAAGACAGTATGAAGTGTTGATCTTATAGTAAGGGAGAGATAGGGATGTCTTGCGGGTTGAAGAAGGTGAGGGAAGAAAGGAGGGAGTTGGGGGAGGGGGGGCTGCTAGGTGGGGAGACAAGTGGGTGGATAAGGGAGGCCATAGACCCCGTATCGAGGCTGGCAAGACCTGAGTGTAAGTTGTTTCATGGTTCCCCGTCCAGCATGGGTTGTCGTACGAAGGTGGGCAATATGGTATATGGGCCTAATTTGTTGTGGTATAAAGTAAGGTGAGGGTAAGATTTCCAACCTCTGTGGGAGAATAATGTCAAAGGAGGGGTGAGTATAAAAGAGAATAAAGAGGTCGTCCATAGTGACTTGTTCGTTGTTGTGAGGTCCTTTAAAGAATGGGTTCTTCTTATACATGTTAATTTCCCAAACATAGATTATGTAAAAGGACGGGGGAGATGTCAGGTTGTTCAGTCCGGGGTCTACTGCGTTTGTCTGGGTGGGGCAGCTGGAAGGTGGGAGAGGGGAAGAGAGGATAAAGAAGATAGCTGGGGGTAAAGAAGGAAAGAACAGAGGGGAGGGAAATAAGAAAGTGAAAGATTCTGAGAGGGCAGTTGTTTCTCGCCGACCGTTGATCTTTGACCATCCGCCAGCTGCTTCATGGCTTTGTCAAAAATGGGCGCCAGAAGTCCTCGAATAGCGCCGCTTGGTCCTGTAAGTTATAGATCACGTGTTCATGGGTAGCTGTTTGATACATGGCAGTCATCCATTCTGTAGGCGTGGGGGCAGTACTAGACCTCCAGTGCCGGAGTATGCATATTTTGACCGTGGCGAGTGCTGTGTGAAGTAACCTTTTTTGGGCTCGTGTTAAGGAGGGGTATGGGCGTATAGAAAGACCCCATTTCTAACAAAAAGAATCAGGGTGTCGGTGTCAGTGTAAAGCAGAAGCAGGATGACGCTAGTACCCACTCCTGCTAAATTCTTGACTGAATCTATTAAAAATCTCCAGCACCTCAAGAGACTAAGTTAAGAGCAAAACAATTGCAGGCAACGGCAAACCGATGCCTAACACCTCTTTTCGAATCAAAAGAATAGGTGTATTCACCCTGAGGCCCATATGGCTCTGAAGTAGCGAACAAGGCTTGTATCCTTTGGGTTGCATGCCAAAGACTTTTGTCTAGGCCATGCGTTTTAGACAAGGACGTAACTTTTGTCTGTTGGCATGGTTAAATGGGATCCTCAGGTTCAAAAGCGCTAAATGGATCATGCCTTTGTGTAGGATGCGTATGTCCCACTCAGAACATATTTGAGACATCCTTTGACAATGTCAATGTTTTGCTTGAATGTCTGCTAGGCTGTTATTCTTCTCAGCCCATGAATGGAGACGATTTGCAAAAACATGCTTTATTACCTTGATGAATCAGTAAAGGCGATGGGCAGGTGTAATACTGGGTCTGATCTGTGGCCATCCAGATAGATCAGAATTTTTATATATTTGAATTATGTATTGGGCAATGCAAAGAGATGGATAACTGTATAAAAGGCCACAGTAAACAGCTGGAGGTGAGGAATTAGACTAAGAAAAAATAATTCCTTGGGGATTTTAACAGCAAATAAGTAAAATAATGGGGATAATGTAGTGCCATAGTTACATTGGGTGCACAAAAGGTTCTGCCTCCTATGTAAGGATTTCAGGCAAGTAATAAAGAGAGTGCAGGTCTGTTAAGTGGAATTAAATCTATTGAGAGATTAGGAGCCCGGGTTTCTTTGGAAAGGTGAAATAGAGTCATGTAGTATTTGAAAGATTATTGTTTGGGAGATGGTGTTCCTTCCTGCACTCCACCATACGTCTATCTCTCTCTGAGCAGCCAGGTCGCTGCCAGTCTTGTGCGACGGTGCCTTATATACCTCCTCAGCATTGCTGCCCAGCCCTCTGTAGCACATGCTTGAGAGAAACCCTGCCTTTACCACCTAGCACCTACCCGCCTTACTTGACATTGCTGTGACCCCTCACCTCAGTTCCAACCTAAGTGTTGACATGGTTGACCCCATCATCTTTCCATTGCACCTTCCTGGCAAACTCAGCTCCCTATCAATGGCAAGCTTTTCTCAGCTGAACCCTCCTCCCCAACCTGTTCAGCCCTTATGGCAAATCATGGGACTAGGAAATACTCAGCTATTGGCAGAATACTACAACTAAGCTGCGGCTCTTGTCACCAAAAGTCAGTATCTTGTCCCAAGTCTGTAAGATTTGGCCAATGCAGGATGATCTGAACGCACAATTTACCCTTAATTCTCCAAGCAACACACAGCTTCATTTTGTCCTAAACTCCCTTTTCAGCGTGGCTGAGAGAACAACTTTGAATTACATGTACCTGTCTAACCACACACTTCCCTTTTGGTTCAGGGCTCTGACTTGCTAATTCAGCCAGTATACTCTCGCTTTACTTTGTAGATTTAGTTAGTCTACCACTTGCACAGCGGAGTGCAGATATGTTCCTAAAAATGTATTGCACTATATCTGACTCCATCATTCAACCATCTTCTTTATGTGTGCACGTAGTGAAGATGTGAAACGAACTGCAGCTTCTGAGAGTCAGTAAAAGCTACAGGATCTGTTGTTCAGTTTCTGAAAGATCAGTAATTTTATATTATGTTTTAATGTTGGTAATTGTGAACTTACATCCATTGTATTGCATAATGGAAGGAATATAAATGAACATCTTCATCGCAGTCCTCTATCCATTGTGAAAACATACATAGTGCTTTAGTGCTGTATAATTATGAAACATTATGAGAATTCCCCGATCTGGTTCCTAGCATAACAACAAAATTACATACGTTGCATATTTTGGGACAGGGTACTGAAGACATGCCTCAATCGGTATGTAGCCCCACCCTCAGCAAAGTGTCAAATCCTAATTTATGGTGTAAACATCCATTTGCGCTCCCACTCTACGTCAGGAGAACTGCTACTCGCTTCCCCTCATGTCATTCTGCAATAGACAAGCTCAGAGAGGGTCCCATATGTCCATAGAATGGGCAGTGCATGAAAGATGAGCAGCATACACATCCATGCATTTAGCACAGAATACCAGTGGCCGTATGTTCCGAGCTATTTAGCCATGCAAACCCTGTAGTTCCGCAAATCACAGGGTTTGTGATCTCAAAATTTCGTTTTTTAGTGCTTGAAACCCATTGTGTGAGACGGAAAGGCATTTATGACTTGCTAAATGTGTTTAATGGCCAAAATTAAATCTCAGTTAGGAAGGGGCATGAAAGGGGTGCTTGGTAAACCATCCCATTTGTGAGTGATGTTAGCATGCTTGGGAAAACAGCACAAGTTCCTTTGAGGAACACAGGCTGCTTTCAGAAAACAGTTTCTCGTTTGGGGGTAGATCTGCTCTTCCATGCAGGCCACTTTCCATATGTGTGTAGCCAGTCCCATGGGAAATGCAAATAGCTGCCTACCCACGTAATATTCATTAGCCGTTTTGTTCTACGACCCCCTGTGACTGTGCATTTTGCGATGCGACTTTTTAATACATAGATATCACTGCAAAATTAACAGGTTGCAAAAACTCTGCTCAATTTACATTCACTTTTTTGCAACCACTCTAATGATACATCTGGCTTCTTGGTGCTTATCCCACTCTTCCACTCTGCATCTGTCCTTTTCCCCATGGTATCACCACCCTCCTCCTCGCCAGCACCAGTACTAGAGCGGTACATTTCCTGCACATATTGCAAATATTACAGCAACGCAAGCAGTAAGGAATGGGTTATCCATTGAGCAGTCATTAACAATATTTCCACAGGATGTTCCGCCAGAAGACTTGCATCAGTGGACAGAGACAAGCAAAGTACACTAAGTTGGCCACTGGATGGTTATATCTCAAATATCAGGTGCCCCCTTGTTTGGCTAAAATTAAATTATACAGACATTTTAAGAGAAGTAGGCTATGTCCAACAGCGCTAAGGAAAACCGCCTAACCTCCATCACCAAGCTGAATATGTGCAAAACCAAACCTGCTGGTTTAGGGCTACGAATTAAAATAAGAGAGGACTATATTCACCCACTGTTGAAGAAGAAAAGACAAGCAAGCCATGTCCACAGAGCCCCACAGTCAAAAGTATAAAAAAGGACTAATGAAATAGTATTTGCCCTCAGACAGTAGCTGCAGAAAAGAAAGGTGCCCTCCCATTTAAGACCCACCATCCAGACAACAAGTGCTCTTGTGTTAAAGATCAACCATCCAAACAATCTGTAGTTTTTCTATTTTTTCACATCTTGGTTTCTGCCGTCAGTCGTTAGATAACAGCATTTCTGGAGCACAGCATACTAAAGCACCAACGTAAGAAGCCAGTCTGACATCACTGGGTCAATGAAGACAAAGGATTTGGGCACAGGGCATGCCAAAACCAAAGCCAATTGAACAATAGATGCAATATTGCTATTAGCTATCAAGTGAGGAAGCAGGGGAACAGGGTGTAACAAACTGTGTGCAAGTTGCACCCTGTTCACTATACTGGTACATGTTCAAGTCGAGAACCAGGAATCCCCATCAGTTGTCAACACTATCGTGCTCCGGCCAGTACATGGTTGCTTATTATCGGAGACAATCTTCTTGAGTATGGTTATGGAAGAAGAGAAGTGATAGAGGAATTGGAATGTTTTCTGAAAGGTAAAGGAATTTGGGAGATGTGAAATCTTTGTCAAGGCTGCTCACACCGCCTTGAATAGTGAAAGGGAGATCTGGCCGTCAATCACTTCAGCATTGTTCCACTGGGATGCCATAGTCCTCTCTGCCCACTATCTCATTGTGTTGAGTTCCAAGATAGTGAAGTAAAAATTTCTGTTACTGTATCAAAATGTTGAGAACATATCAAGCAATGCCTGAGAACATTGAAAACGCATCAGGCAGTGCTCATTGTTAGAGGTAACACCTCAGATTTACTCAAATTTAAGCAGAGACTTTTTCCCCATGAAATGTCTATGGGGATTTTGCAATTTTTTAACACAACTACAAATCAAACTACCGAACGGATTTAGTCCTTTTTCTAATTTTGTGTAAATCTGTTCAGTAGTTTGGGAGTTATTAAAGTTAAAAATATAGATACCTAGGGATGCAGATCCTTTGAGGATCCACTCCTGGGGGATCTGCAGATCCTGGGGAAAAGCAGGGATCTGATTGGCTGACTGCAGCCTGACAGGAAAGTTGCACCTGCCATTTGAAAGGGGGAAAACACATAAGAGTTTAGAATACAGGTATCTTGACCCTACAAGACACATGGAGGGGTCCTTCAGGGACCCCTCATGGGCAAATAATTGCCCAGGTTTTCTTTTCTGCTGACCCACGGATCCACTGTGCGGCTGAGTGCCCCCGTCCCCAATGTAAATCCACAATGGATCCACCGATCCGAGGCAGACATAAAAAAATACACCTATTCATGTGGCGCTGGTTGTATTAACATACGGTATTATACATTACTTCACGTTAAAAAAACATAGAAATTCACTGAGAAAACCAAAGGTTGCAAGGACATTATAGATTGGTTGATGTTTTACCCAAGCAAAACCATTGAAATTCAGAAGTTATCGTGATACTTCTCTGAAGAAACTATAACTTGTGCATTAAAATAACTTTAGGGCACGAGTTGTAGTTTATTTAACTATAAGTATAACTCCTGAATTTATATGGTTTTGTGTGGGTAAAACGTCAACCTAACTATAACGTCCCTGTAACCTTTGGTTTTCTCAGTCATTATATGTGTGTGTGGGGGGGGGGGGGGTGTCTCTGTGTGTCTCTGTGTATGGATACATGGTAGTCTGACATCTTAATAAGTCAGTCCAAAGTTATAAGTATTGATGTTTCGACCCCCACTCGTCACTTACACAGAATCATCATCAGTAAGGAGTCTGAGACAATTGAGGCAGTAGGCAGAAGAGCCCACAATGTGAAAATCGCTTACCTTTGAACAGTAAACAGTTAGGTAATGAGTCACTACAAGTGAGCATTTGGATGCTTGAGTATAATCTGCATATAGAATAAAAATGTCAAACATACGTAAGTGGTAGGAGTGCCCATTAGAGGGGCCATAAATTAAAGAACTCCAAAGTGCCACCAGTAGTACCCTGTGCAGAATGTAAACAAGAGAGGCATTGACCAAGGGCTAATACTCTGTTTGGAGTGGAGTGAATCAGTGGTGATTCTGGGAACATTCAATAAGGTCCAGTAACTACTAGGCTCAGAGACGTTAGTACAGAATTGAAGGAGGTAGTGGGAATAATCTGCTGCTTATCTCTAAGTGTGTTGGCAGCAGAATGAGCACATCTCTGCCTTCATTCACACAAGGCACAACCATCACTATCTGGATGGACGTGCACACCAGAGTTGTTTTTAGGAGGCCTAGGAGGTAGCAAAGTCATTTTTAGGAGACCTTTGAGGTACCATAAACCTATTTTAATAACACCTTAAGTAAAGAAAGAAGCTCAAATACCTGGCTCTCTTCAGCACAGTGGAAAAGTCTACCAATGTCAAGATGACAACTCAAAACATTGGCACGCTTAGAAGTTCTC
The DNA here is from genome assembly GCF_031143425.1 of Pleurodeles waltl. Lineage (NCBI taxonomy): Eukaryota > Metazoa > Chordata > Amphibia > Caudata > Salamandridae > Pleurodeles > Pleurodeles waltl. The sequence goes on along the minus strand of NC_090447.1, from coordinate 1,459,923,752 downwards.
CTGAGAGAAGGAGGGAGTGAGGAAGGCAGAAGGCAGGGTGGATGGCAAAATGGCCAAGTGAAAGATGGCAGGAAGCTGAGAAAAAGACACTCCTACCATCATTGAGTCCCCAGGTTGGACTTTGTGTGCAACATCAATTGAAAATTGACGGATTGGAAATTTAGCAAATTGACCTTGAAATTGGTAAATGGAGAAAATACAGGAATTGCAGTCAGCACATTGTGCTATGAGCACACATATGTGTAACTTAATGAATAAACACATTACATATACAATAAAAATAAAGGGAATACATCAGCCCACCATACATATAAAACTAGGTTGGTAAGTACAACAAAAATGCTTAAACTGGTAATTCAAGTGCCAAATTCATACTCCATAATCGTGCCCCATTAAATGTATACCACCAATGAGTAAATAATTGCATACTGGGTACAGTAGGCAGTATCAAAGCCCATCTGACCCAACTCGATCCTTTCTACTACTCCCAGGACAAAATTTCAATATAAAGAGTTAAAGGCGTTCTCTGCATCAAGAAGGACTCTGGCATCAACCAAGCATGGGTGCAGGCGGTGGAGCAAACCAGTGACCTGCCCGGTAATGAACCCAGCAAGAAGAACAGATCAAACATTCCCCCCTAAGTCACAGATCTGGGTTAAATCCATCAGGTTTTTGCTCACCGTGCCATTCAAGTTTGGACCCAGCCGTATGCAAATCAGTTTTGACCCTGTTCTTTATGAGAACAGTCCAGTCCGAACTGACAGGCCAGGTCCTCCCTGGACCACAGACAAGCATCCTGGGACCAGTTTCGGGGTATCAACCTTCTTCAGCCAGGTGCTAGACTGTTCCCATGGGGAACAGGGTCAAGACTGATTTGCATATGGCTGTGTCCAAACTGCGGTGGCATGATGAACAAAGGAATTGATGGATTAAACCCAGATCTGTGACTGGGGGTGAATGTTTGATTGGTTCCGCATTCTGTCCGTCATTTGTGTTTGTTTGCAGTAATGAACCCGGCTTACGTCAGAAGGACTATGCCCAACAGCAAAGTGAGTAGCGGTATTACTGTAACTTTTGCCTGAATTTTAATGTCCTTTTTAAGTAAGGACAGCAACCTGTAGGAATCATCATCTTTTGTCTCACTTAGGGTTGGCTGTAAATTTTCACCTTCCTTGACCACCTTGTATGTCATCACAAGTAAGGAGTTATTAGATGGATGTACTCTTTATAAAAATTGATAGGCAATCTCTTTGGAGATTGAAATGGGTTGCAGTCACAGCCACTCTCTTTGAGGTAAATGACACAAATATGGATTCGGAATACTGTGAGACATAAATATAATGTCAAAAATATTTGTAACTACAAAACAATTGTGGAACAGAATGTCCAATTTGTCTTAATAGTAAATCTGACCCCTCCAAAGTCCAACACTTTTCCTACTGTTTCTTACACTGGGGTGGGAATAATAAATCAAATCCCTCCGAAGTCCAATACTTTCCATACTGTTGCTGTGATTGAAGTAGGAATAATAAATCTAAACCTGAAAAAGGTTGCAGCCGCAGTCCCTCTCTTAACAGTGAGTGACACAAATAGGGATTCAAAAATACTCCTATAGTGTCAAAAATAAAAATATTGCAGAACAGAATATTTAAGGAGTGTTAATAGTAAATCTGGCCCATCCTAAATTCAACACTTTCCCTACTGTTGCTTAGATTGGAGTGGTAAAGATATCGAACCCCTCCGAAGTCCAACACTTTCCCTACTGTTGCTTAGACTAAAGTGTGAATAGTAAATCTAACTTCTCTTAAGTCCAATAATTTCTCTGCTTTTGCTTAATTTAGAGTCAGAATAGTTAATTTAATATTTGCGAGGTGTAACACTTTTTCTATTTCTGTGTAAAATGTAAGTTATATCAAATATTTTAGTTTTTTAATGTTTCGATTTTTTCAATATTTTGTTTTTTTATGTATATTTTAGTTTTAGAAAAATGCACTTTTAAAATTCATTTTTATTAATTTGATAATGTTTTTCTTTTTTCTGTTTTTGTTGATATAATTCATTTATCTTTTAAATTGTTACATATTGTTTATATATGTGTGTGTGTGTGTTTGTGTGTGTATGTAATTTTTGTATTTGGTTTTAAGTATTACATAAAACTTTTTCGATATGTTCTTTTTATTATTTAAATCAGATTACGAATAGCTAGTTTTGTTGGTTATATTTGTTTGTAAATTTTACTTTTATATTATTGGTAATATTTTATATGTAATGTATTTAAAAATTGATTATTTTTATATTTTTCAAGCTAGGTAGATAGATAAATTGATACGTAGCTTGCTAGGTGTGTACATTTCTAAAATAAATTATTCTATTCAGTTTATATTCTATTTTTCACTAATTTAATATTTTTAAAAAATAATTACCAGTCGATATTTATGAAAAATACAATAATATTTACTTTTTTGGCAGTATTCTGATTCCTAATATTTTTGACATTATATTTTTGTAGTTACATACAAAGTATGCAAACATAATATATTTGTAGATGATATTTTTGAGATTACATTCATGTTATTGCATATTGCTGTACTTGATATTCTGTCGTTCAGTCCTCTCTGCATCATCCAAATCAGGCCATGGTGCTAAGTATGCCTCCAAATTTCTCTCTACAGCTGAATATTTAGAAGTGTACAAGTTTAAGTAATATGTAGTTAACACTTTACGTATACCTCCTGTGCCAGATACCCTATGTGTCAAATCCTCCCCAATGTAGGTGATAGTATGTGAAGCCAAAGACATGTGGGCTAAAGAGTGACTTGGATGCATCCTCTCACCATACCTCCTACATTTACTCAAGTATTGTACCTCACAGTCAGCAGTATCTGTAAATTACATACGTAGCTTTTCTAGGGATTCTAACATCTGTCTTTAGTTTCCCCATGTTGTTGAAGAAGGTATCTTAGTGCTACATCGGCCTCAGAGTTAAGGTGGCGAAATGGGACTTCTTCATGCACTAAAATACCTACATCCTCTTGAATAAATACTACATGAACCAAAGACACACCACCTTTTGCCCCCATACAAAATTAGTCTCCCTTTTGTTACCAGGTAGGTTTCCTGTAAAAAAGTGTTAATTTTGTTTTATGTATCAAAATATGCCAACGCATTTCAAGCCTTGCAAGGTTGTTTAGTCCCCTGACAGTCCAAAATAGCAGGCGGACAGAAAGGTCATGCTTCATATTTGTCCAGGTAGCATATGGTAGACACGGAGCCTGACTTCATTTAGAGTGGAAAAAGATTGCGATGTATGATAATTCCTACCCAAGCGACCTGTAGTCTCCACTAACGTATCTAGTATCACCGTTATGGAAATTTCCCAACAGCTGATCCATCTCCTCCCTCACCTCATACTCCAACCTTCAGTGAATGGTCACCAATTTCCTGTAATAACAAAAAGAGACCATGTTCCAAATGAGAGGGGAAGAGTCAGTAATCGCTTTAAAACAGAGCACAAACTAAGTGCAATTAATGTTTGAGGTACCAACTTACCAACCACCAGCTATCAATCCACACAGGGCTCATCGCAGAATGCATACTAGCGTAAACATACCTGCCAGGTAGTGGCATCATAGATAGGCCTACAAAAATGTGCAATAAATCCAAGAATATTGTCAAGGAACCCTAGAACTTGTCCCTCCCCTGGTCTAATAACCACTCCAGATTTATTACTAGTATGCACCTCAACAGCAATTTTAGGAAAGTGAAGCATTAAGGCAAATTGGATTCAGTATTTATTGTCACTCGTGGCAGAAGAAACTGTTGACCTCTCAGGGGGAAATAGAAAGTCTCATGCTGCTGTGAATCAGGCCCCGCTCTTTTGCCGGGTGCAGCATCCTGATAGTTGAGTCACACAATGGTCTTGTGCAGTCGGGGGACATACTGGCCAAAGAGCTACAAAGTAGTGAACATGAGGGGGAAGGGACCTATGAAAGTCTTATAACAGAAGGTTTTCCACATAAGGCATTATCTAACCACTGCACATAACCCTTGCATTGTTTCGCCTATACCTGGAATCAGAATCTTCATTTTGAGTCTGTAATACTTCAAGTACCTTCTAAATGCTCAATATTTTTTTGTTCCTGGAATTAGCGCCATCCATGTCTCTGTACTATGTCTAGAGAAAAGGCATGAATGTCTAGCTTCTCCTTCATACAATTCATATGTAAAGTCAGTGTGAAGTATAATGTGCAGGTTCTTTTTGATGTCTAATAATAGCACGTTTATCTCTACCCTAGAGTCATTTGCGACTAAAGGGGGGAGGGGTATGATCCCAGCGCTATCAGCCATTTTCTCTGCAGCCCTTGTTGGTATTTTTGACTCCAACAGCAGTTTAGATTGTTTCTGCTCACCGTTTTATGTCTTTCTAGAGGGAAGGCAGGGCTTACGGGTATGACACAGTAATTTAGCCCTTCCGCATAATTGACATTCTTAACAGTGCAGTAGTAGAGCACATTGAACAGCGCCACCAGCTTCCATATTAGGGTTTGCCAAGGGGGGCTGAGTCCCCCTTTCACTTCACACCCCACTCATGGCTGCCGTTGAGGATAAGAGATTATTAATGATGAGAGAGGCAGTGACACTACATACCCACACCTCCTGCCCAATCCAAGCCAGCAGGGTGTCCCAAGGGCTGTGGGTCAGTGTGGAGCCATCAGACTCCGTTGTCTGCTTTAGAAAGATCTTGTCCAGGTGGTTCCACGGCATGTCTGCGGTGCTATCAATCTCCCTCAGGTCTTGCAGCAAATTGAAGCAGGATCAGGCCCAAGCAAGCGGGTGAATCATGCCCTCTGGGCCCAGTGCAGGAGAGGCTGTCCCTGCTGTACAACAGCCACACCGGCCCCACAGGCCTCCTAGCTCTCTTGTACAGCACTGGGGGACTCATATTTTCTACCCTCCTAGTCCCCAACCCAACATACCTAGTCTTCACCTCGGACCTTACTGTAGTCTGACGCCTTGTCTAGAGGCATAGCCCTGGGGCTAAGGGGGAGGGCGTGGGGGATGTTTGGGTTGTTACACTGTTATATTCTATTTACTTGTGAACATGTGTTGTGTTCCTTTTCAGAATTGCACTGGTGTTCTAGGCATGCTGCTCGAGATCAGATCAGTTTTGGTTAGACTTGGAGCAGTCGGCCTTTTTCATTATGTTCTGTCCGTGTAACCGCTTCATGAAAGGATCTGTATTTGAACAACCTGGCTTGTGACTTATTCGACATAACAAATTTTGGCAACGAGGGAGAAACAGTCCCACGCTACGGAGAGTACCAGTACGAGTGCAGTGACTAGAAACCAGACGTGTAATCATCGAACATCATTGGGTGAGAGAAGACAACTACGCTTGTCGGCTTAACCAATTTAATTAATTGCACCTGCTGCTTTATGATTTTAGTAACTGTTCATTGCTGCAATATCTTTGAAGCAAGCTACCAGACACGCCTTCAGTAAAACATATGCTCCGCCCAGCACAAGACCGTTCTCCAGCCAACGCGAGTCAGCACACACACACTCAAACGCGAGATAGCTGGCGCCCGGTGCGCTTTGTTACCTGGAGATGCACAAGTCAAGGAAGCAAGTTTCTTCTGTTGCGTATATGCGAGTCAGACCACACCACGCTGAAGCGCGAAGGTGCAGAGTGTATTTCCTCAGATGTATTGAGCTTCAGGCAGGGAAAATAGCTTCCTACTTTTCTTTTGGTGGATATTCCTGCGCTCTTATTGGTTCTTTTCCCAGTAGACCTTCAGGCAAGGAAATCAGCTTTCTGCTTTCCCATTGATGGATTACACCACGCTTTCATTGGTTCTTCTCTTAGCAGTGCTGATTGGCTGGTCATTTTCACTAACTCCAGTTCACCGGTCAGAGGTTTTTCAACAGCAATACATTGTGTTCTATGCAACCACATTCAGAGACCTAATAGGACACCTTACACAATGCAGAATACAAATAGACCCACACCTTTTCTTGCAGACCCTGACGTTTTCAAATTTAAGTGGAAGCAGCGGTTCAAGAATTTCCATAGCTACATAATTGTAATTGATGGAGAAAAGTTCAAGCCCGGCCTGGAAAACAGCCTTACTTTACAATTGCTTAGGTGATGGGGGGCAAGGAATTTTTGATCATTTACCGTTAGTTGCATGACCACCTTAGGTGGAATGGAATGAATATGTAGAAGTTATATGTTCTGAAGGTACCAAATGCACACTAAAAAGAGTCCAATAACTTGTCAAAACTCTCCGTGATAAGGAAGTATAGAAGCCAAAAAAAGTTACATTCCTTTATTGTATGTATCGTAATAATTGTTTCCACTTTCTCCAGTTTCCAGCACAACAGCCAAAGCTTGTTTCGTCATGACAGTGACTTTTTCAAGGCTAATATCAAGTAGCGAATTAATCCGTGATTGAAACACGAAAGAGTCCAAAAAGAGCCAAAAATTTAAAAATCTGTTGTCCTCTCAAAGGTGCACCAGTAAGGCCATAAAGTGTAAAGTGAACATGTTCCATTAATCACATTTTAGGAATCTCCAGTTGGTGTAATTCAAGTAAATGAAGTACCTATGTCCCACTGATACTCAAAGTACAGCCCAGGGGCCGCATGTGGCCCTCCTCACCTTTATAAGCAGACCCTTGGAGAACAACAGCACTGGGTTGCTGTACGCTAGATAGATGCTAACAATAAAAAGATGTTAAATAAAATAGACAAGTATTTATTTAAGGGTCAATCAGTGTTAAAGAAAGGAAGACGCTATTGAGTCCTGCACCACTTATCTTTAGAAGCAAATTCATTTTAAGAGACACCTGGCAGCAAAAGTGAAAAATTTGATAAAGTTGCTTCAAAATTCTAAATGTGTATTTAATTAACATGCACTGCCTTTTCACTTTAGTACATCAGATTATATCAGTGCATTGAGAAGTATTATTTTAAAAGTGATAGTTTGCAAACATGAATTTGGAAACATTAATTCTTCCCTCCAGCCTGACACAATGCCAATAGTGAAATAAAGAGGCATGTTAGTTTTTATGTGCACTCTTTGGGTGATCTGGGTTTCTATTATACATGAAAACTATTTAGGGACAGATTTAAGAGCCCCTAGCTTCGCCATAGTTTCATTTTTCAGACTCTAGGCGGCGCTAAAGTGCCATTTTCCCTGTGCCATATTTACTAAGTGGCACAATGCATGCATTGCTCCACTTTGTAAACCCTTGTGCCACATTATGCCTGCGTCAGGCATAATGTATGCAAGGGAAGTGTTCCCCACTGGGGTAGCGGAATAAAATGGTGCAAGGAAATCAAAGAGATTTCCTTGCGTCATTTCTTTTAGGACTTTGGACGCCTGCTCAAAGCAGGCATTAAAAGGGGCATACCATTATTTATAATGGGCCCTTATGTACTCACCGGGAGTAGCGCCAGAATTTTGGAGCTACTCCTGCAGAGTACATTAATAGCATCAAAATAAATGGCTCTATTGCCCCCTACCCTGTGCCATAATGCGCCATATTTTAAATATGACGCATACATGGTGGCGCTTTTCTTTATTATGCCCCATAGTTTATTAAACACAGGAGAGGGTTTTGTACAGCACCCACCCTGAAGCCATTTAGTTTGAGGTCCTAATATGTGATAATGAAGAATAAAAATAGGGAAAGTGAAATTAAACAATTGCCTAGGATCACACAATTTTAGTAAAGTGGGAAAGCTGGGATTAATCACGGTATTCTGGTTTCACATTGTGTAATTCAGCAACTAGTATACTATATACTTTGCTTCCCCTACACCCACCTTACTGCCAACCCCTTCCCGGCCCAACCACACCCTGCTAGATTCAATATGGCCCTTGGTCACTTCACAGAATCTTTTTGACCCCTGTGAAAATATTTGTGAGTACCTATGCTGTATCCTATAGTAACGGGTATGTCTCAAGTGATTGGTGAAAGCAATTCTGGACCATGATAAGTCCTGTATCAGCAGGTTTCGAGTTCTACTTAGCGTAAAAGCCTTGCATTTATCATTCAAACTGTTATGGGATTTAGAAAGGTGTTACTTACCGGAGTAGTAGGGTTTCTTAGAGACCATGTGTAATGTTATGTTATTTCATGAAAGTAGAAACTACATGTACTAAGAAGGACAGAGTGTCGTTTTTTTAGCCATAGAAGCAGAGTATTTGCATCATTTGTTGACTTCCAATGTTATGGTATGTTTTTGTGTAATGTTACCCATCATTTTCTCAGAGACTTTAAGGGTATCATCAGACTAACAGGCATCATGTAAGGCATCCTAGTCTGCTACTGCATATAAACCCGAGCAGAAACTTGTAATGTCAAGAGATCAACGTCACCTTTGAACTGACACCTTTTTTCTTGAAAGTGCCCGATTTAAGAAGACAAAGACTTTAAAGACATCCTTTTCAGGTAGTGCTCACTAGGTAGGACATTCTTTCCCACTGGCCATTTGGACAGCTCTGTCATAGGAGTATGTCTAAAAGAAAGTTTAAGAGCCTTATTTAATGCCATTTCTACTTATAAATGTCCCGTGATTTTCTCAAACAGGATCTTAATCCGAACATTCCCTCATTGTTGTCATTAATATATTATCCCTTTAAATATTGTTTTCTCTTGCTGATATGGCTGACCATTCTTCCCCTCTCTCCGACATTTTATGATACGGTGTCTTCCTCAATATTCTATAATGTACAACCTGTGTAAAAGTATTTCATGTTTCTCTGTTTCTTTTGTAAAACTACAAATCTTATCTAAAGCTCCCTACTACTCACCGAGCCTGGCCAGCGCTGTATAAAACAGCTAATGAAACAACATAAAAAGTAAGCAAAATATGCTGGAAAATTAGGCTTTTAATTGGGATGACAAAAGGAGTTATTGTTCAGAAAGGAAGAAAAGAAGCAGGGGGCACAGAAATGCTTTGGACATTTTGGGTTTTTATAGAGAATACATTTTTGATTTTAGTCTTTATGATGACAAATGTATCTATTTGAATACCAACGATGTAGTATGAAATAACAAAACTCGTTTAGTTCTTTCAGCTAAATAATAACAATATAGTATATCTTGATACTGCAATTTAGATTAGTATAATTGGGAGCCTGTTTTCCTCCCCATGTAATAATTGTATGAAAAGGTTCATTACATAGTTATTTTGTTGACAAGTGTTGGACCTGGCTTTTTGACAGGGTCATCCCCAAATTGTTTTGCCTCCTTCCTCCTATTTTTTCTGACCTGTTGTTGTTGGCTTTTGACCTCTGGGCACTTTACCACTGCTAACCAGTGCTAAAGTGCATATGCTCTCTGTGTAAATTGTACTATTGATTGGTTTATCCATGATTGGCTATTTAATTTACTTATAAGTCCCTAGTAGAGTGCACTATATGTGCCTAGGGCCTGTAGATTAAATGCTACTAGTGGGCCTGCAGCACTGGTTGTGCCACCCACTTCAGTAGCCCCTTAACCTTGTCTCAGGCCTGCCATTGCAAGGCCTGTGTGTGCAGTTTCACTGCCACTTCGACTTGGCATTTAAAAGTACTTGCCAAGCCTAGAACTCCCTTTTTCTACATATAAGTCACCCCTAATGTGTGCCCTAGGTAACCCCTAGAGCAGGGTGCTGTGTGGGTAAAAGGCAGGACATGTACCTGTGTAGTTATATGTCCTGGTAGTGTAAAACTCCTAAATTCGTTTTTACACTACTGTGAGGCCTGCTCCCTTCATAGGCTAACATTGGGGCTGCCCTCATACATTGTTGAAGTGGCAGCTGCTGATCTGAAAGGAGCAAGAAGGTCATATTTAGTATGGCCAGAATGGTAATACAAAATCCTGCTGACTGGTGAAGTCGGATTTAATATTACTATTCTAGAAATGCCACTTTTAGAAAGTGAGCATTTCTTTGCATTTAAATCTTTCTGTGCCTTTCAATCCACGTCTGGCTAGGTTTAGTTGACAGCTCCTTGTGCATTCACTCAGACACACCCCAAACACAGGGTACTCAGCCTCACTTGCATACATCTGCATTTTGAATGGGTCTTCCTGGGCTGGGAGGGTGGAGGGCCTGCCATCACACAAAGGACTGCCACACCCCCTACTGGGACCCTGGCAGACAGGATTGAACTGAAAGGGAACCTGGTGCATTTCTTAGACACTCTTTGAAGTCACCCCCACTTCAAAAGCACAATTTAGTATAAAACAGGGCCTCTGCCCTACCTCATCAGACACTTGCTGGAGAAGAAACCTGAACCAGAAACTACATCCTGCCAAGAAGAACTGCCTGGCTGCTCAAAGGACTCACCTGTCTGCTTTCTCCAAAGGACTGCTGCCTTGCTGTTGGCCTGCTGCCTTGCTGAACTCTTGTCTGGCTGTAAAAGTGCTCTCCAAGGGCTTGGATAGAGCTTGCCTCCTGTTCCCTGAAGTCTCAGGACCAAAAAGACTTCTCTTTTTCATTTGGACTCTTCATGCGCCGAAAATTTCGACGCACAGCTTGTTCCGCGGCAAGAAAAACGCCGCACACCGACGCTGATCGACGCGACGCCTTCGGGGCGACCGGAACTTTGACGCACGGCCTCGCAAGAACAACGCCGCACGACTTCCAGAGGGGAAATCGACGCGACGCCTGCCGTGAGAGCGAAACTTCGACGCACAGCCCCGCGGAACGACGCGCAGCCGGAAAACAAGCAGGAGAATCCACGCACAGACCCCGGGACATCTGGTAATCCCTGCGACCCACAGAAAGAGACTGTCCGCGCACCGGAAAACGACGCACGACTTCCCCGCGTGAAAAATAACAACGCAAGTCCGTGTGTGCTGGGGAGAAATCGACGCACTCACCATTTTTCCACGTATCTCTTCTTCTGCGGCCCTTTGCGGAGATTTGCCACTCCAAACCAGGTACTTTGTGCTTGAAAGAGACTTTGTTTGCTTTTTAAAGACTTAAGACACTTTATATCACTTTTTAGTGATATCTTTACAAATTCATATTGCATCTTTGTTCGTTTTGACCTGCAAATACCCAGATAAATATTATATATTTTTCTAAACACTGTGTGGTATATTTTTGTGGTGCTATATTATGGTATTGTATGATTTATTGCACAAATGCTTTACACATTGCCTTCTAAGTTAAGCCTGACTGCTCGTGCCAAGCTACCAGAGGGTGGGCACAGGCTAATTTTGGATTGTGTGTGACTTACCCTGACTAGAGTGAGGGTTCTTGCTTGGACAGAGGGTAACCTGACTGCCAACCAAAAACCCCATTTCTAACAACAAGTATTCCTAATATGAGTTTTATACAATTACTTCCATACGGTGCTAAGTCTTCTCGTATTCCTTAGTTCCTTGGTTCAAGGTATATTTGGTTTCCTTTCTAGAGAGTACAGTGTGCTACACATTAAAGGCGTCAAGGGGATAATATTTAGAAAAATTACAGTTCGGGGTCTTAAAAATGCACCTCGTAATGTGGAGCAGTTTGTGGTGGTGTTAAACCACAAGTGTACGACGTAAAAGTGTGATATTTAAATGGATATAGCGTGCTCAGGCATATAACATATTAAGGATGCTTTGTTTTTGTTTTAAGGATTTAGAGTATTTTAATTCGGGACACAAAGGTCAAAATCAGTAGATAAGTCTAGACACAGCTACTATTCATCTTAGACACTGTGCATAAAGCACATGTACACAGTTTCTGTAATAGCCAAAGAAGAGAGGTGATTGAAAGAGTGGTAACTTACACAGCTCCACCGCCCTTACTGAGGGCAGTAGTCAGCTTTGGTGCCTGATCTTACCATGTCAGGCCTATTGAGGGCCCATTATGTACAAGCATTGTCCTTCCGAAGAGGACATACATTAAACCAGTCTCCTAATAACATTAGGAGTGCCATGTTGTTTTGTTCGCCAACATATAGTGTAAATACTTTCCTTCCTAACAAAATGTGTAAATATTGGGAATTGAAAACATTCACAATAACGAAAAGTACAAAAAGGCGACACGGCGTTATTAATGTGGCCATTTTATTTATGTCAACATCCCCGTTAACTTTCATCAACGTATTTTGCCTCCACAGCTAGTACTGAGCCCTTTGCAGAGTTCATGGCTTTAACCTCATTCAGACCACTGTGATTTTACAGAAGCAGAGCGCCCAAAAATCTGCAGCTGCGCGCTCATCTTGTTCTCTGAGCACCAGCTCTTCCTGAGGGCGGGAACGGCCTCTAGTAGGCTTGCCACGGCGTTGGGGGCCAGGTTCATTCACACGCTTCCAAATGTCTGCACACATCACCCTCTCTCCTGCGCCTGTCTGTGCTGTGTGTAAACATCATGTTTGCTGGGCTACTATGATGTGCGTCCTTCCTACTTCCACATGGCCTGTGTAACGTGACTGGGTAGCAGGTGGCCGCTGGCCCTTTTACTGGGCCATCAAGCAATCACCAGTCCATCCTCTCTCATTATGATGATAATGAATCAGAGACGGCCATGTTGAAATGTAAAGGCGCTTTACTGGCCGTCGCCTGCCTTGCCGTTTTCAAGCTCTCGCTCGTTTTATTTCAAAACGAATAAATAGAGGGTGGGGCAGCAAGGTAGGGTGGGGGCAATAATCTTGGCAGAAAATAATAGTGTTTATAGTGCTATTGATTTTTGCAGCAGCTGATATTTCAGTCTAGGTGCAGTATGTCTGTGAGTCTACGCATGCTGTCAGAAAGAAATATGATATTGTCTTGAAAGATTAATAATACCGCTGGTCCTCTGGAGGCCTGTCTTAATTCACTGGCCTGTTCCCTGGCATGTATTGTAATTTATCTAGTCTGATTTGAATAGCAAATGGCAATCAGCAGTCATTAGGGAAATGGGCATCATTTTTATTGATCCAGCAAGAGCTGAATTTTATTTAAGGAAAGCTGGAAAATAATATGAACTGCCGGCTGAACAGCGAGAGAGAGGGGTGGCGTGTACCATTGCGCTGAGGGAAACATCCCTCCTTAAAAGACGCTGATGCCTACGGATGGCAGCTCATTATTGCGTACATCTTTAGTAGCCTTGTTTTACATTCTTAACTTTAGTTCGTACCGAATGTTTTCATCTGCTGCAAGAATGCTGTATTGCTAACGTCATTTTTATCGATTGCCGAATACATATCCATTTTACAGTGAAGTGTTACTAGGTCACTTTCTTGCTTCATACCATTCAGAGGAACGACAAAGATGATGAGCTGAGATGCCCGTGAAACATACCTCTGTACTTATTTAGTTGGCCTTTTGTTGCTTCTCGCCAGCTTTTTTAATATAAAGTTTTATTGCAGATATCTTCTTTCTAAGTACACCCATTGCATGCCGATAAAGGAGGGGCGGTTCGCACAGTGATACTCAAGTACATGGCTTGAATAAGTTAATCACAACGCAGAATATACTGGTTGTGTTCCAACAAGTTAGGCATAAGGCTATCTATCTATCTATCTATCTATCTATCTATCTATCTATCTATCTATCTATCTATCTATCTATCTATATATATATACACACTAAAAAAACAAAAGTTGCAGGGACGTTATTGTTAGGTTCACATTTTACCCACACAAAACCATAAAAATTCAGCAGTAGTTAGAGTTATCTCAAGTAACTATAAGTCGTACCCTTAGGTAAATATAACTCCCACCCTGCCATGCACAGTTTTGTCCTTTATAGTTTTATTACAAATGTTGCAGTGATATCAATGATGTCATAGAAGATGGTATGAGTGTTATAATATGTGGGGAAAAATGCAGTGCGTGGCTAGAGCCAACCCAGCATCACGCATGCGACAATGGCTTGATCTCAGGGCCTGTCTTCCGGCCCCCCAACCCCACATGCAGCTAACTGCGCACTGCTGAAGGCCATGCGCGGCAGGAGGTTGGGATGTGGCCGGGCCCTGCAGCCAACCCCCCGCATGTAGTCAACCGCACATGACCTCCAGCTAGTCTCTGCGGCTACTCCTTGCATGCAACCAAGCCCCGAAAGGCAGTCAACCTGGGGGGGGGAAGGGAGGGGGGCTGTGTGGGTCTGTCCATGGTTATGTGAGTGCTGATTTGAACATGTAAGTGAGTTTGTGAGTGGCTGAATGGGTTGGTTAGTGGCTGTATGGTTCTGTGAGTGGGTGTGTGAGTGGATGTAAGGATCTGTGAATATGTGTGTGAGTGGCTGTGGTCTGTGAGTGGGTGTGTAAGTGGCAGTATGGGTCTGTGAGTGATTTTGTCAGTGGCTGTATGGGTCTGTGAGTGGGTGTGACAGTGGCTGTATGGGTCTGAATAGGTGTGTGAGTGGCTGTATGGGTCTGAGAGTGGGTGTGTGAGTGGCTTTATGGGTTTGTGAGTGGGAGTGGCAGTATTGATCGGTAAGTGAGTTTGAGTGGTTTTGAGGGTGTGAGTGGCTGTATGGGTCTGTGAGTGGGTGTGTGAGTGGCTGTATGGGTGTGAGTGGGTTTCTGAGTGTCTGTGGCTGTGTGAGTTGCTGTGTGGATTTGTGAGTGGGTGTGTCAGACTGGATGAGCATGTATGTGAATGTTTCTGTGGATGTGTACGTGGGTGTGTGAGTGGGTGTGTGAGTGGCTGTGTGGGTCTCTCTATGGGTGTGTGAGTGCTGGTGTGGGTGTGTAAGTGAGTTTATGAATGGCTGTATGGGTGTGAGTGGGTGTATTATTTTATCCATTGGGGCTGGATCAGCGGATATGTTGTGGATTCACACGGGGGCTGCACTGAGTGCCACAATAGATCTGTGCACATGGTAAAGAAATGGTTTTGGGCAATTGTTTCCCATCAGGAGTCCATCAGAGACCACTCTGTCACACCTCTGTACCTCCACCCTCACCCCATCTATTAGTTTAAACTTTAATTTTGAGGAACCGGAACTGTGTCCTGATAGATAAAAGGGTGGCCCAACTTTCCCGTCAGGTTGCGGTCAGCCAATCACCACTTTGCCGTTGGCGTGTGAATCCGCAGATCGACCGCTGTGGATCTCTCTCCCTAGATATACAAATTTATTTTTCTTTACTAACTCCATACCAACTGAAGGGATTCACACCGAATTACAAAAAGGGCTCTTTCTGGAACAAATGCTAGTTTTCTGACAAAGTTGGTGTCATTCCGTTCAGCAGTGCAGGCTGTTTAGTGTCTAAAATCCCTATGGGAAAGTGCATGGGAAAAACTTGTTTTGGGACTCCCTCTTTTTAATGCCCCCCGGTTGATGAATCACCCAAAGACTTTCCAGACAGCAACTGAAGTGAGTGGTAAATTAATTTTGAAAATTTTATGAAGACTGGTCACACAGCATCAAAGTTATTAGCGAAGCAAAAAACGCTTCATCTGTGGGAAGTAGGTCCTAACTATACCTACTGCCAGTAGGTTTTAAATATATGCTTAGAGTGCCACATAAATTATGGCAAAAAAAAGAAGCTGAGAAACCTGGGTAGTTCCCAAATTTAGTTGGAAAGCAGCTCCTGTTAGAGCACCCAACAACACCAGCAACACTCTAAATTTGCTCACCTCAAATATCTGCTTCTCTAGCAAAGTTTTTAAGCATTGGATTAACACAGTGCCATCCACGCCAAGTTGTAAATGACAAAAGACTTTGACCACTCCTTTGAATTGGTAAAATACCATCCAAGCCAACCTGCAATGAGCAAAAGCAACCACTGACACGTGTTTTGCTATCATTATAGCTCTTCAGAGAGGTTTATCTTTATCCAGACACAAAGGTGCACACCCAGTATAAGTCAAAACAATACCCTTTCAGGCTTAGAGTACCGCATAAATTATGCAAAAAAGAAGCAGAGAACTCTGGGTAGTTCCCAAGTTTGGGTGAAGAGCAAAAACACAGCGGCGGCTGCTACTGTTTATTTATGGTTAGGGCCTAGTTATCTTAGAAAATTGATTTTGTAGTTTGCTAATAACTTCACACCATTTGACGAATCTTCACGAAATGTTCAAAAAAATGTTTAGCCACCTGAGCTACTTCTTCGAAAAATTTGGGGTAATCTGTCAAGAAGGGGCTGAGAAAAAGGGGGGTCCCAAAACATAATTTTCTCATACAGTTTCCAAAGAGTTTTTTGAACAACACTGCAACCAAAGCAGCTGAACATAATTAGACCAAATTTGGCAGAAAGCGAGATCTTTATCCAGGAAGTCAGGAAGTGTGCTTTTTGTGATTTGGTGTAAATTAGTTCAGTAGTTCTTGAGAAAATAGGGTTTAAAATGAATAGCTATTCGGACAGATGAGTATGGAAGAGTCTTTCTAGAGTCATGTGGGCATGCAACTTCAAGCAATAGAGCAATCTTATATATATATATATATATATATATATATATACCTACTTACTTACTTACTGGGAGTCGCCAGTAGGTAGTTATAGTTAGGTCCATGTTTCCATAGAAAAAGCGTTTTTTGACGTGCCTATATCTTTGCACTGTTTGACAAATCTTCACAAATTTTACTAAAAAAGTGGTCTGGTGACTTGTATACACGGGAAGTTTCAGGGTGATCCATCAAGCGGGGGCCAAGAAAAAGGGGGCTAAAAAAACATTGTGTTTCCCATGTTAATTCTCATTCCCTGTCAACATGTCTACAGCCCGAACCACTGGATAGAATTTCACCAAATTTAGCAGAAAGCTAGCTGGTGGTAAGCAGATTGTGTTTTTTGTTATTTGGTGTAAATCCGTTCAGTAGTTTAGGAAATATTTAAGGGCAAATACATTTGTATGTGTCTGTCTGTGAATAATTAATGAAATGCACGTATTTTTAAAAATACATGTGGAAAAAGAAGCGTTGCAATTGGCAGACTGCACCTGACAAGAAAGTTGAGACCGCCATTTTATTTCACAGGACACGGTCCCCGGGTGTTGAAAATTAAAATTGAAAGTGGCATAAGGGGTCAGCGTGAAGGTACCCTGATCCCAGGGGTGTGATATAGGTGTGTTTTAGGAACAAATTATAGGTTCAATATAATTGTGCGCCATGGTGCATGATATTCATGAAAGTTTGTGACTTTCACGAATTTCCACAAATTATTCACAAAATATTCGCAATTACGGGAAAATTTGAAAGAAAAAACAGATTAATTCATAAACTAATTAATTCACTCATACATACACTCAGATGCTCAGGAGCCCACTCAGACACTCATGCATCCACTCAGAGCCATCAGAGACTCCCACTGCCACTTTCAGACCGACTTAGACGCTCACATACCCACTCTCACATCCACTGACAGATAGAGGCCCTGTGTCCAGCCTGCGCTGCACACAGCCAAATGCCATGCTTGGCACTGGGATAGGTGGTATAAGGGCATGGCTGCAAGGCTTGTGATAACGTATAGTAATTAAAATTAATTTACGTTACAAACAGAAATTCACTGAAAAAAACAAAGGGTACAGGGACATCACAGTTAGGCTCTGAATTTACTTGTTCAAAACCATAGAAAGTCAGCAGTTACAGTTATAGTTCTTTCAAGTAATTATAACTCGCCCATTAAGGTAACTATAACTCGCGCCTTCGCCATGCACAGCTAATTACTCCACATATTATGCCTTTGATGAGATCTTGTATGACATCTTTGATATCACTGCAACGTTTGCAATAACATTATTGATTCGAAAATTGTGCATAGCAAGAAGCGAGTTATAATTTCTTGAAATAACTCTAACTATAACTGCTGAATATCTATGGTTTTGTACTAGTGTAGGACGCTGGCCCTGTATATACTATATCAAAATGCAATACGGTGTGCACAGATTTCAGGGGTTCCCCAGAGGTTTTACAGAGGCTAACGTAGATAAAACTAATGCTCGCTTTTGTGTTAGTGTGGTCGAGCAGTTAGGATTATCAGAGGGTAGTGGGAAGCATTCGTCGTATACATACAAGCAATACATTAAGCACACACTCAGTGACTAACTCCAGGCCAATTGTTTTTAGATAGCAAAAATATGTTTTGTTACTTTATTTCTAGAACCACAAAATTCAGTTTTGCAGATAAGTGGGTTTGTAAGAAAGTATCAGACATATCTATCAATGCCACTTTGTTTCAATTTGGCTAGTTAAACAGTTTTTAAGAAAATAGCAAACATCTGTTTTAAACGTTGATAGTGCAATTTTCAAAAACAGTTCTGGGGGGGAAGAAAAGTTAGTACAGTTTTTGAGGTAAGTACCAGACTTACAGTTCTAGTCTCCGGGAGATAGGATGTCCACAGGTTGGGTTAAATTTAACCCCACACACCTACCACCAGCAACACGGGACTGGACCGACCGGGTGCAGAGGTCAAAGATGATGCAGGATTTAAAATGGAGTCCTATGGAGACTGGGGCACTCAGAATCAGGCCTGCTTGCAAGTAAGTATCTACATCTTCAGAGGACAGACCTGGGGAGTTTCGGTGAGCACTGGGGGGCCAGAGGCCAGCACCAACCATGTATCCTCAGCAGCACAATGGCGGCCGGCTGCAGGGTGCAGCCACAGCATCTGGCTCCCAATGCTTTCCAATAGGGAGCACCAGGGGGGGGTCACAAAGATGCTGCAGGCTACATCCAGGGGTTTGGTTCCGGAAAACCACAGGCTGGACAAGGAGGAGGACCACCTGCTGAATGCTGCTAGACCAGTGGTCGGATTCCCCAAGGCCAAGGGGCTGCGGGTGCAGAGGTAACTTCAGGCGTCGGGAATATTTGTTTGGTTCTCTCGCGGTCAGGGGGGTCCTCTGGATTCAGGATGCAGGCATCGTCATGTTAGCCAGGAGGGGTCAACCCTGGACGGACACTTGGTCAGAATCACCTGGGGACTTGCTCTGGACCGGTGGGCCACAAGGACACCGGCCGTGGGTGTTGGATGCAGAGTGGGCAGGACTCGTGGATCCGGGGAGCTTCTGGAGTCCTTTGTTGGAGTTTCTTTCTGGACCGGGCTGCTTTCCACGTAAGATTTTGGTCATCTGGGATACAGGCAGTCCTTTTCAAGCTTTAAGCAGTCGCTGGTCCTGCAGGATGCATCACCTTTTTGTAGCAGGGGCTTTAGAAGCTGGAGACAGGCCAGTAGGGCTGGGACAAAATTAGTTGGTGTCTTCAATCTTCTCTGCTGGGGGTCAGCTTAGCAGTACTTCTTCTTTCTTCTTGTCTTCTTGAGGTCATCAGGAATCTGGTGAGCTGGATTCAGGGAGGCCCTTAAATCCTGGATTTAGTTGTGTTACAGGGGTCAGGGGGCAGTAGCCAATGGCTACTGTCCCTGAAGATGGCTACACCCTTCCGGTGTCTGCTCCCTTTGGGGAAGGGGACACAGACCTAACCCTGTTAGTCCCAGTCCTCCAAACAAAGATGGGGGATTCCTCAAGGAGGGGGTAATTTCAGCTCTGGACATCATAGGGGTGCTCCTAGCTGGAGTGGTCACTCCTCCCTGTTTTTCCTAAGTTTCCAGCTGGACTTGCCGCCAAAAGAGGGGCTTTGTCTGGGGCGCGGGCATCTCCACTAGCTGGAGTGCCCTGGGACACTGTAACAGGAGGCCTGAGCCTTTGAAGCTCACGCCAAGTGTTACAGTTCCTGCAGGGAGGGAGGTGTGAAGCACCTCACACCCAGTGCAGGCTTTGTTTCCGGCCTCAGAGAGCACACAGGCTCTTCGCCCATGGGGTCAGAAACCTGTCTCTTTGTGGCAGACTGGCACAGACTGGTCAGTCCTGCACAAAAGGATTGGGTAAAATACAGGGGGCATCTCTAAGATGCGATCTGGGTGCATTTTTTAATAAATCCAGCACTAGCACGAGAGTGAGTTTATTGTGTTGAGAAGTTTGATACCAAACTTTCCGTACTTCAGTGAAACCATCATGGAGCTGTGGAGTTCGTAATGACAAACTCCCAGCCCATGTACTCAGTATGGCCACTCTGCACTTAAAATGTCTAACAATGGATTTATACACTGTAGGGGCATATTGCTTGTACCTCCGTGACCTCACCTAAGGTATAGAACACCCTGCCTTAGGGCAGTAAGGCCTGCTAGAGGGGTGACGTACCTATGCCACAGGCAGTGGTTTGTGAACATGGTACCCTGAGAGGGGGGCCATGTCGATTGTGTCTTTTTTCTTCACACCAATACACACAAGGTGCATTGCCAGTGTGCATGTGTTTGGTGAGAGGTTCCTTAGGGTAGCATAATACATGCTGCAGCCCTTAAGCACCCTCCCTGGTCACAGGGCCTTTGGTACTACTGGTACCTTTTAAAACGACTTAGCTGTGTGCCAATTGTGGAACAATGGTACAGTTTTAGGGATAGAACACGGGTGCTGGGACCTGGTTAGCAGGATCCCAGCACACCCTCAGTCAAGTTAGCATCCGATATCAGGCAAAAAGTGGGGGGTACTGCAAAGAAGTGGGACAGTTTCCTACATAAGACCACCTCTGCCCCCCCCCCCCTCTACCCCACCCCCAGCCCACAGGACAGGAGACTCAGGTAAACTTGGGAGAGTCTTCCTAGTCTGTCTGATGAGGGAGAGCAGGAAAACAGGCTAGTTTGTTGCAGGGCCTACTCTGCCTTACATCCTCCTGTCCAGGTCATTCCCTCTTGGGAATTGACCTACCTCAACAGTAATAGGACCCAATCTGAATTGCCTCTTGTCTGTGTTTTTAAGGCCTTCGCCTATTCTTTTTATCTTGGGACCAGAAGTATCCACCTATGTTAACACTGCCTTTGCCAGGGCCACCCCTAGTTTACCCAAAGAGGTTACACACAGCTGGAGTAACCCCACCATGGCCAACTGAGTCAGGGGGGCTATCTTGCTATTTAGCATGGGGTCAGACCACCATGCCACGGACAGTGCAGCCATAAAGGCTGACACCCAGCAGTGGCCAATGACACCTGTCAGTTCCCAGAACCACACGTTTAGCTCTTCACCAATAGGGGAAGGGGCTAAGATGCAGGCTTCTTTGGGCTCACAGTGCCTGCCTTCTGTGGTAGAGTCAGGGATTGCTACATCTTGTAGTAAACACCCTCCTTCCACCCTTTCATCTGTTAGCTGAGGAGCCACCAGCTCATGCTTAACAGTTGCCTGTCTGGTCAGGACTTCTAGTGGGTCAGGTTGGACTTCACCAATGCCATCTTTGGAGTTCTCCTCTACTAGAGCAGAATCGCCTTGGCTTACTGGAACCTTGGCTAAAGGCTTCCCACATTTCCGGCACTTCCTTCTCTTTTTTTTCTTCTGGGGCTTACTGCAGGGGCAGCACTCCCAGAAACCTTGGTAGAAGACTGGTACTGGGCCAGCTCCTCTTTTGGGGTCTGACTCACCTCTGGGTAGTCATTTCCAAGGAGATTATCAAGGGGGAGGTCTGAACTGACTACCACCCTTCCCCAGCTAAAAGTCCCACCCACTTCTAGGGCCACTAAAGCTAATGGTGTATTACTGACTTCGTCTGGGCTAACCCTTACCCTTGCAATCTCACCTGGAATGTACTGGTTTGAGAGCACCAGCCTGTCATGCACAATTGTGTGACTGACACAAGTGTCTCTCAGGGCAGTGGCTGGGATTCCATTCACCAGTAGGTAAGTGTTTACTTCCCTCTGGAATCTCCAACTCATCTGTGGGGCCCACTTTCCAGTTAAAGGCTATGAGAACCTGTAGGAAGCTGGCCCTCTATGTAGTGTGCAAAGCTAGGCACACTGTGCAGGGGGTGCAGGCAACTACAGTTGGTTTACAGGGGTAAAAACTAGATCACCTAATGCTCTAATTTTGAAGGTAGCTTGATTGAGCAGTTAAGCCAATCTTGGAGAAGTGCAAAGCATTTGTTGTACTCACAGTATTAATCTTGCAACTCACACACTCAAAAGGAATAACTCAAGACCAATTTATAAAAATACTTCTGATTTTTATGTAATTTTTAAGACCAAGATTATCAAAATATGTTTTTGTACTTTTTGAGATATGGATTTTTGAAGTTTAATAAAAATAGCTTTTTTGTGCATAATTATGAACCACAGGAATCAATGGAAAGTTACCTTTAAAAATACATATACAATCTTACAGTTGGTTTACCAAGTTCTTCTTTTGCAGGTTGGTTGAGGTCATTGTTGGGCACACTGTGCCAGCTGGAGAAGTTTGTGTGCCTCCCGGTTCCGGCGGGAGAAGTGGTGAACGGTCACTAGAGCTGGTGCAGGGCCACTGCAAGGGACTACTTGGAAAAGGACTGCACAGGTAAGTTTAGAAGTGGTTCATTGGGGTTCCTTTGGAGTGTTGAGGTCGCAAGGGGTGAGGGACCCTTAGGGCACAGCAGGATCTTCGTTGCAGGGCACAGGGCAGCCAGGTGTAGAGCGAATCAGTGAGCCAGGAGCTGTGTGCAAAAATGCCCTTTGGAGCTGAAGGTAAGTTGGTTCAAGGGTCGTTTACAGGACAATGGGGGCACTCTGGTGGGAGCTCTAGGGTGTTTCTGAAGTCCCTTGACTGGGGATTCCTCCTGGTATGTTTTCAGCCTCGGGTGGGCTGGTTTTTCTGGTGTCCAACGTTAGCTGACCATATCCAGGGTATTGGTACCGTTCAACTACTGGAGGGCGCAGTGCCAGCAAACTTTGCAGACTTGCAGGGTTTGTCCTTGCAGTAGTCAGTGTGTTGTTGCGTCCAGCTGTGACTTCCAGGTCGGGAGTTATCAGCTGGTCAGTGAAGTGACCCTCACTGGTTTGCTGGTTTTGTCTTGTTGCAGAGTGGTACCTCCACTCTGGAGGGAGTTCTTGGGTGATTTTCGTAGCCTGGAGGTCCTCTGCGGTTCTTCAGAGTTTTTCCAGTTGTCCAGCAGCCCCTCAGCGATGATTATCGTGTCCTGGGTGGAGCAGGCAGGCTTTGGCGACTTTTCTTATTGCAGCAGGTCCACAGTTCTCGTGCCTTGGATCTTCTTGGTGCTAGTTTTCTTTTTGTCCATCAAATCTGATTATCTGGTCTAGGGAAGCCCACTAAATACTGAATTTAGTGGGCATTTTAGGGGGAACTTGGTAGTGTCGAATGGGACACCTACCTTTGGGTGGCTACAACCACTACAGTGACCACTTCCTGTAGAAAGGGTCACTTCCCTATCCCTGATTGGCTATTTTCCTTCCATCTAAAATGGAGGAAAATGAAATGGAGTGTCCACCTCGCAGGTAACACCTTAGGGGTGGTGCATGTCAGGTGAGGTCACTATTCCTACCCTTTGTGTAGCTTCCCGCCTTTGCTCCTGCCAAAAGTGAGGATTTGCAAAAGAGGTTGACCATCTGCTGCTAGCAGCAGGCCTGGGGGTCAGGTTTCAAAGGCGGTAATCCCTTTGAAGCCCACCGCTAGGGCAGTGTACATTCTTGAGGGAGGGGGTGTTAGCACCTTCACCCAGGAAGGGCATTTCTCTACAACCCAGAGAGACGGATTTCTCCCCCTAGTTTTGTAGATTTGGTGTCTGTAGGAGGCAGGCTGGATAGGACCAGTCAGGAACCATGCCAGAATAGTTATCTTTTACATGGAGTACCTCTAAGGTGACTCCTGGGTATATTTAGGGATAAATCCATGCTGGTACCAGTTTGGATTTATCATTACGAGTTGTTTGATACCAAACAACCCAGGGTTCAGAGTGGCCATCATGTAGCTGGGAAACTTGTGCTGACCAGTGTACAGCACATGTATTAAAATGGCTGCTCTGTTCACTCACTATGTCCGAGGTTTGGCAAGGACAGTGGGGGCATATTGCCCGTGTAGCTATGTCCTCACATGTAATATGGTGCACCCTGCCTTAGGGCAGGAAGGTCTGCAAGAGGGGTGTCTTATCCATAGTGTATGCAGTGTATGGTGGACAGGGCACACAGGCAGGGCAGCGTACCGTGTCGAGTTTGTGTTTTAGGTGTGCACCAGAACACTCAGCCTGCAATGGCAGTTCTGGGTGCATCTGGATGCATGGCCCTAGAGGGTGGCACAATCAGTGCTTTTGCCCTCAGGGGCCTACCCTTAATACCCCAGGCCCCGGGTAAGTAAGTACCTTTTACTGGGGGCTTATAGTGGTAGCTAAAGGTGTATCCATTTGTGCCAATATATCACAACAGTTTTAGGGAAAGACCGCTGGCCCAGGGAACCTGGTTAGGAGGGGCCCTGGGCACTACACTTTCTGGGTTACATCATACATCAGGCAAGACTGCTAAACTATGTAAAAAAGAGGCCTTTTCTCACAAGACCGCCTCATCTGAGGAATCATCCCCAAAGGGTACACTGGCTATCTCTTGGGGTTTGCTAGTGGGTCTAATTTTGGGCAAAGAAATGCCCTCGGTGTGGTGCCCTGACTGTCTACAAATGTTGGTACCATGCCTTAGCTGCATCCCAGTTTTTACCCTGGTACCCACTTTTGTTTTGGTATGTGTCTTGGGATCCACCCACCTGGACAGGTTTCTGGGGGCCTACAGAGGAATCTTTTTCTTTATTTCCAGGTGTGTCACCCACTTTCTCATGGGAAGGCTTTGTAACCCCTTTCATTTGGTCAGTCCCCAGTTGAAGTCCTGGCCACCCTAGTTTTGACCCAGTGGTCTGCCTTCTTTCCCATTTCTTGGGGAGAAATTGGACCTAGGTCTACCAGATATTGATGCAATTTGTCATCGAAGCAGTTATTTAAAATGTGTGCTTTCATAAACAAGTTATAAAGCCCATTGTAGTCATGCACTTAATTTCCAGTTACCCAACCATCCAGTGTTTTCACTGAGTAGTCTACAAAATCAACCCAGGACTGGCTCAAGGTTTTGTGTGCCCTCCTGAACCTAATTCTATACTCCTCATTGCTGAAACCAAAGCCCTCAATTGGGGTAGCCTTCATGAGGTCTGTTAGAAATGGGATCTTTGGTTGACAGTCAGGTTACCCTCTGTTCAAGCAAGGACCCTCAGTCTAGTCCGGGCAAAAGAGAATCACCCTCAGCTAACCCCTGCTTACCCCCTTGGTAGCTTGGCAGAGCGGTAGGCTTAAATTCAGAGAGCTAGGTGTAAAGTATTTGTACCAACACTCACAGTAACATAATGAAATCACTACAAAATGACACAACACAGGTTGAGAAAAATAGGAAATATTTATCTAAACAAAACAAGACCAAAACGACAAAAATCCACAAGTCAAGTTATCAATAAAAATGCAAAAAAAGTCTTTAAGTAGTTTTAAACACACTAACACTGTTAGCGTGAAAAAGTACCTTGGGTGCATCAAAAATAACCCCGCACGGGCGAGTGCGTGTCGAAAAGGGCTTGCGATGTGTTGATTCCACTCACGATTGGGACCTTGTGTCATTTCTCCTTTCGCCGGTTCGGGCACGTCGTTTCTTCTCTACGCAGGAGAGCGATTTGTCAATCCGGTCAGCACTCTCGGGTCCGAGAAGCCCTTGCGTTGTTTTTTCATGCCCAGCGGTACTTCCGTCAAAAATCCAGCCGCACCATGATCCGAAAACCCCGCATCGTGGGTTGTGACCTCCCAGCCTCCGTCAGTGATGCTGCGCATCGTTTCTCCTGCTCCGTGCGTCAATTCTTCAGTCGCGGCGAGCGTCGATTTTCAGCTGCGGAGCCGGCGGCGCATCATTTCTTCAGCCGCAGATTGGAGTTTCGTCGATGTTTTCCCCGCACTGCGCTCTGTGCATATATTTCCTTGTCTTTCGGCTGCCATCTTCTCCTTTCAGGGTCCCAGGAACTGCATGGGCACCACAGGGCAGAGTAGGAGTCTCTCCAGAGACTCCAGGTGCTGGCAGAGAGAAGTCTGAGACTTTGAAAAACAGGAGGCAAGCTCTAAATCAAGCCCTTGGAGAGTTCTTCTCAGGAAGGAAGGCACACAAAGTCCAGTCTTTGCCCTCTTACTCTGGCAGAAGCAGCAACTGCAGTATAGCTCCACAAAGCAGTCACAGGCACTGCAGCTCTTCTTCCTCAGCTCTTCAGCTCTTCTCCGGGCAGAGGTTCCTCTTGTTTCCAGAAGTGTTTCACAAGTCTATGCCTTTGGATGCCCTCCTTATACCCAATTTCTCCTTTGAAGTAGGTCTACTTCAAAGTAAAGTCTCTTTTGAATGTGAAATCCTGCCTTGCCCAGGCCAGGCCCCAGACACTCACCACGGGGTTGGAGACTGCATTGTGTGAGGGCAGGCATAGCCCTTTCAGGTGTGAGTGACCACTCCTCCCCTCCCTCCTAGCACAGATGGCCCATCAGGAAATGCAGACTACACCCTAGATCCCTTTGTGTCACTGTCTAGTGTGAGGTGCAACCAGCCCCAACTGTCAAACTGACCCAGATAGGGAATCCATAAACAGGCAGAGTCACAGAAATGGTATAAGCAAGAAAATGCTCACTTGGTCAGAATTGCCTGGCGACCTGCTCTGGACCTGGACACGAGCCATAGATGGCAGGTGCAGAGTGGGCAGGACTCGCGGGTCCGGGGCAGTTCTGGAATCTTTTGTTGGAGTTTCTTTCTGGAAAGGGCCGCTCCCAGGGGAGATCTTGGTTCTCTGGGATGCAGGCAGTCCTCTTGAGTCTTTTATGATGTTGCTGGTCCTGCAGGATGCGTAGCCTTTTTGTAGCAGGGGCTTCAGAAGCTGGAGACTGGCTAGTAGGGCTGGGGTCAGTTGGTGTCTTCAATTTTCCGTGCTGGGGGGTCAGCTTAGCAGTCCTTCTTTCTTCTTGTTGTCTTCTTGAGGTTGCCAGGAATTTGGTGAGCTGGATTCAGGGAGGCCCTTAAACCCTGGATTTAGTTGTGTTACATGGGTCAGGGCGCAGTAGCAATGGCACTGTCCCTGAGGATGGCTACACCCTTCCGGTGTTCACTCCCTTTGGAGAGGAGGACACAGACCTAACCGTATTAGTCCCTGTCCTCCAAACCAAGATGGAGGGTTCTGCAAGGAGGGGGTCTCTTCAGCTCCGGACACCTTATGAGTGGTCCTAGCTGGAGTGGTCACTCCTTGTTTTTCCTAAATTTCCCGCCAGACTTGCTGCCAAAAGTTGGGCTTTGTCCAGGGGGCAGGCATCTCCACTAGCTGGAGTGCCCAGGGGCACTGTAACAGGAGGCCTGAGCCTTAGAAGTTCACTGCCAATTGTTACAGTCCCTGCAGAGAGGGAGGTGTGAAGCACCTCCACCCAGTGCAGGCTTTGTTTCTGGCCTCAGATAGCTCAAAGGTTCCCACCCCATGAGGTCAGAAACTTGTCTCTTAGTGACAATCTGGCACAGAGTGGTCACTGCTGCACAAAAGGATTGGGTAAAATACAGGGGTCTTCTCTAAGATGCCCTCTGGTCGCATTTTTTAATAAATCCAACATTGGCATCAGTGTGGGTTTATTGTGCTAATAAGTCTGATATCAAACTTCCCAGATTTCAGTGAATCCATCATGGAGCTGTGGAGTTCGTAATGGCAAACTCCCAGTCCATGTACTCAGTATGGCCACATTGCACTTACAATGTCTAAGAATGGACTTAGACACTGTAGGGGCATATTGCTCATGCAGCTGTGTCCTCACCTATGGTATAATGCACCCTGCCTTAGGGCTGTAAGGCCTGCTAGAGGGGTGACGTACCTATGCCACAGGCAGTGGTTTGTGGGCATGGCACCCTGATAGGGATGCCTTGTTGACTTTGTCTTTTTTCTCCCCACCAAAACACACAAGCTGCACTGGCAGTATGCATGTGTTTGATGAGGGGTCCCTTAGGGTGGCACAATACATACTGTAGCCATTAAGGACCCTCCTTGGTAACAGGGCCCTTGGTACCACTGGTGCCTTTTACAAGGGACTTAGCTTTGTGCCAGTGGTGTGCCAATTGTGGAACAATAGTACAGTTTTAGGGAAAGAACATAGGTGCTGGGGCCTGGTTAGCAGGATCCCAGCCCATCCTTAATCAAGTTAGCATCCGATAGCAGGCAAAAAGTGGGGGGTACTGCAAACAAGGGGCCAGGTTCCCACAACAAGTACATTCAGAACCTATCTATAATGTCCCTGTAACCTTTGTTTTTTTTCATTGAAAATATTTATGCATTTTTTTGTTGCAGTTTTTATAGAGCATGAACGTGACTCAAAGGTTTTGCAGCATTCCACATTAACATTAGTTACATTACGCAAAGTTACTTTATTTTTAGGCATGGGGAGATACAGTGATTTGTCCAGTTTCACTGGATATTAAGCTGACACCAAGAACCAAATCTGGTTTGTCAGTTCCAGATGTACCAGCTCTTGCTTTAACACCACCTCATTTCCTCTGATTAACTGAGGGAGCATTTTTCCCTGTCTTCCACCTCCCTGCCACTCACTGCTATGGGTGCTGATGCTCTGATTGGCTGGCTGCAACATGAAGAGACATGTTGCAATGCCATTACAGGGCACATGGACTCAGTTCCCATGCCGTGAATATTTAATAAAAAATGAGGTGGCAATGTAGGGGTACCATGACCCTCCAGAACACATGGGATGGGCCTAGATGCCTCCACACCAAATTTAAAAGAAAAATGTTTTTTTCAGTTGCCGCAATACTGAGTGAGTCATGAGTGTCTGTAGTGGGTTGGCCACGTAGGAGCGCTTGACCCTGTGGGTCACCCAGGCACACTGGAAGGCTGTGCACAGTGGAGGGCCACCGATGAGTGGTGGGTGCAGTCTGGCCGATGGCTGTGCATGGCAAGAGGTTGGGATGGTTAAATTTTTCTTTTTTTTTATAAACAAATTTTATAGCTTTTAAAGAGAAAACAGGTAAAGTACACAAGTAACATACAAGCCTTGGTCTGTTTGTTACTGACTGGATGGTCAACTCTAATCTGACACTTCTGTCCCCGGGGTACACAGGAATTTCCAAAATTTCATAGTTTGATATTACAGAGAGGGATGGTTACATTTAGTAATTAAATATTACTTTATGTTATAAATAACCTAGAAATTCAGTGACAAAAACACAGGGTAAAGTGATGTTGTGATTAGGTTGTGTAATAATATCTTAACATTAAAAGAAAGTCTTGAAAATGTAGTGAAAAAAAGATTAAAGTGACATTATATTTCGTTTTCATTGGTACTATGGGGTTAACATCTTGTTAATTACTTACTATGAAAATATTTATGATGATTGTTACCTATGAATTGTTCACAATTGCGACATTGTTTTTGTGCGCAAGTAATGGAAGTATGTTTGTCTATCCGTTGTGACTATTCTTATTCGTTTGGACACATTTTCTCAATCGGGACACACTTCTGGTGAATTCAAAACGTGCCATGTTGTTTTCACCTGAATAAATCAGAGTACCAGTGAGCTATTTATGGGCTATGGGTCTCACGCAGCGCCACTGGCACCAGCAGATTATATATATATATATATATATAGAGAGAGAGAGAGAGAGCGCCTAATTACCAACAGGGCGGCCTCGGTGTTGAGGGGACAGAGCACCCTCAGTAAACATCCAAACCAACTTCTTCAACAAAAGAATGCCTTACGCCTTAACTTGCAGCAATGAAAGGCACTTTATTCACCCTCTTCAAACTGCGATAACAAGCTTTTTTTCCTGTCCTGAGGCGTTTCGGCTATCAACGTAAGCCTTAATCACACGTGCATAATTCATCCAATTTGAAAATGACCACGTGGCAAAACAGACCACCCTTATATCCTGTGGCCTTAAAGTCACAAGGTCTTTTTGCAGTCTCTTTAAAAACGCATTCAATCCTTAAGTGCAATCATTTGACATTGCTTTTGCAGTGTCATTTTCTTTGTTTCAAAATATACTGCAGTATATATTTTCAATACAGTGTCGCTATTTCAAAAGCGCTCTGCCATTCTTCCTTTCTATATATGTTTCAAGAATGCGTTTAAGCATAAATGCAATTATCAATTAGCCTCCTTATTAGCCGTCTTTTCTTTACAAATACATTCGACCCTTAAACACAGTCGTTTAACATTGCCTTTGCAGTGTCGTTTTCTTAGTTTCAAAGTGATCTGCAGTTCTATATCTTCCTGCAATTTCCACGTATTCAAACTACAGTGTCTCTTTATCACCATTTCAAAAGCGCACCGTGGCTCTTCCTTACATTCATGTTTCAAGAATGCGTTTTAGCAAAGTTATCTTTCATTGCTGCAAGTTAAGGGGTACAGCATACTTCTTTTGTTGGAGAAGTTGGTTTGTATATATATATATATATATATTTATTTTTCTGATGGATACAACTACCTGTGGATTCCTAACCTTATGAATTCTCCTAATGCGCCAGAATTCAACGGAAATTTCTTTATAGCTCTACACGTCGACGAGGACGTCATAATAGCACAGCTCCGCACGTGACACCCTCTGACGGCGTTCTGGCATCAGTTCTCTTTTTTCCACTCCTTTAACGCTAACGGTTTTCTACCTCTCTGTTGTGTGGCAATTGTTTAGAGGTAATATATATATTTTACAGCTACAATGTCTCCACCAAGGAAATTCGGCTTTAAACCTTGTAGAGAATGCGGGGGTCATATGTCGGTGACTGACCCACATGAGAATTGTCTCTGGTGCTTAAGTTCGGACCACGACGTCGCAGGTTGCTCGTCCTGTCAGAGCTTGAATCCGAAAGCTCTGAAAGAAAGAGAGGCCAAGCTCTTTCTCTCAAAGGCGAAGAAACAGAAACGAGGACGTCGTAGATTGAGGACTCGGAAGGACACTTCGTTGCACAGATCATCGAGATCACACAAGAAGCGATGTCATCATGGATCAAGATGTCGTTCGTCCGGAGTTGACAGCCCCCTCTGTCGGTATCTCCGACTTCGAAATCACAGCGCCGCACAACTTGGGAAGTGAGTCTTACTATATCTTCCCAACTGAAGTCACCTGAGGAGTCTCCGGGGCCGTCTCTAGTGGAGATATCAGCATCGCCTTTGAGTCCTGTGGCTCAGTTTTCTCCTGCATCCGCACAAGGTCGGGAGTTGAAAGATCAGGCGACAGATCAAGTCCAACCTCCACAAAGGGACAAAGAGTATCCAGCCTTTCCAACTCCAGGAGTGGATCCGTCTATGGGCCAGATGTAGCAAAAATAAAAATTGCGACCTGCATTTTGCGAGTTGATGCGACTCGCAAAATGCGAGTCGCAAATTGGAATGTCAGAAAAAAAAGCGATCCGATTTTGCGACTCGCAGCCGGACTCGCAACGCTGTGTGCGAGTCTGCAGTTTGCGAGGTCGCTGTTTGAGAGTGTGCAAAAAACGAACTCGCAATTAGCGAGTGGGTGTCGCAAATTGCGATTACCTTCAAAATTGCTTGCAGATGCAGCAGAACACTCCAGAAAGCATACCAGAACACTCTGGAAACACTTCCTCGCACATGATGATGACATCACAGCCAGGAAGTTAACAAATACACCTGGGACGAGGGCTCAACAGTGAGCAGTGTCTCTGCCACTGACAGTAGGGTGCTGAGGAGTGGTAGGCACAGCACCATGGACGCAGCAGGGACCAGCCAGGCTGGCAGGAGGGGCAGGAGATCATAGATAACAGCCAGGACAGATTAATGTGGCACATGGCGTTAATGTGCCACATGACTGGTTGGCATTTTCCTGCCCATGGACAATTTCAACTTGTATATAGTTTCTTCATGACATTAATAAAACAGTTATTTTTGTTCCACTTAACAAATGGTTAATAGGTGAGTATGGTGGGAGTTGACACGTACCGTCCAAAATATTGCGTTGCAATGTGGTCCCGTCTCAGTCTGCCTTGATTAGCTAGACTCCTATCCCCATGATGGCGATGTGGTTGTTCTTGCTCTTCATCATCAGGATCTGGGTCTGCAGGGGTGAGAGGTAGCCCACGTCGGGTGGCTATGTTGTGGAGGATGGCGCATGCGACCACAATTTTGAAAGCGGTAATGGGGGTGTATTGGAGGGCGCCTCCACTGCGGTGGAGGCATCTGAATCTTGCCTTCAGCAGTCCGAAGGTGCGCTCGATCAGGTTCCTGGTCCTCTTATGCGCACTGTTGTATTGCCTCTGATTCAGTTCTGGGTGTTAAAAACGGAGTCATGATCCAAGGGCTGAGAGCATATGCACTGTCACCTGTTGGGCACAAAAGTACACGGTTAGGAAGTCCAGATTGTCGTGCACAGTGACCTGTGTGTATGTCTGCAAGTGTCTGTGGCTCTACCTAGGAGGTAACCGTCTCCAAATTACCCACGTTCCAGGCGTTGATGTATCCCACTATGCCTAAAAATGTATGAGTCATGGGTACTGCCAGGAAACTTAGCTACGATGTCCGTGATGACATAATGGGCATCACAAACAACCTGTATGTTGAGTGAGTGGGTACACTTCCTGTTGCGGAAAATGTGTTCCAGATTAGCAGGGGGGCATATTTGAATGTGTGTCTCATCTACACACCCTATGACATGAGGAAAGTGGGCAATGCGGTAAAAGTCCAGCTTGGTGCTGTTAATTTCTGCCTCATTCCTTGGTAAGTATATGAAGTGAGACATGTGCGTGACTAAGGCTTCTAGGAATGCCCTGAGGAACCTTGACACTGCACTTTGGGATACCCCACCTGCCACGGCAGTGACCCCCTGATAGCGCCCTGAGGCCAAGAGGTGCAGTGCGCATAGTACTTGCACATGCGTAGGGATGGCTCAGCCACGCAGAGTCTTGTGTTCTAGCTGTGGTTTCAGTAAATCTATTAATTCTAGAATGGCTGCGCTGCTAAGGCGGTATTTGTCATAGATCTCCTCTTCAGTTTGCTGAAAAAGAGTCTGCCTGGTTCTATATATCTTCTCCTGTCTGTGGCCCCTCCTCCTCCTCTTCTGGGCTGCGTAGACTCTCCTCCTCACTGCTATCAGGTATATATCCGCCATCTTGAGTAACCCAGATGCCTTCTGGGTCCCCTTTTTATACTTTGGTAATGGTTACCACCTGCTCTGAGTTAGTGGTAAATGGGACATGCAAACTGGCCTTTTTGCGACTAGTCGCAATTTGCGAGTTGCAATTGCATATGGGTTGCGACTCGCAAATTGCGACTTGCAATTTGCGGGTCGCAAAATGGGGTTGCACCGGATGCGACTCGCAAACGGGTCCATTCGCTTTTTGCGAGTCGGAAATGGGCTTTTTGCATCCCATTTCCGATTTTGCACTGTCGCAAATTGCGATTCGGCCCGTTTGCGAGTCACAATCGTTTGCTACATCTGGCCCTATGTTCTTAAATGCTATGTTTAAAATTTTTAATAGAGCGATGGTCCCCTCTGATGCTGCTGCTGGCCCCACGGGTTCTTTAGCTTTTACGCTCTGGATGCCGGCGCCGTATAGGCAGGCTCCATTCATGGGGTTTCTGCCTTTGACTCCATATGAATGGACTGGCTCAGAGCCAAAGAAGACACCACCTCTGTCTGAGTTGATGGAGCCGGCAGCACTGATACCGGCGTTGGATAGACCTCGATCGACGTCGGCTCAATCTACTCCAGCACGGAGCAAGCATCCGGTGCTTTGCCTTTGCCATTATAAGCTACATCAACTTCAGTAAACTCTTTATCGATGCCGCACATGGAATCCAGGCTGAAATCAAGGAGGGAAGCTTTGAGGCTGCTAGAAGAACAGCTGTATTTGGAAGAACGGCAACAGCTGGAGGAATGGGAGATACCAGTACCTTACGATGAATATCAAGGACTTGATACATCCCCTGAGATGAATTGTTATCCCCTGGAGGTATGCTTTCTTCAGAAGTAACTTCTTACCATTGGGTAATTAGGAAGGCAGCAGAACTTTTGGACTTGCCTCTGCCTGCTGCGAAATTGAAAACAAATATTTTGACAGAGGTTCTACATTCTACAACCTCATCATCAGAACCCCTTCTTCCGTTTAATGAGTCGTTGTCAGAGCCGATATTAGAGATATGGAAGAAGCATGTTACTACTCCTGCAGTCTAGAAATCCATAGCTAGGAGGTAGAGAGTTGCACCAGGTGACCTGCATTTCTTGAGTCAGCATCCAGCTCTTGAAAGCTTGCTGGTGCAAGCTTCTTGGTCGTCAAAATCAGTTCCAGGGTCATTTCCTACAACTTCTGTAGATAGGGAATCAAAAAGAATGGAGCAATCGGCAAAGAAGACCTTCTCTTCAGGAAGCATGTCTCTGAAGTCATTTAATGCAACTTGTGCACTTGGAAGGTACATCCATGCATAGATGAACTCAGCAAAGGAAGTCATCCATAAATTTCTCGCAAGATGTACAGGACCATTTTGTGGAACTGTTGCAGGATAGTCAGGCTGTGGTGAAACAGGTGATTCAGTCAGGCCTGGACACTGCAGACTCTGTTGCTAGAGCCATAGGGACTTCTATTGCAACCAAAAGGCATGCTTGGCTCAGAGGATCTCGATTTTCCTCTGATGTACAATATACTCTAATGGACCTTCCTTTTGACGTATCCAGACTTTTTGGTGCAAAAGCTGACTCGGTCCTAGAAATATTTAGGGACAGAAGGGATACTGCTAAATGTTTGGGTCTTCAGACTTTATCCACAACCTACAAACGATTCCGTAGGTTCAGGGTGTTTGGCCGTGGATCCTCCTTTTTGAGGGAGGCAGCAGCTCTAAGTTCAACAGCCTGCCAACCCCCTCTGCAGATATTACAGAGGTCGTGGAAGGCTTAGATTGCGGGGTACCACCCAGCAGACTTCCTCCTCCTCCTCCTCCTCTTCCGCTGGGAACTTGTCAGGAAAGCAGTCCTATTTCTTTCTTCATTCACCAGCATTGGTTGCCTACAGGAGAAAGGTTGTTTCATTTTCTCTAAGACGGAGAGTTGATAACATCAGACTCATGGGTGCTAAGCATTGTGAGAAATGGATATGCCCACCCTTTTGGGAGTTTCCCCCTCTCTTCCCTCTCCAACAATCTTTTTGCTCACAAGAGCATCTTCTGTTGCTTCAACTGGAGGTGCAAAATCTACTGTTAAAGGGCGCAGTTGAGTTGGTTCTGGAGCAGGAAAAGGGTCAGGGACGTTATTCAAGGTACTTCCTGATTCCCAAGAAAGATGGTCATTTGAGGCCCATTCCGGACCTGAGGATTTTGAATTGGTTGCTCAAGCAGGAGAAGTTCAAAATGCTGACCATAGCACAGGTGTTTCTAGTGCTGGACAAGGGAGACTGGATGGTTTCTATCGATTTGTAGGATGTGTATTTTCACATCCCCATTCTGAAGTCACAGAGGACGGATCTCCGGTTCATGGTAGGGTCACAGCATTACCAGTTTCGGTTTCCGTTTCCTTCCATTTGGTCTTACTTCCGCAACTCGAGTCTTCACAAGGGTGATGGCAGTGGTTGGAACACATCTCAGAAGGAAGGAAATATCCGTATTCTCTCACCTGGACGATTGGCTGATCAGAACCAAGTCCCCAGAGTTAATGTTGCACCATTTGCCGGTGACAACCCAATTGTTGTTCAACCTGAGCTTTTCGTTGAACGTGCCCAAATCTCACCTAGAGCCCTCTAAGTGCCTCCTGTTCATAGTGACAATACTGGTCACAACATTGAATCATGCCTACTCTCCTCCTCAGAGGATTCAGGACATTCAGGCTATGATTCCAATGTTTTAAAATGGAGCGTCTGTTCCAGTCCTAAAGGTCCTGCGTCTGCTCGGTCTGTTCACTTCCAGCATTCTGTTGGTCACTCACGCACGTTGGCACTTGAGGGCTCTCCAGTGGTGCCTCCGCAAGCAGTGGTTTCAACATAAAGGGGATCTCAAGGAGTCCATAACAATCTCCAGAGACGCTGCAGCGGATCTTCAGTGGTGAAGTGTGGACAGCACCCTGTCTCAAGGAAGGCCATTTTGTCTTCCACCTCCGGTGACCACAGTCATAATGGATGCTTCCACTCTAGAGTGGGGAGCGCATCTGGGGGACGTAGAGAGCTGGAGCAACAGGCTGCTTTATGCGTTTCCTCCCATACCCTTGATTTCTTGAGTTCTGAGGAAGATTTCCCAAGACTGGGCCCAAGTCATACTGATAGCCCTGGACTGGCCAAAAAGGGTGTGGTACACTGACCTTCTTCAACTCTCACTGTGCCCTCCGCTTCGTCTCCCTCACAGGGCAGATCTACTCTTTGACTCGCAGGGGCAGGTTCTACACCCCCACCTCCCGAGCCTGCACCTATATGCCTGGAGATTGAACGGGGCAATCTGAGTTCCTTTTTCTGTCCCTCCAGCAGTGGGGGATGTTATTTTATTGGCCAGTCAACACTCCACCAAGACTGTCTATGCTGGCAAATGGGCAAAGTTTGTAAGTTGGTGTGAGGAGAGAAACATTGATCCTTTAAAGGCCCATTTGTCGGATGTGTTACAGTTTGCTCTTTCCTTAGCGCAACAGTGGTGCGCAGTTGCGACAATAAAAGATTATTTATTGGCACTGTCGGCTTTTATTGGTTTACCTGATCAACACTCTTTGTTTAAGTCCCCTGTAGTGTTAAAGTTCCTTAAGA
This sequence comes from Pleurodeles waltl, assembly GCF_031143425.1. Lineage (NCBI taxonomy): Eukaryota > Metazoa > Chordata > Amphibia > Caudata > Salamandridae > Pleurodeles > Pleurodeles waltl. The sequence goes on along the minus strand of NC_090447.1, from coordinate 1,459,887,335 downwards.
GTTTAGCTAATAGATTTCCTCTCACTCCATTCATAATGCCTCGGTGCGATTTGAATTTAGACTTGACTTTTTTGATGGGTTGACCATTTGAACCGATGCATAGTTGCCCGTTGAGGCTCCTGACTTTTAAATTTGTTTTTGTAATAGCCATCACTTCGGCTAGGTATGTTAGTGAGCTTCAGGTGCTTAGTGTAAAACCCCTTTATACTACCTTCCATGCTAATAAGGTGGTTTTGAGAACCAGGGCGGCTTTCCTACCTAAAGTAGTGACACCCTTCCATTTAGGGCAATCTATAACCCTTCCATCATTTTACCCTCCTCCCCATCCTTCGAGGGAGGAGGAAAGGCTGCATTGTGTGGATCCGAAGAGAGCACTGAGCTTCTATGTGGACAGAATGAAAGGCTTCAGGACGGATGATCAGCTCTTCATTGGCTATGTGGGCAAGATGAAGGGCAAAGCCGTACATAAAAGAACACTGTCAAGGTGGGTTTTTCTTTGCATGAAGATATATTATTCGCTGGCAAAGGAGGATCCTCCTGAGGATATTAGGTCTCATTCCACCAAGCTATGTCTGCCTCTTCTGCTTTGGCTAGAGATGTGCCTGTTGTTGATATTTGTAAAGTAAGCAACTTGGGCTTCCCTCCACATTTTCACAAAACATTATTGTTTAGACTTGGAAGTGAGGAGGGATGGTCATTTTGCCAATTCTGTTTTGCAGGACTTCTTGGTGTAACCAGTCAGGCCCCCACCTCAGAGTGCAGGACGACTTTGGGATTCTATTCATAAGGTGAGGAATCCACATGTAGTTGTATCCATCAGAAGAACAAGTTACTTACCTTCGGTGACACTTTTTGTGGTGGCTACAGTAGCTACCTGCGGATTCCTCAAAATTGTAAAACCGAATCAAATTACAATTAGATACTATAAGAAAATGGATTAATATTTGTGAAGGACAACTGTCCACCTCAAAGGATAAGGTCACCACCTGCTAGGTGTCACACACATTAAATAAAATAAACTTGGGCTCATCCCCGGATAACGTGAGACAAATCAGTGAGGCTTAAATCAAAGGCAATGTGTAAAGTAAACAGTGCATAAACAGTAGAAAAAGTCAGACAGTGACAATAGAACTCCATAACAAATTTTAAAATAAAGATAAAAAGTTAATGAATAAAATAAGACCAAAGCAACAACAATCCAATGAGGAAAACCGTAGATATACATCTTAAAAGAATTAAAGTGAAAAAGTGCTAAGAAAGATAAAGCAGCCAATCTCAATCAAAGATTGCGGTAAACTGGGACCAAGGTGCAAATTGAGGCTGACTGCGATGGGGCCCGGGTCGGATCCAACAAGTGGATTGGTACATGTGAAAGCCTGCAAGTCAACAAAGTTTTTTAGGTCCAAGTTTCTAAGTCCCATTTCAGGAAGGTATTTTGTCACTTTTATTAAGAAAGTTGTTTACATTTCTACCAAGTCCCAGTGCAGAATGTAATTTTGGCACTTTTTGAGAAGACAAATCCTTTCCGTGCAGGATGAAATTCAAACTATACTTGGTACTGTAGGGCCAAAGGCTGACACCTGAAGTTGGTTGGTTCTGCTGGAGCTGTGGAGCTTTTGAGGATTCTCACTAAAATTCTTTTAAGTCCCAGTTCAGAATGGGGCTGAGTAGTTTCTCCCCAGAGCAAAACTAAAACTTGATCCAGTGAGGCAAAACTATCTGTTGGCTACTTTTTCTGGAGGGTACCGTTAAAGCTTTGGATGAAATGTTTTCAAAAGTTTCCCAACTTTTCTTCTGGTGCTTAAGCGAATGAATAAGTACACTTCTATCGGCCACAAGGCCTCAGGAGTAGGCACTTAGAGACTCTTACGGTGACTCTCAGGGTGTCAAGAAGAAGCTAACAGCAAAGTCCAGTCCCAGTCTAGGTCTGGACTGGTCCACTGGGATTATTCACAGGAGTTTCCTTTTCAGCTCTTTTGTGTTCTTAGAGGCACCCAGGGGATCAGTCTTATGTTCCTTGGATATCTTTCTGTCCTTGGGTTTGAAATGACCTTATGGTCCTTCTTAAAGTTGACGTGCAGCAGCTTCACTCCAACTGGTATTCTTTAACAAGTTCAGCAGTCTTAAGAAGAATGCTGGATGGGAGTCCAACTTTGTATGGTCACCCACCTGTGAGACAGGGATACCCAAGACACTCATAGCCCCTCTCTGACCAGTTGAGTAAATGTTCCCAAACCTTGGCCTACTTATCTTTTCATTTGTTCCTGTTGCCCTACTGCAAACAAGCCAAAACAGCAACGTGTCAGGGCAAAGATGGCCAAAGTTGTCAGCCACACTGAACTTGGGCTTTGAGAGCTGGGGATGTATAGAGGAGTGTACTATGGAAATTACTAGAGTCCTCCCACACCTAACACCCAAATCCAGTTTAAAGCTGGCAGTGAACCCACAACTTATAATAAGACAGAAGTCAAGTAAGACAAATCGCGGTCATCAGTAACCAGATAAGGGATACCCAAAATTTGTGGTCTGGTCCTGGTTGATCCCCTTCAGAGGTACAAAGGTTTTTCATGTGCCTCAGACAGGCTGGTCATATAGGATGTGACACTGTTGTGGCAGCAGGAGCTGCAGCAGTCACCATCCTGATAATTCTGCTGAGCTCAGAGGGGTCATACCTGCCCATTCAGGTTGACCTGTCAGTCACATCTATTGTGTGGCTCCTGGAAGGAATATCACTCCTCATTACAGGCAGGGCAGCAGCGCCAGACTAAGGCTTTTCTAAAAGTTATACTTCCTAACTAGTTAGAAAAAATCGGCTTTACCAATTAATTGAATTGTTAAAAACAGAAAAAATTCTCCAACTTTTTGCTGGATTTTTGCTTGTTGGCCTGTAACCAGTGCTAAAGTGCATGTGCTCACTCCTCTAAAACATGACTTTATTGGCATATACCTGATTGGCCTTTTTAATTTACATATAAGTCCCTTGTGGACTGGTATAACAGATACCCAGGGCCTGTAAATTAAATGCTACCTGTGGTCCTGCAGCACTTATTGTGCCACCCACTTAGACAGCACCTTAAAACGTGTCCCAGGCCTGCTATAGCAGCCTGAAGACAGAGTCCCACTGCCATATCGACTTGGCATTTAAAACCCTTTGTCAAGCCTTAAACTCCCTTTTTTATTAAATATGTCACCTCTAAGATAGACCCTAGGTAACCCATAGGGCAGGGTGCTGTGTAATTAAAAGTTAGGACATATACTTTTTAGTTTTAAATGTCCTAGGAGTAAAAAAAACTCTTAAACTTTTTTTCTTACTACTGGGAGGCCTACCCCTCTCAGTGGGTAACATTGGGGATTCCTTATTAAAATTAATAAGTTATAATTCCTAAAGCAGAGGTGGTAGATGTATCATGTTTGGTATCTATGAACTTTTAATAATAAATCCTCTTTAATGGTAAAGTTGGATTTTCCTGTCCTTTGCCCTCTGTGCCTGTAATCTGCCTTTGGTCACATGACTCAGTGAAACTGACATTTGGGACTTTGTGAATTCACCCCAGACAGTCACATAATAGGGGAATAGCTGACCCTGAATGGGCCTTTAACTGACTTGATGGGGGAAGCGAAGCTAAGCACAGCCCACTTGCAACAAAATAGGCTGGGCTCTGCTTGTATTGTCAGTGCAGCCAAATAGGAGTTGGGGCAAGTGTGGTAGGACATTTCTGGAACTTCAGAGAACCTTTCTGGAAACTTCACCCAACTTCTAGGAGCAGGGCACCAGGGTATAAAAAGATGGCTCTCAGACCTGCTCCTCAGTTCACTACTGGACCTGCGAAAGGACTCTCAGAGGACTGCCTGCTGCTGAGACCTGTTCTGTACTCTTACAGACTGCTGCTGTACCTGGAAGGACTGTTTTGCTGCCTGGAGCCTGCTTGGAACTTTCAGAGGCCAGCCTTGCTGTAGTGCCCTGCATCACCACCTGTACCCAGGACTTTAGAAGTGACTCCAAAGGCCCGTTTAGCTGGTCTCCTGCCACAAAGACATAACAGGCTCCCATCATCTTGAACCCGCACCTAGATCCAGCCTGTGTGAGTCTTGAACGCCCAAGAGGTCTCCATCTATGCCTGGACCCTTGGTTATGGTACGAAAGGTGCCCCGGTGACCATTTTTTAAAACTGAGGACTTGCTAATTTGAACCTGAAACTTTAAAAAAAATCATAAATCCTGTTCTGTTAATTGTAGTTTTATGGTTGGGGTGTCAAATAATTTAGTAAAATGTTCTCAATGTTTCTAAATTGGTTTGGGATTTTTATTGTTGTGTGTTTTCACTATACTACTGTTTATGTACTGCATGAATACCTAACATATTGCATCTATGTTTAGCCTGACTGCTTTTTGTGCTAAGCTACCCAGGGTTAAATTAGTGACTTTTTGTGGTTCACCCTGCAAGGAATTAGTGCTGTTGCCTGACCAGGGCTTATACACCCAAGTTAACCAACAACCCTATTTCTCACACTGATTTATCCGCTTTACCAATATTTTCTTTGGGAACAGTTAAACCCAATACAGTGAAAATATCTTTTGGTGATTTAGTCGAAGGTACTTGCTAACCTTAATTTAGGTATGTACCACTCCTAGGCACTATTCACCCTACCCTATGGGCTGTAAGGTAATTTAAAGGGGTGTCTTCTTTTTACAGGTCTGTCTGTAACCCTAAAAGCCTGCTGGTTGCAGAAGACCAGGCCTCAGTGAAGGCCTGTGCCATGTTTTCTGGGTCGCAAAGTGGATGGCACAATGAAGTGTTTCTGTCCATGTTCCATTTAATTTTACAGACTCTGGGTGTAGTTTTTACACTTTATAGTATGACTGTGTACTAAAGTTAAATATGCCAAATGGGGTTTTAAGCCACTTTCTACTTTTTCTTAGGAGTCAGAGCACATTCACTGGGCACTGGTTATCTGTTTCCTGGTGTTATCGTTCAAAATTAGCAGCAAACAAAATGTATTAAAAACTGGGTGTGACCACTAATGAAGAAGTCACTTTGCAGCAGGGAGACATACTGTTTCTAAGTTTAAGTGGATCCCTGCAGAAACTAACCACAACCAAATATGTTAATCCATTAGACAGTGATGGCAGATATATAAGAGCAGGTCTGGCTTGCCTAAAATTCAAAGACTTAAGTAAAGAGATCAAATATTTTCTGCAAACTGCAAGAAAAAAGGTACATTGTAAAATAGAGCTTAATGTTGAATGAACTGAGGTACTTCATGACAAATGTGATCTGAGCTACTTTGAAGTAGTGCTAGCGCATGTCCGTAACTTCTGTTATCCTTGAATGGTCTGTTGGCAGTGTTTTCCCAGGCCCAAATTCCTGCCCTATAAAAAACGAAAGAAACACATTCAGAATTATGTATATCTAACATAGGTTGGCTTGGAACCCATGTTTGAAGCCATTTTAAAAACTGACCCTTTACATTTAACAAGTTGATGTCTTCTACAGGTCAGTTGATTGAAGCAGCCTAGGAAATTATAAAAAGGGACACCAAGATAGGGGAATGAATCAATCCTTTTAATAGTAGTGTTCTTAAGATTTGTGTGAGATTGGTACTTAAACCGAGCTCATCTATAAACAAAACAAAATAGACAACCACCTGCTTAAGACCATTTGCAGTATGTGCAAATAACACCACATTATCAACATATAAAAGAGCAGAAATAGGAGAGAAGCCAATGTTTTACATAACCTGTATTTCAGCCGTCAAAGCATTTTCAAATGATTTATATAAAGAATAAATAAAAATGGTGCCATCGTCATTCAGTGTGAATCGGTACAGTTTACACCGCATATAAACATTTCAGCAGTATAGAGTTATAGCAGTCAGTTATTAATGTCAAATACTTTACAGAAAGACAACATATATCTCCATTAATTATTTGATACATAACCAAATATCCATTGGTCACATACTTCCTCCAAACTACCCAGACCCTGGAAAGAGACGTGCAGCACACAACTGGATTGCGCTTTTGTTAGTGTGTTATAACATAACATCTAATCATCCATGTATTCCTACGATGCTATGTTTGTTTTGCAATTTTGTAAATTGCTGTCCCTGTGTACATTTAAACAGATGGTGGGCGCCCTTGTCTGTGGGAACATCAGGACAATCCTGTTTTCTGTGACATAACTGGTAACTTTTCTCTATCCCTGTATTCATGAAAACTATCAGAGCTCAGAAGTGAAGATTCTTCTTGAAAGCAATGGGTGTAGTGGGATCAGAATGTTCTTTATTCACTGGCCTTGTAGAGGCTGACGTGAAAGTGAAGGCTTTTTAACGCTTTATTATAACCTTCACATTTAGTTTGATTGCATTAGTGTTTTATGATCACATGTGCATTAATGGAAAATAGCGACATGACCTCTTTGATCAAGGATTCGGTCGGGCTTACTAAAATGTTTATTCAGAGCTATTTTATGAAATATTAGTTTTAGGTCTGGTGTTAGCCAAGACCTTCTGAGTTTGCTGAAACTATATGTATAAAATACTTACCTAAAGTGGCTTCATTGTTGTTGTATTATTCACATTTTGCTTCAACCCACTACAACATACAGCATGGGGAAATAGGTCAGCCTACTTCAGCTACTGATGAACTTCACTTTGAGTGACTGCATTTTGCTTGTTCACATTGAGCACATCCACACAAAAGATAGTTACCTTCTGTGCAAACCGAAAGCTTCAGTCTTACACATGGGATGTCATTAGTGAGCAATTCTTCAGAACATGTTTATTCTGGACTCAGTTTCACAAATGGTTCTTTCATAAACTTTGCCCAGGAAGAAAATAAGGGCCAGATGTATGAAAAGGCCTTTTGCGAATCAGAAATAGCGATTATTAAGAAATCGCTATTTCTGATTCGCAAAATGCAATGTATTTCTTAAAAATCGCAAATGCTATTACCGAATCGCAAATTGCGATACCGGCCCCCATTCGCACCTATGGGCCTGTAGGCCCATATTTGCTAATTTTTTGCAATTCCAAAATTGCTAATTCTTAACTGGTATTCACAATTTTTGGAAATGCAAAGTCCAGGGTGCTGGGGGCCTTAGGCCCCCTCTGCTGCACCCCAAAATAGCTTTTTACAACATGTATGCCATGCCAAAAGGGAATTTGTGCTTTACATGTAAATTTTAAAAATGCATTTTCAATGCATTTTTAAAATTTGCACATGGTTACCACCAAGTTCAACTTGGTGGTAAATAGCGATTCCTTAATGCCCAATTCGCATTAAGGAATTGCTTGTTACATGTGCTTTAGAAATCGCAAATAAGGATTCCTTATTTGCGATTTCTTATTTAGAGAGTCGCAATTTGCGACTCTCTAAACACGGTCACAATTTTAAGGAATCACTATTTTAGCGATTCCTTAAAATTGCATTCAGAATGCCTTTGATACATTCTGAAATGGCTTTTTGCATGCAAAAGCTTTGATACATCTGGCCCTAAGCCTTTATAATGTTTAATCTGCAGCACTTGTAACATTTTATTTATTTGTTTATTTATGCCTTCTTTCTTTTTCATTCTTTTCTTGTTTTTTGCTTTATTTCTTTCTTGACTTATTTATTTCCTTCCTTCTGTTCACTTAATTTATTTATTTTTCTCTTTCTTTCTTATTCTTCTTTGTTTGTTTATTTCTTTTTTGCTTTCCTTCCTTCCTTCGTTCTTACTTTCTTTCTTTCTTTCTTCCTTTCATTATTTCTTGCTTTTTTCTCTTCCTTTTGTTTTCTTTTTTCGTTTCTTCTTCTTTCTTTTCTTCCTTCCTTTATCTGTCTTATTTGCCGTAGTCCCTTCCTTTTTTCTTTATTTCTTTCAAACGCTTCTTCTTTCTTGCCATTCTTTCTCTTCCCATCTTTCTGGCCTTTTTCCTTCTTTATTTCCTACTTTTTTCTCTTTTTTCCTTCTTCCTTTCCTTTCTTTTTTCTTTCCTGCTTTTCCACTTCTCTTTATTATTTGTCACCTTTCCTTCTGTCTTTCCTTTTTTCTTTAAGTATTTTTATCCTTCCTTCCTTCGTTCTTTCCTCCCTTCTTCCTTCCCTTCTACCGTCCTTTCTTCCTTTCCTTCTTCCTTTCTTTGTCAAAGGCAAGAGGCTGGCATTTAATGACCAAACTGCTTTTTTTTTTAGGTATATGTAATCCAAGACCTTTTGATTTTACTAAAAGTATGTGTATGAAAGTTACTTAAACGGGTTTTCAGCCCCACTTCATCCGTCTGTAGCTGTTTATTTCACATTTTTCTCCAGCCCACTCAAGCATGTATCAAGAGGCAATGTATCAGTACACTTCAGCCATTGGCTAACTTTACTATGAGCTATGGTATGCTGCTCTTTCACAACAAGCACATCCATACATAAAGTGGTTCCATTCAGTGCAAGGGATTACAATGGTGATGTGTAGATTTTTTTAGATCAAAAACTATTTTTGTGTTCAGTCTAGGTTACTTTTTTGCAGTTTGACGAATGCCTGGCAGCAGTCCAAACAATAAGGTTTTTGCAAAAACTATGACAAAACATGAATTGCCAAAAGGCTGGGGGAAAACACCAGACCTGTTGGTTTTGCCAAAGCTTGTTTGTATAACTTCCACTACAACTCAAACGCTGTTATCTGTACACTATTAGTTAAAACCATTTCCCAGTTCCTTCTCCCACCATGCCCACTAGAGACCTTCAGAAGTCCTCAGATGTATGTCTTTGGATTCCTACAATAATGTAGGCCCTTATGGGGTTTGTTCTTTACTCTGTTAGCAGAGGACTGCCCACCATATTTAGAGCTGGTTCAGCATTTTCCCTGTCCTGCATAGGTTGGGCGAGTAAGAGAGTGCATCTAATATAATCAGATATATTCTTGCAGTTTGGCTCTGATATATATCAACAGTGGATGCTCAGTAAATACACAGACAGCCTACCTCATGGGCACCTCTATCTGTGTAATTTTAAAAACCGGAGATCAGTACTTTCAAGGCAGCTTAAACACATGCTGTGCAAACACAGTTTTATTTTCCAATAAAGATATGCTATTGACACCAGTGACTTTTCATTCATTTTTTGAATATCTATATTTTTATGTAGGGAGTAGCTAGATTTTGTTTTTCTCCCTCGTCCTGTATGTTTTTTAGAACAGGGATGGACTCTCATGTACTTGCGCTAACCCAGTGGTTCCGAACCTGTGGTCCGTGGACCCCTCGGGTTCCGCAGAGCCTTCTGAGGGGGTCCGTGACTGATTAGAAAATTAACTGATATTAACAGATTATTAAAGTGTACATAAATAAAGTGGCTAAATGTACAATTGTACATTTTAAAAGAAACTGTAAATGTCAAGGAATTTTAAATTGGAGGCTGAAAGTGACATTAGTATGCTCAGATTGATTTGTGGGAGCAGTGCAGGTACACCAAACATAATATAGTATGGACCATGCGTGGCTACATGGCTACAACTGAATTTAGAAAAGCTCAACTGTCCTATAAAAATTAAAATTGTTCTTAATTTATTTGCTTGCAATTTAAATAAAATGTGTTATTATTTGTGTATGTGTTTGATTGAATGCTTATTTCTGTATTTTTGTGTATTGTTTTGCTGTTCAAATCATCAACAGTGTTTAGGCCTTGGTACCTGGCTTCCAGTATTGATTCAGTGGGGGTCCCCGGGTTCTAGTAATGATAAAGTGGGGGTTCAAAGATGCCAAAAGGTTGGGAACCACTGTTCTAACCCCTTTACCTTCCTTATGTTCCCAGTTTGAATTTTGACTACATCCTACTTTAAGTGCTTTCGCAACTGGCTGCCTGACATGCTTTCACTTTGGACTTTTGCTACCTTTCCAGTGTTTGCCTCAGACGCACCATGCTCCTTCTTGGCCTGTATATCCCTGCATTTTGACAAGAAAATCAAATTTTTACATTTTTAATATTGAATTGTACAACTTTGTATGAAGTAACCAGTAATCATTGTAAACATGATTAGATGATTAATTGATCAGTATGTCTAATTTTTAATGTTCACTACTATATATATTCCCACATTTCATGCAGCTTTGTAAGGATCTTTTTCTCTCATTGTACCCTTTCATTGGGGAAACCCTAATAATTTCTCCAAAATGTGTGTTGAGATTTAATTTACCATGAAAACATCTGATTAGAATTAGAAATTATATCAAATGTATAACAAGCAGGTCTAATATAATGCCACATTATACCCAAATGCAGTTAAAGGGAGCGTGTGGATACATACCACAATGTTGCATGTTAGTTTGGGTAATGCCCATCTAACACAAATTAATCCTGTATATTACTGTAGTGCATAACTGTCTCTGCTCCAAGGTCTCAGCTAAGGTCACAATTTAAGATCATGATAAGCAAGAATTCCAGAGGTAAAGCAGAAATCTTCTGGGCTGCACTTTGAATTGCAAGGATGGAGATTAAGTTAGCAAAGAGCGGTAGCCAGCAATTAATTAATTTACTATGAATTGCCTTTGGTCCAGGACAGGTACCAGCTGACTCCAGAGACAATGACTTTTAATATTATAGAACATGCATGATTTGATTATTTGCTGGGTACAGTTATGGGGTGTGCTTCTCATTTCTGAAATTTCATATCTGTTTGTCAGGCAGTTGACCAGGCATATACATTTCCTGTCTGTTCAATTATAATAGCCAATGCTGAATGTCAAGATTTCTAGAACTTACCATTCTGCAACTAAAAAGTTGTATTAATTTTTTCCAGCTTCGAGGTTTGTGAAATTTTAGCAAGCTCAGTCCCAGTGTAAAGCCTGGGCTGTTGTTTTTAGTGTAGAGTAATGGTCTTGGACTATACCATCCCCCACTCTCAATGATTCATCCCCAGATGGCACTAGTGGTTTCAGAGTGCTGATTCAAGTTGTAGGTCTGCTGACGTCTCGAGTTGTGCTGCAAGATGGCTTGCTTGCAGAGTAAATCTTTGCATGGCTGCTTTCAAGCCTTGTCTTTTCTGGGTGTCATGTTGGTACAGCGATATTCACTGTACGTCCCTAGAAGGGCCCCATGCTCACTAGTAGTATTTATCACAACTTCGAAAGTTTCCTGATGGGTTCAGAGGGTATCTCGAGGGCAGTAGTTGCAAGTGTGCCCTTAAGTTTAGGGTTGACCTTAATGCTCTGGGGGTAAGAGAGGTGACGTATGGAAAGCAAATATGGACTGTCTGTACAGTGTTTGAGTAATCAAATCAAATCAAATCATTAACATTTATAAAGCGCGCTACTCACCCGTGCGGGTCTCAAGGCGCTAGGGGGTAGGAGTTACTGATGCTCGAAGAGCCAGGTCTTGAGGAGTCTCCGGAATGCGGAGTGGTCCTGGGTGGTCCTGAGAATGGTGGGGAGGGTGTTCCATGTCTTGGCCGCCAGGTAGGAGAAGGACCTCCCACCCGCCGTGGAGCGGCGGATGCAAGGGAAGGCGGCGAGAGCGAGGCTGGTGGTGCGGAGAAGACGGGTGGGAGCATAGAAGCTGAGGCGACAGTTAAGGTATTCCGGTCCCTTGTTGTGGAGGGCTTTGTGTGCGTGGGTGAGGAGACGGAAGGTGATCCTTTTGCTGACGGGAAGCCAGTGCAGGTGTCTCAGGTGGGCGGAGATGTGGCTGTTGCGGGGTATGTCGAGGATGAGGCGGGCGGAGGCGTTTTGAATTCGTAGTCCAGGCGGCTCGTGACGAGGGCGTGGGTCACTGTCTTTCTGGTGTCGGCGGGGATCCAGCGGAAGATCTTCCAGAGCATGCGGAGGGTGAGGAAGCAGGAGGAGGATACGGCGTTGACTTGTTTGGTCATGGTGAGAACTGGGTCCAAGATGAAGCCGAGGTTGCATGCGTGGTCTGAGGGGGTCGGTGCGGTGCCAAGGGCCGTGGGCCACCAGGAGTTGTCCCAGGCGGTCGGGGTGATACCGAGGATGAGGACTTCCGTTTTGTCTGAGTTCAGTTTCAGACGGCTGAGTTTCATCCAATCTGCGACGTCCTTCATTCCATCTTGCAGGTTGGTCTTTGCGCTGGTGGGGTCCTTGGTGAGGGAGAGTATCAGTTGAGTGTCGTCGGCGTAGGAGGTGATGATGATGCTGTGTTTGTTTACGATGTCGGCGAGAGGGCTCATGTAGACATTGAAGAGTGTCGGGCTGAGCGAGGAGCCTTGTGGGACGCTGCAAATGATCTTGGTGGGGTCTGAGCGAAAAGGAGGGAGGTAGACTCTTTGAGAGCGGTTCGAGAGGAAGGAGGCGATCCAGTCCAGGGCCTGGCCTTGGATCCCGGTGGAGCGGAGGCGGGTTATTAGGGTGCGGTGACAGACGGTGTCGAAGGCAGCCGAGAGGTCGAGGAGGATGAGGGCGACTGTTTCACCGTTGTCCATCGGTTTTCTGATGTCGTCTGTGACTGAGATGAGGGCGGTTTCAGTGCTGTGGTTGGCTCGGAATCCGGATTGAGAGGGGTTGAGAAGGTTGTTGTCTTCAAGGAAGTTGGTAAGCTGCTTGTTGACGGTCTTCTCTATGACTTTGGCAGGGAAGGGGAGGAGCGAGATGGGGCGGAAGTTCTTCAGGTCGCTTGGGTCAGCCGTAGGTTTCTTCAGTAGGGCGTTGACTTCAGCGTGTTTCCAGCTCTCGGGGAAGGTGGCAGAAGAAAACGAGGAGTTGATGATGGTCTGGAGGTGCGGGGCGATGATGTCGTCGGTTTTATTGAAGATGAAGTGTGGGCAGGGGTCCGAGGGGGCACCGGAGTGGATTGAGTTCATGGTGGTTTTGGTCTCTTCTGTGTTGATGTGGGTCCAGGCGTTGAGGGTGATGGCTGGGGGTGTGGGTTCAGTGGTGGTCGGCTGGGTCTGGTGTCTGAAGCTGTCGTGTAGGTCGGTGATCTTACGATGGAAGAAGGTGGCGAGGGAGTTGCACAGGTCTTGTGAGGGCGTGATGGCGTTGGGGTTGGGGTTGGAGAGCTCTTTTACGATGTTGAAGAGTTCTCTGCTGTTGTGGCTGTTTTTGTCCAGTCTGTCTGTGAAGAAATTCCTTTTGGCTGCGCGGATCAGGTGGTGGTGTTCACGGGTAGCGTTCTTGAGGGCAGTCATGTTGTCTGCGAAGTGGTCCTTACGCCAGGCTTTCTCGAGGGTACGACAAGTTTTCTTTGATTCCTTAAGGGTGTCAGAGAACCAGAGAGGTTTTTTGGTGTTGGACTGTCTTGGAAGGCGTCTGAGGGGAGCGAGGTTGTCTGCGCAGTTGGTGATCCAGTTCGTGAGGCTGAGGGCTGCGTCGTTGGGGTCGGCGGAGAAGGTGGGTTGGTTGTCGATGAGTGTGGAGAAAAGCTGTTCTTCGGGGATTTTGTTCCACTGTCGACGAGGGATGGGTTGAGTGCGGAGGTGGCGAGGCTCGCATCGGAAGGTGAAGTGGACACAACTGTGGTCGGTCCAGTGTAGAGCGGAGGCGTGGCTGAAGGAAACGTGTTTGCTGGCGGAGAAGATGGGGTCGAGCGTGTGTCCGGCGATGTGGGTGGGGGTGTTCACCAGTTGCTTTAGGCCGAGGTTGGCGAGGTTGTCGAGTAGGGCGGTGGTGTTGGGGTCGTTGTTCTGTTCTAGATGGAAGTTGAGGTTGCCGAGGAGGATGTAGTCTGGCGAGGCGAGGGCGTGCGGGGAGATGAAGTCGGTGATGGAGTCGCTGAAGAGGGCGCGTGGTCCGGGGGGACGGTAGATGAGGGACTTCTGAGGGTGGTCCTGGGGACTGTGCAGATCTGGAAGGGCAGGTGTTCGGCGGCGAGGGGGGTGTCTTCGGTGGAGGTGGTGACGCTGATGGAGTCTTTGAAGACGATGGCGATTCCTCCTCCTACTTGGTTGGTGCGGTCTTTCCTGGAAATCTTGTAGCCTTCGGGGATGGCTGTGGCGATGTCGGGGGCCGAAGAGGCGTTCATCCAGGTCTCAGTGATGAAGGCGACGTCTGGTGCGGTGGAGTCCAGGAGGTCCCAGAGTTCAACTGCGTGCTTGTGGACGGATCGAGCGTTGATCAGGATGCATTTGAGGTGGTTGATGGCGCGTGGGCTGGTGGTCGTGGTTGTTTCGTGGTGGAAGGTAAATTTGCAGGTGTGACATGCGAAGGGTGCGTGGGTACGTTTCGGGTTGGCTTGGAAGCAGGTACTGGAGCGCCCTGGGTTGAGGGCGTGGAGGGTGATGGGGGGAGAGTAGGGATATAAATAGTAGTGATATAAGACTGTAATGATACTATGAACGATCAACCTGTTTTCTTGCTTAGCCCTTGAACATGATAGTTATCCTAACATATACCCTGATGCATATGAAGAACCACAATGATTTTACAGTCAAGTCCACGCTGATATTGACACAACATGCAAAATGGATATGCATCTAAATGTTGGAGGCTGGAATACCAAAGTAGGCAATGGAAAAAAGTACCACAAATAGAGCACACTGCTGTGGAGGCAGAAATGGTGTAGGACGAACTACCTATTAGTCCAATGACCTCATTATTGCCAACACGTTTTTTAAGCAACCAAAGCAATGCCTCTATACATGGACACAGGCAGCTGGAGCACAGAGGAGTCATAATGATTACATTGTCAGTGCTGGGTGATGGAACAGATAAATTATAGTGACAAATACAGGATCTGCTGTAGATTGTGAAATGTACAAAATTCAAGTCAGGTGGCTTAAGAGTAGGCCATTTTCTTGAAAGTTATGATCTGGAAAATATAGCTACTGTAGTTAAGAACAACGTCAAAACAGATATGAAATGCTGAATATGTTTAGTAGGGAGCCAGAGGAACTATATACAGAAATCAATGAACTAATCAAAGGTGATTCTCAGTATTCTAGAATTGATATGTTCTTAATACGGTCTAATCTTTTCTCCTATGTTAAAATCGAAATACTTCCCAAAGTAATTTCCTACTACAATCTTTACGTATCACAACCCATGGTGCACTAAGGAGAGATTGAAATAAACGTTGGACATTTGATTCTTCTTAGAGGTCAAGAGTATACCAAATATATATGTGAAGAGATTACTGAATTTATAGAAATTAATGAAGGCTCTGCTTCACCTAACCTTGTTTGGAACTCGTTAGAAGCCTACATTTGGCATTTAAAACGAAAACTGTCAGAAAACAGGAAATTTTTATTATCAACGCAATAAGAGAGAATAAACGTCCAGTTTTGTTTAACTTGCACCGCTATCAGTTTTATGTTATCATTGAAGCAGTACGTTAAGTCATAGGCATCACTGCAGTGCGAGTTATACTTAGGTCATTTATGTATAACTGGTGAATTTCAGTGCTTTTTTCGTTTTAAAGCAGTAGTTTTATTATTATTGAAAGACCAACGAATAAATCTACATTAGCCTTTTTTTCAGTAAAAAACTATGTTTTTTAAAATGTAAAGTAATATCGTACTACCACATGCCTGAGTCCAACTCAACTGCCTGCCGTGTGGCAGGAGGTTGTCTGCTGCCAGGCCCCACACAGAACCTCACAGGGCTGCCACCCCCCCTCTGTGTATAGCCTTTAGAGGTCAACCACCCGTGAGCAGCCATCTGCCCCCCACTCTGCAGTCTTCCTTTCCAAATGGGTACTGGGCCACACCAAGCAAAAAAAAATATGTCTTTTTCATTTTGACCCCTTGGGAGGTCACTATAAGACTCTCACACAAGGGCTAGGTGGTCAGGGTATCCCTACCTTGCCTCCTTCTATGCTTTTAATTTATTTTTCAGGACACTTCAGACTGAGTCCCTGAGTTCTATAATGTTGGCTGTAACATATCTCCTCATATTGTAGCCAGCCAGTCAGAATCCTTGATCACGCAGGACCACTTTCAGTTCTTCAGAACCAGTTAATCAAAATGCTCTGTTTTGAATTGCATTCTCATGGGAGTCCCACAGGAGGTTCTTTATTTTTACCCCCTAATTTCTCCAAAACCACTGAACAGATTTACACCAAATCACAAAAAGTATGCATTCTGAGCAAAGATCTAGCTTTCTGCCAAACGTGGTTTAATTCTGTTCAGCTGTTTTATTGTATCCTTGTCTGATATTTTCTATGGAAATTGCATAGGGGGAAAAGTTTTTTGGGACCTCTCCTTTATATCAGCCCCCACTTGACAGATCATCCCAAAACTTTCCAGTAAGGATCTGAGGTGTATGAATTTTATTTTGGAAAATTTGATCAAGATTTGTCAAATAGCAGTGCCATGCACATTGTTGTCATCAATTGTGTCCTTTCAGATGTCATCAGTGATTTTATTCATGATGTTATATTATAGGACATGCCTTTAGTGATGTATTATGTGAGTTTATAAGCAGTGCATGCGGAGGGCACAAGTTATAGTTTCTTCAGTTAACTATACCTGGGGATTTTCAGTGTTTTTTTATAGTTTAAAACGTTTAGCTTTAACTGACATTTTAATCTTACTATAATATTACTTTAACCTTGGTGTTTTTTCAGAGATTTTTTTAATGTAAAGATATTATTACCCTGCTGTACCCTACGGTCACTTCAACCTTTAGTTTTTCCAGTGATTTCTAGGGGTTTTGTAATGTAAAGTAATAGATTATTATCATACCCCATGATTCCAGCCCTGTGCTGCAAACAGCCTTTGTTCATGCACGGCCGGGGGTTGGACGCAGGGCCTGGCTGCAGCTAACCCTCAAGGTTGAGCAACTTTCCAGGCCCTCCCCCACTTTTTTGTTGCAGTGCTATGGATCCGCAATTCCCCCACAGATTTTCATGAGGGCCATCGTGCGTGTCACTGTGGATCCGCTTCTCCACTGAATTTCAGAAAAAAAATAGTTCAGTTTGACCACTTAAGGACCAGGAAACTCTTAGGGGCATATTTATACTCCGTTTGCGCCGAATTTGCGTCGTTTTTTTCGACGCAAATTCGACGCAAAACTAACTCCATATTTATACTTTGGCGTTAGACGCGTCTAGCGCCAAAGTTCATGGAGTTAGTGTCATTTTTTTGCGTGAACACCTTCCTTGCGTTAATGATATGCAAGGTAGGCGTTCCCGTCTTAAAAAATGACTCCGATGCTATTGCGTCGGATTTATACTCCCAGGCAAAAATGACGCCCGGGAGTGGGCGGGACTAAAAAACCTGCATTTGCGCCGGATTTTAGCGCCTGGGTCAGGGCAGGCGTTAAGGGACCTGTGGGCTCAGAATGAGCCCAGAGGTGCCCTCCCAAGCCCCCAGGGACACCCCCTGCCACCCTTGCCCACCCCAGGAGGACACCCAAGGCAGGAGGGCCCCATCCCAGGGAAGAAAAGGTAAGTTGTGGTAAGTTTTTAAAAAATATATATTTTGTGGCATAGGGGGGCCTGATTTGTGCCCCCCTACATGCCACTATGCTCAATTACCATGCCCAGGGGACAGAAGTCCCCTGGGCATGGCCATTGGGCAAGGGGGCATGACTCCTGTCTTTGCTAAGACAGGAGTCATGTTAATGGCGTCTGGGCGCCAAAAAAAAATGGCGCAAATCGGGTTAAGACGTTTTTTTTTGCTTCAGCCTTACTTTCCCCATTTTTGGACGCCCAAACGCCATTTTTCCCTACGCCGGCGCTGCCTGGTGTACGTGGTTTTTTTTCACGCACACCAGGCAGCGCCGGTCGACTAACGCCGGCTAACGCCATTCAATAAATACGGCGCCCGCATGGCGCTTCAGAATGGCGTTAGCCGGCGCTAATTTTTTGGGCGCAAAGCTGCGTTAGCGCAGTTTTGCGTCAAAAAGTATAAATATGGCCCTTACTGTGCCCACTTGTACTTTGTTATTTCCAAGGAAATAAGAAACAAGTCCTAAAATGGTGGCAACATCTTTTTCTTCAGGTTATGGCCTAACAATCTGATAGCATAGTGTTGAGCTCGCAGGTCCTCCACAAAGGTACCTCAGCATGAAATCCACATAAATTGTGAACCTTAATTTCTCTGAAACTAGTGAACAGATTTACACTAATTCACAAAAAGCATACTTTCTTGGCAACAATTTTGGCATTCTAACAGATTTAGAGTAATTTTGTTCAGTCGTTTCTTTCTGAATCGCTTTTCATTTGCCATAGGATGGATCACCGTAATATTTTCCAGGTAGGAGCTAAGGTGGGTGAGACGTTTAAAAAAAAGTTTTGCGAAGATTTGACAAGTGGTACAAAAGTTGTTAGCAAACCAAAAAATCAATTTCCTTGAAGTACAGATTTGTGGTGACCACCATTGAGAAATATATATACACCCACAGACATACATAAATATATATACACACACACCGAAAAATAATTTATTGTACCTAGGGGGATCATGTGGGTACTAACAGTTTAAAACAATTTGGGGACCCATGCAAAATTGGTATCCACAGTGTTATATTAATGTACGTCTCAGAAGATGATTCATATTTGTCAACAAAAAAACAATGAATCTCAGAAGAGGGCACTTGAGCAAAACAGCAACAACAAAAAACAGAAGTAGAAATTACACAGAAAAGGATAATATCCAAGATTCCAAAAAGAAGGGAATGTGCAATTGAATTGTGGATTTCAAAAGGACACTAAGGTAAAGACCAATATGGTACCAACATCTGGAAGGATATTGAAGGAGGAAAATCAATGGTTATTTTTAAAAAAGATTTGCAGAATCAAACAGAATTTCAAAACACTAATTAGTATGCTGGAATATGACAGTGGACAGATAACTGATGATATGAAGATCAAACAGAGGTGAAGGAAGATACACAGAAAACCTTTACAACAGAAGCAATTAATAGCATTACTAGAGATATAAGCGGCAGGAGAAGATTCACTCAAGGTGTTTTTCAGACTATGCCAATAGATTTTGAAAACAACACAATGGACTGTTGATAGGAAGAGATCATATTGTATCCAGTACCAAAAGAAGGTGACCCAACAGACTGTGCAAACTTTTGTGCAATTTACCTAATTTCAAAGGCCAGCAAGCCCAAGATGATAATGTAATCATAACTCAACACAGACTACAAGCCTGTGTGAGAAGAAAATTACCTGATGTACAAGTTGAGTTCAGAAAAGGCTGGAAAACAAGCGGCATCACTACTGACACAATGGATATTTGAAAACGCAAATGCATACTAAAAAAATCCTTATGTGCTTTATTGGCCACAACAAGACTTTTGTTTATGTCATTCATGTCAAATTGTTGAGTGTCTTTAGCGAAACGGGTATCTCAGAGTATCTTGATGTTCTAATTCATATACTATATAATAATAATGAACCTGGTGTATGGAGTGCCTATTTTTCAGTAGTTTTTACAACCATCATGAAAGGGGCCCACATCCCTTACACTTGGCCAGAGGCCGAACTTATTCCCATTTTTACAAAGGTTTCCAGGGCCTTGCCCGCTAATTATAGGCCTATCAGCATTTATTAATAGTGCACAAAAAATATTCTATAAGGTGCTTATTTGTAGGATGCAAACTGGATGTTTGCTAATGATATTTTAACTCTCTTGCAGGCAGGGTTCAGGGAGCCAGTCAGCACCGTAGATCAGGTGTTTAGTCTCCAAATGTTATTTTGAAAGTTTATTACCCTGGGCGAAGTCCGACTGCATATATTCTGTGTATATCTACGTTCGGCCTATGACCTGGTCTCCAGAGTGACCCTGTGGAAGATTCTGGCAGAGTTGGAGGTCCCTGGCTCTTGTTAGACATATTAGTGAGACTGCACACCGATAGGTGAGATGTGGTAGCGCAAGCGAATTGATGGATCCCTTCCCCGGTAAAAAGGGGTTAGGCAGGGGTGCATTCTCCCCACCATACTGTTCTCTCTATACATCAATGGCCTAGTTGATCATCTTGAATCTTGCGATAATGATGCCCCAAACTTACTAATAAAAAGGTACCTGCATTTATGTTCACGGAAGACACCCTGTTACTTTCCAAAACACCGATGGGATTACACTGACGAAGCACATGGGTTGACATATTTGTGTCCAGTAGTGTAGGTTGAAGTTGGAAAAAGCTGTGGGAGGCATCATCAAGATGTAAATGAGCTCTCACTTCTGCCCAATCCAGCTGTCCTTACAAATTTATAATACTCAAGCCCTGGGGGTTGTCAGCTATGGGGAAGAATTGTGGGTTCACCTCGGCGTGAAAACACACTCAGCAGTGGAAAATCAATTTATGCGACATGTCATTGGACTTCCTGTAAGCACCCTCCACCTTCTTATCGATAAAGTAGGTCTGCCCCTCCTTCTCTGTTGGAGGAGATTATGGTTTACCCCAGAGTTGTCTTCGTACTGTGAGGGGCTAGAGGAAATTCTATCTATAGATGGGTCAAGGGGCATCCTGTGGTTAAGGAATATCAAGGACACCCTCACCCAAATGGGGCTTGTGGAGATGTGGTCTACCTCTAGGGAAGCAGGGGCAATAACTGAGCATATGATCAAACATACATTCTGGCTCATTAAAGATGCTGCATTAGCCACTAGGTTGACATATGTACCACTAATTGGCGCCTTCCTGGATGTTAAAGATCTGTACAGATGGGGAGAAATTTTGGAAGAAATAGAACCGCCTTAAGCCAGGAAGCTGTACTTGCAGTTCCTGTATGGTACTCTGCCACTAGGCACATATACTGTGAAATGGGCAAACTCAGAGTGTTGCAGGAGTCAGGTGCCCAACATGCGGTGATACCAAAGAATCAATTGAACCTGTTTTGCTTTTTTGTCCAGCATTTACAAATCCTAAAAGGAGATGGCTAATCCCACTGTGTCGGTCCCTCGGGATTTGTAATTATAAAGAGGCTATCTGGATGTTGAGATATGATGGGAGTCGCCTATTCGTCTTTTTGGTTAGTGGATTTCTACTGGGTATGTGGCAAATCAGGCAGATTGTGCTGGCCGGTAAGATGGGCGGGGACAAATTTCCAGCTCAGCCTGATCAGAGTAATTGCATCCCCTAGGTAAGCAGAAGTAATGCTCGAGCCCCTTGAATTTTACTGAGTGTCCTTTGATCAGTATTTCTAGATGGAATTTCATCTTTTATCATTGTCTTCCCTTTGGACTGCATTATCTATAGCATTCTAGGGATCTATTGATTTATTACATTACATTTGACCATACAGCAGGTATCTGTATTTTTGACCTGTTTTTATGTCCGGTAATTGTTCTGTTTTTGTTTGATTGGGGGTTCTGTAACATAACATTTTTAAACCTTTGAATTATTTATAATGTGCATATTCTTGTATTCTTTTTAAAAATGTTTTACGATGGTTTTATTGTTTGCATGGTTTTTATTGTGTTTTTATGACTTTGTGCCGAAACAAAGCTTATGTGCTGGTGATAAACTATATTCTGAATAGGAAGCCACAGTTAGCATAGAACATAGCAAAACATGTTGATTCCTGATTGACAAGAGACTTAGACAATACTGCATACTTTCACTTCACCTATTCAGCTTGTATGCATAAAATGAGAGAAGCTGATCTGGAAGCCAGCCTAAAACCTGGAATGTGCGCCCTTTTCACTTGCACTCAGTCAGCTCCCTAACCAAATTTCGCAAACAATTGAAAACTCATCTACTCGCAATGTAATCTGTTTCCCATCTGCATCTTCTTTAGCACTAGGATATGTTTTCTGCTGGTATTTGCGTGCTCAATAAATAGTTAAATTAAATCAAGATGAGACTGGATTCAAAATTAGAAAGAACCATCAACTACTTTGTTTGATGATGACAGAACTCTCATAGCTGAACGTTAAGAAGATCTGAAAAACATCATAATGAAACAAGGAGCACAGTGAAAGGACCACAGAGTATTCGTAAAATGTGAAGACACCAAGGCCCTCATTCCAACCCTGGCGGTCTATGACCGCCAGGGTGGAGGTCGCCGGAAGCACCGCCAACAGGCTGGCGGTGCTTCATCTGGCATTCCGACCGCGGTCGCCCAGCCGGGTCCGGCGGTTTCCCGCCGGATTACCCCCGGCTGGGAGAATCCTCCATGGAGGCGCTGATGGGGATTCCGACCCCCTTCCCGCCAGCCTGTTTCTGGCGGTTTTCACCGCCAGAAACAGGATGGCGGGAACGGGTGTCGTGGGGCCCATGCACTGCCCATGCCACTGGCATGGGCAGTGCAGGGGCCCCCTAACAGGGCCCCAGCATGCAGACAGTGAAAATCGCGACGGGTGCAACTGCACACGTCGCACCCCTGCAACACCTCCGGCTCCATTCGGAGCCGGCTTCAATGTTGCAGGGCCTTTCCCGCTGGGCCGGCGGGCGCTCCCTTGGCGGGTGCCCGCCGGCCTAGCAGGAAAGTCTGAATGGCCTCCGCGGTCTTTTGACCGCAGAGCGACCAAGTGGTGGTTCCCGCTTGGCGGGCGGCGCCCGCCGCCCGCCACTGTAGGAATGACGCCCCAAGTCCCATATTTAGACTTTTTTTGGCACCGCATTTGCGTCATTTTTTGACGCAAAAGCAGTGCAAACGTACAAACTATAATTGTATTTTGTAAGTTTGCGCCACTTTTGCATCAAACAATGATGCAAATGCAGCGCAAAAAAAGTATACATATGGGCCCAAGAGCAAAAAGTAACTTTAAAGCTGATGGTGAAGACCTAAAATTGGTGGTCAGCTACTGTTGTCTAAAATTAACTGTTAGTACTTGCACCAGTCAAGACATGCAGAAGATTAGCTCTGGGCAAAGCTGCAGTGAAAAACTTGGAAAAGATTTATAAGTTCACTGATGTATCTGCTGTAACAAAGGTCAGATTTGTACAGGCAATGGTATTGTCCGCCTCACCTAATGAATGAAAAGATAAAACCATGAAGAAACAGGAGAGGATCAGCATAAATTGCCTTAGGGGGTTTAAAAGAGACTCCCAAGAATACTATGGATAGCCATGAAAAAGCGTATGTAGCCTTGATCAAACAAAGCCAAAACTTTTACTCGAAGCACTGATGACCAGTTTGTATGTAGCTGTAGAGTTTGGAAACAAAATGGGGAAACGGAGTTCTCTGGTGAGAATTCCAGTGCTTGGAAACGTTGAAAAATATGAGGAAGAGGACAAGTAAACTGAATAACCGCCACCATGACAGCAATGTGCCAATGCGAAGTGTAAAGACCTAAATGCATGACAGGGCGTTCTGGAGGTAGCCTGTCTTTATGGCTTCCAGCAGTTGACAATGACTTGATGGCACGCACATCATAAAGAAGGAGTGTGCAGCTGACAATCCCCTCACTCTTCGGGGAGCAGTGGGGATTGATAAACCCTCTTCACTACAATTCTAATTTAATAATATAACAATAATATTAAATCGTTTCATATGTTTTTAGACCCCCCCCCCCCTTTTTTTTGCATTACTGTTAATAAAATTGGGTGTGACCAGTCAGATTTCTTCTAATAGTACGTAATACATGTACATTCTGGTAAGTGTATCTTCTTTGGGGCAGAACAAAACTCGAGTCATGACAGTTTTGCCCAGTTCCATCTCTGTGGTGTAGATAAATTAAACTTCGAAATCATAGCACTTTTTATTTCAGACAGGTTGAACAAAGTTTTGGATGAAGGAATCCTAGGACTAGCCTTCATGGCATCATTTTCAGCTGGATCGTCGGTACCCTTTCTAATTTCCAAGAAATATGAGTGGAGAAGTGTGGCTCAATGGTTAGAGCGGCAGACCCTGAAGCAGAGATCTGGCTCAAGACCAGGGTTCAAGTCCCGCTTCAGCAGGTCTTGGCCTCAATTCCCCTTGACCAGATAATTCTCGCCTCAGTGCCTAATCTAATTCATGGGTCCCACTCTGCAACTCTGGGCAATAGCTTGCTTAATCTCCACAACGGCCCCAACAGCGCTTGGATGCCTGGCTTCACCCTGGGGGTGCTCAGGAGTGGGTGCCTCACAGGGAAAAGCCAGGAGGGGTTCCATAGCGGTATGAGTACAGCGCCTTGAGACCCTAACGGGTGAGTAGTGCGCTATACAAGTGCTAATTTACATTTTACATTTACAAGAAAGCATGCCTTTCAGAAATGTACTGCGTGGTGTGGTTTGTGTACGGGAAAGCAGT
This sequence comes from Pleurodeles waltl, assembly GCF_031143425.1. Classification (NCBI taxonomy): domain Eukaryota; kingdom Metazoa; phylum Chordata; class Amphibia; order Caudata; family Salamandridae; genus Pleurodeles; species Pleurodeles waltl. Next base: position 1,459,863,287 of record NC_090447.1, on the reverse strand, counting down.
AACTCAAACCTCCGACCCTTTGTTTTAGCAAAGGAAAGGCTGGCCGTCATTATATAGTGCAGCAGCTGTCTGTACTCGGACACTGTGCTGGCAATGAACTATGATTGCCAGCAGACCTCTTGTACATGGAAGAGAGTGACTACCTTGGATTCTCAGGTATAACTTCCCGATGTTTCACAGTGTGCTTTTGCTAGGCAAATATGCGCAGCCAGGACCTCGCAGCATGGGTCTCAGGTTTCACTTACCAAGACGTATTGCTTTTTATTAAAGGATTAACGTGACAGACATTTGGATTCCAGATTCCTGAAAATCATGTGTTGATTTTGACTCGGGAGAGAGTGGGGTTTGGTATTACACGAGGGTTATAGGACGGGCACTCCAAGAGGCATATATTGAATGTTTATATAGGAATGACATGTATAAGGTTTTAAAGTTCTAGTAGGCATATACGGTTGCTAAGAATAAGGAACAACACGATGTTAATGGTATTTATTAATCTGAAATTCTACAGAAGTCAAGTAGAAACTATAGCTTATTTTCCGAAAGAGAACATATAGGGGGTCATTCTGACCCTGACGGGCGGCGGAGGCCGCCCGCCAGAGTTCCCCCCTCCGAAATACCGCTCCGCGGTCGAAAGACCGCGGAGGGTATTCTAAGTTTTTCCCTGGGCTGGCGGGCGGTCGCCAAAAGACCGCCCGCCAGCCCAGGGAAAAACTCCCTTCCCACGAGGATGCCGGCTCGTAATCGAGCCGGCGGAGTGGGAAGGTGCGACGGGTGCTGTTGCACCCATCGCGTATTTCACTGTCTGCCAAGCAGACAGCGAAATACTTGTAGGGGCCCTCTTACGGGGGCCCCTGCAGTGCCCATGCCAGTGGCATGGGCACTGCAGGGGCCCCCAGGGGCCCCGCGACCCCCACTACCGCCATCCGGTTCCCGGCGGGCGGACCGCCGGGAACTGGATGGCGGTAGGGGGGGTCGGAATCCCCTCGGCGGCGCAGCTACCTGCGCCGCCTTGGAGGATTCCAAAGGGCGGCGGTACACTGGCGGGAGACCGCCAGTGTTGCCGGTCCGACCGCGGCTTTACCGCCGCGGTCGGAATGTCCTTGGGAGCACCGCCGGCCTGTCGGCGGTGCTCCCGCGGTCCTCTTAGGATGGCTATTCAGAACACAGGGAGAAGTTCTAGTGCACATTTATTTTTGAGATATTTATGTTTTTATGTTTGTTTTCAGGAATTCCCAGTTTTTTTTAAATCAAAGTACAGAGAGTCGGTTGTACAGAGATATTACTAGGATGTATCCATTCACAATTACACTCCTACTTAGCTTCCTAACAACAAGTTACTTAAGATATCTCTTTGTTTTGTAATGATCCACAACATCCTACATGCTTCCTTGACCAACAAAGATAGCGAGGCAGAGTGGCGGAGTCCTCAATTTCTGTTCTCCCTTCATCCACTGCCCCTCATAATCCTGCATATATTCCTGGTAGTCACTGATTTGTGGTGGGAGACAAAGATGGATCTTGCGCACAAAGTTAGGGCATCCTGATAATACATAAGGTTATGAAATTAAGTCATGCAAGTTTAAGAAAATATTACAGTGATGATGTTTGTTTAGACATCATTTGGGCATAGTACATGCATTCCATGAATGCGTTACTTTATGGAGGTGTGACATGAGGCACCCGAGTTGAATTTTCAGGTTTCCCGCTTGGCCAAATTATGTGGTTCTGGGTAAAATTCATTAATTAGGAATGCTTCAGACAGGATAACCAGCGCAATAAATATTATAGGAAAAAAGTGTGCATTTACACATGCGAGCTGTTTTTTGAAAGTCTGTGAAAGAGTCACCATATATGGCTGTAACCATGTGAGTGTGTTGGTTTGATTACAGGTGTGTTTCTTTTACTTCTCCCGTAGAACGCTTCCTCTTCATTATGTCGTTTCCCACTCTCTCCTTCAGTTGTGTCATAAAATGTAGCTACTGGAGCTCTGCGATGTATTAAATCCTGTTTACATGGCCCTATGATTTTTCTGTCTCACTACACTTCTTCATTCCAATTTTTCGTCTCTCCTCTCATTTTGCTTATTATTGCACAGTTAATCTATTCACAGTCACCTTACCACTGCCATCTATTTTCCTACATGCGTTTTGTCTTTTTCCTCTCCCTCTCTTCCATTTCCTATTTAGAGCGATATTAATTCCACTCGGAGATTTATCATACTAAAGTCATTGTTTTGCATAACTAAACTCAAAATGCAGAAATGTTATTTTTATGGTGGAAATGTTGTCGTTTGCATAATTCCTGCCATTAAATAAAATGATCCTAATGTGCCTGTTGATATTGTTAGGGCTCAGAAATACAAACCCATTGGATAACATCTGTTTGGATGCAGCTAGTGAGTAGGTGGCTTGGATACATGTAAATGAAAGAAACATGGGCGCATCATGACTGCTTTGGTTTGCATATAGTGTAGATGTTTTTTTTTATAGATTTAGTTTCTAGCTTTGAGAAACTGCAGTGCTTTTTTGGTGAGCTGTCAAGGCAGTATAGTGGTTGACTACCAAGTGGCATTTTGCTTGTTCAGTTCATGTGGGGAAAAAAACTGTTCACAAGGGGCCCCCTACTGGAGGGAAGCCAGTCATCCCAGACATGTGGCTGTGGGCCACAGGCCCTGATGCCCTATGTGGGCAGGGGGAGGGGCAAGCACTGGTGCCCTCCAAATGTGGAGACAGTGCTGAGCTGCGTATGGACCCTTGGGCCCTGCTAGCCCTGGGTAGACCCTGGCAGGATGTTCACCTATGTCTAGGTACACCGGGGAGGACCGAGGCAGAGGCCCAACCGATGCATAACACTGCATCGGAGCACCATACGACCAAGAGCCTATGGCTCGGAGCCTTTCCCTCTTGCAATGCAGAGTCAAAGTGCATACACCAACCATACAGATTGATACTGGCCCTGATGCCTGGGGTATGAGGTTAGCGTACCTGAGCAGAGCCAGGTATGGATGGGGGTTAACTGCTTCGATTCCGGAGTGCATGGTCATGGTCAAGCAGAGTGGTCCCTATAGAATGGCACGTATGGCCATCATGATAACAGACTGCCCATTCATGCCTGGGTATTTCCTAATAGGAATCAAAACCTGCGGGCTCAGGCTAACTAAGGCACACAAGCACCATGTAGGCCGCCATAGCCAAAGTGTCACCTGCGTTAGCAGGAAGGTGCATGCGTCAGGGCATGCTTCCCCAGGAACATGTTGCCACTACCCCTGAGAGTTGAGCTATCCATATAGTAATATGAAAAGCCGGGGCTTATTAAGACCAGTTGCACTATTCTATTGCAGGGGAGCAACGTCATACTGCCTGGTATTGTTGAACTTAGGATATTGGGCATTTCTAGGTCGGGCTGGTTCTGGTGCCCTGTAAATTTGGTGTTAATTCTATCGGTCCCCGAGGAAGAGCACATCCGTGCATTCCCCAGATGACTGTTATAAAACTTGGGAATCCAGAACAACAGATCCCTGCCATTTGGGGCGTGGTCATATAGATGGAAGGAGAGGTTGTGAAACTTGGGCTCCTGGGGACAGAGCCTGGCACCCATAACGATACACATCTGCATTCCAGGACCCCAGAGCAGAAAGGGAGGAGGAAATTTAGAGGAGACATCTGCAGTTCAAAGGAATACACTTTGAACCTCCCCTGAATTCAAAGAATTTACCTAGAGGTATTCAACGTATACAATTCAGAGTACCACCTACCGATACGGGGGACCAGTGCAGGCGGACCGTGTCAGCGCACTGGCAGAGGAATCTAGGTGCACTGTGCGCGGTTATACCTGCCAGGAGAAGTGTGTGCGTGGCCTAAGGAAGAAGTTTGGGGACCGGACTCAGGTATGGGTTAGAAAAGTGCTATGCACATGACTGGTATGTGGCCATCGAAAGTGAGGACCACTGCACTCCACGACGGCTGATGAAGTGAACTGATCACCATTGTGGAACCCTGCGAGGGCTTCGCGGAGGTCGAGTGGGAAGCATTGCTCTTGTGTGAAAACTTGCCTACATGCTCATTGTGTGTGCGCCCATACATAGATTGGGACACTCAGAGGTGTGGGTACAACCCGGGGAGTGTTGCACGTCGCCTAGTGCAGCACGACGGAACTTGTGTCTATTGTGTTCGCCCGGAGTGAGCGTCTAGTACAGCTAAGGTGATAGCGTACTGAACGGAATACCTCAATCCCGAGGCGTACGGGAAACTAGGAGTTGGTTGGAACCACCTTGTGCCTCGGGGAATCTCAGGTCATCTGATCCCAGAGTAGTGTCCTCTGTTGTGAGGGGACACAGCGCAGAGCACTCTCTACTTTCGATCAGAACTGTCTGGGGGGCCAGTGGTGGTTTCTGGGTAACAGACAGGGTGTCTCCAGTCCGGAGGCACGGATGTGGTAACTTGTTATTTACAATCTGAACTGTCAGGGGTGGGTCGTGACAACACACTCTAACAGCACCTCTCCATTCCGTAGGTGCTGAACTTGGTTACTATTTTGCAACATTGAATTGTCTGGTGGGGTTGGGCGCCTCCAAGCCTATCAGTTGGATCCAGGGACTCTCCCCCTGTCTTTTGCAGACCTCTGTGTGAGCCTCCTATGTGCAGCCAGAACGCCTCTGCCTTGTTTGTCTGCCGGCCTTTTAATTCCCATCTCCCACCTCACCCTGACACCTGGGTAGTGTAACCTGGCAGAAAATGGCTAGGTGCCCAGGGGGGAAGTACAGTACTCTGGGGATTGCAGTGGGGTGAGGGCAACTGGAGTGCTGGGCGGCAGGTGGAGGGCGGTTGTGACACAGGGAGCCTAAAAGCAGAAGGACATCTACTTGCTAGTTGTCAGGGTGCCACATTAGGGTGCCAGAAGCAAGTGTGGACAAGAGTGTGCTCCTCTGCCAACTGATACCTGTGCCCTGTGCCTGGTTTCCGCCTGCTGGCCCAGTGGGAATCTCGGCCGCAACACTGGAGCCGGCTCCAAATGGAGCTGGCGGTGTTGCGGCTGTGCGACGGGTGCAGTTGCACCTATCGCGCTTTTCACTGTCTGCTATGCAGACAGTGAAAAGCTGCATGGGGTTGTGGCAGGGGGGCCAGGGGCCTCGCGACTCCCCTTTCCAGGAGTGGGGTCCCACAGTATCGGTCGTCGTTGCAGAGGGGTGCCTGCTGAAGCAGGGGAGTGACTCCTTCACTCCAAGGGAGCTTCCTTTGTTCTTCTGGTGCAGGTTGAAGACAGGCTGTCTTCTGAGGACGTACAACCGGGAAACAGTTGCAGTTGCTGGCAGGAGCTGAAGATACAATGTTGCAGAAGTCATCTTTGCTTCTTTGTTGCAGTTGTAGATTTCCTAGGGGGTCCAGATGTAGTTTCTCCGGTAAGAAGGTGAAGTGAAGGATGCAGAGGATTCCTGCTGAAGTCTTGCAATCCAAATCTGGAGAACCACCCAAGAGAGAGACCCTAAATATCCCTGAAAGGGGGATTGGTCAGCTAAACAGGTAAGCACTTCTCAGGGGAGGGCTCTGACATCACCTGCTGGCTCTTGCCACTCAGGTGCTCCCAGAGTGCCCTGCCAACTTGGAATCCAAGATAACAAACCAAAACCCAGGGCCCCTCTGGAGGGGCTCTGAGCACCACCCCTCGGGTGGCAATGGACAGGGGAGTGGTCACTCCTCTTTCCTTTGTCCAGTTTCGTGCCAGCGCAGGGACTGGCGATCCCTAAACCAGTGTAGACTGGAATATGCAAGCAGGGCACTATCTGTGCCCTTCAAAGCATTTCCAGAGGCCATGGGAGGCTACCCGTCACAAGCCTGTAACACCTATTTCCAGAGGGAGAGAGTTTAACACCCCTCTCCCAAAGGAAATCCTTGTTTCCGGCTTCCGGGGCTTGAGATGCTCAAGCAACAGGAGGGCAGAAACCTGTCTGAGAGGTGGCAGCAGCTGGGACTGCCCGGAAAATCTCAGAAGGCTTGAATGGCAATACTTGAGGTCCTCTAGGGAGCCCCCAGAGTGCATGGAATCATACAACCAATGCTTGCAAAAGCATTGGGATATGATTCCAACATGTTTGATACCAAACATGCCTATATTCAGAGTTACCATTATGTCACTACCTATGTCCAGTACACGCGTAAAATGGCATCCCCACACTCAAAAAGTCTGGAAAAATGGTCCGGGAGGTCGTGGGGACACCTCTGCTAGTGCAGGGGTGCCCACAAACACAGGTACTCTGCAACCTGCCCTCAGGACTGAAGGGCCTGCCATAGGGGTGACTTATAAGTGACCTGGTGCAGTTTAAATGGCAGTGAAAGGGTGCATGCACCTTTTCACACAGGCTGCAATGGCAATCCTGTAGAAGCCTTTGCATGGGCTCCCTATGGGTGGTAAAAGAAATGCTGCAGCCCATAGGGATCTCCTGGAACCCCAATACCCTGGGCACCTACGTACCATATACCAGGTACTTATAAGGGGGCACCAGTATGCCAATTTTGGGTGAAAAACTGGGTTACCAGTATGCATTGACAAAATTTAGAGGAGAGAGAGCATAATCACTGGGGTCCTGGTTAGCAGGATTCCAGTGAAAACAGTCAAGCACACTGACATCTGGCAGAAAATAGGGGTAACCATGGCAAAAAGAGGGTACTTTCCTACACAAACATTGTCAGATCCCATAGTCTCAACATAGTTTCCCATGCAGATGACTCCCATCTCAACCTTGCACTCAACGTGTAACACTCCACCACCAGAACCAACTTCCACAGGTGACAAGCTTTGCTGAATGGATGAAGAACAGCTGCCTGCAGCTGAATACAGACAAGACAGAAGTACTGATCTTTGGCAATAGCAGCTATGCCTGGAATGACTCCTGAAGGCAGTCACACCTAGACCTGCACCCACTGCCTCCGACCATGGCAGAAATCCCAGAATCATCATTGACAACAAGCTCACCATGAAATCACAGATCAACTCCGTCTCCTCCACCTCCTTCCTCACTTTGTGCATGCTATGTAAGATCTTCGAGTGGCTACCCTTATACATGGAATGCCCGTTACACAAGCCCTCATCACCAGCCTACTGGACTACGGTAACGCCATCTATGTAGGAAACTTCAGCTCATACAGAACGCCATAGCAGACTCATCCTCTGCCTTCCCAGATGAACCCACATCACACCCCACCTCAAGCAACTCCATTGGCTCTCCGTACAGAAGAGATTCCAATTCAAGCTGCTGACACACACACACAAGGCTCTACACAGCCAAGGACCCACGTACATTAACCACCACCTGAACTTCCACCAACCGTTGAGAAGGCTATGCTCTGCCTCTGTTTCACTTACCCATACTCCCTGCATCTACCGAAGCAGAAGTGGAAGATGCTCCTTCTCTCACATCCCAGCAAACACCTGGAACAGCCTCCCCATGCACCTCTGGACCATCACCTCACTTCCGGAATTCCAAATGTCCCTCAAGACCTGGCTGTCCGAATAAGCCTCCGGGGCCTGCCAGCGCCTGGATACATTATTGATGATTAGCCGCACTTTATAAATCCTGATTGATTGATTGATTGACCAGCTGTTAGACCTGACAGCCTTAGGGTGGTCACCCCTAACTTTTTGCCTGCCTCCCTCCACGTTTTAGGTACTGATTTTGCTGGTTTTAAGACTCTGCACACTTTACTACTGCTAACCAGTGCTAAAGTGCATATGCTCTCTTCATTTAAACATGGTAACATTGGATCATACCCAATTGGACTATTTAATTTACTTATAAGTCCCTAGTAGAGTGCACTATATGTAGATTAAATGCTACTAGTGGGCCTGCAGCACTGATTGTGCCACCCACTTAAGTAGCCCCTTAACCTTGTCTCAGGCCTGCCATTGCAAGGTCTGTGTGTGCAGTTTCACTACCAATTCGACTTGGCATTTAAAAGTACTTGCCAAGCCTAAAACTCCCCTTTTTCTACATATAAGACACCCCTAAGGTATGCCCTGGGTAACCCATAGTGCAGAGTGCTGTGTAGGCAAAAGGCAGGACATGTACCTGTGTAGTTTATCTGTCCTGGTAGTGTAAAACTCCTAAATTTGTTTTAACACTGCTGTGAGGCCTGTTTCCTTTATAGGCTAACATTGGGGCTGCCCTCATACATTGTTTGATTGGTAGTTGCTGATCTGAAAGGTGTAGGAAGGTCATATTTAGTATGGCCAGAATGGTGATATAAAATCCTCTTGACTCGTGAAATTGGATTTAATATTACTATTTTAGAAATGCTACTTTTAGAAAGTGAGCATTTCTCTGCACTTAAATCTTTCTGTGCCTTACAATCCACATCTGGGTGGATTTAGTTGACCGCTCCCTTGTGCATTCACTCAGATACTTCCTGGAGAAGAAACTTGAACCAGAACCTGTATCATGCCAAGAAGAACTGCCTCGCTGCCCAAAGGACTCACCTGTCTGCTTTCTGTGAAGGACTGCTGCCTTGCTGTTTCCCTGCTGGCTTCCTGCTCTCTGGCTGAGATGAAGAAGTGCTCTCCAAGGGCTTGGATAGAGCTTGCCTCCTGTTCCCTGAAGTCTCAGGACCAAAAAGACTTCATCTCTACAAGAAGGACTCCTTGTGCGGCACAATTTGACACACAGCCTGCCAGAAATGACGCACAGCCTGCACCGTGGTGAAACTTTCACCGCCCGCTGGACAAGAATGATGCAGCCCAACTTTGCAATGAGAAGATCGACGCAGCACCAGTGTAGCAACCGGAAATTTGACGCAAGGCCCACCGAATCGACGCACAGCCGAGCCAGAACGATGCAGCCCGACTTCCAGAGAGGAATCGACGCAGCGGCTGTCGTGCGGTAGAAAATTCGACGCAACGCCCACCGAATCAACACAGCTTTTGTGACTTCGTCTTGCCAGCGCAGGAAATCCACGCATCGTCCCCAGGCCATCTGAAACCCTCGCAACCTGAAGAGGATCCATGACAGAGCCCCAGAAATTGACGCGCATCCATCCCTGCGTAAAACTAAATGACGCATCGCTGTGTGCGGCCCGAGAAATCGGCGCACACCCCCTTTGTTTCCATGCATCTCCTCCTCTGTGGTTCTTTGCAGAGCTTTTTCACGCGAACCAGGTACTTTGTGCTTGAAAGAGACTTTGTTTGCATTTAAAAGACTTAAGACACTTTACTTTACACATTGCCTTTTAAGTGAAGCCTGACTGCTCATTGCCAAGCGACCAGAGGGTGGGCACAGGATAATTTGGATTGTGTGTGACTTACCCTGACTAGAGTGAGGGTCCTTGCTTTGATGGGGGGTAACCTGACTGCCAACCAAAGACCCCATTTCTAACACCAACTTATTATGCCCCCAGACAGACAGGGACCAAGGCGAGGAGGCGGCAAATTCCAAACATATCTGTACCCGAAGTTCTAGAAGCTTCTCCTACTTCAAAGTGGGCACCAGGTATGAAGATTGGACTCTCAGACACACTCTTCATATCACTTCTCGACCTGTGGAAGACTTAGAAGAAGCAGTGCTTTGCTGCCCTGCAGCTGAAGAAAGTAGGATTAGACCTGTACCTTGAACCTAAGAGCACAAGAGTGACTCTAAGGATTAGTTGGGTGATGCAACCTGATGCAGCCCTTCCAGCTCATCACCAGAACTGACACAGTGTAGCGCAACAGGACATAGCCCTTGCAGCTCCTCATCAAAGGCAATGCAGCATGATGTAACTAGACGTGGGCCTCGCTTGGCAGCCTTTGCATCTCCTGATCGGAGCTCAGAACTGCACCTGCCCGGCACAATGCCCCGCATCAAGGACATAAGGTGCAATTCTGCGCAGGCCTAACCTGGTCCCTGCACCTAGCCTGCGCTCCATCGTGGTCAGCCTGAACTTCTGACTTTGTCCTGGTCTGGCAAAATCTGAAAACCGCAGTTGACGCTTTATGATTTTAAGCACTATTTTTACGTAAGTCTTTGAAATTACATATCTCTAGTTCTACTCATTAGTTTTTTGTCATTTTAGTAGCGAATACTTTTTTTTTATTTACTCCATTTTTCTAATTTGTTGTGGGAGTTTTCTTGTGTTGTGTTTGCACTTTATTACTGTTTGAATGCTGCATAAATGCTTACACATTGCCTTTAAGTTACTCTTGACTGTCTTTGTGCCATGCTCCCAGAGGGTAAAGCACAGGTTAATTTAGTAACTGTAGTGGTTCAACCTGATGGGAATTGTGGTTGTTGCTTAAGAATAGCTTGACCCCTCCTCAAATAACAAGACGGTTTCTCCCACATTTTCATTACTCTAAAACAGTAAGGGAGCCCAAGAGCCATCTGCTATTCCGACACACTATTGGGTGTCATAGAAAAACGTTTATACTAAACTTTTATTGAAATACCCAAGTGAATGGGTGATGGACCTGGTCTTTCTAATTGCAAGCACACAGAGCCAAGGGATTGCCCTTCTTCACAGCTTCATTATTAGTTTTAGCAATGTGCTTTGTGGGGTGGATAAGGGAAAGCTGTCTATCAAATTGGACCCCAGAGGCGCTGTAAGATTTCTAAATAGTGTCACAGGATATTTTGTTGTTTGCATTTTGTGCATTGGGGATTGGTGGCTAGCACCATTACAGATAAGAGTTAACTGCCACTAAATCACTACTGGAAGCCTGCGCTTGCAACTTGAGCGGTTTCTATGTCTACTTGAAAACAATGCACAATCACAGAAACAAGAATACATCAAACAAATCTACAAATTCTGAACTATTTCAATCAATCAATCAGTACATTTATGGAGCGCTTCTCATTAATTGTGAGGGTATCCAGGTGCTGGCAGGGACCAGTTGCTTAGCCAACTTACCAGGTCTTCAGGGATTTTGGGAACTCTGAAAGAGATGGGGAGGTCCGTAGATGAGAGGGTAGATCATTCCATGTCTTTGCTGCTAGGTAGGATAAGGAGAGACCTACGCATCTGCTCCATTGGATGCAGGGGGTGAAGGTTAGAGAAAGCGAAGCAGAGCAGAGGTGTCTGGTGGGCTGATGGAAGTTCAGGTGTTGGTTCAAGTAGGCAGGTCTGAAGTTGTATAGGGCCCTGTATGTGTGGGTCAGAAGCGTGGACTGGAATCGTCTCTGTACAAGGAGCTAGTGGAGTTCCCTGAGGTAGTGAGTGGTGTGTTTGTTTAGGGAGATTGAGGGCAAGGCAGGCTGCAGCATTCTGTATGGTCTGTAATCGTTGGAGGAGGTGAGCTGCGATCCCTGCATAGAGAGTGTTGCCATAGCCTAGATGGCTGGAGAGGAGGGCCTCTGTAGTGGCGAGGGCCTCTGTAGTGGCGAGAATTACGCTTTGGAATATCTTACAAAGCATGCAGAGCATGAAGAAGTCGGAGGAGAAGACGGAGTTGACCTGAGTCGTCATGGTTAGCTTGTTGTCCATAATGATGCCTAGGTTCCTAGTGTGGTCAGTGAGGATAAGAGTAGGTCCGAGATGTCAGAGCCACCCGGATGCGTCCCATGGGGAGCTTTTGTTTCCGAAGATCAGTACGTCTGTCTTGTCCGTGATGAGCTTCAGGCAGTTGTCCTTCATCCATTTGGCGACGCCTATCATGCAGTTGTGGAAGTTGGTCTTGGTGTTTGTTGATAATGTCTTTGGGGAGGGAGAGGATGAGTTGTGTGGTGAGTCCATAGGTTTTGACAATGATGGCCAGAGGTGTCGAAGAAGATGCGGCTGACTGAGCTGACTGAAGATCCTTGGGGTACTTCACAGATGATTTCCTTGGGTTTGGAGGTGAAGGTAGGAAGGTGGACTTTTTGCATTTTTCCAGTGAGGAAAAAGACGATTAATCTAAGAGAGGCAACTTGAGTGCCTATGTTGTGCAGTCTTGTAATGAGTGTGTGATGGGAGATCATATCAAAGACTGCCGAAAGGTCTAGGACGATCAGATCCGCAGTCTCTCCTTGGTCGAGTAGGCTTCAAATGTCATCAGTAGCTGTGATAAGGGCTGTCTCAGTGCTGTGGTTGCTGTGGAATCTGTATTGGGAGGAGTCGAGTAGGAGGTTCTGTTCTAGATGTGAGGAGAGTTGCTGGTTGATGCCTTTTCCTGTTACTTCTGCTGGGAACGGGAAAAGGGGGATCAGTTGGTAGTTCTTGAGTCTGCTGGGGTCTACCAATGCTTTCTTTAGTAGGGCCTTGAATTATGGGTGTTTCCAGTCCTCAGAGAAGGTGGCCATGGCAATTGAGGTATTGAACAAAGTGGTGTGTATGTGACTGATTCTAGTTTCACCTGTGTTGTAAATGTGGTGAGGGCATGGGTCTGTTAGGGCCTCTGTGCGGACCAAGTTCATGATGGAGGGGGTGTCCTGGGGGAGGGGAGGTGCGGGCTTCATTCAGTTAGTAAGATGTCTGTGGTGGTAGCGATGTTGTTGTGTTGCTTCATGAAGTGAGTAGCCTTGGGTTTGAAGTTCGGTAGATTTTTGCGATCTTGTAGTGGAAGACGTTTGCAAGGTTGTCTCAGAGTTCCTGTGAGGGTGTAATATTGTTTGTTGCAGCTGAGGGGATGGGAAATTCTTCGATGATGTTGAAGAGTTTTTTGCTGTTATTTGAGCTTTTTTTCGATGCATGTGACTAAGACCCTCATTACGACCCTGGCGGTCGGTGACTAACTGGCGGTAATACTGCCAACAGGCTGGCTGTAACTACTGCCAAATTATGACCATAGCGGAAAGATCTCCGAAAGACAGCCAATGTACCACACCGACCGCCAGGGTGGAAATAACAGGCACCACAGCGGTAGCCGCCTACAGCCAGGCGGAAGTCAAAGTTCCGTCCACCATAGTATGACAAGACAATCCGCCACCTTTTCCAGGGAGGTACCAATGCCATCTAAAGCCTGGCAGAAACACTTTACAGAAGTGAAAGGACTCACCATTGGAGACACAGTGAAGAACCACGCCGCCATGGAACCAGAACTGCAAGTTTTCCTGATGATATTCTACGTCATGCTCCACCACGAACACCAACGCCGGCGAAGACTACAAGGGTGAGTACAGCCGCCTAGCACACAAGGGAGGGTGGGAGGAGAACAGGAGTGACACACACATGCACCACACACAGTCCATACACACAACCAGCCACCCAAGAAAACAAGTTAATCCCCGTAAATCAGCTGAATAATGCAAGGGCAACAAGAATTGACTAAAGTGATTGTAATAAGATCAACTCAATCTCAATATTACTTTTGCCAATGCAACAGATATGTACAAATGTGCAAAAAAGGGACACTGCCCAGTCCTCAGTTTGCGGGAGCCACATGGCCACAGGGCAAAGTCCAAGACTCCACTTGTTACCTGCATCAATACGGAGAGAACACTGCAGGGGTATCAGTTGTCAAATAGGCAGGCACTTCAGCTGGATGCAGAAACAAGACCACTGGTTTTGGAAGGGGCAACATGCCCTGTGATTGGTCCTGGGGAGTGCAAGGCCACAGTCTCTTGGGTGGGTGTCTTCCCCACTGGATCTGGAGGGGGCAACATGCCCTGTGCTTGGTCCGGGGCAGTGCAAGGCCACAGTCTCTCGGGTGCGTGTCTTCCCCACTGGGTCTGGAGGCTGCAACTTGCTCTGTGCTTGGTCCTGGGGAGTGCAAGGCCACAGCCTCTCAAGTGGGTGTCTTCCCCACTGGTTCTGGAGAGGGCAACATGCCATGTGCTTGGTCCTGGGGAGTGTAAGGCCACAGTCTCTCAAGTGGGTGTCTTCCCCACTGGTTCTGGAGGGGACAGGCTGCACAGCAGCCCATAGAGGCTGGATCACATTGCGTCCGCCGGCGATGACTGCTGCACTGTGGTGGTAGTGGGAGGCTCCTGCTCAGCCCCTGCACCCTGTGATGGCTGCACTGTGGTGGTGGTGATGGTAGTGGGAGGCTCCTGCGCAGCCCCTGCACCCTGCGATGGCTGCACTATGGTGGTGGTGGTGGTAGTGGGAGGCTCCTGCTCAGCCCCTGCACCCAGCGATGGCTGCACTATGGTGATGGTGGAAGTAGTGGAAGGCTCCTGCTCAGCCCCTGCACTCACTGATGGATGCACAACCACGGTTGGTGATGGGGGCTCTGTGACAGCTGCTGGTGCAGGCTCCTTCACCTTCTTGCTTGCTGGTGCAGGCTCCTTCCCCTAATTGCTTGCTGGTGCAGGCTCCTTCCCCTTCTTGCTTGCTGGTGCAGGCTCCTTCCCCTTTCTGCTGGCTGGTGCAGGCTCCTTTCCCTTCTTGCTTGCTGGTGCAGGCTCCTTCCCCTTTCTGCTTGCTGGTGCACGCTCCTTCCCCTTTCTGCTGGCTGATGCAGATTCCTTCCCCTTTCCACTGGCTGGTGCAGGCTCCTTCCCCTTCAATATTTGTTGCTTGGAATCCTTCCCACCACGAGTAGATGCAGATGGAAGTGGGCCTGTGAACTGTGTGGCTGAGGTGCTTGGCTGGGTTCTTGATACCCTGGCCCTACATGCAGGATGGGAGGGGTAGGGAAGAGGTCAATGGTGGAAAGGAAAAGCTTTTTAGAGACATTGGGGCAGGAAGAGGGAGAAGTAATGGGAGTGGAGGAGTAGGGAATGGTTGTTGGAGGTATTTGTCTGCTGGATTTGGGTGCAGGTTTATGGGCTGTATGCTGTTGTCAGGTGGATGGCTGTTGGTTGTCTGAGTGCTTGCGTTTTTGTACCCTGGGGGGGGACAGACACGGTGGGAGAGGACACAGGGGACGTGTGCCTGGGTGTTGTGGAGGTGTCTGCCAGTGAGGTGTGTGTTCTGCTTGGTGTGGTGATGATGCAGGTAGTGGAAGATGATGTAGTGCATGCAGGTGTGAGTGTGGACATAACTGGGTGGGAGGTGGAGGATGAGGAAGAGGGGGAGACAGTGGAAATAGTGGATGTTGTTGTGTCTGCAACTGGATGGTGTTTGTGTGAGTGCCTGTGGGATGAAGTGTGGTGCTTGTGTTTGCCTTTGACACTCTTGGGTGTTCTCTTGTGTGCATGCTCGTCAGGCTTTGTGCTTGAGATGGGTTGGGGTTGAGGAGAATGGGCTTGGGAAGTGGAAGTTGCAGGGGGGAGGGTTGAAACAGGGACAATGGCTGCCATCAGAGAGGAGGCCAGAGCCTGAATCGATCTCTGTTGGGCCGCCAATCCAGTGTGAATGCCCTCCATGAATGCATTAGATTGTTGCATCTGGGCTGCTGGCCCCTGGATGGCATTCACAATGGTTGACTGCCATACAGAGATGGATCTCAGGAGGTCAATAGCCTCCTCACTCAGGGCAGCATGGGCACAATGGTTGACTGCCGTACAGAGATGGATCTCAGGAGGTCAATAGCCTCCTCACTCAGGGCAGCATGGCTCACTGGGGCAGGGCCTGAGGTGCCTGGGGCGAAGGAGATGCCCACCCTCCTGGGTGAGCGGGCACAGGCAACTCTCTCAGGGGCTGCAGGGAAGGCAGTGCTGGTACGGGGGTGGCGGCTGTACCTGTAGCTTGGGTGGTCACAGAGGTGTCCGCCACCACCAGGGAGCTCCCATCGGAGGAGGTACCTGAGTCTGTATTGTCCAGTTTCTGCCCTGGTGCTCCCCTCGCCCTCCGTCCCACTGGTGCCCTCCGCATCGGTGGACTCTGCCTACTGGGTCCTGTGGGATGCAGCTCCCTCCGTCGCCGGTGCCTCTGCTCCTCCGCCAGATGATGCTAATGCACATAAGGACAGAATGACAAAACAAGAAAGGGGGGGAGAGAGACAAAGGATACACTGGGTCAATGACTGCAGCAACACCACCGTTCGCATACACAGCACCCTCACACACAGGGAACAGGCCTACACACTATGCATTGCATTACCAGTGATATTGCTAGCCACTAAGGCATGAGGAGGGGCACAAACCGCCAACTGCAGCACACCTGGGACCCACGCAGCCCTGGCCAGGAGTGGATGTTAACAAGCAAGGTAGCCATTATTTTCCCTACATACCCCTAGCCACCAGAGGACCTACTCTGCTATGTCTGGCCTGGCCTTGGGGCACCTACTGACACACAACCACCACCCGGATACCACCATACCAGCAGTGAAGTGCAATGATAGCCACTCTACTCACCCCCTTGAGGCTACTGTGATCCCCCCAATCGCCCATCCAGCTCTGGATAGGCCACTGCCAGAGTGCGGGCCATCAGGGGGGTCAGGGTTCGACAGCTACCCCTTCCTCGTTGGGAGGCCAACCACGGCTGGGCCTCTGCGGTCTTCTGTGTCCAGCGTCTCAGGTCTTCCCACCGTTTGTGACAGTGGATGCTCCCCCTGCCATAGACCCCCAGGGTCCGCACCTCCTTGGCGATGGCACGCCATCTACCCTTCTTGTGATGGGCGCTGACCTGCAGAGGCAATACAGGCAGGAGAACACCATTAGACAAACAGTCCAGCCTGTCACACACATGGCCCACCATACACCTTTCCATTACCATTGGCACATACATAGTCCACCTCACAACATGTACACTGGCAACAGATAATCCACCCCCTTACACCGTGCCTTCACACACATCTCCATGCATCCATTCGACATGCAGTGTGCTCACCTGTTGGTCTGGAGGCCCATACAGCAGTCCGTACAGGGGTAGGACCCCATCTACTAGTCATTCCAACTCCTCCAAAGTGAAGGCTGGGGCCCTTTCCCCGGTCACACGGGCCATGGTAGGGTCCAGACACATGTCACAGCAGCACATGCAGTTGCAGTGTAGGTCCTCTACTATGGAAGGTCAAGTAAAAAGTGAGAGATATGATAGAAAATGGCAGTCACGTACGCAGCAGTGCATACCGTCACCGCCGGCGTAGATCACTATTGGCCACTGCAACCTAGAGGGCCCAATATTAACCAATGAGGAGTTGCAGGGCGGTTCCCGACCGCTTCCCGCCATGGCGCACAATGGCAGCGGAATAACCTCACTTCCACCTGTCCCTCCACACAGGACAGGCGGACACAATTGCAGGGGCGGGGGCAGCCCTGTGGAATAATGCTGCATCACAGGAAAAATAGGCACATACTGGACAAATCACACTGACCCATTACATGTTTACAGAATGTAAACTACTGTTGTGGCTCCATTGTTCAGGTTGTAACAGGCTCCTCACTCTTTTGTCCCATAGATTCCTACTGCTGCAGATGAATAGGAGATGGAGACATACCCCCGTGTACAGACCCCTGGTGGACTTGGCTACACTGAAGGACAGGCACATAATGCTCGCCTATAGACTGGACAGGGCCACAATCACAGAGCTGTGTGTCCAATTGGAGCCTGAACTGATATCTGCTATCCGTCACCCCAATGGGATCCCCCCTCTTGTGCAAGTGCTATCAGTACTCTATTTCCTGGTTCTTTCCAAGTGACAGTCGGCTTGGCAGCAGAAATGTCACAGCCAGTGTTCTCAATAGTGCTGACAATAGTATTGTCTGCCCTGATAAAACACATACGCAGCTACATTGCATTCCCCCAGGTTGAGGATTTGACCACCGTGAAGGCTGAGTTTTATGCAATGGGACATATCCCCAATAAAATTGGTGCGATTGATGGAACACATATTGCATTTGTCCCGTCCCCCGCCAGAATGAACAGGTGTTCAAGAATCTTAAGAGTTTCCATTCCATGAATGTGCAGATGGTGTGCTTGGTGGACCAGTACATCTCCCACATCAGTGCTAAGTATCCTGGGTCGGTGCATGATGCCTTTGTCCTAAGGAATAGCAGCATCCTAAATGTGATGGCCCATCTACAGAGGCACAGGGTGTGGCTTATAGGTGAGCCCTGGTTCCCACCCAGTATATGTTGGTGTATGGGTATAGTGTGGGCCATATAGGATAGTGTGTGGCTAAATGTTGTCCCTCAATAATTGAAGGTGACTCTGGTTACCCAAACCTATCATGGCTGCTGACCTCTGAGAGGAATACCAGGACAAGGGCAGAAGAACGTTATAATGAGGCACATGGGCGAACCAGAAGGATAACGGAGAGAACCTTTTGCCTCCTGAAGGCTAGGTTTCGGTGCCTCCATCTTACAGGTTCTTGTGCTACTCACCCAAGAAGGTCTGCTAGATAGTAGTGGCATGCTGCATGGTGCAAACCTGGCACTCAGACGCCATGTACCTTTTCTGAAGGAGGAGGAGACTAGAGATGCCCCTGTGGCAGCAGTGGACCCTGTGGATAGTGAGGATGGGGAGGCAGAGGATGAAGATGAGGACAACAGAACATCTATGATCCGTCAGTACTTCCATTGACACACAGGTAAGACTGTGTAACTTTACATTTCAATGACTTTGGTTGCATTCTGTGTGGCATTGGCATGCTGGTAATTCCCAGTTCAATGCCCACTTACTGTTCCCTCTGGATATTCATTTTGCAGATATTGGTGATATGACAAATACTCCTGGTGTGGTCACTACAGCCAGCTACAGGTCATTAATCTACACTCATTCTATGTACAGTTCATTTGCAATGGTTGTACCTGTTTCAAACTATACCTATTTGATATACATGACATACTCAAAATCGATTTTTGTCAAAGGGTGTTTATTGAAGTGCTAACATATAGGGGGAAAGTGAAATGGGATGGGGTGATGATATAGGAAAGTCCAGGGTATTGTTCCAGTCTGTTTGTAGCACAGGAGCATTGTTCAAGGGGACATAGGAAGGGAGCAATGGCAGTTCCAGGTGGACAGGGTGACTGACTGGGACACAAGGAGGACAATCAGGAGAGTCTAATTTCCCTGCGGGGGTCTTGGCAAGTGTCTCTAGCTTCTGTCTGGATCGCAGGGAACGTTTGCGAGGTGATTCACCTTGTGCAGGGGAGAGGTGCTGGTGGCCGGTGAGTCCTGTGGCGGGGCCTCCTGGACACTAGCGGCAGCGCAACTGGATGGCTGTTCAGATGACTGGCTTGTGGCAGGGGCCCGCTGGTGTGAGACTGCCTCCCTCATAATGTTGGCCATGTCTGCCAGCACCCCTGCTATGGAGATCAGAGTGTTGTTGATGGCCTGCAAGTCCTCCCTGATCCCCTGGTACTGTCCCTCTTGCAACTGCCTGTTCTCCTGCACGTTGTCCAGGATCTGGCCCATCATGTCCTGGGAATGTTGGCAGGCTTCCAGGATCTCGGAGAGTGCCTCCTGGAGAGTCGGTTCCCTGGGCCTGTCCTCCCCCTGACGCACAGCACTCCTCCCAGTTTCCCTGTTGGCCTGTGCATCTGTCCCCTGAACCGTGTGCCCACTGCCACTGACCCCAGGTCCCTGATTGTCTTGGGTATGAGGTGTGGCCTGTTGTCCCTGTGCAGA
Source organism: Pleurodeles waltl (assembly GCF_031143425.1). NCBI lineage: Eukaryota > Metazoa > Chordata > Amphibia > Caudata > Salamandridae > Pleurodeles > Pleurodeles waltl. Next base: position 1,459,843,953 of record NC_090447.1, on the reverse strand, counting down.
TGGACACACTGCTGAGTGACGTGTCCTGGGGACAGAGGTGTGGGTACGCTGGGTGGGTGCTGTGGTAGTGTTTCCTGAAGGGGGAGGCTCTGTGGTGGTCTGTGACTGGGCTTGGGTAACCAGATGTCCAATAGTCCCTGATGGGTCAGGTAGACTGTCCAGATCCTGAAGTCCAGAGTTACTGTCATCACTGTGGGCCTCTTTAGTTGGGGGACTGGATAGTGCTGGCACCTTTTCTTCGGTGACATTGGCTGGGGTACCTGTGGGAATGTAAATGATGTGTTATGGTTGATGGGTATGACATATTGTACATCCCTGGATTCCTCTCTATGGTTGGTTTTGTCCTGCCAGCTTTCACTTTTGTATGTTAGTGTATGATGGGATTGTTAGTTCTCAATGCTGTGTATGCTTTAGTGATGAGTGTCCATGCAGGGCTGTGAGGGGTGTCGGTGCATTGTTACAGCATGCAGGGCTTGGCATTGGGATTAGTGAGATGTGATGGTGGAGTGTTTGGGATTTAGTGGAGTTTTGGGTGTGAGGATGAGGGTATGGGATGGCATGCAGGTAGGGGGGTGATAATAATAGAGTTGACTTACCAGAGTCCAGTCCTCCTCCGACTCCAGCCAGGCCCTCAGGATGCAGTATTGCCAAGACTTGCTCCTCCCGTGCTGTGATTTCCACCTTCTCCACCGACCCCAACGACGCAGCCCTCAGCCTCAAGCATTGGATCACCAACTGCGCAGACAACCTCGCACCCCTCAGACGTCTCCCAAGACAGACCAACACCACGAAACCTCTTTGGTTCACAGACACCCTCAAGGAATCTAAAAAAAAATGCTGCACCCTCGAGAAAGCCTGGCGCAAGGACCACACCGCAGAAAACATGTCTGCCCTCAAAAACGCCACCCGCGAACACCACCAACTGATCCGCGCCACCAAAAGAACTTCCTTCACAGACAGACTGGACAAGAACACCCACAACAGCAAAGAACTCTTCAACATTGTCAAAGAGCTCTCCAATCCTAACGCCAACGCCATCACGCCCTCACAAGAACTCTGCAACTCCCTCGCCACCTTCTTCCATCGTAAGATCACCGACCTACACGACAGCTTCGGACACCAGACACAGCCAACCACCACAGAACCTACAACCCCAGCTATCACCCTCAACGCCTGGACTCACATCAGCACGGAAGAGACAAAAGCTACCATGAACTCCATCCACTCCGGTGCCCCCTCGGACCCCTGCCCACACTTCATCTTCAACAAAGCCGACGACATCATCGCCCCGCATCCCCAGACCATCATCAACAGCTCGTTTGCTTCTGCCACCTTCCCCGAGAGCTGGAAACACGCGGAAGTCAACGCCCTACTGAAGAAACCTAATGCGGACCCCAGCGACCTGAAAAACTTCCGCCCCATCTCGCTCCTCCCCTTCCCTGCCAAAGTCATAGAGAAGACCGTCAACAAGCAACTCACCAACTTCCTTGAAGACAACAACCTACTCGACCCCTCTCAGTCCGGATTCCGAACCAATCACAGCACAGAAACCGCCCTCATCTCAGTCACAGACGACATCAGAACTCTGATGGACAATGGAGAAACAGTCGCCCTCATCCTCCTCGACCTCTCGGTTGCCTTCGACACCGTCTGCCACCGAACCCTAATATCCCGCCTCTGCTCCACCGGTACCCAAGGACAGGCCCTGGACTGGATCACCTCCTTCCTCTCCAACCGCTCCCAAAGAATCTACCTCCCACCGTTCCGCTCAGACCCCACCTAGATCATCTGCGGCGTCCCACAAGGCTCCTCGCTCAGCCCGACTCTCTTCAATGTCTACATGAGCCCTTTCGCCGACATCGTATGCAAACACAACATAAACATCACTTCCTACGCCGACGACACTCAGCTGATACTTTCCCTCACCAAGGACCCCACCAGCACCAAGACCAACCTGCAAGATGGAATGAAAGACGTCGCAGAATGGATGAAACTCAGCCGTCTGAAACCGAACTCAGACAAAACGGAAGTCCTCATTCTCGGAAACACCCCTTCCGCCTGGGACGACTCCTGGTGGCCCACGGCCCTTGGCACCGCACCAACCCCCTCAGACCACGCACGCAACCTCGGATTCATCCTGGACCCACTTCTCACCATGACCAAACAAGTCAACGCCGTATCATCTTCCTGCTTCCTCACCCTCCGCATGCTCCGAAAGATCTTCCGTTGGATCCCTGCCAACACCAGAAAGACTGTGACCCACGCCCTTGTCACGAGCCGCCTGGACTACGGTAACACCCTATACGCAGGAACCACCGCTAAACTCCAGAAACGTCTGCAGCGAATACAAAACGCCTCCGCCCGCCTCGTCCTCGACGTACCCCGCAACAGCCACATCTCCGCCCACCTGAGACACCTGCACTGGCTTCCCGTCAACAAAAGGATCACCTTCCGGCTCCTCACCCACGCACACAAAGCCCTCCACAACAAGGGACCCGATTACCTCAACCGTCGCCTCAGTTTCTACATGCCCACCCGCCAACCTCGCACTCGCCGCCGTCCCTCGCATCCGCCGCACCACGGCAGGTGGGAAATCCTTCTCCTACCTGGCAGCAAAGACATGGAATTCCCTCCCCACCAACCTCAGGACCACCCAGGACCACCTCGCATTCCGGAGGCAACTCAAGACCTGGCTCTTCGAGCAGCAGTAATCCCCCTCCCCCTAGCGCCTTGAGACCCTCACGGGTGAGTAGCGCGCTTTATAAATGTTGATTTGATTTGATTTGATTTGTGGGGAGGAGGAGGGGGTCCACCGCCAGTCCTCTGTATAGTGAGCTGGTGTCTTGCTGCTGTGGAACGTACCTTCCCCCGTAGGTCTTTCCACCTCTTCCTGATGTCGTCCTTTGTTCTGGGGTGTTGTCCCACGGCATTCACCCTGTCCACGATCCTCCGCCATAGCTTCATCTTCCTAGCTATAGATATTTGCTGCACCTGTGCTCCAAATAGCTGTGGCTCTACCCTGACAATTTCCGCCACCATGACCCTTAGCTCCTCCTCTGTGAAACGGGTGTGTCTTTGTGGTGCCATGGGTGTTATGTGAGGTGTGTTGGGTAATATTTTGGGGGGGGGTGATGTGGAGGGCGTGAGTGGTGTATGGGTGTGAGCGGTGTGTGGCTCTAGTTGTCTCAGTGGTCTTGGTGTCTCTCTGGTGGCAATGATTTGTATTTGTAAAGGGTTGTGGGTACTGTGGGTAGGTGTTTTATAGTGGTGTGTGTGTGGTGTGTGTATGGGTGTCAGGTGTGTGTTGTTTGAATTGTCCAATGTGGTGTTGTTTTGTCTGTGGGTGTCCATTGTGAGCGCAGCGGTATGTACCGCCAATGATTTACCACCGTTGAATGTCCGCCTTGGTGACTCATGGGTCATAATGTGGTAAGCTTTGTTCTGTTGGCGTAACAGTGTGGTTTTGATACCGCCTCTTTATCACTGACCTTTGGTCTGGCGGATTTGTGTATTTGGCTGAATTCTGTCGGATTGGTGTGTGTGTGTGTGTGTCATAATATGGTGAACGGATATATTCCGCCGTGGCGGTAAGTTGGCGCCCGTCAACGTGGCGGTAAGCGGCATTTACCGCCAATGTCATAATGAGGGCCTAAGTCCTTTTTCTTTGATTCTTTCAACTATCTGTGGTAGAGGTTGAAGGCTGTCTTGAAGGCGATCTTGTTAATAATGTCCTTGCTGGTGCGCCATCTCCTTTCCGGTTGTTTACAGTGTCGTTTAGTGATTCTCACGTTTTTAGTGTACCGGCTAGCCTGCTTGGTGCACCTTCTGTGGGTGTTGTTGCTGATGGGAGTGATGTTGTTTGCGCAGTTGGTGATCCAGTTGTTGCCGTTTCTGGGATTCTGGTTTAGGTTATTGGAGCAGATGGGGTGGGTGGAGTTTAGGGCATTGATCCCTGTGTCCTTTAAGACTTTGCTTCAGCTGTGGTGATGGCGTTGGGCAGGGTGGGTGGAGGTCCATGAGCTGGTGGTGTTGAAATGAATGATGGAGTAGTCAGTCCAGGTGAGTTCTATGGTGTGGCTATACCTGATACAGTTGCTGGTGGTGAAGATGGGGTCTAGTGCGTGGCCTGCTGTGTAAGTGGGGTTGTGGATGAGGTGATTGTGTCCGATGTAGTTCATACTGTTGATGAGAATAATAGTGTTGATGTCATTGTGGTCTTCGAGGTGGAAGGTAAGGTCACAGATGAAATTGCAGTAGTTGTGACATGATCCTGGAGGACGGTACACGAGGGTGCCCTTGATGGCGGTTTTGCTGTCTATTTAGAGTCAGAAGTTGAGGTGTTCCATGGCTGCAGTGATGTCCTCATTTGTGGTGGTGTACTGGATGGATTCCTTGTGTATGATGGCGACTCTCTACCAGGCTTATCAATGTGATCGCAGTCGGTAATCTTGTATCCTTCAGGTATTGTGGTGGCGATGTCGAGCACGGAAGTGGGGGTCTCAGTGAGGAAGAGGATGTCGGGTGTGAGGGTGGAGATGAGGTCTCATCTCAATGTGGTGTTTGCCTAGTGAACGTGTGTTGAGAAGGGCACAGCGAGTTGGTGTTTTTGTTCAGTTGGTGTCTGTGGTGTGTTTGGACTGGGGCTGGTGATGGGCTGGTGTGTGTGTTGTGGCAGATGAAGTGACAGTCGCTGTCAGTGAAAGGCCCTACCGTGGAGAGTGGGTCGGTATGGTGGCAGTGATTGGTGGGGCATCCATTGTTGAGGGTACAAAGCTACACAATGCTGTATCTGCAGAGGGACGGAGGGCCAGGGGTTGTAGAGCTCAGTGTGGTCTGCCTTCGGTGGGACGCCTTTGGTACACCAGCATCATGGTCACTCTACAGCCTGCTTGAAGTAGGTCCTGGGGTGGGTAGAGCTGTTGGTGTTAAGAACTGTGAACGTGAAAACATGGGCAGTGGCAGTGGCAGTGTCACGTGGTCAAACGGCAGCAACTTGGTAAGGCTAGAACAAGCAGGACCTGGATGCCACAAGTAAGTGGCAGACTAGGTGCCTACTAGTGCTGTATTGCTGCGACTATTATTCGGTAGGCTGTGGGGTGGACAAGGCACCTGTTGGCGCAAAGAACGGTATGAAAACCCGGGCAGTGGCAGTGTCACTTGGTCAAACGGCAGTGTTAGACCTGACAGCCTTAGGGTGGTCACTCCTAACTTTTTTATGCCTCTCTCCACTTTTTAGACACTGTTTTCGCTGGTTTTAAGACTCTGCGCACTTTACCACTGCTAACCAGTTCTAAAGTGTATGTGCTCTCTCCCTTTAAACATTGTAACATTGGATCATACCCAATTGGACTATTTAATTTATTTATAAGTCCCTAATAAAGTGCACTATACGTGCCCAGGGCCTGTAGATTAAATGCTACTAATGGGCCTACAGCACTGATTGTGCCACCGACTTAAGTAGCCCCTTAACCTTGTCTTAGGCCTGTCATTTCAAGGCCTGTGTGTGCAGTTTCACTGCCAATTCGACTTAGCATTTAAAAGTGCTTGCCAAGCCTAAAACCCCCCTTTTCCTACATGTACGACAACCCTAAGGTATGCCCTAGGTCAGTGGTTCCCAACCTTTTGATTTCTGTGGACCCCCACTTTAACATGGAACCCAGGGACCCCCACTGAATCATCATGGGAATCCGGGGACCCCCGCCTGAGTCATTACTGGAAGTTGGGGACCTAATTTGTCAATATTTTTTCATTTTCTAGCCTCTCGCGGACCACCTGAGAAGGCTTTGCGGACCCCCAGGGGTCCCCGGACCACAGGTTGGGAACCACTGCCCTAGGTAACCCATAGGGCAGGGGGCTCTGTAGGCAAAAGGCAGGACATGTACCTGTGTAGTTTACCTGTCCTGGTAGTGTAAAACTCCTAAATTCGTTTTTACACTGCTGTGAGGCCTGCCCCCTTCATAGGCTAACATTGGGGCTGCCCTCATACATTGTTTGGGTGGTAGCTGCTGATCTAAATGGAGTAGGAAGGTCATATTTTGTATCGCCAGAATGGTGATGCTAAATCCTGCTGACTGGTGGATTTAATAATACTGTTTTTGAAATGCCACTTTTAGAAAGTGAGCATTTCTCCGCACTTAAATCTTTCTGTGTCTTACAATCCACGTCTGGCTGGCTTTAGTTGACAGCTCCCTGCTGCATTCACTCAGACACACCCCAAACACAGGATACTCAGTCTCACTTGCATACATCTGAATTTTGAATGGGTCTTCCTGGGCTGGGAGGGTGGAGGGCCTGACACTTGCATGTCAAAGGACAGTAGCCTGCCCTCACACAAAGGACTGCCACACACCCTACTGGGACCCTGGCAGACAGGATTGAACAGTAAGTGGACCTTGTGCACTTCTAAGCCACTATTTGAAGTCTCCCCCACTTCAAAGGCACATTTGGGTATTTAAACAGGGCCTCTGCCCCAACCATCTCAGACACTTTCTGGAGAAGAAACTGGAACCAGAACCTGCATCCTGCCGAGTAGAACTGCCTGTCTGCCCAAAGGACTCACCTGTCTGTTTTCTGTGAAGGAATGCTGCCTTGCTGTTGCCCTGCTGCCTTGCTGCTCTCTGGCTGAGGTGAAGAAGTGCTCTCTAAGGGCTTGGATAGAGCTTGCCTCCTGTTCCCTGAAGTCTCAGGACCAAAAAGACTTCATCTCTACAAGAAGGACTCCTTGTGCTGCAAAATTCGACGCACAGCCTGCCTGAAACGGCGCACAGCTGGCACCGTGGTAAATATTTCACCTCACGCCGAACCGGTACAACGCAGCCCAACTTTGCAACGAGAAGATCAACGCAGCGGCAGCGTAGTGACCGGAAATTCGACGCTCAGCTCACTGGATCGACGCACAGCCGAGCGCCCATCCAAATCGATGTAGCTCCTGTGACTTCGTCCAGCCAGCGCAGGAAATCCACGCATTGTCCCCAGGGCATCCGAAAACCACGCAACCCGAAGAGGATCCACAACCGAGCGACGGAAATCAAAGCACAGCCGTCCCTGCGTGAAAACTAAACAACGCATTGCTGTGTGCGGCCTGAGAAATCGATGCACACCCCTTTGTTTCCACGCATCTCCTCTGCGGTTCTTTGCAGAGATTTTTCACACGAACCAGGTGCTTCAAAGAGACTTTGTTTACTTTTAAAAGATTTAAAACACTTTATATCACTTTTCCAGTGACATCTAAACATATACTTGCATTTTAATCGCTTTGACCTGCATTTATCCGGATACATTTTACATATTTTTCGAAGCACTGTGGTGTATTTTTGTCGTGCTATATGGTGCTATTGTATGATTTATTGCACAAATACTTTACACATTGCCTTCTAAGTTAAGCCTGACTGCTCAGTGCCAAGCTACCAGAGGGTGGGCACAGGATACTTTGGATTGTGTGTGACTTATCCTGACTAGAGTGAGAGTCCTTGCTTGGACAGGGGGTAACCAACCAAATACCCCATTTCTAACAGGCAGCAACTGGATCAGGCTGGGGCAAGCAGGAACTGGAGGCCATAGGCAAGTTACAGGATAGGTGTCCAGGTGCCTACTTCACAAAAAAAATATACAAAGTCAAAAATGTGATTTTAATTGGGAGCTTTGATTTTTTTTTAATGTGGTTTTATCTCTAATTGCTAGGTTCTAGCATAGGATGTTGTCTTTTTGTTCTTAATATACGTTCTGTTTTTGTGCCTCAAAACAGTGCTTCAATTGAGGCCACCATTCGTCCATACTAGATTGATTTTTCCTATACATGAGCTGCTTCCACGAATCAAGCTACGGATACCAAATTATTTTAGGCTCCATTTTCAAATTCCTTCACATTTACAGATACATATTTTCCATTTTCTAATTTTCTTTTTAAACTATACATACTTTATTAATCTGCTAATATTATTTAATTTTCCAAACAGTCGACCAGGTCTAATGAGAAATGCCTTTTGATCCCTCCGAACAGCAGAAGAAAAAAGGAAAGAAGCAGGGCCTTCTTTGGGCACTGCCAGCATAATATATATACCTATTTTCGTGAAATTATTACTCACCCATCAGAAGGCTCTAACAACAAAACTTTATTAACTGCCCTGTTTGTGTCCCCCACAGCAATTAGATGCCTAATGTTGGCATCTGCAGACTACAAATTATTTCTGGGAAGTATAGTAAAACCAAAGCTGTGGATTTTGGAAGAGAGATTGGTAAATTCAAGTGGAATGTTGAGGAAGTGACATTAGTAAAAGAAGGCAGAATGCAATGGCTTGGCACTGAAATTAGATAATAAATTAGCACCAACTCCATCTGCTCAGAAATTGCAAACACTTTTTTCACTGAGGAGACTTCAGATTAGTTGTGGAAATGCTAGTGATGTTTCACAGTAATGGATAACATGACATCCTGAAGGTACTGCCACAATCAGCAGTTACTCCGATTAAATCCATCCTTTTCTCAGCAGCATGCTTGTTTTTGGGAGGGAAAAAGTCACCTGTCGGCACTCCAATTCTATGTAACCTCATCTTGAAGCACGCATAGCTCTCAAAATGTGATGCATTATTCTAAAGCATAACATCTGCAATATTCCTTTTCGGTATTGAAAAACCTTCCATGACTGATAGACTAAGAAAAGCGAGGAGCAATGTACACCTTGTGGTAGACACATCGTGCATCCCGAACGGAGAAATAATTAATCACGTTTTTTTGTGCTACTATGGTTCATGCGGTCAGACAACATCGTCTTTAGCTCGAACTTGCTAAGTTTTGCAAAGTGCTTGAAACAGACTTGTTTTCTTTCCTTTAACACTCCAGGGAGTCTGATTTGATCTCAATGATCTAATCAACGGTTTCTCCACTACTTGTCTAATCTAACTCCATCTTGACTACTGCCCGCTTTTGCTTAAGTTATCCTAAAATATATTTTAATTGGTGCCTGCTACCATTGTGGTTAGGCCAGAGCTTGATAAATACTTCCATAAATAAAATTTAAAAAACGTACCTGCTATTTGCGGTCTTGTTTTAAAGTATAGTAGCATTTCGGTAGGTCTCTCAGATCAAGGTTCTGGCATTTATTACTTGGGCGACTGCCTGTTTCTCAAGAATACAAAAGTATTTAGACTCTCTAGAAGACTGAATCATAATTGCTTAATTTTATATAGTACTTTATACCGTTCCTAAGTTCTTTAAATGACAGATTTTACTATTCACAATTTAATGTTGCTCAGTTTATTACCCTTAGAAAAATTGAAGGCTGAGTTGGTTTCAACATGATATGCACCCAAGACCTGCGTGTTAAACAAGATGTCAGTGATGCTCTTTTAAGTGATGGAACTATCCTACAAGTAGAGTATGTATAGAAAAGTCCTCGTGTTGAGGCAAGAAAATGCTTAGGCTAGATGTGAGTTTCACTTTCTGCCACAATATAGATATCCAGATTGTATTTACTACTTATTTTGAGATGTTTCAAACTGTGACCCTGCCAAAGGTTTGTTGGGACTAGACATTGTTTACTCACAAAATTTGTTTTGGCGGGCTGATTGGTTTATGGGTAGGAAGAGCAAAAACACCATTAATAATTGTTTATGTGCATGAAGATGTCCCTTCCTGGACATAAAGAATCATTAAAAAATAACGATTTGCTACTCCTATGTGTGCTGCATTGCGCAACTCACATAGAACTAGCAAATCACCATTATTGCTTGTTTATTTGCAGGAAGGTACACCTTCCTGCACATAAGCAATCATTCCCTGCAACGTAGATCCCATTGCACTATGGTGCAAGGGTGCCTACGTTGGCTCTAGGCAGCTAATTTTAGCACCAGCACTAAGGAAAACATAGCCCTGTATGGCATTAAATACAGCTCATCCCTGCGTTTCTGATGTGACTCAGCTTAGCGCTGCCAAATTTGGCGTATCGCTGCCCTGTTTTCAGAGAGAGACAGCACTCGTGGAAGAATACAAGGAGTGAGTCAGTGAGATGGTGAACATGCTATGCTCCATGGTAGGGACAAAGACAAGCTGGACAGCCTAAAACGAATGAAAGGGGGCACATGTGAGTTACAAACCACAAAGCCAGTGATAAGCATCAGTGGAAGCTTTCAGAATGACCCAAGGAGTCTTTTCGCAACCAGGCTTCGACCTTATGATTATTGCTGCTGTAGCTTACCATGGAAGTTAGCCTGTTTTAAGATTTCAGCTTTGCTAAAGATGTGAGCGATGAAGTAAGCTAGCAGAACATTTCTTTGCAGTATAGATGATGTTGACTGCAGAAGGCTGATGCCTTTGAAAGTGTCAATATACACCCCTTTAGGGATGCTCTTTTTATCAATATCAGATTAATTTACTGCTGCTAAGAATGGAAAATTATAAACCTGTAAAATGGAATAGGATTGCCCTTTTTATCAGTAATTCTTGGTTCGTTGAAGAATATGTTTTTTTCGACTTTAGAGTCGTTTTTACGTAAAAGTATGTAAGTTGGTTCAGCTAAAGGCTTTCCACTTACATTAGTATGAACTAAGATGATAACACGTGGTTACTCCAGTATTGGAACTTTCATAGATTCACATGCTTGAATCATTCCCCGTCGTCGAGATGGGAGTCCCCGGTACCTTAGAAAAGACAATGGCCCTCAGTACAACCCTGGCGGTAGGTGATAAAGTGGCAGTAATACCGCCAACAGGCCGGAAAAAAATGGGATCACGACCACGGCAGAAACCGCCAACACAGACAGCTACTTTAACACACCGACCACCACGGCGGTAGCAACAAACACCGCAGCAGTCACCGCCAACAGACAGGCGGAAGACAATGTACCGCCCACCCCATTACAACCCGTCATTCCGCCAGATTTTCCGGGGCAGTACCAACGCCATCAAAAGCACAGTGGAAACAGTGTTTGGAAGGGAAATCACTCACCTCTCGACACTCAACGAAGAACCAGGACCCCATGGAGCCCGAGTTACAGGTGCTGCCCATGCTGGTCTACCTCCTCATACACCAGGAATATCAAAAGTGGCTGCGACGACCACGGTGAGTACTGCACCTAGGACACAGGGGAGGGGGGAGGAAAAAGAGAGTGACACACACACACGCATCACGCAACACACCCCACCCCAACCCTCAACACCATACACACAAACACATGCAGCAACAGTACATTTACACCCTGTAATCCCCTGGAAGAATGCAAGGACAAAAGGAATAGAGTCCAATCAGTGATATATTAGAAATAGGCAGATATACGTATCGAATATAAAAACAGTATTTACAAATATTTACAATATGTACAGAAGGCCGTACATTGTCCTTTGCAAATGTCCATGGGCCACTGGGCCAAAAATCATGGGCCAAGCAAAGCCACAGTCTCTCAAGTGGGTGGGTTGCCCACTGCTTGGTCCTGATAAGTGCAAAGCCACAGTCTCTCAAGTCTCTCAAGTGGGTGGTTTGCCCACTGCTTGGTCCTGGGGAGTGCAAAGCCACAGTTTCTCAAGTGGGTGGTTTGCGCACTGCTTGGTCCTGGGGAGTGCAAAGCCACAGTCTCCCAAGTCTCTCAAGTGGGTGGTTTGCCCACTGCTTGGTCCTGGGGAATGCAAAGCCACAGTCTCTCAAGTGGGTGGTTTGCCCACTGCTTGGTCCTGGGGAGTGCAAAGCCACAGTCTCTCAAGTGTATGGCTTCTCCACTGGTTCTGGAGGGGGCTTTGTGCCCAATGTGCTTCATCCTACCAAGGATAGGGTGAGTGGATGCATATCTCCACTGGTTCTAGAGAGGGCTTTCTGCCCAGTGTGCTTCATCCTGCCAAGGATAGGGTGAGAAGATAGCTTCTTCCACTGGTTCTAGGGGGGGCTTTGTGCCCAGTGTGCTTCATCCTGCCAAGGAAAGGGTGAGTGGATTGCTTCTTCCACTGGTTCTAGAGAGGGCCTTGTGCCCAGTGATGCAGCACTTGGGGTGTGGCAGTTCACATTCCATCACCTGGGTGTCTGAGGCATGAGATTTGCTGGGACCAGGTAGCATGATACTCCATGGAGGCAGGGCCAGACTCCATCCTGCGACGACTAAGGCTGCAAACTGGTGGTAGTTCCGCTGCTGGTGGGGGTGCTGCCAGTGGTGGTGGGAGGCTCCAGTCTGTCTCCTGCAGCCTCGGACGGATGCACACTGGGGCTGCTGCTGCTGGTAGTGGTCCTACTGTCAGCGGTGCAGGTGGCGGTGCTTGCGGCAGGGATGCTGGCGGTGCTGCCCGTGGTGCCGGTGCTGCCAGTGGTGGAGGGAGGCACCAGCTCATCTCCTGCAGCCTCGGACGGCTGGCCACTGGGGATGCTGTTGTGGTAGTAGTGGCGGGGCAGGTGGCGGTGCAGGTGGCGGGGCAGGTGGCAGTGCTTGCAACGGGGATGCTGGCGGTGCTGGCCGCGGTACAGGTGGCCGGGCTGTCGGTTCTGATGGTGGCCACCAGGCCCTCACCTGGAGCCTCCGATACCTGAAGTGCCTTTGCTTAGCTTTTCTCCCCCTTCCTCACCTTGGCAGATGCTGCTGGGACCTTGGCTCTGGCAGCTGGAGTTTTGGAGGAGGCCTTGCTGGGTGAGTCGTGCTCCTTTTCCTTGCTGCATGCTGTCCCCTTCTTCACCTTGGCAGGTGGCGGAATGGTTTGGTCCTTTGCAGGGGTCGGTGACACACTGGCTGGCCTGACGGGTCACCCTTTGCTCCTCTGGGAGTTGCAGGTACCGCAGCGGACGCCTACTTGGTGGATGAAGTGCTGGCCTGGGTTCTGGACACCCTGGCCTGAAGAGAAGGATGGGGGGAAAGGGTAGGGAACTGGTCAATGTTTGCCAGGACAAGTTTTTTAGACCCACTGGGATGGGAAGATGGAGAGGGTTTGGGAGTGGAGGAAGAGGGAGCGGTTGTAGGAGGTGTCTGTCTGCTGAGTTTGGGTGAAGATGCATGGGCTGGATGCTGTTGTGAGGTGGATGGCTGTTGGGTGGGTGGGTGCTTGCGTTTGTGTACTTTGGGAGGAGGGGTCACAGACACACTGGGAGAGGACACAGGGGACGTGTGCATGGTTGTGGGGGTGGTGACTGCTCGTGAGGGGTATGTTGTGATGGGCGTGCTGGTGATAGTGGTAGTGGATGAAGATGTAGTGCATGCATGTGTGAGTTTAGACGCTACTGGGAGGGAGGTGGACGAAAAGGAGGAGGGGGACACAGTGGAGGCAGTGGATGTTGGTGTTTTTGCATGGGTATGGTGCTTGTGTGAGTGCCTGTGAGAAGAAGTGTGGTGCTTATGTTTGCCTGAGCCACTTTTGTGTGGTGATTTGGGTGAATGCTGGTCTGAAGGTGTGCTTGGGATAGGCTGGGGTTGAGGGGATTGAGTCTGGGTAGAGGAAGTTGGAGAGAGGAGGCTAGACACAGGGACAAGGGCTGCCATCAGTGCTGTGGCCACAGCCTGAAATGCTCTCTGTTGGGCCACCACGCCACAGTGAATGCCCTCCAGGTATGCATTTGTTTGTTGCAAATGCCTTGCGACACCCTAGATGGCATTCAGTATGGTTGACTGCCCAACAGTGAGGGATCTCAGGAGGTCAATATGCACAGAGGTATCCGCCACAGCCAGGGAGCTTCCATCGGAGGAGGAGTCGCTGTCTGTGGTCTCCCCTCCTGTCCCCGTCATGGTGCTCCCCTCGCCCTCCGTCCCACTGGTGCCCTCACCTACGGTGCATTCGGCCTCCAGGCCCATGTGGGATGAAGCTCCCTCCATCGCCAGTGCCTCTGCTCCTCCGCCAGATGATGCTAATGCACATAAGATCAAGGTGACAAAACAAAAAGGGGTGGAGAAGAGACAGAGGAAACACTTGGTCAGTGCCAGCAACACCACTACCGTTGGCATACACAACACACAGGGAGCAGCCCTATGCACTAGGCTATGCCCAACCATTTACTAAGACAGTCACCAGCCCATGGGGTACAATGCCTAACGCCATCATCTGCACACCAGAAACCCACAGGACCCTGCCCAGTAGTAGATGCCCACTTACACTATTGGGGTAGGAGTGCTCCAGAGCCTGCCCAACAACGGACCTACCCTGCCATGTTGGCTGAGGCCTAGGGGCACCCACAGCCCACATCCCACATCCCCCAGGTACCTCCTAACACGCGCAAAGTCAGGTTTCAGATTCTGTACTCACTCCCTCGTGGCTGCTGTGATGCCTTCAAGTGCCCATCCAACTCCGGATAGGACACCGCCAGGATGATGATGACCCCCCTGGTCATAGTGCGAGAGGCACCCCTTCCTCATTGGGAGGCCGGCCCCAGCTTTGCCTCCGCCGTCTTCTTTGCCCAGCGGCACAGGTCCTCCCACCTCTTGCTGCAGTGGGTGCTCCGCCTGTCAAAAACCCCCAGGGTCCGCATCTCCTAGGCGATGGCACACCAAATACTCTTTTTCTGGTGGGCGCTGACCTGGAGGGTAAAGACAGCAGAAAAGGGAATTAGTCACCCGTCCAGACCGTCAGACTCATTGCCCACCAGATCCCACCCATCCCCTGACACACATACATTGACCACCTTACATGCTGCACTCTAGCCAGGGCGCCTCTGCCCCCCACCCACATGTGGCTTACACACACAGCAATCCCTACATTCATGGCCTACGCATCATGCTCACAGTATACTCACCTGTTTGTCTGGAGGACCGTAGAGTAACCCCATCCACCAGTTTCTCCAACTCCTCCACAGTTAAGGCAGGGGCCCTTTTCCCAGACAAATGAGCCATGGTCAGTTCCAGACACAGGTCACAGCAGCACTTGCAGTGTAGGTCTCCTGTTGAAGGTCAGGTAGCAAGTGAGTGATTAGATAGAAAATGGCGGTGACGTCCGCAGCGGTGCCTACCGTCACCGCCGGCGTACATCGCCATTGGCTCCTGCAACCCATGGGGCGCAATGGTAACCAATGTGATTTTGCACGCCGGTCATTGACCGCCTACCGCAACAGCGCACAATGCGAGCGCAATTACCTCCTTTCCACTTGTCCCTCCTCACAGGTAAGGCAGCTTCCATTTCAGAGGGGCACAGGGCATGGTACCTAACTGTGTCACAATAGATGTGTGAATATGACCCTCTGCTCACTGTTCTCTTCCATAGGCTTCAACCGCTGAGGCAGAATATGAGATGGCTGCATCCCCCGGTGTACAGACCCCTGGTGGACCTTGCGACAATGGAGGACAGACACATTATCATTACCTACAGACGTGATCATGCTACAATCCAAGAACTGTGTGCCCAATTGGAGCCAGACCTGATGTCAGCTATCCGCCAGCCCACAGGAATCCCTCCTCTAGTGCAGGTCTTGTCAGTGCTCCATTTCCTTGCAAGTGGTTCTTCCAAACAACAGTGGCCATGGCATCAGGGATGTCTCAGCCAATGTTCTCTAACGTGTTGACCAGAGTGTAGTCTGCCCTGCTGAAACACATGCGAAGCTACATCGTGTTCCTCCAGGTGGAGGATTTGGTCACAGTAAAGGCTGACTTTTATGCCCTGGGACATATCCCCAACATCATTGGTGCCATTGATGGTACACATGTAGCATTTGTTCCCCTCCCCCCACGGAGAAATGAACAGGTTTACGGGAATAGAAAAAGCTATCACTCTATGAATGTGCAGATAGTGTGTTTGGTGGACTAGTACATATCTCATGTGAATGCCAACTATCCTGGCTCTGTTTATGACGCCTTTATCTTGAGAAATAGCAGCATCCCATATGTGATGCACCAACTCCAGAGGCACCGGGTGTGGCTAATATGTGAGCCAAAGGCCCCACCCAGTAGAAATTGATATATGGGTATGGGGTTGTCCCTAAGGGTGAGCGTGTGGCTAACAGGTATCCCTCGATATTTGCAGGTGACTCTGGTTACCCCAAACTCTCATGGCGACTGACCCCAGTGAGGAATGCCAGGGCAAGGGCAGAGGAACGTTACAATGAGGCACATGGGCGTACAAGGAGGATTATAGAAAGGACCTTCGGCCTCCTGAAGGCCAGGTTCCGGTGCCTCCATCTGGCAGGTGGATCTCTGTACTACTCACCCAAGAAGGTGTGCCAGATAATCGTTGCATGTTGCACAACGTGGCCTTGAGACGCCAGGTGCCTCTTCTGCAGGAAGATGTGCCTGGAGATGGTCTTGTGGCAGCGGTGGAGCCTGTGGACAGTGAGGAAGAGGAGGCAAAGGAAGAAGATGTGGACAACAGAACCAATATAATTCTGCACTACTTCAGTGACACACAGGCAAGACACTGTAAGTTCACTTTACATTTCAGTTATCTGTTGGACATTGTACAAGGCAGCCTCTTTCCCTATGTCTATGGCCACCAAACGTACCCTTTGGAATCTCTATTTTCAGATCTCTGTGCCCCACTCTGGCTCCTGCTATGTGTACTGCTGCCCACCAAAGTTCATCCTAAAGTATATTTCACTGTACATTTGAGTTGCAATGCTTTGATAATGTTGTACTAATACATTTGTGAATTATTTGGCAGACTCCAGATTGGTATTTGTTCCAAGGGTGTTTATTTAGGTGCTCATAGGTAGAGGGGGATGTGCAAGGGGCTGGGCTGATGGTGGAGGAAAGTCCAGGATAGAGTCCAGTCTCTTGGTATCACAAGTGCATTGTCCAATGGGGCATAGGAAGTGGAGTAATTGCAGTTCAAGGGGGACAGGGTGACAGAGTGGAACAGAAGGGTGACAATCAGGAGAGTCTTATTTCCTGGCGGGGGTCTTGGCAATGTTCTCTGGCTTCTGCCTGGATCGCAGGGACCTTTTGCGGGGTGGTTCTCCTTCTGCGGGGGTGGGGTGCTGGTGGCCTGTTGGTCCTGTGGCGGGGCCTCCTGTCCATTAGCACCGGCAGAGGTGTTCCTCAATTTGGCTAGTGTCAGGCGCACGTTGTTGTGCCACTGACTCCCTCATGGTCTTGCCCATGTCAGCCAGCACCCCTGCAATGATGACCAGGATGGTGTATATTTTTGTTGGTCCATCCCTGATCCCCAGGTACTGTCCCTCCTGAAGCCGCTGCATCTCCTACAACTTGGCCAGTATCTGGCCCATCGTCTCCTGGGAATGGTTGTATGCTCCCAGGATGTTGGAAAGTGCCTCGTGGATAGTGGGTTCCCTGGGCTTGTCATCCCCCTGTTGCACAGCAGTCCTCCCAGCTTCCCTGTTGTCCTGTGCCTCTGTCCCCTGAACTGTGTGCCTACTGCCACTGACCCCAGGTCCCTGATTGTCCTGTGTTTGTGGGGTTGCCTGGGGTCCCTGTAATGGTGGACACACTGCTGATTGACGTGTCCTGAGGACAGTGGCATGGGCCACTGGGTGGGTGCTGTGCTGGTATTTCCTGAGGGGGGATGCTCTGTGGTGGGTTCAGACTGTGGCAACCAACTGTCCAGAGGTTCCGGATGGGCCAGGTTGGTCATCCTGATCCAGGTGTACAGAGCTGTTGTTGTCACTGTGGGCATCTTCAGGGGGGGGACTGGATGTGGCTGGCACCTCCTCTCCGGTGACGTGGTGTATGGGTCCAGTGGGGATGCAAATGCATTGTTAATGTGTCTGTGTGTGCCATCTTGTGCATGGGTGTGTTTCCCTGTATGATTGTGATTTCCCTGTCAGCTTGGCCTTGTGTGAGTGGTGATTTTGTGGACTGGGTGAGTCTCTCTACTGGGCATGCTGTGGTGATGGGTGTCCATGCAGGTCTGTGATGGGTGTCTATGCATTGGTGTTGCATGCAGGGCTTGGTATTGGGATGGGTGGGTTGTGCTAGTGGGGTATATGTGAGGTGGTGGAGTGATGGGGGCGAGGGTAGGGGTAGTAGTTTGTGATGGCATGCAGGTAGGGTTGGGGGGATAAAGCAGTTAAGATTTGACTTACCAGAATCCAGTCCTCTTGCTACTCCTGCAAGGCCCTCAGGATGCATGATTGCCAAGACTTGCTCCTCCCATGTTGTTAGTTGTGGGGGAGAAGGAGGGGGTCCACCGCCAGTCCTCTGTACTGCTACCTGGTGTCTTGCTACCACGGAACGCACCTTCCCCCATAGGTCGTTCCATCTCTTCCTGATGTCATCCCTGGTTCTTGGGTGCTGTCCCACGGCGTTGACCCTGTCCACGATTCTCCGCCATAGCTCCATCTTCCTTGCAATGGACATCTGCTGCACCTGTGATCCGAAGAGCTGTGGCTCTACCCGGATAATTTTCTCCACCATGACTCTTAGCTCCTCGCCAGAAAACCTGGGATGTCTTTGGGGTGCCATGGATGTGATGCAAGTGATATGTGTGAGGATGTGTGGGTTGATGTGTTGGGGTGTATGCTGTGATGTGCGTGAATGGTGTATAGGTGATGGTGTTCTGTGCCGCTGATTGAGTGGGTGCTCCTGGCTTCTCTCTCTTTGCTTGATATACATTTTTTTGCTGTAAGGGGTTGTGGGTAATGTGGGTGTGTGTTTTATATTGGATTGGGTGTGTGGGTGTGGTGTGTGTACGTGTGTCAGGTGTGTGTAGTTTGAATTGTCCAATGTGGTGTAGTTTTGTAAGTGTTTTTGTATTTTGAGCGCGGCGGTGTGTACCGCCAATGGTTTACCGCGTTTGACAGACCGCTGCAGTGATTCATGGGTCGTGATACTGTGGACGTACTCCTATTGGCATAACGGTCTGGTTTTGCTATCGCCGGTTTATCACTGCGCTTTGGTGTGGCGGACTTGTGTGGGTGTCTGTATAGTGGCGGATTTCTCAGTGTGTGTCCTAATACCCGTGGTGGAAGCCGCCGCTGGCACAGTATGTAGGCGGCCGTCAGCATGGCGGTAGGTGTCATTTACCGCCCCGGTTGTAATGAGGGCCAACGTCCCCAAAGACATAATAGCAATAACATTAACTCTACATTTTAGTAGTGTATCTAAGTCCTTATGTAAAAAGGACCAAACTTGAGCCTCAGCCAATCAGAGCTCCCCACTCTCTAGAAACCTCCTGAGAGAAGCTCCAGTACCTCAGATTTTCTACCGCACTTCGTGCTAGGGAGTCTCCTCAGAGCTCCCCCCAGTTTGTTCCTGTGGAAGAATATTTAGTCACTACACCTGAATTTCTATTTGGTTACTGAGTGTTTCTGATTCACACTCACACTTTTGGAGTCTGCTTTACCAGCATAATGTCTGACAGAGAAAGGAACAGTCTCTTTAGAGCCTGAAGTACTTGTGGGAAGAAAAGGCTAAGAGGACCCTCATAGAGATTGCATATATTGCCTCTATCCTGAGCATTCTGCTACTGACTGTAAGGTATGTTGTACCTTTTCCTCAAAAACTTTGAAGGATAGGGAGGGAAGATTGTTAATATGGCTCCAGAAGCTTAAATCAAGAAAGATCCCTGTCTCAGACTCTGACAATGAAGATTCTTCATGGTCTTCTAAAAGCTCCCAAAAAAGGCAAAGATCATCCTCACCTCAGGAGAGAAGATCTTCCTCAAAGTCCAAGCATCGGCCTTCAGCGTCAAGGGAGGTGCCTAAATCTACCTCAGAGCCTGCTACGCCTCCTCCAAAGGTTCTGACTGTGCTCAGAAAGCCTTCTTCAGCTCCTGGCGACAGACCGTCAACGACGATTCCACCGTCGACAAAGTCATCATCGTCGACACCGTCGTCAACGAGAACTTATACAGCGGCTGCATAGACGGCGATGACAGTTACCTGTCTCTCAACTGTGGCTTCCTGTTCGTCGATGATATCTACGTCGACGGTGACGAAATCTAGACCGTCGACGCTGAAGATCAAAATGTCATTGTCGATGATGATTCCGACGGCGGCTCTGTCGAAAACACCTTCGACTACGAGGATTCCTACGACTACGCTACTGTCGGCTGCACCGTCGACGGGGAGTGGTGCAGTTGGGCTAACGGACACACTATTCGACAATTACCTCATCGACGGCACCGTCGACACCATCGACGAGAAGGAAAACACAGTCCTTGTCTGAGAGAGGAGATATAACTCCAAGAGCCACATCCCCAAATAAGGTCACACCTTTAATTCCCACTCATCTTTTGGAAGAAGATTCTGATGATGATATCCTGTAACAGCCACTAGCTCTTGCAGGTATGACACGTCATATTGACCTCCATCATCCAACACTGAAGGTCTCAGGGTCCTTTGCCCAAGAAACACATGTGATTTAATGAACATCCCTAGTAGTGAGCCCACTGCACTCAAAAGTTCTACAGCAGAGACCACTTTAGATAACAAGCATGAGGCAACAGCCACACAAGGTCAGAAGATCCAATATCCTCAAAACAATCTGGCCCAAACAGGACCTCACAGTCTGAATGTCCCACACTCACTGCAGGCGGGGAAAGGTCCTTAGTGACACTGTATAGAGGATGCCCCTATAAAGGAAATCAGCTCCACAGGGTGAAGGGGAAACCTTGGTTCACTGAAGAAAAAACGCAGGAAGGAAACCAACGAGACCATCGCCAGGAGGTGATCAAGGGCTACCTATGGAAGTGGTGCCTTCTGAAGCCAGTCACTGAGGTACAAAAATAGATGGATCTCTGACCTGCAAAGATGGGCCACAATCACTAGCATCATCTTTATGAACTGCAATGAGGCTGGGAGGGAGTACTGGTGAGATGTACTCACCTGCAACAGGCTTGGCTTTTGTAATCTCACACTAAGACATTGGTAGGGAACATGCCAAAGATGGTTCCAGATCAGACATCTCAACTGGTGCATTTGGGAGCTGACACCATTATAGCAGTGGCAAGGGGTTCAAGGCACGGAGCAGCACAGGTGGAGGGCAGGTTTGGGTCAGAAGGCACATGGGAAGGACCTATAAGTAGGCCTCACATGGAGCTCTCTAATTGATCTGCGAGTCCTGAAGGAATACCAGAGGGAAAAGGAATTTTTATGAATAATTGCAGCACTGTCTCCCAGAAGACCTTAATTTACTGTAGCATCGGTAAAAGCCAGGGAAATGTGGGACTCATTGGCACTGGGACTGCAAGCAGGTCAAAGCTGGATGACTTAGGCCGATTAGGGCCTTTGGAGCACCAACTGCGCAACTTCTCTCTGAAGGGGGAGCAAGGGACTTTTGATTGTGCTTGGTGGCAAGGCTTAAAAGACAGACATGAAGGCCCCTATCGACGTCTTCTTAAGGCAGTCATAGCACAGCTTGGAACCTGCCATCTCCAGAGAGGATATACCCACAGCACATTGTTTTATAAATTGTTAGAGTCAGTAGTTGCACTGGGAGGTTGGGAGTGGCGCTCAGAATCCACATGAAAGGGGGCATTTAAAGAAGAAACTACATCAGACTACATCAGTGTATAGAGGTGGAGCCCATATGTGACTCCATGCAGTCATATACAAAATTTGTGCGGAGTTGATGCAGAGTAAATTAACATCACCTAACACCGTGTGGGAGCCCCTGCAAGTTTCTGTATTCATCCAAATTAAGAGGTCTAGTTATGCCTGATAAGGTCCTGAGTAGGCAGGGATGGTACCATGGAAAAATAGGCCGGGCTTAGGCCTTCCTGCAGGCCGGATGGGGAGATGACTCCGAATCCTGGGTTCCAGATAAAAGCACAGGTCCATGCTTATAGATGTATGGGCATACGCAACTAGAAAAAGTGTGGCAGAAGATTATGATTGCCCTCATTGTGTTAGTTTTGTAATATTGGAGTTGCGATACAGTGTTCAAATATTGCAAAAAGCAGTAAAATGCATTTGTTTTTGTTTTTTTGAAGTTTCTGCATCTTGCCTGGTACTTGGAAGATTTCACAAGGTGAGACACCTGAGGTTAAAAGTACCCAGCAGAAAATCAATAGTAGAAGCATGGTCAACTTTGCTATAATAAACATCTTAAAGGGTATTATGTCAACACATCTATTTCAAGAGTCAAATCAAGGTTAGGACTCATCTAAGCCTGAAAACTATTGGGCTATATCATTGCTGCCTCTTTTTTCTAAGATAGCAGAAAAACATGTGAATAGGCAGCTTTCCAGTTTTCTGGAGGCCAATAAGCTCCTGCATAGAACTCAATCAGGCTTCCGCCCCTCTTACAGTACCGAATCAGCCATTCTGCTAGCCTCCGAGTCCACGAGGTGGATTATAGATGAGGGTCAAACTGCGGCTATTCTTATGCTTGACCTGAGTGCCACTTTTGATATCGTATCCCATAACATTTTGGTTTGGCGGCTATAGAACAGTGGTATCGATGGCAAGCATTGTGTTGGCTGGCTTTATTTCTGCAGGGACACAACTTTCAGGTCTCACATAAGCCATTTTACTCAAAGGTTCGCTCTTTGCAGCAAGAGTGCCACAGGCCTCTTTATTGAGGCCAACCCTTCTTAATGTCTATGTCAGCCCTCTGGCGGAGGTCACTGAGAGTTATGGTTTCACCATTATTTCATATGCTGATGACACGCCACTTGTCATCACCATATCTCAGAACAGCGAGCTCATGGCCTTTTCCATTTGCGCCTGTCTGTCTAAGGTTGCTGTCTGGATGGACCTTAACTGTTTGAAGCTGAATGTCAGAAACACAGAGGTCTTGGTTCTGGGCAAACACCTCAATATCTGATCCAATGTTTGGTGGCTGGACAGGCTCGGACCTCTACCATCTCCCAAGCCCAATGTAAAGAACATGGGCATTTAGTTTGATGAGAACCTTTCCTTTGATGGCCACTATAATGCCTTTGCAGGAAAGTGTTTCTGGCCAAAATAATTGTAGTCCAGCCTGGTTATATCCAGATTAGACTAGAGCAATGTCCGTTACATGGGCGTTTCTCAGTCCTGGTTAAACAGGTTACAATGGGTCCTGAAAGCGACATACTGGGAACTGCTCAGACTTCCTAGGTGTGCTTCTATTAGTATAGCACTGACAAAACTACTCTGAATGCCGGTGAAGCAAATAATTACCTTTAAGTCTCTTTGTTATTGTAATAAGGCTCTCTCCTCTCAAAGCCCTGCCTACCTACATTCCTGTGTCCCAAACAGAAACCTTAGATTGGCCGTAGCAAAACAGGCACCTGTTCCCAAATGTAAAAAAAAGCTAGAATTGGTAGCAGCTCCTTTAACCAGCTTGCACCAATAATTTGGAAATCTTTACCCTCTGAACTCCGGCTAGCCCCCTCTAAAACTGTTTTCAGGAAAAAAAGAACTGAAAACTTGGCTCTTTATATCTGTCTAAGACCTACTCTGTTATCCGGGAAACACATTTTCCGAAGTCAGTTTCCAAGGGCTGGGACACATCATAAGAAGTAACCATGCGCTCTATTATTGATTCAAAGAGAGCGGGAGTAACACTGGGTAACCAAAAGAGGAAGTGCTTCATACAGTAGAAGTGGAAATGAAGAGATATTACTCTAAGGATTTGTGCAACTGATTTTTATGATGACCGGGCATTCACTCTGTGCTGCCTATTCTATAGTAAGGCTTACTCTGCTTGTGCCTAAAGTCACGGCTACATGTACTTCGCCTTCCCTCCCCGCCCTTTTATGTTGGTACATCTCCATGTAACCCTCCTTGACAGCCTTCCAGAATACATGTTAAGGCCTTTCATGTACAGGATTAAAAAGATTGTGAAATTGACCCAGAACCAGACTCACATATTTGTTTTTACAAGAAATATACGTAATATATAGGAAAGGGTAGGGAATCCTTACAGTGGTCACTGAATATGCAATCATGGCAAATAACTGTCTACGTGTCTAATTTGTTTCTTCCAAATGACCGTCTTCTTCACAAAGGTGGCAAATGCTGACTATAACTTCGAGTTCATGTAAAGTGTAACATTGTCTTTCTAGAAGTCCTTCTATGCCAGCAACATAGTAAATATTTTACCATACTGACCTTAGCTTTCCGTACTACGAACAAAAAAAAAGTTACAGGGAAGTTCTCCTTTCACTGGTAGTCTGCAACAGCATGTACAATGACCCCTGCTGTTTCCTGTAGGTGGGGCTCATCAGCACTCGTTTTTAGGGAAAGGCACTCATTTTTTCTTAAAGGACTTTGATCCAGAGCAAAAGCGAGAAAAACAGAAAAGGGGCCTGAGGAGAAGAAAGAAAGCGACGAAAGCACAGTGGCAAAGGGTGAATGCAGGGATGAAAACGAACCTGAAGGAGTGAGAGAAAGAGGCTGTGAGTGTCTGGTGGTGGATTAAATAGTCGTGAGTTGGGATCATGGCTATGCAGCCTTGGTATTTGACATTGGATAGTGCCAGCCTTGGGCTTCCCAACAAAACGTTGGACCCTGGCTCTTTCCTTTTTTCTGCAAATTAAGTAATGCCTGCGTATGGTAGTTAGTGGTCTGTCACCAGTGGCGGCCGATAATTTTAGGAGAGAAGGAGGGGGGCGGGAAGCACACTCACACTTATTCACACACGCACGCACATCCATTCACAACACTCCTCAATATTCAAACATACACGCACGCATCAAACATTCATTTAAAACACACACACTTACCTTCAGCTCAGAGGTCCCATGAGGTTTGGGACTGCTGCCTTCCCTCTCTGGCTGACCTTCTGTTAGCCAGTGAGGGAAGGTAGCAGACCCAACTTCGTCACAGAGAGGGATGGGGTCAGTGAGACTTCTGACCTCTCGCCACTCTGTGACGAGGTGTCACTGACTGACACTCACCCTGGGCGCTTCAGGGCTTAAACCTGAAGTGCCCAGGTCGAAGTCAGTAGGTGACACTTCCCCTTGTCACCCAGGGGAAGGGCCATGAGGCACGTTTGCTGAGCTGAGGAGGTCACGCTCATAGAAGCTGTGACCTCTTCAGCCCAGCAAAGTTCAGCTCAAGCAGTAAGGAGTTTGCGCAAATCGCACATGTCTCGCTCCTGGCTGCCTGATCTGAACATGAAGAGTGTCTGTCAGGCTGACCTTTGCTCAGCCTGACAGACACTCTTCATGAGGGGCAAAAGGTGGGGGTGTGCACGGTCCCTCCTCCCTAAAGTACGGGCTGCGGCTGTCTGGCACCCTTCCGACTGATGTGTGACATATAGTTCAGCTCTTGACACATTGCTTAAAAAAAGTCAGTAACGTTTTTTACTTTGGTTACCCCTTTCGGTTCCATCATCCTCTTCTTTTTTTCTATTTCAGTTTTTGGCTATTAAAGATGAGATTGGCATTGACATGTCTTTACTCAAGTCAAATCGTAATATTTCTTATAATTTTTCCCCAGAGATGTAGCATACCCATACATTATAATGATATTTAAGATTATTTCAGAAATATTGACGAATCTCCATTGCATACCTGCATCCACAGAAGTAGTTAAAGGTTTGCTCAATTAATTGTAATTATTAAACCAATTCAAGTATTTTAAAAAAGTTTATACACATACTCAAAACCCTGGCTCTAATTACAGTCCTCCACGTTGGAAGCACAAAGCTTAAAGTGCCCTAGCAAACCTTTTGGGACTGTGGGCATGAGGCCAACTGCCAGAGCATTATTCACAAAAGTAGAGTTGAAGACCAAAAGGGACCTTCTGAATCATTGTCACACTTGCATATCCTGTTGGACAGCAAAGAAATATTTGGATTATGTCTTAAGCGGAGTAGTAAAATGACGACTACTTGTGTTTGTTATCGCTTCACAGTAAATACTTTCCAACACAAATTATTTTGTATTTACCATTTTAATTGGGGTGCCCAGTATAATTTAGAGGACCCCATTTTAAGTGTGGATCAAAAGGATAAATAAAAGGAAGGCTCAAAACCAGGGCCAGACAGGCTTTCATTCCACAGGGCATTTCCCCAGTGGCCTGGGGCCTCCGCAACCTGTTTTAAAAAAGCCCAGTGCTAGAGAAAGGCATTGGGGGGCTTCAAGAGAGAGAAAGAGAAGGAGTGAGGAGAAAGGAAGAGAGAAAGCGATCAGTGAGGGAGACGTCGGAGAGAATGTATAGTGGAAAGAAAAAGATGACACAAGGAGACTGAGGGAGCAGGGCTGATTTGAATTTTTTTGCCACAGATGCTTTTGGATCCCTACTCTGGACTTGCTTGAAACATCCCTTGCATACCCACTTTGCAATCATCAACTCTTATGAGTGAGGTCCTTGATCCTCTGTAGCTAGGGTCTGAGTAGCACTGACAGTATGACAGTACAGCTGCTGCGGAGAGTTTTGCAGTTTAAACTGACCTTACTTTAGTAATGTCAGATTCAGGCAGGGTAACGTAGGATTCTGATTAATACAGCAAATGAATTTGTTACATTACAGTGGAAAGGATAGAAAATAAGTTACTTACCTGTAACTATAGTTCTCCAGTATTGGAATTTTTCATAGATTCACAAGCTTGAATTATTCCCCATCGTCGAGATGGGAGTCCCCGGTACCTTAGAAAAGACAATGGGCCTGATTCTAACTTTGGAGGACGTGTTAAACCGTCCCAAAAGTGGCGGATATACCACCTACCGTATTACGAGTCCATTATATCCTATGGAACTCGTAATACGGTAGGTGGTATATCCGCCACTTTTGGGACGGTTTAACACCGTCCTCCAAAGTTAGAATCAGGCCCAATGTCCCCAAAGACATAATAACAATAACATTAAAACTCTACATTTTAGTAATCTATCCAAGTCCTTATGTAAAAAGGACCAAACTTGAGCCTCAGCCAATCAGAGTGCCTCACCCTCTAGAACCCTCCTTAGAGAAGTTCCAGTACTTCAGATTTTTTAAGCATTAGTGCGTATCTTAAGGGTTGAACAAGAGATATTGAAGGTGAGCTTCCCCCGGGAGGCGGGTGGGTCACATGTGAATCTATGAAAGATTCCAATACTGGAGAACTATAGTTACAGGTAAGTAACTTATTTTCTTACTCCAGTATTGGAACTTTCATAGATTTACATGCTTGAATTAGACTGTAAAGCAGTGTTCAGAGCACATTGCATTGACTTTATATCATTTAAATTATTGAGAAATCAATGAGTTATCTGCAATAGCAGGAAAGCATTACATTCTATAAAGATAGTATCATCTATTAGCATACCTATTTATATGCTATTAAAAATATATGCAAATGAAAAATAGAAAGATCAAACCATGCAATGTGCGTAACAGAAAAGAAGGATGGAGGAAGGTACATTGAGCTCACCGTTACTGGAACAGATGTCGCAGGACCGCCTGACCAACCGCTACATCTCCTTTAGGGATGGCATCCAGACAGTAGTGCTTTGTAAACATGTGAGTACTTTTCTGGGAGGCTGCTCTGCAAATGTCCTGCAGGGGTACACCTGAAAACAGTGCCATGGACGCTGAGACAGATCTCGTAGAATGCGCCCTTACCGAAGAATGTAAAGGCTTACCAGCTGCTTGTTGACAAAAGTTGATAGCAGCTACTATCCACCTGGCTATACTCTGCTTGGAAAGGGCCTGTCCCTTCCACAGTGCACAATACCCGACGAACAATTGAGTAGTCTTTTACAAATGCTTAGTTCTTTCCAAGTAAAATTTGAGATTCATTTTGATGTCCAACGAGCTCTTTCCGCCAGAGATGTTGGGTTTGAAAAGAAAGATTTAAAAATCAACGGTTCGTTAATGTGAAAGTCTGATGGCACCTTTGGAACAAATTTTGGGTTAGTACGAAGTATCACCCTATCCTGTTCATATTGAAGGAGAGGCTCTTGAATGGTCAATGCCTGGATCTCGGTAACCCGCCTAGAAGAAGAGCTAGCAAAAGAGCTAATTTCCACGATTAGTGCTCTAAATCCGCCCCGTGGATTGGTTCATTTGGGTGTTTCATAAGCAGAGAGAGAACCATGTTGAGTTGCCAAGACGGTGGAGGAGGCCTTACTGGTGGAAAAACTCAAAAGACCCCTTTGAGGAATTGTTTGACCAATCTAGAAGACCAAAGAGATGGCAATGTCGGCGAACGTCTGAAGCGAGATATAGCCGCCAAATGCACCCTGATGGATACATGCGCCAAGCCCGTCGAAGCCAGATGGAGGAGATAGGGAAATATTTGCTCTGGCGGCGACAGCAGCGGATCAATCTGCTCTGTATGACACCACACAGAAAACCTTTTCCATTTTAAAGAATATGATTTGTTGGTGCTATCTGCTCTGGCTTTTGAAAGAATATCGAATATTTAAATTGGCAAACTCATTGTGTTCAGGAGTCAGGCCGATAATTTGAGTGATCTGGAGACCTGATGCAAAACCTGACTCTTGTTCCTTGTCAAGAGCTGAGGTGAAACTTGTAGTGGAATGTGGTCTGTCTCTGAGAGCAGGAAGAGTTCCGAAAACTAATGTTGGCGAGGCCAAAACAGAGCTATCAGGATGAGCCTGCAATGCTCTCTTTTGATCTGCGCAAGTAATCTTGAGATCAGGGGAATGGGTGGCAAATATTTCGCACCATGCCATCGAAAATGCATTCCCCCAAGAGCCTGGATGGTGAACCCAACTTGCATAAAAGCGGCATTTGGTGTTCTGCGGAGTTGCAAAAGATTCAGTTTGCGTTTCCCCCACCTCCTGAAAACTTGGTTGAGCACCTCCTGGTTCAGCTCCCATTTGTGACAGGAGGATGCCAGTCTGTTGAGAGTCTCTGCTGTCTCGTTCTGCCCTCCTGGCAGATGTTCAGCTCGTAGACTTATGCCATGCCGAATGGCCCAGTTCTAAATAGTCTGCGATTCTCGAGATGGGAGAAGAGATTTTGTTCCCCCTTGCTTGTTTAAATAATGCATTGTTGCAGTATTGTCTGTTTTTATGAGAATCGCTGAGTGTCTTATTCTTAGAAGGAAAGCCTGCAGGGCCAGGAAAACCGCTCTCAACTCCAGGAAATTGATGTGATATTTCCGGATTGCTCCACCATCCGCTGATCCGAAGGTCTTGAAGATACGATCCCCATCCCTCTAGGGAAGCATCCGTGGTAATGACCAGAAAAGGAAGACCGACTGCGATATTTAACTGGTCCGCCCACCAGTGGAGCGCTTGGATCATTCGAGAAGTTACTGTGATAAAGTCGTTGAATGAGCCCTCTTTCTGAATTCATTGAAGATCTAGTTCCTCTTGCAGGGGACGCATTCTCAGTCGACAAAAGGGGATTAACTGTATGCAAGAAAACATCATCCCCAGAAGCGACTTGTAGCTGCGCAGTGAAAGAGTCTTTTTTCTTTGTATTCTGTTAGATAAATGAGTCTTGTTTGCCTCTCCACCGAAGAAAAATCCTTGCCTCTGATGGTGTCGATATTTGTGCCTAAAAAGGTCGTCACTCTTGCTGGCAATATGTTTGACTTGTTCCGATTCAGAGTGAGGCCAAGCTCGTTGAATAATGCCATGCAAGCCCTTGTTGAGTCGTAAGCTTCCTGATACGACCGCGCTTTTATTAGCCAATCGTCTAAGTAGGAAAAAATGTGAAGTTTTTTCTTTCTTAGAGAAGCCGCTACCGAAACTAGGCACTTTGTAAAGATTCTGGGGGCAGACTTCAGGCCAGATGGAAGAACCCTGAATTGGAAATGGCTGCCGGCTACTGTGAAATGCAGATATTTTCTGTGGACAGGTGAAATCGCAATATGAAAGTAAGCGTCCTGCAGGTCCAGGACCGTCATATAATTTCTGTGATTCATGAAGAGAAGAATGTCTTGCAATGTGACCAGGCGAAAGGTTTGAGGTATTTGTTTAAGTCCCTGAGATCGAGAATGGGATGCCAAGACTCCCAGTTTTTCAACACAAGAAAGAAACAGGAGTAAAAACCCTATACTTTTTTCTGAAGAAGGAACTCTCTCTATCGCTCCCTTCTTGAGCATGTTCACAATCTCCAGCCGGTTTTGACTAAGATGCTTCTGAAAGAAGGTATGAGGAGGACGAGAAGGCGGGCACTTAATGAACTCTAAAGTATGGGCAAATAGAACAATCTTTAAACCCACTGGTCCGATGTTATTTGCTCCCACTTCCGAAAGAAGTGTGTTATCCCTCCCCCTATCTTTTGGATTTGTGGTGAGGTTATAGCTGGAACTTGTCATTGGCGTCTGACAGCCTCTTTTCTCTGACGTGCTCTACCCCTGGGAGGGGTTCTAGAATAGGACGCCTGGGGTGGTTGCCCTTGAGAGTATTGAGGTCGGAACTGCTGTGCAGTATAGGAGGGGTAATGAAAACTCTGGTAATTCCCTAGATATGATGAAACTCCTCGACCCCTGGAGGCATGAAAGGGCATCTTCTTAAATTGAAGGATTCCTAAGGACCTTGCAGTGTCTGAATCCGTTTTGATGGCTTACAGGGCCTTATC
Source organism: Pleurodeles waltl (assembly GCF_031143425.1). Classification (NCBI taxonomy): domain Eukaryota; kingdom Metazoa; phylum Chordata; class Amphibia; order Caudata; family Salamandridae; genus Pleurodeles; species Pleurodeles waltl. The sequence goes on along the minus strand of NC_090447.1, from coordinate 1,459,813,707 downwards.
GACATGCTTGCCGAAAAGAGCCTCCCCATCAAGCAGTAGGTCCAATACATTATTCCGAACCTCTGGATGAAAGGAAGTCGCTCTAAGCCAGCCCTGACATTGCAGCACTGCCCCACCAGCTAGTTGCCGAAAAGCTGTGGTCGCAAAATCCATGGTGCAGTCTATTACCTCAGCTGAGGTGCGCTCTCCCTCCAAGAGGATCTTCCTGACCTCCGTCTTAGAGTCTTCCAAAAGGTGGTCTCCATACGGAGCAATATCGGTCCACAGCTGCCTGTCATACCTCCCCAGGATTGCTAACAAATTTGCTGCTCTTACTATCAGCCCCAGAATGGAGGAGAAACGCTTTCCAATGTTGTCCAGCCTTCTCCCTTCCTTGTCTGGAGGAGCTGAAATTGGCATTGATAGATTTTTTGAATGCCGCTGCGCTGCCTGGGTTATGACCGAGTCTGGTTTCCGGTGACTCAAGACAAGCTGGGGCGTCTTCTGGTGCCTTATATTTATTGTCCAATCTAGGTAAGATTGCTGTCACCGTAGCTGGATTTCTCATCACCTTGATACCTTCTTCCCAGATGTAGCCCACTATGGGTATGGAGTGGATACTCCTTTGAAAAGGCTCCTTGAAGTCGTATAAAAAGCAATTTATCTGCTTAGATGGCATGAGCAGTGCAAATCTCTTTGCTACTCTCTCAAGCAGACTATGGAAACCCCCAATATCTCTGGACACTTCTTTTTTTAATCTTATAACATCAGTTGTAAGTCACAAATAAGGGAACTCGGGATACAGACCATATCCGTTGGCACATTTGTCTGCTGTCGTTGCGGATAATAATACTGATGATAATATTCCTCTTCATCCTCTTGATAATTAACATGGAGCTGGGAAGGACTATGGGCTGCCCCAAATCAAGGCCTTGCTGCACAGCACAACCACCATGTTGGGATTTCCCTTATGGTCAGCCCTCTGGTGGGTTCTCTAATCTCAGGGTAGAAGTGCTCAGCAGGCGTCATCTTCCTGACTATGAGTGTCATCTACATTCAGAGATTGTGCAAAGCATCTTTGCCCAGTGGGGTGTAACTGTGGGAGATCTGTTCTTGATCTCAGAGAACAGACCTGTTTGGATTCCTCTGCCTTGGAGTTTCCTCTTCGAGGTTCTTTAGGAGATACATTACACCTTCAGCGAACTCCGAGTGTTCCCTCTTCTTCCACAGATTCAACAGGCCCAGTAGGGGGTGAAGATGAACTCAACATAGCTCATCCTGGTAGTCCTGACAGAACATGGAGGCTCTGGTATTCTTGCCTGTTGAAATTGAGCCTATCCCCTTCTGTTCGTCTTGTTCCTTGGAAGCACTTAAGTCCCAGTAGAAGGCAGGGTCCTACACACTAATTTCCACAATCTGTTCCTCTTTGCATGAAATTTGAACAGACCCAACTAACTGTTGTTTGTGGCTGTCTGAAACTGTGGCTATGAACCTATGAACCTGGTTGTTTGCCGTCATTCCACAAACTCCATCTACTCTGGCCAACTGAGCTAAGCTTGTGGCCTGGTTGTTTTGACTTAGGTCATGCAGGTACTCATAATTGTTACCTTTTGGCATTTCTGTGTTTAACTAATCATCCTTCCTTGTTCAAATCACCCGTGGTGATGAATTTTAAAAGGGCTTACATATATATATTTATACTTGCACCCTTTGTTATTCAGGAGTGGGACCTTATTTTGGTTCTTACTTTCTTGATGTGTGCACTATTTGAACACATGTGTAGTTGCACTCTGAGGTTGCTGACTCTTAAGATTGTTGTTTTTTCAAGCACTTCTGCGTGATGCATCACTGAGCTGCATTCGCTTGTGATGCAAAAGCCATGAACTTAGTTCTACCCTGCCAAATTGGTTTCACAGACTTTTTCCTAAGGTGATGTCCCCCCTTCATTTGTGGTAGTCTGTCATGTTTCCTCTGTAGTACATTCCCTGTGTGGCACAATATCTGCAAGCCAAATCCTCGTAAGAATGATGTGAGGTTGCACCAGTTGGATCTCAAATGGTCCCTAAGTCATCTATAATGATAGAACTAGGAAACATCAATTTTTTATTGGGTCTCTGGTGTGAATAAAGGGACGTTGGTCCAAAAGCAGACTTTGTTGATGAAAACTGTCCTTTGTAACAAGATGGCCTATGTTCTGGTCTAGAAGGCGCCCTTTAAGTTCCTTTGAGCTCAATCCACCAGAGCCCTGCCCGCAATTATGTTCCTGTGTTAAATACCTGACAGGCTCCTACATGAGCATCCGTCCACACACCAAGCATTATTTCCTTGACTCTGAGTGCCACATGGAAGATCCTTTTGCCCGCTTGGCTGTGCAATACTTTCTGATATGAAGTCCTCTCCTCACACCATTCGGCTTTTTGTGTGTTACTGCTTTGATTTCAGATCACAGGGAGAGAAAGATAGGGTAGAATTAGCAATCAGAGAAGCAATTTACATTCTCTAATGCTTTTCTTGGAGTATTCTCTACCTAACTGCACATTACTCACCTCATGTCTCCTCCGTTTTATGTTGTGTAGACTTTTCGAGTTAAAAGGGCCCAAGTAACACTGGGCCCTCTGTCAGTCTTGTGTTATCAGTTACTTTCCGTATGTCACTGTGGAAAACAATGGTGATAAACATACTTTAGCGCACAAGTGTGATGCGTAAATACCTCTGTGTCATCACATTGGTGAGGAGGCGCTATTGCAAGTTTCCTGAAGATAAGTACCTTGTTCAACTACCTCACAACATTTGATCTAGTAAGTGTAGTTTTGGAGGGGAGAGTATGCTTGATACTTTGAAAAGTTTGGTATTGATTGTATATGTTTATTACTTATTGTGTTGTTTTGAAATTATTTGCATGTTCCACAAGTTTTTTTTTTTTATTAGCAAAGTATTCATTGTATGTAGGCTTTGTGAATTTTTGTTTTCATTCAACATAGACAGGAATTTGATGTGGTTTACACCTCAGGCCAGTCTCTCTAGACAATTGTATGGCTCTTTCTTATTATTCGCAATTTACAGCCTTCCTCAGATTTGTATCGTCCAAATATTTAATTCAACCTGTGGTTAGGTAACCTAGATCAGGGAGTCTGGAAAATGTGTACCTCACCTCTGTGTGGTCACCTAGGTATGCCTGATGGACAAGAAGATGCTTTGTGACCTATCTTTGTCTGCAATATACATACCACTGATGCCCAAGCTTGTCTCCCTTTTCCAGGACAAAGCATGCAGGAAGTTGTCCTATGCTCCTGAATCTTAGGCCATAGGTTGTTGAACACTGTGATGGACGACCCCTATGTGGACCTCCAACCGCTATTGCCAGTGTGTGGTCTGCAGATCAGCGTTTAGCACATTCGTAGGCTTCCAATGCCATTGGACAGTCAAAAAGTATCTTTCTTCAGAAACTAAGTGTGCTTGTGCACAACACAGTTAAATATATATGTACCCGATATTTGTATAGTGCAAATTTAGCCAAAGGCAGCAGACTACTGTACAGTCCGAAAGACAGAGAGAAAGTCAACGAGTAAGCATTCTGTTGGTGAATAATAAATAGCTGCACCCCCTTAATAACTTGACTGTGACACTGCCTAAGGCGTTTTATTTTGTGTATTCTTTCAGGAGTTAGAGTTCCTTTGTCCCTCGAAGAGCCTGTAGAACTCTTTGCATTTAATGTAACCGTTAAAGGTCAAGTGGAAGAAGTAGCCATCGGAAAATCTACATTAAAGGTAAAACGACTTATATTTATTTGGTGCCTAAGTATACAGAGATCCCGAGATTGTTGAATTATAACAATGTATGCTGGATAGACGAAAGAAGGCATCGAGGGGTTGATTAAAAAATAAGTACTATGTATGGTAGATTTTCATTTTAGGCGTGGCCCAGAAATCCCAATCAACACCCATGGAAATCTATGGAAATCCTCAATTTCTATGCATACTCTCCTCCCCTGTACTTACATATGTGGATTGTTAAGAGGAGCACGTGTTGCAGAAAGGTGCATTTGCACATGACGTCCTTTGGTTGTCAGAAATAGGAGTGTCTTAAGGTGACTTTTTCACCATTATTACACACACAACTGCTTGAAACTTTGCTAGAAGCAAAATGTGGTGTGGAAACTTTGTTAGATGAAATACCGTTGTAAATATTTGTGAAAAATCACAAAGTTATGATCTTGCTGGTGTTCGCCCTTCACTCATTGGCCAGCCCTTTGGAAACTCCCATCTTTTTCCTACTGTAATCAGCTCTGAAGTTATGACTGAGACATATATGTATGAAGATCCTGGTTCCAGTGATGGGACCTTTTTGACGTACAAGTTGAATTGAGTTGTTTGCAAAAAGTTTTATAAATTCAGCCCAATTTAGTTCATTGCAATCTATTGGAAGTCTAAGCACTTCACTACCACTCTGAATGTGTGTACAGAGCAGTGTCGGATTGGCCTACAGGACAATAATGCAGTGCCTCGTGGGCTGGTCTGACTGGTCAGTGTGTGGATCAGTTTTTTGGCTGTTTGTGGACCTGTTTTATGATCTGGAAAACCTTTTTTTACTGTTAATGTCCCTGATATTGTCACAAGCACTGCCTGCAGCAAGCACAAATGCATGCAGGCTCCCATACCTTTCAAAACACCTAAACAGCCTGTCTTTGTAAGCACAAAATTGCCCTAATTTGTAAATGTGGGCCACTTTTTAGCTGCTTGATTCACTGATGGGGGGCTACTTTCATTTTGGCGCCCGAACCTATTTTCTATCCTAGTCCGACCCTGGTATTAGCTAGAATATTGAGGTACAGGGACTAAAAGAACAGTCTCACACTTAACTATGCACACATGATCACTTCTCTCTGCGCATTTACTTGAGCAGACAGCCTCCCTCGATGTGTATGGTGGTTAGAGGAAGCACATTTTGCAAGCATGCACGCGTATATTCTCCTGCGTAGGAGGCTGTGTTTATATATACATACTGTGTGTGTGTGAGTATAAATATACGTGCCTCTGCGTCTCTGAAGCAGACTCGTAGAGCTAACCAGATAAATAGAGTTTCAGACAGTACGCTAGGGAGGAAATGCCAGGAGCTGCACCAGAAAAGCTAAGCAGTCTCAAACATTTAGTAGCTGACACACTCGGTTTTACCAAGCTTATACTGACGGGTACATGTGAGCTCCCAGCACTGACGGTTTGCTGGACAGACACCGAGGTAAGAAACCGGGGCCTGGCTCCCTATTGCTGCTCCTTTAGTAATCCATATGGCATCTTTCTAAAGTAATTTAACATAACACACTTTTTTTCTTCTTTCACCTTCAGTCTACTGATTGGCTTTAGGGACGCAGTAGTGGTTGCTGGATGCTTTATTTTACATGTCTTTTATTGCACTGTTTTAAGCAATGACTGCAGACATTTTACACAAGGAGATAAATCATCTTTTCTAAATTACATTTAGGGTTGGGTCATAAGACAGCTAAGGTAATAAATTAAATTCGGAAAGGGAATCCAGTGATGCAGGAGCTGGCTACATATGTTCGATCCCACTGGGCGGCTCCGGCAGATGAGAGCAAACCTGTTCCGCTGCCTGCAGGAGCACGGGCAGGGAGTTAAATTCTCCCTGGCTACACTCTTGCTGGCAGGGAACTGCAGTGTCCCGGGCCATAGGGTCCCCGGGACACTGCTGCCGTTGGGCCTTGGGGAATGGGGTTCCTGGGGCCACTGCATGGCTCTGGATGTGGTCCTATTCCCCTCTACCCACAAATGAATAATTCAGTTCTTGGGGATGGGGTCCCCAGGGCCACGTTGAGGCTGAGGAAGAGGGGCCCCACGTCCACCTCCCCAAAAATAGAAAAACAACCTTAGGGTATGCGGCCCCTGGGGCATTTCAGAGGCTCAGGGAGGGGTTGGCATGCCCCTTCCCAAAATATGAAAACCGGCCTGGGCCCTTTAGAAGTCTCAGGGCGGGACCGCACGCCTCCTCCTTCCTGAAAAAAAAAATTAGCAGCTGAGGCAGGTGGGGTCCCCAGTCTACTAAATGGCTTCGGGAGGAGGGCCAGGCTCTGCTCTCAACTCCACTCGGTGCACGGTGATGGACATCCTACTTTATGTTAAAAGAAACAGATAATCACTGAACAAAAACAAAGGTTAAAAATGCGTTAAAGTTAGGCATTGTAATATAATACCTTATTTTGTTATAAAAAGCTTAGAATTTCACTGAAAAACGAAAGCTTAAAGGGATGGTATAGTTAGGTAAAACTAATTTAAAACATACTGTCAAAAACCACCGATATTCACCCGGTATAATTATCAAGGAACTTTAACTCGCACCCTCACCATACACTGCTAATTACCTCACCTGTCACATCACTCATGACATCAGGATCAGATTGAGGCAAAAAATTGGCCCGGGCTCCCAAAAAACAGTGGCCCACATTTGCTTATCGCAACCTTTCATGAATCATCATGTAGTTAGCTTCAGGCATTTATTCTGAAGAGAAATTTGTGGTAATTTATGCTTTTCAAAATTTCAGAGGTCAGTAGCATCAGCTAAGACTGGAAACACCATTATTCCTTTACAGATCACCGACGTCGTTTGACACATACCTTAAGGTCCATATAGCTCTCACCATCAGCTCCCTGAATGTGTTGCTTTCTCGTAGATTTCCAAGCCCTTGCCCAGCCTCGGATCTCTGGGTCTCGGAACCTTAAGCTCCTGGTTATCCTTAGGGATTCTCGGTCACTTATAACTAACATGGCCTCAGAGGTTCACACTTAACCTCAAGTCTGTAGGCTTGTGTTCACACCAAGGACCCATGGGTTCTGCTCATCCTAAGGACTTGAGGCTCCTACTCCCTAATGGTTGGTCCCTAACCTATCCACTTACCAATACCTCATTTCCACTTTTTGGTCCTCTGAGGATCCTGCTCGGATCTCCGAGGCTCCAGCTCACTCTCAGGTGCCTTTGGATTCCAGCTCAATTTCTGCTCACCCAATTTGCCTGTTTAGCTTTAGGCTCAGTATCTCTTGCTCACTCATACCTAAAAGCTTCAGCATACCCACAATTCACTGAAGACCATGTTCACCAAGGTGATTTTGCAAAGCGTATATTTCTGCATGGTTCTCTTACTTCCTGGCACATAGTCACCACCAAATCTCTAAACCTCCTGTTCTGATGGATACAACTACCTGTGGATTCCTCACCTAATGAATACTCCCATGGCGCCAGCATTCGACGGAAATCTTCTTACTAGTCTCTGCACGTCGACGAGGACGTCACTCTAGCCCACGCGACGCCGTCTGACGTCATACAGGCAATAAGAGGTCCTCGCCGACGTGCCGATGACAGTTCCCTTTTTTCCGTGCATTCGAAACGGTTATCTTCGAGGGAGCTACTGTTACCTTCGTGGTTACAGTGTATTGTCTGCTGCGTAGTCTTCTCTGCGGTAATAATGTCTCAGAGGAAGTCGGGTTTCAAGCCCTGTCGAGAGTGTGGGGGCAAGATGTCAGTTACAGATCCTCACTCCGACTGTCTATGGTGTTTGAGCTCCGACCACGACGTCTCGACTTGCGATTCATGTCAACACATGAATCCGAAGGCCCTCAAAGAGCGTGAGGCCAAGTTATTCATGGCAAAGTCAAAGAAGAAGGAGAAACATCATAAGAAGTCTTCTTCGCCAAGGTCTCACCGGCGTCATCGAGACTCCCGGCGCCGTAGAGACTCACAACGTCATTCCAGCAAGGAGTCTCGTTCGAGGTCACCTTCGGCTCGGCGTCGGAGGACTTGGGAGGTCAGCCCCACGGTCACGCCGCATCCATCGACGCCGTTGCCCTCTCCGGCGTCACCGACTTCGCCTGGTCAGGCGTCGGTGATTGAGGTGGTGCAGCCTCTTGTGTTTTCTCCGGCGTCGCAGACGTCGAGGCCGGCGTCGGGGTCGCCCTCGATCCAGGCACCCCAGTATCCGGCTTTTCCCACTCCTGGAGCCGATAGTACCGCGTTTCTTAATGCGATGTATACCATCTTTCAGCAGATGGCTCCAGGAGCTGCTCCGGCTGGTCCTTCGGGGCCCTTGGCCTTTTCGTTGGGTGATCCTGCGCCTCTTCGGCCGGCACCCTTTATGCCCTTTCTCCCTTGTGGGAATGTGGGCTCGGCGCCGGTGCCGGCGTCGGTGGCCGCTCCGGTGGCTTCGGATGTTTCGGCCCCGGAGGTTGCCCTTCCGTCGAAGTCAGGATTTTGCCCTGTGACTCCGGTTGGTCCATCGGCTCCTGCCTCGGCGCCGAAGCTGCCTGTGGCGCCGGACGCGGCGTCAGATGCTTCTGGAGATCGGCGCCGTTCTTCGACGTCGGCGTAGGCCATGTCGACTCCGCGTATCGAGGAGAGACTTCATTCGAGGAGGTGTGCTCTCCGTCTTTTAGAAGAGCAGGAGTACCAGCGAGTCTTAGAGGAGGGAGAGATTGAGGACTCTGGAGACGGACTACATGGTCTGGATACAGCCAGTGGGCTGGACACTTCCCCTGAGTGGGACCTTTCATCTCCAGGGGAATATACGGAGGAGGCTGCTTCCTTTCATGCTGTGGTGAGGAAGGCAGCGAGCTTTTTGGACCTGCCTTTGCCGGTGGCAGAGGCGAAGCAGAATTTGCTGACAGAGGTATTGCATCCGGCCTCTGCTGCAGCTGAGCCTCTCTTGCCATTTAATGAGGCTTTGCTGGATCCGGTGTTGGAGGTGTGGAAGAAGCCGGTGTCTTCCTCGGCCGTTCATAGGGCTGTGGCCAGGAGGTATCGAGCTGCACCATCTGACCCTGGATTTCTCTCTAGACACCCTACGCCGGAGAGCTTGGTGGTGCAAGCCTCCTGTTCCTCAAAGTCAGCGCCTGGTTCCTTCCCGACGGTGCCTGGAGACAGAGACTCCAAGAAACTGGATGCGCAGTCCAAGAAAATATTTTCGTCATGCAGTTTGGCGTTGAAGGCCACCAACGCAACGTGCATTCTGGGGAGGTACATCCATGCTCTGATGGATGATATTTCGTCTTCATTTACGGAGCTCCCCCAGGGTCTCTTGGATGTGGTCTAGGACGCCCAGGCTGCCGCGACCCAGATTATCCAGTCTGGGCTGGACACGACCGACTCGGTGGCCAGGGCGATGGGCACGGCTGTGGTGGCAAGAAGACAGGCCTGGCTCCGAAACTCAGGGTTTTCTGCGGATGTGCAGTCGACCCTGCTGGACCTCCCGTTTGATGGGGACAGACTGTTTGGAGCCAAGGCAGATTCGGCCTTGGAACGATTTAAGGAGAGCAGAGCCACAGCCAAATCGTTAGGACTGCAAGCCCCTTCTTCCTCTGCCTCTTCTAGATTTTTCAGGAGGTTTCGGGGATTTGGGCGTGGCTCTTCTTCCTCTTCCTTTCGGGGGAGGTTCCAGCAACCCGCCTCTTCCCTCCCCTATAGGTCATTTAGAGGGAGGGGGAGGGGTCGGGCCCGTACCAGAGGAGCCTCTCAACAGCACTCTGCCTCTTCCTCGTCCTCTGGAGGGGTGCAGCAGGGGAAGCAGCCTTAGGCTTCCACCGTTTCCCACTCACTCCTCTCCTGTAGGGGGAAGATTACAGCATTTTCTCCACAAGTGGAAGTCTATCACAACGGACACTTGGGTTCTCGGCATTGTGGGGAAAGGCTACGCCCTTCCCTTTCGGGAGTTCCCGCCCCTCATCCCGCCCCGCCCATCTTATTGTTCAGAAGAACACCTCCTGTTGCTAGAACAGGAGGTTCAAGTCCTCCTTTCAAAGGGCGCGGTAGAGTTGGTCCCAGAGCAGGAAAAGGGTCGAGGTTGTTACTCAAGATACTTCCTGATTCCCAAAAAGGATGGTCAGTTGAGACCAATCCTGGATCTGAGGATCTTGAATTGGTTCCTCAAACAGGAAAAGTTCAAGATGCTGACCCTAGCACAGGTGCTTTTGGCGTTGAACAAGGAAGATTGGATGGTGTCTGTCGACTTGCAGGATGCTTACTTTCATATCCCGATACTCAAGTCGCACAGGAAGTATCTCCGGTTTGTGGTAGGGTCGCAGCACTATCAGTTTGCGGTCCTCCCGTTTGGTCTTACTTCAGCACCTCGAGTCTTCACAAAGGTGATGTCAGTGGTTGCGGCGGAGCTCAGAAGGAAGGGGATAGCAGTATTCCCTTACTTGGACGACTGGTTGATCAAAGCCAAGTCCCCGGAGCTTGTGTCGCATCATCTGCAGTCAACAACCCAGTTGTTGTTCGACCTGGGCTTTTCGGTGAACGTGCCCAAATCTCACCTGGAGCCCTCTCAGCGCCTCCTGTTCATAGGGGCAGTACTGGATACAACATTGAGTCGAGCCTTTCCTCCGCCTCAGCGGATTCAAGATATTCAGGAATTGGTTCCAATGTTTCGAAATGGAGCGGTAGTTCCAGTCCTCAAGGTCCTTCGTCTGCTCGGTCTGTTCGCCTCCTGCATTCTGTTGGTCACGCATGCTCGCTGGCACATGAGGGCTCTTCAGTGGTGCCTCCGAAGGCAGTGGTCTCAACACAAGGGAGATTTAGAAGGTACTGTCAAGATCTCCAGAGATGCTGCTGTGGAATTGAAGTGGTGGATTGCGGGCAACAATCTTTCACAGGGGAAGCCGTTCGCGCAGTCGCCACCAGTGGCCACGGTCATAACGGATGCTTCCACCCTAGGATGGGGAGCTCATCTGGGGGATCTGGAGATCAAAGGGCTTTGGTCTCCAGAGGAACAGGTGTTTCATATCAATCTGTTGGAGTTACGGGCTGTACGTCTGGCTCTGAAGGCCTTCCTCCCATCCCTTCGTGGTCAGTCGGTACAGGTCCTGACGGACAATACTACCATGATGTGGTACATAAACAAACAGGGAGGAGTGGGGTCGTACCTTCTCTGCAGAGAAGCTCTTCGGCTATGGTCCTGGGCAAAGGACCATCAGATTTGCTTGGTGGCAAATCATCTGGCCGGGGTCTTGAATGTACGTGCGGACAGTCTCAGTCGCCAATTCTCGGCAGACCACGAGTGGCGTCTCCATCCAGATCAAGTCTGTTTAATCTTCCAGATGTGGGGGTTTCCTCGGATAGATCTGTTTGCCACTCTGGAGAACGCGCATTGCCCGTTATTCTGCAGCCTCCAGTATCCGATGCAGGGAGCGTTGGGGGACGCGTTTCAGATAACCTGGTGCGACCAGTTGCTTTACGCGTTTCCCCCCATACCCTTGATTCCTCGAGTGTTGAGGAAAATTCGCCAAGACCGGGCCCAAGTCATCTTAATAGCTCCGGATTGGCCAAGGAGGGTATGGTACTCCGACCTTCTCCAACTCTCACTGTGCCCTCCGCTCCGTCTCCCTCTCAGGGCAGACCTCCTCTCGCAGTCGCAGGGGCAGGTTTTACACCCCAACCTCCAGAGTCTGCACCTACATGCTTGGAGATTGAACGGGGCAACCTGAGTTCCTTCTCTCTCCCGCCTGATGTAGTGGATGTTATCTTAGCGGCCAGGCGACACTCCACTAAATCTATCTACGCTAATAGGTGGTCTAAATTTGTTATGTGGTGTGGAGAGAGACAGATTGATCCCTTACATGCTCATCTGTCACATGTTTTGTCTTTTGCACTGTCTCTAGCGCAGAAAGGTTGTGCAGTGGCTACCATTAAGGGTTATTTGTCGGCCTTGTCAGCCTTCATTTGTCTTCCAGACCAACCATCGTTATTTAAATCCCCTATTGTTCTCAGATTCTTGAAAGGTCTTCTGAATCAATATCCTCCAAAACCATTCGTTATGCCTCAATGGGATTTGTCCTTGGTCCTGACTTTCCTTATGGGGTCCCCTTTTGAGCCTATGCATTCTTGCCCCTTAAGGTATTTGGTTATTAAAACAGTATTCCTGGTAGCTATAACATCTGCAAGGAGAGTGAGTGAGTTGCAGGCCTTATCGGTTAAACCCCCTTAATATAACGTTTTATGGGGATAAGGTGGTGTTGAGGACCAAGGCTGCTTTCCTTCCGAAGGTTGTTTCACCCTTCCATTTGGCTCAGACAATCACTTTGTCCACGTTTTATCCTCCGCCTCATCCTTCAAAGTAGGAAGAAAGACTACATCGCCTGGACCCAAAAAGGGCGTTGAGCTTCTATATCGACAGAATGAAGGATATCAGGCTGGAGGATCAGCTGTTTGTCGGATACGTGGGCAAGAGGAGAGGAAAGGCAGTCCACAAGAGAACACTCTCCAGGTGGGTTGTTCTTTGCATTAAAATCTGTTACTCTTTGGCAAAGAAGGATCCGCCTGAGGGCATTAGAGCTCACTCTACCAGAGCTAAGTCAGCCTCTTCGGCCTTGGCCAGGGGTGTTCCTGTGGTCGACATCTGCAAGGCCGCAACTTGGTCGTCCCTTCACACTTTTGTGAAACATTACTTTCTGATGGATACAACTACCTGTGGATTCCTCACCTCATGAATACTCCCATGGCGCCAGCATTCGACGGAAATCTTCTTACTAGTCTCTGCACGTCGACGAGGACGTCACTGTCTCGCACGCGACGCCGTCTGACGTCATACAGGCAATAAGAGGTCCTCGACGACGTGCGGACGTCAGTTCCCTTTTTTCCGTGCATTCGAAACGGTTATCTTCGAGGGAGCAACTGTTACTCTTGCGGTTACAGTGTATATCTTGCTGCGTACTCTTTCTCTGTGGAAATAATGTCGCAGAGAAAGTCTGGATTTAAGCCTTGTCGTGAGTGCGGAGGCAAGATGTCGGTGACGGATCCTCATTCCGATTGCCTTTGGTGTTTGAGCTCCGACCACGACGTCTCGACTTGTGATTCATGTCAGCACATGAATCCGAAGGCCCTTAAAGAACGTGAGGCGAAGCTGTTTATGGCCAAGTCAAAGGAGAAGCATCACAAGAAGTCTTCTCCAAGACATCGGCGTCATCGAGACTCCCGGCGCCGTAGAGAATCTCGGCGTCAATCAAGGGAGGCTCGTTCCAGGTCTCCGGATCGGCGCCGAAAGACATGGGAGATCAGCCCCACGGTGACGCCGCATCCTTCGACGCCGTTGCCCTCTCCGGCGTCACCAACTTCGCCTGGACAGGCGTCGGTGATTGAGGTATTGGAGCCTCAAGTGTTTTCTCCGGCGCAGACGCCGAGGCCGGCGTCGGGGTCGCCTCCGAGACAGGCACCCCAGTATCCGGCTTTTCCCACCCCTGGAGCCGATAGTTCCGCATTCTTGAATGCGATGTATGCCATCTTCCAACAGATGGCTCCAGGGGGTGCTCCGGCTGGGCCTTTGGCCTTTTCTTTGGGTGATCCTGCGCCTCTTCGGCCGGCACCCTTTATGCCCTTTCTCCAGTTTGGGAACGTGGGCTCGGCGCCAGTGTCGGCGCCGGTGGCCGCTCCGGTGTCTTCGGAGGGATTGGCCCCAGGGATTTCCATCCCGTCGACGTCGAGATTTCGGCCTGTGACTCCGGTGGGTCCATCTGTTTCAGCTGCTCTTCAGTCGGCGCCGAAGTTACCCGTGGCGCCGGATGCGGCGTCGGTGGCTTCGGAAGATCGGCGCCGATCTCCGACTTCGGCGGAGGCATTGTCGACTCCGCGGATTGAGCAACGACTGCATTCAAGGAGGCGTGCTCTCCGGGTACTAGAAGAGCAGGAGTACCAACGAGCCCTAGAGGAAGGAGAGCTAGAGGACTCGGGTGATGGGCTGCGTGGACTGGAGTCGGCCAGTGGGCTGGACACTTCCCCTGAGTGGGACCTTTCGTCCCCGGGGGAATATACTGAGGAAGCTGCTTCCTTTCATACAGTGGTACGGAAGGCAGCTAGTTTTTTGGACCTGCCTTTGCCGGTGGTGGAGGCGAAACAAAACCTTTTGACGGAGGTGTTGCATCCGGCCTCAGCCGCAGCGGAGCCTCTGTTACCTTTTAATGACGCTCTGCTGGATACGGTTTTAGAGGTGTGGAAGAGGCCGGCATCTTCCCCAGCAGTTCACAGAGCCGTGGCCAGGAGGTATCGGACGGCTCCAACTGATCCTGGTTTCCTATCTAGGCACCCTACGCCGGAGAGCTTGGTAGTGCAGGCCTCCTGTTCGTCCAAGTCAGCGCCTGGTTCTTTCCCGACGGTGCCTGGGGACAGAGACTCAAAAAAGCTAGAGGCGCAGTCGAAGAAGATTTTTTCGTCCTGCAGTCTGGCGTTAAAAGCCACTAATGCGACCTGTATCCTGGGAGGTATATTCATGCTCTGATGGATGACATCTCCTCTTCGTTTACAGAGCTTCCCCAGGGTCTTTTGGATCTTGTCTCTGATGCCCAGGCTGCTGCGACCCAAATTATCCAGACGGGACTGGATACCACCGACTCGGTAGCCAGAGCAATGGGCACAACTGTGGTGGAAAGGAGACAGGCCTGGCTCCGTAACTCGGGCTTTTCGGCAGATGTACAGTCCACATTGTTGGATCTCCCGTTTGATGGGGACAAACTGTTTGGGGCTAAGGCTGATTCGGCCTTGGAACGTTTTAAGGAGAGCAGGGCCACGGCTAAGTCGTTGGGACTCCAAGCTCCTTCTTCCACGGCCTCTTCCAGATTCTTCAGGAGGTTTCGTGGATTTGGGCGTGGCTCTTCCTCCTCTTCCTTTCGGGGAAGATATCAGCAACCTGCCTCTTCCCATCCCTATAGATCTTTTAGGGGGAGGGGTAGGGTCCGCACCAGGGGAGCCTCTCAGCAGCACTCTGCCTCTTCCTCATCCTCTGGCGGGGTGCAGCAGGGGAAGCAGCCTTAGGCTTCCACCATTTCCCACTCACTCCTCTCCTGTAGGGGGAAGATTACAGCATTTTCTCACCAAATGGGAGACTGTTACGTCGGACACTTGGGTTCTCAGTGTTGTGGGAAAAGGCTACACCCTTCCCTTTCGGGAGTTTCCGCCCCTCATCCCGCCCCGCCCTTCGTATTGTTCACAAGAACACCTCCTGTTGCTAGAACAGGAGGTAGAAGTCCTCCTTTTAAAGGGCGCGGTGGAGTTGGTCCCGGAGCAGGAAAGGGGTCAAGGAGTTTACTCAAGGTATTTCCTGATTCCCAAGAAGGATGGTCGTTTGAGACCAATTCTGGACCTGAGGATCTTGAATTGGTTCCTCAAGCAGGAAAAGTTCAAGATGCTGACCCTAGCACAGGTGCTTTTGGCGTTGAACATGGAAGACTGGATGGTGTCTGTCGACTTGCAGGATGCTTACTTTCATATCCCGATACTCAAGTCACACAGGAAGTATCTCCGGTTTGTGGTGGGATCGCAACACTACCAGTTTGCGGTCCTTCCGTTTGGTCTTACTTCAGCACCTCGAGTCTTCACGAAGGTGATGTCGGTGGTTGCGGCAGAGCTCAGAAGGAAGGGGATAGCAGTATTCCCTTACTTGGACGATTGGTTGATCAAAGCCAAGTCCCCGGAGCTTGTGTTGCGTCATCTGCAGTCAACAACCCAGTTGTTGTTCGACCTGGGCTTTTCGGTGAACGAGCCCAAATCTCACCTAGAGCCCTCTCAGCGCCTCCTGTTCATAGGGGCAGTACTGGATACAACATTGGGTCGGGCCTTTCCTCCGCCTCAGCGGATTCAAGATATTCAGGATTTGGTTCCAATGTTTCGAAATGGAGCGGTAGTTCCAGTCCTCAAGGTCCTTCGTCTGCTCGGTCTTTTTGCCTCCTGCATTCTGTTGGTCACGCATGCTCGCTGGCACATGAGGGCTCTTCAGTGGTGCCTCCGAAGGCAGTGGTCTCAACACAGAGGGGATCTAGAGGGTACTGTCAAGATCTCCAGAGATGCTGCTGTGGATTTGAAGTGGTGGATTGCAAGCAACAATCTTTCACAAGGAAAGCCGTTCCAGCAGTCGCCACCAGTGGCCACAGTCATAACGGATGCTTCCACTCTAGGGTGGGGAGCTCATCTGGGGGATCTGGAGATCAAAGGTCTTTGGTCTCCAGAGGAACAGATTTTTCACATCAATCTGTTAGAGTTACGGGCTGTACGTCTGGCTCTCAAGGCCTTCCTCCCTTCCCTTCGTGGTCAGTCGGTACAGGTCCTAACGGACAATACTACCACGATGTGGTACATAAACAAGCAGGGAGGAGTGGGGTCGTACCTTCTCTGCAGAGAAGCTCTTCGACTATGGTCCTGGGCAAAGGACCATCGGATTTGCTTGATAGCAAACCATCTGGCCGGAGTCTTGAACGTGCGTGCGGACAGTCTCAGTCGCCACTTCTCGGCAGACCACGAGTGGCGTCTCCATCCAGATCAAGTCCGTTTAATCTTCCAGAAGTGGGGGTTTCCTCGGGTAGATCTGTTCGCCACTCGAGAGAACGCGCATTGTCCGTTGTTCTGCAGCCTTCAGTATCCGATGCAGGAAGCGTTGGGGGACGCGTTTCAAATGACCTGGTGCGGCCAGTTGCTTTACGCGTTTCCTCCCATACCCTTGATTCCTCGAGTATTGAGGAAGATTCGCCAAGACCGGGCTCTAGTAATCTTAATAGCTCCGGATTGGCCAAGGAGGGTGTGGTACTCCGACCTTCTCCAACTCTCAACGTGCCCGCCGCTCCGTCTCCCTTTCAGGGCAGACCTCCTCTCACAGTCGCAGGGGCAGGTTCTATACCCCAACCTCCAGAGTCTGCACCTACATGCCTGGAGATTGAACGGGGCAACCTGAGTTCCTTCTCTCTCCCGCCTGAGGTAGTGGATGTTATATTAGCGGCCAGGCGACACTCCACTAAATCTATCTACGCTAATAGGTGGTCTAAATTTGTTGCGTGGTGTGGAGAGAGGCAGATTGATCCTTTACATGCTCATCTATCGGACGTTTTGTCTTTTGCTCTATCTCTGGCGCAAAAAGGTTGTGCAGTGGCTACCATTAAAGGTTATTTATCGGCCTTGTCAGCCTTCATATGTCTTCCAGACCAACCATCTTTATTTAAATCCCCTATTGTTATCAGATTCTTGAAAGGTCTTCTAAATCAATATCCTCCAAAGCCATTCGTTATGCCGCAATGGGATTTGTCCTTAGTCCTGACTTTCCTTATGGGGTCCCCTTTTGAACCTATGCATTCTTGCCCCTTGAGGTATTTGGTTTTAAAAACAGTCTTCCTGATAGCTATAACATCAGCAAGGAGAGTGAGTGAGTTGCAGGCCTTATCAGTAAAACCCCCTTATACAACTTTTTATGGGGATAAGGTGGTGTTGAGGACCAAGGCTGCTTTCCTCCCGAAGGTTGTTTCACCCTTCCATTTGGCTCAGGCAATTACTTTGTCCACGTTCTATCCTCCGCCTCATCCTTCCAAAGAGGAAGAAAGACTGCACCGTCTGGACCCAAAGAGAGCGTTGAGCTTCTTTATCGATAGAACAAAGGATTTCAGGCTGGAGGATCAGCTGTTTATTGGATACGTGGGCAAGAGGAGAGGAAAGGCAGTCCACAAGAGAACACTATCCAGGTGGGTTGTTCTTTGCATTAAAATATGTTACTCTTTGGCAAAGAAGGATCCTCCTGAGGGCATTAGAGCTCATTCCACCAGAGCTAAGTCGGCCACTTCGGCCTTAGCCAGAGGTGTTCCTGTGGTCGACATCTGCAAGGCCGCAACTTGGTCGTCCCTTCACACTTTTGCAAAACATTACTGTTTAGATTCTGAGGTTAGAAGGGACGGCCATTTTGCACGGTCAGTGCTGCAGGATTTCTTGGTTTGACCATTTAGGCACCCACCGCCGGGCGTGGTACTGCTTTGGGACTCTATTCATGAGGTGAGGAATCCACAGGTAGTTGTATCCATCAGAAGAACGAGTTACTTACCTTCGGTAAAGACTTTTCTGGTGGATACATTAGCTACCTGTGGATTCCTCACGGTCCCACCCGCCTCCCCGTTGCCTTTATGGTCTTGCCAAGTAATCCTTGAGTGCGCTCCTCTTGGTCTTTGAGGGTGCAATAGATGTATATATATAATATATTTATATATATATAGGTATATGTGTATATATCTTTATGTATATACTTGGTGTGTGTATATATTTTAAAAGAGAGAGTTTTATATATATATATATATATATGTACATAAAAAGATTTACAGTTATTCATACAATGTGGTGTATTTTTACAATATAATGGATGTTGCTTTGTTCTTTCATTGCATTGCCTGGTTGTTCTCATGCACGTAAAAAATGATTGGTACTGACGTCCGCACGTCGTCGAGGACCTCTTATTGCCTGTATGACGTCAGACGGCGTCGCGTGCGAGACAGTGACGTCCTCGTCGACGTGCAGAGACTAGTAAGAAGATTTCCGTCGAATGCTGGCGCCATGGGAGTATTCATGAGGTGAGGAATCCACAGGTAGCTAATG
Organism: Pleurodeles waltl; assembly: GCF_031143425.1. Taxonomy (NCBI): domain Eukaryota; kingdom Metazoa; phylum Chordata; class Amphibia; order Caudata; family Salamandridae; genus Pleurodeles; species Pleurodeles waltl. Next base: position 1,459,795,347 of record NC_090447.1, on the reverse strand, counting down.
TATCCACCAGAAAAGTCGTTACCGAAGGTAAGTAACTCGTTCGTTTGGACTCTGAGGTCAGAAGGGACGGTCATTTTGCACGGTCAGTGCTGCAGGATTTCTTGGTTTGACCATTTAGGCACCCACCGCCGGGCGTGGTACTGCTTTGGGACTCTATTCATTAGGTGTGGAATCCACAGGTAGTTGTATCCATCAGAAGAACGAGTTACTTACCTTCGGTAACGACTTTTCTGGTGGATACATTAGCTACCTGTGGATTCCTCACGGTCCCACCCGCCTCCCCGTTGCCTTTTTGGTCTCTCCAAGCAATCCTTGAGTGTGCTCCTTTTGGTCTTCAAAGTTGCAATACATTTTGCATATATGATATTTGTATATATGTGTATATTTATATATAAATCTATATATATTGTGTATATACATGATTCGTATGTATAAATATATTTATTTGTTTAAAAAAAAAAAAAAAAAAAAGAAGGTTATATTAAATCTACAGCTATTTTATTGCAATGTTGTGTGATTTACAATATTAAGAGATGTTGCTTTGCTCTTTCATTACATTGGGTTATTATTATTCTCATGCATGTAAAAAATGTTGGTACTGTCATCGGCACGTCGGCGAGGCCTGTATGACGTCAGACGGCGTCGCGTGGGCTAGAGTGACGTCCTCGTCGACGTGCAGAGACTAGTAAGAAGATTTCCGTCGAATGCTGGCGCCATGGGAGTATTCATTAGGTGAGGAATCCACAGGTAGCTAATGTATTCCCCAGAAAAGTCGTTACCGAAGGTAAGTAACTCGTTCTTTACTCACTTTGGGCATTGGGGTGAATACTTGCATCAAGGGTATTGCTTCATTTAGGTCCCAGGTCAGTTTCCCAAAGCCTTGTTCACTCTCAGGTCTTAAAGACTCCTGATTGTACCAGTGACTCCTGCCCACAATGCATTGCCCAGTACTCTGCACTGTCATTTATTTGTGGCTCCTTGCCCTGCTCAGGAGCCCATAAGTTACTTCTAAGAGGACAATGATCATTGAGGCTCCGGCTAACCTTAGACCACTGAGGTCCCTGCTCATCTCCAGGCTATTAAAACTCCTCCTCAATTTCTAAATCCAAATGTTGTTGCTTACCAATGAACACTGAGTTTCCTGGTGACTCAGAGATTCCCTGAGGCTTCTGTCAAACCTTAGGTGGTTTTAAAACTCCCTGCTAAACCCCAGGTAATGATGGTTGTATATCTAAGGCTTTCAGCAATCCCCCTTTTGGTTGTCACACGAAAACCTTGCAGCATGTAAAATCTTGGGGGTGTAAGATAGTTTGGTACTTGATGACTTTTATGATGTAAGAAGCGTCATGATCTAGATCTGCTTGACACGCTACAGAAAATCACTCCAACTACAGCATTTTATTTCATTTTCTATATATTATCTATACTCTTGCTCATCTTCACTGATCCACACATATGAACAGTGTTTCTCTTCATTTTCTGGCACCCATCCCTCTCGCCTTTCTCTACTCCCTCATTAAACCTCTGCTCTCTCATTCTCGTCCAGTGCATCAATTGGATCAGGGCTCTCCAACCTTTTCCATAGTGAGAGTATCTCCTGATCAATGAAAATAGTCCCAAGCTACGTATAACTTTGATCATTGTTACAGTAGTGACCACATCAGATGCAACCACAACAGTGACCACAGCTTGCAGGCTCATAACTGTGACCACGTAGGTGTATATCATAAACTAAACTATACTTATCTCTATATACTTTCTTTCATAATGATGTGGTTGTCAATATTCTGATATATTATGATAGAACACCAACCACCTCAAAGCATAAGACAGAGTTACCTACAGCAATGTTGGGAAAAACGTTATCAATATTAGAAGACTCCACGTGGCTAATGAACTAACAGCACAGCAACAGGTGCCCACTGGCACAAAAGAAATACTAATGCGTCTACATCTCCCAAACACAGATTAATTATTATTCAAAGAGCAGTTTTAAATTTAAATATGTTTTTGACTTTCAATCTTTTTTTTTCAAACATCAGTCTACCACTCTCTCAAATTACGAATTTTTTTGTCAGATATACTCTTTTCATTATATATAAAAACACTGCAAGAAATTGTGTTTTTTACACGCTGTATGACTGATAGAGTGGGGCTTGCAAAATCACAAATCTCCAAGTGATTTTGCAAATAGAGGGAGGTGATTATATTTCAAATCCCACATATTGTCACAGTGTGCACTCTGGAGATGTATTCTGCTGCCTTCTTTAATGTGACCAGGCCCTCTGAATTAAATACTGTGTTGGCTGCACCTCAGGGTCTGCTTCCAGTGTACTGGCGAGCTACTAGTAGCTCTCAAGCTACACACTGGAAACCCTTGAATTTGAGTTTCCGTTTCTCGGTGTCTCTCCAGCTATGATAACAACTATTCATTCTCTATCTTCCTCCCTCAGCACGGCTTTCATTCCCCTCTATCGATTTTACTCTCCCCCTTTATCATTCTTTCGCCCAGTCTTCCCTTTATCTCTCGTTTTCCATCATTTTCCTTATCTCTCTCCCCTTCTTCTTTTTTATTTCCCTCACCCCAATGTCTTTCTCTCTAACTTTCTTTCTCTGTCTTTCTCACTCTACTGTCTGCCATGTGAGCTTTCTTTCATTCTTTTTCTAACTCCAGTCTTTATTTCCCATTCTCTCAATTCCTGTCTCCAGTTTTTTACTTCAGTTCTATTTTCAGTCTTTATTTCTTATGGTGTGCTTTTCTGTGTCACTCATACTCATTTCCATTCACCCCTTGAACTTCAGTACACCCTGTACTACACCTAATGCTAAATTCTGTTGTGTTTTATTTATCAGCTTGCTGCAGAGAGTAGCTACTTGCTTTAGCAAACCTTAACATTTTCAGAAGACCTCCATTCCTCATAGAAATTCAATGGATTTTGGTCTTTGTGAGTTCTTTGAGTTCTGCAGTTTTCCAGAGGTGTTTCTGGGGAGGAACATTGTGCTTGCTGGCTGTGATAGTGGACAAACCAAGAGTCTGATATAGAGTTGAGTAGTAATGGAAAAGTCAACTATTTCTGGAGGAAGTGTTAAAACCAAAGGAGCACTGACTGGTGGTGTTTCCTTTAACATACTATTGTGTTTTGAAGGAAACTCATTTTGTGAGTTCGACTGTTAATTCAGCACTTCATCTAGGTGTCTGCCAACTTCTAAATCAAGCCATAGACTATAGGACCGCCAAAGAACTAAGGAGTGTGTATGAAGCACTATTCCACCTGTTCCTTATTCTCAATGACCAGGAATCTTCTGACATTCTCTCCTCCATCCACACTTTGTTTTATCATTCACTGTTAACTCTTTTTCTCCCTTTGCTAGCTCCTTTTTCTCCACTTTTGTTTCTGACCCTTCACTCTCTTTCTATGCAATCTATCATTCAAGCCTTCTCTCTACTCTATCTTTCCTTCTCCCCCTCTGTTTGTCTGCCTGCCCCTCTGCCTGTCTATTGTTTCTCTCTCTCTCTCCTTTACTTTTTCTTTCCTCTCTCCTCTTTCGCACCTTTTAAATTTCAAATTTAATAAAAACTTTTGAGGTTCTTCGTGTTTTCTTTCGTTCCATTGCATAGTATTTAAACAAAACTCTCAACCTCAATTTGAGAAAGCTGGGATCAAGCACCTGAGGTTTGTCTGTCCGATTCCTGTGACCTTCTGTGGGAGACAAAAGCCTCTTTCCCACACCAAAGCCTTGTTAATTGTGGTCAAAAGACGCACCTCCCTTGAAGCCTCACAGTCACCTTCTGAGGCCGAGGATGGAAGGAGGTTCACCACATGATGTGCGTTCTCCCGCCGCCTAAATGTCATTCTGCAAATAACAATTATTGGCTCTAATGTATGGCTTTCACAGACTGCCTAACCTGAAGCTGCGGGAGTCTGTTGATCAGAAAAAGTAGCCTAGGATAGTGGAGCTTCTTTATCCACAGGCTCAAAATATGGCCCACTAGCTCTCCTCTGCTACTGGCCTCTCGGGCACCAGCCGATTGCCCTGCTCTGCCAATACGACCCTGCATGACATGATAACATCACTGCAACATCTGAAATGATATCATTGATGGCAACACTGTACATGGGGAGGGTGCAAGTCATAATAATCTATAATCTTTATCGTATGCAGTTAATTAAAACCATTACAATATAAAAACAATAAAAACAGACTAACAATTATAAAAATCTCAAATTAAAACATGATACATTACAGCAAGGAGTCAAGTCAGCAGATATAAAGTGCTTATGAAACGTACTAACAATATGTGTTATCAAGTCAGAACAAGCCGCTGATTAACACATGACAGTTTGCAGCAAAGAGTCAAGTATAGCGAAGAGTCAAGTGCGGCATATAAATTAACAGATATGATGTGCATAAAAACATACAAACATAAACAGGCTTACAATTGGACAAATCGGAAATTAACACATGATTCTTTGCGGTAAGGAGTCAAGTGCGGCATATAGGTTAGCAGATATAAAATGCATATGAAGTGTACTAGTCAGTAACAAGCTGCAGATTAAAACATGAAGCTTTGAGGCAAAGAGTCAGCTATGGCGACGAGTCAATTGCGGCAAATAGCTAACAGATCTAAAGTGCATATGAAACATACTGACAGTATGTAATATCAAGCCAGAACAAGCTGCTGACAGTAAAAACAGGCTAAGAATCATAAAAATGTGCAGTTAAAGCGTAATACTTTGCGGCAAAGTCAAGTGCGGCACGTAAATTGCCAAATATAAAGTAGTACATATAAAGCGTAACAACAGTACATAATATCGAATCAGAACAAGCAGCTTTCTCCAGATTACGCCTAACTGAAATAATGGGAAGATCATATCCTTGCAGCAAAAGTCAGCTCAAATTTAAAATGTTGGGCTCTCTACTGCTCCTCTGGGGATGCTTTCTCGGTTAACAAATTGCCCAGTCTCAGTCTTAACCAACTCTTTCAAAAGCGGTTTTAAAAATTTCACTCCCTTACAAACTAAGGAAATTGATTTTCCGTTTAGCCAGCTAATGACTGCCTTGTTGCAAGAACGGATCTGCAGAGATACAAAAAGGTGTTTCAATATTTTTTTCTTTCAGACCCAAAAACCGGAAAAGTACAAGCTCTATGCAGTAGAGACTCTTGCGTATACCCGCATAGCCGACAATTCTGATTTGTGTGCTGATTTTTCCAAGTGAGACATATATCTTTAGTGTCTAAAAATCCTAAGCGAAATAACATAAACTGTTGTTTTATGTGGGCGAAAAATGTGCTGATAAATAAGCTTGAGGGGTCCATGTAGAATATGACTTAAGTACAGCCCAAACATGCCTCCTTTTTGTCAAGATGTCTGTGCCAGTTGCATGAGATAAAATATGAACCGAAGCGTTTGTGGCTTTGTTAAAAGCCGATTTCCCCATGCTGGTCTCTGTTAGGAATGGGGTTTCTGGTTGGCTAGGTTATGTACCTCAGCCAGGCAGAACTTACCCACTCTAGTCAGGGCAAGGGAGTTACACGTCCAAGATAACCCCTGCTCATCCCCTTGGTAGCTTGGCACGAGCAGTCAGGCTTAACCCGGAGGCAATGTGTAAAGCGTTTGCACAACACACACACACATGTGACGCAATATCCCCACCACAAAGGAAACACAACACCAGATTATATAAAAAAATACTGTATTGTACACAACGCAATTATCAGACCAAACATCACATATCAGTACTATCCTGCTACCTTAGCAGTTGTCAGAACGTTACACATTAGTTACTCCGCAAATTAGCAGTAGTCACACATAACACACAGGTTACTCAGTATTCTGCAACATAAGCAGTAGTCAGGGAACACGTTATCACATTAGAACACTTATCATAAGAATATCATAAAACGCCCATAGCAGGAACATTAGACAACATATGGCAAGTTAGGAAAACATGTTAGCTAGCATGTCCATAAAAGGAACATTTGCATATGCACACAAAAACATCATAAAACAGGTAGGAAATATATAATGCAATAAAGTCTCTAATAAGAACTCCTGATATATATTGTCCCTTTAAAATACCTGGTAGATGATAGAGGCACCTCCAGTGCCTAAGAAACGGAAACAAGGGGGCCCCCGGCACTCCTGGCGCAAACCGGGGGCCTTGTGATCTCCTGGGGTCAGAGGAGGGTGACATGCACCTCCTCTTGTCCATGAACGGGCCCCTCTGGCGACCGTAACCACTGGGGGCCCCCCTAGGCCTCCACCGGCCCTCACGAGGGGGGCACACATTAGCCAAACTGCTTTTGAAGGGAGGGGTGCGCCACGCACCCCTCCGTGTTACTACGGGCGCCTTTTAGGGACCCGCGATTTCCTGGGGTCTCCCCGGGCCTCCGCCGGCCCTCCTCTGGGAGGGGAGACCTCAGAAATGCCACAGGCCCACGAGGGGGGCCAACAAAGGAGCCTAGCGGCGCGGGGAGCCTCCGATGAGGCTTCCACCCCGCCCGCAATGAATGGAGAGCCCTTCAGGGCTCCCGGAGGCGAGGGAGAGGCGTCCTCCTCTCCCTTCCCTTCCTGACGTCATCCTGGCCCAAGGCAGGGCCTGCCGGTGCCCCGGGGGTGCTCCACGGAGCGGGCCTCGCCCCGGGGGCGCCGATAGGAGCCGATAGGAGCACGCTTGCTCCAGATCTCGCAAGGAGGTTTTCTTCGTTCCCCAGGGGCACTAGAAGGTGCGCGAGTCTCGCGCTTTGTAAATAAAGGGCTCCCGGGCTGTGGCGGTGATCTGGGGCATCCAGGAAGCACTTTTTAAAGCACTAAGGCCATATTTATAGTCCGGTCGCAGCGGTGATTCCAGCATCAATTCCAGAGAGAGCGCTTTTCCCCAAGCGCTAAGGAAAAGATGTAGAGATCGGAGCAGGGGTCAGGGGCCACAGCACCTTGCCCCTGGGAACAGTAAAACAAGAAGAAGCACAGGGCTGGTGGGCCCAGCTACAGGCCAGCACAAGGGGTGCAGATGGTGGCAGTTCATCCTAGTGACCAGGCAGGTCACAGGTCAGCACAGCAGCAGCAGTCCATGGTGGTTTCCTGGTGAGTCCATTCATCAGCGTTCTGTGTCCAGTTTCAAGTTCCAAGAATGTTCAAATTGTGGGGAAAATTCCCCTGTACTTATAGTCAGTTCTTACAGTGTTTTACCATGGTAGGGAGAGGAGGTTCCAGCCAGTTACAACTGGTTCTGGGAGTGCCCCCTCTCTCCTTTCAGCACAGGCTCCAAACATCAGTGGGGGTTAACAACCCTATTGTGTGAGGCCAGGGCACAGCCTTTACAAATGTAGGTGTGCCCCGCCTCTCCCTTCTCTCAGCCCAGGAAGACTATTCAGTATGCAGATGCACCTCTGTGACACCTCCACCCTCCCTGTGTACAGGCTGTCTGAAAAGTATGCACAAAGCCCCAACTGTCACTCTGCCCAGACGTGGATTGGAGTCAAGCTGCAAAACACCAGAGTCATAAGCACAGATAAATGCGCACTTTCTCGAAGTGGCATTTCTGTGATAGTAATAAAAAATACGTCCACACCAGTAAGCAGTATTTATTATCACCATCACAATCATACCAAACACGCCTACGCTACCCCTCATAAATCAGACAATACACTTTACACATAAGGCAGGCACTTCTAATGCAATCCTATGAGAAGGCAGCACTCACAGCAGTGAGACACCAAGTTAGGCTGTTTGTCACTACCAGGACAGGCCATGCAATATGGCACATGTCCTGCCTTTCTACATACATGGCACCCTGCCCATAGGGCTAGCTAGGGCGTACCTTAGGGGTGACTTACATGTAGTAAAAGGGGAGTTCTGGGCCTGGCAAGTAAGTTTAGATGCCAGGTCCCTGTGGCAGAAAACCGTGCACACAGGCCCTGCGCTAGCAGGCCTGAGACAGGTTTTGAAAGTCTACTTCAGTGGGTGGCGCAAGCAGCGCTGCAGGCCCACTAGTAGTATTTAATTTACAGGCCCTGGGTATAGAGATACCACTGTACAAGGGACTTATAGGTAAATTAAATATGCCAATTAGGTATAAGCCAATCATACCAACTTTAGATGGGAGAGTACCTGCACTTTAGCACTGGTCAGCAGTGATAAAGTGCTCAGAGTCCTAGAGCCAACAGCGAGAGGTCAGAAAAACCAGGAGGAAGGAGGCAAAAAGACTGGGGATGATCCTGCGTAAGGCAAAAAGTCCAACAGTCTCCCAGGTTTCTTTGATGCCCAGGGCTTGAATCACCTGATTTAGGTAGTTTCCCCAAGAGCTTTTTCTATTGCTGACTTGTTGATCCTTCACTTCTAGCTAGCAAAAGTTGTTTATGGAGCTGTTATCTGAGGACTGTAGCCTCCAACACAGTGTAAGGAATACACCCTTACTCTGAAAGGGGTGATTTTTTTAGTCAAAACTCAAGCCGAACCTGGGCTGTGGACACACTTTTAGGAATATTAAAAACACCCTTATACTTTTTAGTTTGAATTCTGTTTAGTCAGCAGATCTCCCAGCCCCGCATGATTTCCACACCATAGGATACCGCAGGCATCAGCTGTGTTGACATTTCTTTAAGAAGATGGTTCAAAGAGGGACAGTCCAGCTTCTTCTTGAGTAATTTGAAACTGTACGTCAGTGACTGTGCTTTCGCCTGAATTGCGATTCAAGTGATGTTTCCCTGTCATTCCATGTGTACTCATAGATATTTATATTTGGGGGCCACCTCCACTCTTTTTACTCCTAGAGACCAATCAAAAGACTTACATTTGGAACCCTGAACTGCATTAGTTTTGTTTTCTTCAAGTTTATTTCTAGCCCTTGCTGATCCTGGAATCTTTTTAGGGCTGTCATACTGCATTGTAGGCCCATTGGTGTTTGACTAGGCAGGATAATGTTGTCAGCGTATTATAAACACCCTACTTTTTCTGAGGGTAAGACCTGTGGGTGACTATTGACCTGAGAAAGCACACTAGCAAGGTCTGCCAGATATAAATTGAAAAGGCTCAGACCAAAACGCACCCCTGCTTTAAGCCAGTTTCGTGGGTATTTTGTTTGTTAGTCTGCTGCCATCTCCTATTTTTACTTGTACCTAAGTATCAGTGTATAATTCTAAGATTGCCCTTGGGCGATTTTTAGGAATTCCCCCTTTATCCAGTTTAGACCACAGGCTTCTGCTGGGGATCCAATCAAAGGCAGACTTGAGATCTATGAAGCAGGCAAACAGACCTGTTTGTCTGTATATCACTTTTTCTGTCTCAAGGCTGAGTGCTGCTAAGTTTGTTAATGTTCCCATGCCTGCTGTGAACTCTGTTCGGAATCTTGGGATCAGATTGTTTTCGTCCACCCACGTTTGAAGGTGCTGGCGTAAGCAAGATGCGTAGAGTTTTGCATCTACATCGATTAAAGCTATAAACCTGTAATTCGAAGGAAGAGCTGGGTTTCCACCCTTATATATTGTGTGAATAATACTGCCCTTTCATGACTCTGAAATCCATTGGATGGAAGGAATAACCTTGAATAAGGGAGTGAAGTAGAGACCCACTACTATGGATCTCCTTTAAAGATGGCATTGTGGAGACTATTTGGACCTGCGGTCCCTTCTGACTTGATTTTCTTGATTAAGCAAATTAATTGTGCTGGAAACACAAATAAAGCTTCATATGCTTATTGTTGAAGGGAGAGAATTTTCTCATCATCTGAATTCCGTTGAAAAGCTTCTCCTCCTGGGCTCGAGAGGTCCTTATACATCTCTTCTCGATTTTGGTTTGCAAGCTTCTTTTTGCCCTCAGTATTACCCTCTGATAATCTATACATTGCCCAAATGTGTGTCTCCCAAGAGCTGGAGTAAATTCCTGCATTTTGATATCCACTTCTTCCAGACGTTAACTCATTCGATAATTACCAAAAGTTTGTATTTTTTTTTGCTTGCCCACAATAACTTAATCTACATTTTCTCCAGAAAACGTCCTTTTTCTCTCCAACAGTCTTTGTGCTACTTAGCTTTCAGGTCCTGGAGAATAGATTTATCGGTTACCTGCACCCCATGTGGCAATTTTCACCAATTTACTGGTTTCTCTCGCTATTTGGGCTGTCTGAATGAGCTGATCCTTATTAAACCAGTCCTGCCTTTCATGGCCCCTTTTTTTTGGTTCCGAATGTCTGATTGGATTGGTGGCCGTATTGTGACTGGACATTTTGCTAATAAGGTGGTTGTTAACCCTGCCCATTCTTTATTCCAATCTCTTATCGATACAGAGGCTTTGTTTTGCATACCCTCTTGTCTTTTCCTTGCCACCAAGGCTCCCGCGATGCGGTGCCGTTTTATCCTTTTAAGATTGAATGTGACATGCTGGCTGGCGCCTCTGCCTCTAAGGTGCCAGCTGCAGCTTCTCCTTTGTTATTTTGACTTTAGGAGATTACCTCCCTGGTTGCTGCAATTATGTTGCTTGTAAGATACCCCAGTTGCTGCAACCATTTTCTTTGATTTAGTGGGGACTGATCGACACTGTATGGATTTTCCTTGTAGGGAGAGCTGCTCATGCATGCCAAGAAAGGGCTTAAGCTGACTGTGGTGTTGATCATTTTTGTCCCCAACCTCCTGGCGTTGTCCTGACTGAGGAACCAATTTGTTCTTATCTTGTGGGGCACTGACATAATCTGTACATAAATCCATACCTAAAAGTTTGATTAGGGGTTAGTCTGTATTGCAGCAGGTGCTAACTTTAGGAAGGTAGCCTCTTTCTAGCCTTGTTACCACCACTTTTGGCCTGTTTGTGAGTATATATCAGGGTGTTTTTACTGTCTCACTGGGATCCTGCTAGCCAGGGCCCAATGCTCATAGTGAAAACCCTATGTAGTCAGTATGTTTGATATGTGTTACTGGGATCCTGCTAGCCAGGACCCCAGTGCTCATAAGTTTGTGGCCTATATGTGTTCCCTGTGTGGTGCCTAACTGTATCACTGAGACTCTGCTAACCAGAACCTCAGTGTTTATGCTCTCTCTGCTTTTAAAATTGTCACTGCAGGCTAGTGACTCATTTTACCAATTCTGATTGGCACACTGGAACACCCTTATAATTCCCTAGTATATGGTACCCTGGGTATTGGGGTTCCAGGAGATCCCTATGGGCTGCAGCATTTCTTTTGCCCCCCATGGGGAGCTCAGACAATTCTTACACAGGACTGCCACTGCAGCCTGAGTGAAATAACGTCCACGTTATTTCACAGCCATTTTACACTGCACTTAAGTAACTTATAAGTCACCTATATGTCTAACCTTCACTTAGTGAAGGTTAGGTGCAAAGTCCTTAGTGTGAGGGCACCCTGGCACTAGCCAAGGTGCCCCCACATCGTTCAGGGCAATTTCCCTGGACTTTGTGAGTGCGGGGACACCATTACACGCGTGCACTACATATAGGTCAATACCTAAATGTAGCGTCACCATGGTAACTCCGAACATGGCCATGTAACATGTCTAGGACCATGGAATTGTCACCCCAATACCATTTTGGTATTGGGGTAACAATTCCATGCATCACCGGGTCTCCAGCATAGAGACCGTGTACTGCCAAACTAACTTTCTGGGGTTTTCTCTGCAGCTACTGCTGCTGCCAACCCTCTCCCTTTGGAAATAGGTGTGAAGGGCCTGAGATGAGTAGCCTCTCCTGGCCTCTGGAAATGCTTTGAAGGGCACAGATGGTGCCCTCTTTGCATAAGCCAGTCTACACCGGTTCATGGATCCCCCCAGCCCTGCTCTGGCGTGAAACTGGACAAAGGAAAGGGGAGTGACCACTCCCCGGGCCAGCACCTCCCAGGGGAGGTGCCCAGAGCTCCTCCAGTGTGTCCCAGACTTCTGCCATCTTGGATTCAGAGGTGTGAGGGCACAATGGACAGCTGTGAGTGGCCACTGCCAGCAGATGACGTCAGAGACCCCTCCTGATAGGTGCTTACCTTTCTCTTTAGCCCATCCTCCTCTGAGGGCTATTTAGGGTCTCTCCTGTGGGTATCTCACCAGATAACGAATGCAAGACCTCACCAGAGTTCCTCTGCACTTCCCTCTTCGACTTCTGACAAGGATCGACCGCTGACTGCTCCAGGACGCCTGCATAACCGCAACAAAGTAGCAAGAAGACTACCAGCAACATTGTAGCGCCTCATCCTGCCGGCTTTCTCAACTGTTTCCTGGTGGTGCATGCTCTGAGGGCTGTCTGCCTTCACCCTGCACTGGAAGCCAAGAAGAAATCTCCCGTGGGTCGACGGAATCTTCCCCCTGCTAACGCAGGCACCAAACTTCTGCATCACCGGTCCTCTGGGTCCCCTCTCATCCTGACAAGTGTGGTCCCTGGAACACAGGAGCTGGGTTTAAGTGTCCCCGACAGTCCAGTGGCCCTTCTTCCCAAATTTGGTGGAGGTAAGTCCTTGCCTCCCCACGCCAGACAGTAATCCTGCGTACTGCGTGAACTGCAGCTGTTTGGGCTCCTGTGCACTTTTGCAAGACTTCCTTTGTTCACAGCCTAGCCCAGGTCCCCAGCACTCTGTCCTGCTTTGCCCAACTCGCTGAGTTGGATTCCAACGCCGTGGGACCCTCTATTGTTGTTCTGAGTCGACCGTCGTCCACAGATCTTCTAAGTGCCTGATCATGTGCTTCTGCGGGTGCTGCCTGCTTCTTCTACGTGGGCTCCCTGTGTTGCTGAGCGCCCCCTATGTCTCCTCCTCCAAGGGGCGACCTCCTGGTCCTTCCTGGGCCCTGGCAGCACCCAAAATCCTCAACCGCAAATCTTGCTGCTAGCAAGGCTTGTTTGCGGTCTTTCTGCGTGGATACAACTCTGCATCCTCCAGCACGCCGTGGGACATCTTCTGACCAAAGGAGAAGTTCCTGGCACCTTCTGTTGTTGCAGAATCTTTGGTTTCTTCCACCCGGAGGCAGCCCTTTTGCACCTTCATCCGGGATTTAGTGGGCTCCTGCCTCCTGGACACTTGCGTGACTCTTGGACTTGATCCCCTTCCTTTACAGGTCCTCAGGTCCAGGAATCTGTCCTCAGTGCTTTGCAGTCAGTTGTTGTCCTTGCAGAATCCCCTATCTCGAAGTTACTGTCTTTCTGGAGTAGTAGGGTAACTTTACTCCTACTTCTCAGGGTCTTGGGGTGGGGTATCTAGGACACCCTTAGTGTTTTCTTACACTCCCAGCGACCCTCTACACACTACACTAGGCCTGGGGTCCATTCCTGGTTCGCATTCCACTTTTGGAGTATATGGTTTGTGTTGCCCCTAGGCCTATTTCTCCCTATTGCATTCTATTGTGTTCTACAGTGTTTGCACTACTTTTCTAGCTATTACTTACATGATTTTGGTTTGTGTGTGTATATTTTGTGTATATTACTTACCTCATAAGGGAATATATCCTCTGAGATACTTTTGGCATATTGTCACTAAAATAAAGTACCTTTATTTTTAGTAACTGAGTATTGTGTTTTCTTATGATATAGTGCTAAGTGATATAAGTGGTATAGTAGGAGCTTTGCATGTCTCCTAGTTCAGCCTAAGCTGCTGTACTATAGCTACCTCTATCAGCCTAAGCTGCTAGAACACCTCTAATCTACTAATAAGGGATAACTGGACCTGGCACAAGGTGTAAGTACCACAAGGTACCCACTAAAAGGCCAGGCCAGCCTCCTACACTAACTGCCCTGACCGATTGACTGGATCTAATCTTGAGCTCAAGTCCTCCCAATTACTAAAGTTTAGAGATGAGGTGGACTCAGTCAGGCTGGCCCTGTCTTTGTTCACCTTCCTTTTCCCTAACATCGAAAATCAAATCTAAGTTTTTAAAGCGCAGCTACTCACCGGTAAGGATCTGATGGCACTGAGGGGTTTGTCCTCTGATCTTCAGTTGTAGTGCCAGGTTTTAAGGTCCTACCTGAATTGATGCAGCGATGGTGACTGCCTGAGGTGCAGGGTGATCCAGCTCTTTGCAGCGAGGAAGGTGAAGGATTTTCCACCAGCTGAGATGTTCCGTTTGCAGGTACGGTGGCTAGTGTTTTTTGAGCGGAGAGGTCTGGTGGGGGCATAGAAGGTGATGCAGTGGTTGGGGTAGGTGTGTACTAGGTCATGGAGGGCCTTGCATAAGTGTATGAGGAGTCTGAAATTAATCCTTTTCTCAATAAGTAGCCAGTGGAGGCCTCTTAGGTGATGGGAGGTGTGTTTGCAGCGGGGAATGTCCAGGATGAATCTGGCGGAGTTTTTTTGGATGTGCTAGAATTTCTTCAGGTTCTTCTGGGTGGTGCCGGCATAGAGGGCATTGCCATAGTCGAGTCTGCTGGTAACCAGGGCATAGGTCACGGTTCTGCTGCAGTCCATTGGAATCCAGTTTGTAGAACTTCCGGAGCAGTCGGAGAATGTGAAAACAGGAGGATGAGACTGAGTTGGCTTGGCGGGTCATGGTGAGTGATGAGTCAGCATACGTGGTTTGTAGTGGGGGTGATGAGGGTGGATGGACACCAAGAGTCGTCCCAGGCTGATGTGGAGGGTCCCAAGAAGAGGATCTTGGTCTTGTCGGACTTTAGCTTGGGACAGCTATCCTTCATCCGGATGGCGATGGCTTCCATCCCATTGTGGACATTCTTCTTGGTAATTGTGGGGTTTTAATTCAGAGGGATGATCAGCTGGATGTTGTCAGCGTAGGAGCTGATGTTCAGCCCGTGGTTCCAGACGATGGATGTGAGCGGGGCCACGTAGATGTTAAAGAGTGTGGTTCTCATGGAGGAGCCCTGTGGAACTCTGCAGCTGATCTCTGTAGGTTATGACAGGTAAGGTAGGAGTCTTACTCTCTGGGTTCTGCCAGACAGGAAGGAACATATCTGATGTAGGGCCTTTCTGCGGATGCCGGCTGCATGGAGTCTGGAGCAGAGGGTGAGGTGTGAAAACATGTCAAAGGGGGCCGATAGATCCAGTAGGATTAGAGATGCTATATGGCTGTGGTCGAGGAGTGAGCGGATGTCATCTGTGGTGGTGAGAAGGGTGGTCTCTGTGCTGTGGTTGCTTCTGATTCCTAATTGTGAGATGTCCAGGATGTTGTTGTCCTCAATGTGCTTCCAGAGCTGATTGTTGATGGCCTTTTCGAAGACTTTGGCTGGGAAAGACAGCAGAGAGATGGGGCGGTAATTCTTAAGGTCCAGAGGGTCGGCAGTGGGTTTCTCCAGGAGTGGGCGGATCTCGGCATGCTTCCAGTCCTCTGGGAAGGCGGCTGTATCTATGGAGCAGTTGAGGGTGTGGCAGAGCTCGGGTGCAATGGAGGTGTTGGCTTTGTTGAAAATGTGGTGAGGACAGGGGCCCATAGGGTTCTGGAGTGGATGTTACTTATGATGTTACTTATGATGGTGCGGGTCTCATCCGTGGTGAGGGTTGTCCAGAGGTGCAGGATCTGTGATGGTTCAGGGGTTCAGAGCTGGGGGGTTGTAGGAGGACTAGGAGGGTCTTGGGGTCCGAACCTGTCATATATATCTATGATTTTCCACTGGAAGAAGGTGACTAGTCTGTCACATAGGTCTTCAGATGGAGGGATGTTTGCTGTTTCCGATTGGGGTTTGGTAAACTCCTTGACCAAGGCAAAGAGCTCTTTCATGTTGAGTGGTGGTGCTGATACGGTCTTACAGGGTGGTTTTCCTGGTGACTCTGATGAGGTGGTGGGATTTGGTGGAAGGTCTGAAGGCGTCGAAGTCTTCCGGGGACCTGCTGTTCCTCCATTTTTTCTCTGCCTGTCTGCAGGTGCGTCTGGAGTCCTGGAGTGCGGGGGAGAACTAGCTGACCTTCTTGAGGTGGTATTTGGCTGAAGTTTTACGAAGAGGTACTAGGGTGTTGGTGCATTGGGAGATCCATTGGTGGAAGTTAAGTGCTGAGATGTTAGCGTCTGCGGTGAGGGCTGAGGGAGACTTGCTGAGGGTGATGGTGAGCTGTTCCTCAGTGATCTGGTTCCACTTTCTGCTTATGGCTCGGAGTGTGCAGAGGTGGATGGTTGGTGAGGTGATGGTGAAATAGATGCAGTGGTGGTTAGTCCAGTGAGGCGTGGAAGTGTTGACAACGGTGATGTTGTTGCTGGTGGAAAAGATGGCATAGAGTGTGTGTCCAGCGATGTGTATTGGCGAGGTGACCAGTTGCTTTAGTCCTATTGTGGTGAGGTTATCGAGCAGGGAAGCGGTGTTGGTGTTGTTGCAGTTGTCAATGTGGTAGTTGAGGTTGCAGAGGAGGAAGTTGTTCGAGGAGGTGAGAGCGTGAGGAGAGATGATGTTGAAGATGGAGTCTCTGAAGGCTCGGCGGGAGCCGGGTGGCCCGTAGAGGAGGGTGCCGTGGAAGGTAGACTTGGTGGGTGGCGTGAATCTGGAAATGGAGGTGTTCCATGAGGGTTGAGTGTTCTTCTGCATTGGTCATCAGACAGAGGGTCGATTTGTGTATGATGGCCAGGCCGCCGGCTGGGCGAGATGGCCTATCTTTGCAGAGCAGTTTGTAGTCGCTGGGGATGGGGATGGCGATGTCTGGTGCAGATGCTGGGTTTGTCCATGTCTCGGTGAGAAAGCCGATGTCCGGGCGGGTGAAATCTAGAAGATCCTAGAGTTCCGTGGCGTATTTGTGGAGGGATTGAACATTGAGGAGGATGCAGCTGAGGTGTTCCGGGTTGGTATTCGGTGGCTCTGTGGTGGGAGGGTCCACAGCTTGGCGTAGGGTGAGGGTGTGGTGGCCGTAGAGGCAGGAGAAAGGTCCATGGGGGTTTCTGGGTGATGCAAAATGGCAGGTGGCTGGTGTCCTCTGTTCAGCGCGTGGAGGGTGTCCTAGTTGTAGCAATGGAAGATAGTAGGACCAGTGTTTGTGGCGCTGGGTGCAGTCCAGGCACGAATGGGTGCAGGCAGGCTTGCCTTTGGCGCGCCAGTGGCCGCCATTAGGAAGGGGAGGGAGGCAGGGGGTCCAGTCAGCTGGGACGTGGGAGGGTGGGAAAGCAACTCCTGTGAGGGAGGGGGGCAGGCTGCAAGGGCAGCAGCAGCAGGGAACAGAGCACAGGGAGAGTGAAAGGCTGAAAGGAGAGACATACATGAAAAGAAAGGAAAAAATAAAGATGACAAAAAAAAATTTAAAAGAAAAGAGACAGCAGATACTTACACTCAGTTGGCCACTAGGCCACCAGGAATGAGGCACAGGCAGGAGCATGCGGGTGGAGGTGGGCCTCGAACTGAGAGTCAGGCAGGCTCTCAGTTTGCTTGCAGCAGAGGCAACAGCAGCAGCAAACAAGTGGAGGGCAAACAGGAGGTCAGAGGAGTATCCCACTCAGTGCACAGCGGCCGCCATTAAGAAGGGGTAGGGAGGCAGGGGTGGTCCGGTCAGCTGGGAAGTGGGAGGGTGGGAAATTGCTTTGCGGGAGGGAGGGAGGGAGATGGGGTCACAAGGGCAGCAGCGGCAGGGAACAGAGCATGGGGAGAGTGACAGGCTGCAAGGAGAGAGAAAGTGACAAACATGAAAAGAAATGAAAAAATAAAGATGACAGAAAAAATTGCAAAAAGTAAAGAGACAGCAGATACTTACACTCCGATGACCACTAGGCCACCAGGGATGAGGCGGAGGTGGAAGCCTGGGGGTGGAGGTGGTCCTCGAACTGAGAGTCAGGCAGGCTTTCAGATGGTTCGCAGCTGAGGCAGCAGCAGCAACAAACAGATGGAGCTGCACAGAGGAGGGCGAATAGATGCTGACCAAGAGGTCAGATTTCGCTTTGCCCTAACGACTTTTGCAGGTGGCTATTTGATGTGTAGAAGGATGCTCCCCTGACAACAGTTTGTGAATTTGTGTTCCCCTGGGGGCGTGATTTCATCTTCTGACATTAACTGCCAGGTAACTACGAAATCCGTTATTTTATGCCCCTCTTTTTTTGCAGGTACTACATGTGTGACTTTCTTAAATTGTGAAGTGGGGGAGTTATCCTCTTTATTGGAGTCTCTAAGCAGATCACTGAGGTACTTGCCAGGGAGATTTGCCTTGTTTTCTTTAGTAGCCTTCTCCTTCTCCCACATGGGCCTCTCAGGGACTTTCCAGATCGCATGCCTCTTGCCTGTCTGATTTGTTCCTGATTTATTCCTATGGATTTATTCCTGGGGAGCTGCTGGCCACCCTAACTACCTCCTTCCTACTAAGTTCAAGAAATCACTATAGGTAATATTGAGAGTCTGCTGGGGTCGCCTGCTGGCAGAACACATCACACTCCACTATTTCCAGGCTAAGCAGGGTGGCACGAGCACCCCAGATGGAGTCCTTTTGATCCTGACCCTTTTAACGCTCTGGAATTCCTCGCTTTTTTAGAGGGAGCGGGAGCCCACATTTGCACAAGCCGCACTGGCCTTACACCGACTGCTTCTGTGCTGAAATTGAGTTCTGTGGCCTATTGCCCACTGAATTCCACCACCTCCTCCCCCTCCCCCCACTTTCACAGTGGGCCCTGGGACTCAGGAGGTGAATGTTTGTTTCAATATGTGGGGGCACTGAGATTGGCAGATGCGAGGCACAGGGTGGGTGGTGGAAGGCAGCCTTCACTTGCTTCACTTACTTCACCCGCTTTACCCGTTCACCTCAGCTGCTCATCTCACCTCGCTCTGGCCAAATCTAGTTTTGGCGGCTCCTGGTTTGGTGCTGGTGTCACAGGTGGCTCGGGTGGTTCAGGCAGGTCAAACGCGCCCTGCCTCTGCGCTCTGTGCTGTACTGTGCTTTGCTCCGCTCTGGCCCCTTGCCTTGCCCAGCACCTGGCACCTCACGCCTCTACAGCCCCTCCCCAACTCCGCAGCTCCTCCACTACTCGGGAAGCAGTATCAAGGCTTCCACTTCCGGAATGGTAACATACCCAGCTCTCATATGAATTTTAGGAGTAGCAAGTTATAGTTAATTTAGGGCACAAGTTATAATTACTTCAAATAACTATGGCTGGTGAATTTCAGTGGTTTTGTTAATTTAAAATGGTATGTTTTAACTGACATTTTCACCTAACTATAATTTCCCTTTAAGCATTGTTTGTTTTCTGTGAATTTCTGATTTTTCTTTTTATGAAGCGGAAAGAACAGGTGGGATTATCTGAGTCCTTGTGTACCTCTGGGACTACGTAAACCCCATTTTTGTGAGCAGTCAGGTGACTGAGCTGGTGCTTGGAAGGACAGTTAAATAACAAATAAACAGGCTCTTGCGAGGTTGATCCTAAGGTGAAAATTGAGGGGAGAAAAGAAGGCCATGTGCAGCCCTGTCTATCTTCTGGCACTAGAACCCAAGGGCTTTACCAGAATAAATGCCCAGTCACTGAAGCATCTCATACATTATAGTGACATAGTGAGAAGGCTTGTTTTTGGCCGGTTGCCCACAAGCCGAATTCAGTGCCTCGCTTCCCTGCATGCCTCTTAGTTAACTGCCATAACCGACATACGGACCAAACAGTTGATGGGCTGGAAGAGGGCTGAGCGAGAGAAGCTTTGATGGGGGGAGGTCTTTTAACGTTGTCATATTTTTTCTGGATCGGTTTCTCTATTGAACAAACTGTCAATGTATAAGAGTGTTTTTGTCAGAACCTGTGACAAAAGATTAAAGCCCCTTCCTTTGTTTTTCAGTTTTTTCCAATGCACGTCTTTGTGACTGAACCACCTTCCACTTCCTTATATTTAGTTTTTGGTATTAATTCCGATGTGGGTATGTAGAGGGAAGGGCCATAAATAACAAAACCAGCTGGGAAATAAGAAACATAAGTAGCGGCGTCTTCTTTCTGCGAGGGACATCTGAGACATATACAATAAGAGTTGGTCTTGAAATCTTTTTTGATGGCAGAAACACAAAGTGATATATTATTTTAACCCTCCGAGTGATAGCATTTCCCAGCTGTGCGTGGGTGCAACTTCGAGATATATTTTGTAAAACCTTCACTGCTACTTTGCCGTTCCATTTAACGTTCTCATGTGGGCGTTATGAAGGTCATCTCTTTATCAACCACAGAGGAGTGTGGAGTAGATGATTTTGAATGATCCCCAAATAACGATATAGATGTTCGGGCTGTATAATGAAGGGGACTCTGAAATCTCCTTTTAATTTACATTAGGAATGTCCATCGTAGTTTCAAGGCGGCCAGATCCAGGCCATAGTTTCAGGATAGGATAACATAAAGTCCTATACAATGAATCGAACTGATTGAGAAAGTCGTTGGTTATCTGGATAGTCTAGCGTGTATAGGGCCCTTGTGCACCTACATAGGTCACCTCTAATAAAAATGTTCACATTTTTAATCATGAGAACATATGCCACACTTAATATTTTTAAAAGCAGTTGCGAAGATTTTTACAGTTTGATTCAGTGTCACTGTTGATTGACCAATTTGTTGCTATTTTTATGCTGCCATAAAAAGTTAAAAAAAATTAAACACTTAAAAAATTGAGTTTCTGGTTGACTAGGATATGCAGTTAAGCCAGGTAGAACCCTCCACTCTAGTCAGGGCAAGGCGGTTACACACTAAAGATAACCTCTGCTCACCCACTGGTAGCTACGCACAGAGCAGTCAGGCTTATCCTCAGAGGTCATGTGTAGAGGGTGTGCACAACACACTTACACCAGTGACACGATAAATGCATCACAAAAGAGACTCCACACCAGGAGGTATGAAAATATAAAGCATATTATACATAAGTCATATAAAACAACATTACTCATAAGCACTGGGCATAAGGTCCCAATATCTTAGACCAAAATGGCATCAACACCATATGTGCTCTAGAAGTGCAACTGTACTTGCATAACCGTTCCCAAATGACATAAACCAAGTATGTTTGTGTAAGTGAATCAGCCCTTGAGGGCACACTCATTATTATGAAATGGTAAGACCATACTATCAGGGTATGGGGTCTGAAATATAATCAAGAAGAGGACACCAGGAAGATGTCACCAGGGCCTCAGCGGTCCAATCACCCGCTCTCTGCTCTCATCCACAGACTGGACTACTCTCTTTTACCATCCCCACTCACCCTCAATGCCTGCCGGGGACTTAATGGGGAAGAGTCCTGAAGGCCACAGTGTTCCCTTGGGCATTGCGGTCACGTCAGCTAGCTTACTCATTGAATAGGGTTGAACTGGGTACTCTTCACAGTGTGGCACTGATTTTGGCGCATAACAGGGTCAAGAGCAGCGCTCATCACCTTGGGAAAGCCAAAGCGTAATTCAGTGCGCACTGCCTTCTCCTCTCCCAGTGCTCTTCTTGTGCTGGGGGAACAATAAAGTGCTCACTATCCACTAAAAAAGATCAAGACTCTAGTCATAGACTACGAGAAGGATACATCACTCCCCCTGCACTGATTGTAGAAGATGCCAGTGAGCTGGAAGCAGCGCTTTCCCATGTGCTGGGCTCCTTGGGAGGCACTTGAGGGGGCACAAAGGGGGGCAGGCAAGCCACCTCAGTGAAGCATGTGGCTATTTGGGGGTTCCTGACAGCTCAACAGTGTTGAGTGAACCCAAAGTCAGGGAGCAGCTAGCAACAGGGAAACAAGCAGAAAAGCAATCGAAGAAGTCCTTTAAGCCACCTTGCCTATTCAAGTGTAAACTGTGAACGACCCTCCCTCTCTCCAGGAAGACCATCAGTATGTAGATGAATGCAGATATAACCCTGTCACAGCTAACCCTCCCTGATGGATAGCTGTCTGGAGAGTATTCACAAAGTGGAGCTGTCACTCTGCCCTAGATGTGGATTGGAGTCAGGCTGCAAAGCACCAGAGTTATACGCACACAGAAATGCCCACTTTCTAAAAGTGGCATTTCTAAAATAGTAATATAAAATCCACCTACACCAGTAAGCAGGATTTCTCACTACCATTCCAAACATACCAAACATGCTAATGCTACTCCTCCCAGATCAGCAAATACCATTTAAACATACACAAGGGAATTCCCAATGCAAACCTATGAGAGGAGCAGGGAATTCCCAATGCGAACCTATGAGAGGAGCAGCACTCGAAGGAGTGAAAAATCAAATATGCCGTTTGTCACTACTAGGACATGTAACACATAAAAACATATGTCTTACAGTGTGGTAGTAAATTGCAAATGCAGGGACTGAAGTGGCAGGCCAGAGACAAGTTTGAAAGGCTATTTCTTTGGGTGGCGCAATCTGCACTGCAACTTCACTAGTAGCAGTTGATTCACAGGCCCTGGGTAAATAGTATAACACTTTACAAGGGACTTACAGGTAAATTAAATGGGCCAAACAGGTGTAAGCCAAGTAAGCCAAGTTTTAGGGGAGAGAGGGCATGCACTTTAGCACTCATTAGCAGTGGAACAGTGCCCAGAGTCCTAAAGCCAACTAAAAGTGGGTCAGAAAAATAGAAGGTGAAAGGCAGAATGTTTCGGGATAACCCTGAGGAAACAGCCATTTCCAACAGGATGCTTCAACTAGTTGTATTTCAGCGTGATGAGGTGCCTTGCCTTGTAATAAGTATCCTCCTATCTTGCTCAAGGTCCTCAAGAACAGCCTCTTCCAGCACTCCTGAAAAATGCAGATTTAATTCAATCCAGTTTAGCCATACGTAATCAGATTGAATTTTCCTAAGTGTGCTTTAATGGTATGGCTTCAAAATAGAACGCCTCTCTCAGCTTCCTTTACTTTGTAGTTCTGTGGCTCACTTAAACTGGACCACAAATTCTACTGGTTTACTCTTTCCCTGCCCTACACCTCTTCAGAGCCAATGACCAAATAACTGTATTCCTTTCTTCTCTGCCTTCATCACGAGTCGATTGCCCTGGGTATATGGTATAACACTCTACAAGGGACTTACAGGTAAATTAGCCAAACAGGTGGAAGCCAATTATATCAAGTTTTAGGGGAGAGAGCACATGCACTTTAGCAGTCATTAGCAGTGGTAAAGTGCCCAGAGTCTTAAAGCCAACAAAAAGAGGGTCAGTAAAATAGGAGAAACGCAAAACATTTCGGGATAAACCTGCAGAAAAGGCCATTTCCAATACGATGCTTCAGCTAGTTGTATTTCAGCATGAACAGGTGCCTCACAATAAGTATCCTACTATTGTGCTCAAGATCCTCAAGAACAGCCTCTTCCAGCACTTGTGAAGAATGCAGGTTTGATTTAAACCAGTTGAGCCATACCTATGTAGATTGAACTTTGCTGAGTGTGCTCTAATGGTATGGCTTCAAAAACGAAAGCCTCTCTCAGCTTCCTTTACTTTATTGTTCTGTGGTTCACTTTAACTGGACCACAAATTCTACTAGTTTACTATTTCCCTGCACTACACTTCTTCGGAAACAAGGACCAAATAACTGTGTTCCTTTCTTGTCTGCCTTCATTAGGAGTAGATCAGTTCCCAGCACAACTATCAGGTTACCTGCTTCTGCAAGTAAACAGGACTGTATTTGAAAAGAAAAGTTTACATTTAATAAAAAATGTTTGTGAGTTAGCACTGGTCATGTGGACCCCTTTCTTCTACCTAACAAACGCTTGTATTTAATATTCACTTAAGGAGAGGGGTCTGACTGGTAGGGGAACGTAACTCTTTGGTGAATGATTACCACCCGAACTTCGGGTTGGTAACTTTTCAATAGTTTACAACTGCTATTTTGGATCATAACCATTTATACATATGTACAGGAATCTCTATTGGAGCGACGTTTGGAAGAAGAGAGGCATGTAAAACCCCTCTGTTGACGGTCCTCCTACAACAGACCTGAATGATTAGTATTCACTTTCTGATGCTGGACTGTTATTTGAGGAGGCTTTTCCCTGTATGGCAATTTCCATACATGACTTTGTGAAGAGGCATTTCAAATCCCTTGATGGGCTCGCAAACTCAGTCGACAAGTCGCCTAAAAGGACTTCTTCTATCAAATTGAGTAATGACTTTGTTCTTAGGACTGACTTTGGAGGGTCCAATTTTAGACCTCAGTCTTTCAAGAGCAATGCCAGATGTTTGCTGCATACATTTGCCTACCTAGGAAATTATGGAGGGAGTGTCACTTAATATGAAGGGTGTGCTGAGGTACCCTTTTGGTGCTTCACTAGAGAACTCCTCAATGCAGGATGTCATTCCAGACATGTCACATGAGGCCCTCCAAAAGACTCTACTTTATAGGGTCGGTAGTGGACACTACCTTTCTACATGCCTGTCCACTTCAAAGAATTGTCAACATAACGGAGATAATCCCTTCCTTTTGACAACATGTGCAAGGTCCAGTCCTTAAGGTCCTGAGATTCCTAGGTCTGCTGGCTTCCTCCATTGTCATAGTCACGCTCATACATTGGGGCATAAGGGGTCTCTAGAGATGCATCCACAGGCAGTGGCTACAGTGCGGGGGAGGGCCTCGTTGGATTCCATTCTGATCTTCGCCAGCACTGCAGCAGTGATTTGAAGGGGGAACCAGGTGAACCTGACTTGCAGAATGGCCTTGTCTCCTCTTCCAACAGTGCCTATGGTAGTGACAAATGACTCCAACACAGTGTGACTCCCTAGCCTCCTACTTCCACCCCGAGATTGCAGACATCCACGACAGCTTCAGCACCCAGAGTCCCTCGGCAACCACCAACACCACAGATTCACCTCCGACCAACCTCCTGCTCTCCTGGACCCCCGTCAATGACAACAACACCATCGAAATCATGAACACCATCCACTCCGGCTCACCATCTGACCCCTGCCCTCACCACATCCTCAACAAAGCAAGCTCCGTTATTGCAACCCAATAACGGAAGACCATCAACAGCTGCTTCGAGTCTGCCACCTTCCCGGAGAGCTGGAAACACACTGAGATCAACGCCCTCCTCAGAAATCCCAAGGCGGACCCAAAGGACATCAAGAACTTCCGGCCTATCTCCCTGCTCCCCTTCCCGGCAAAAGTCATCGAGAAGGCCGTCAACAGACAACTAACCTGCTTCCTAGAGGAGAACCGCACCCTAGACCTTTCCCAATCCGGATTCCGCAGCAACCACACCACCGACACCGCCCTCATCGCCGCCACCGACGACTTCAGAACCATACTGGACAGTGGCGAAACTGCAGCCCTCATCCTCCTGTACCTTTCAGCCGCGTTCGACACTGTCTGCGGCCACACCCTACGCTCACGCCTCAGCAATGCTGGAATCCGTGATAGAGCCCTGGACTGGGTCACCTCCTTTCTCACCGGTAGAACCCAGACAGTCCGCCTACCCCCATTCCGCTTGGAGGCCCGAAATCTTCTGCGGCATACCCCAGCGTTCGTCCCTCAGCCCGACCCTCTTCAACATCTACATGGTACAGCTCGCTAACATCGCCCGATCCCACAACCTCAACATCCTCTCATACGCCGACGACACCCAGCTGATCCTCTCCCTCACCAAGGACCCCACCAAGACCTACCTCCATGAAGGAATGAAGGCCATCGCCGAATGGATGAAGAGCAGCTGCCTCAAACTCAGTTCCGACAAGACGGAGGTCCTCATCTCCACCCGCGCCTCCTCAGCGCCTTGAAACCCTCATGGGTGAGTAGTGCGCTTTAAAAATCCCCTGATTTATTGATTGATTGGGTGTTGGAGGATCTGGAGATCAAAGATCTCTGGACTCCGGAAGAACAGGTTCTTCACATTAACTTGTTAAAACTGCAGGTGTTTCATCTGGAAGCATTGAGAATCTGGTCTTGGGCACACCGCCAAGGGATCTGGCTCACCGCCCATCACCTAGTGGGGTCTCTGTACATCAGGCCAACAGACTGAGTCAGCATTATCTTTCTGACCCCAAGTGGCATTTTCTACCGTAGGTAATCCTTGCCTATACGCCCAGGGGGCACACCTCAGGTGGACTTGTTCTCCTCATCGGAAAATGCTCAGGGCCAGCAGTTCTGTGCCTACTAGCATCTGTTGAGGGGAGCCTTCGGGTACAAGTTTCATTTCAGGTGGAACTTTCAGCTGCACTATGCATTTCCTCTCAGGTTATGTTATGCTATGGTTATGTTGTGTTATATTATAGAGAACTTATAGAGCGCATGTTTACCATAATTTCCCTTTGCGCTAAGGTAGCAAAATACAGCAACTAGTAGCCAGGTTAGACATAAGCACATTGGAACAACCACGTTTTTAAAAGCTTTCTAAAACTCACATAATTGGTAGATGATCTGATGTCAAGAGGGAGAGAGTTACAGGTGTGGGGAGCCAAAACGGAACAACTGTCCCCTCCAAGCGTTTTCCTCTTGCTTCTTGACACCATAAGCAAATTGTGGTGAGCCGATTGGGGAGGTAACAATGGATTCTGGATGACACAAAAGCAGGACTTTTTCTGTGCAGAGCCTTAAAAATAATGCAGGCTGTTTTAAAGACGGACCTCTCAGCTGGTGCTTTTTCGTTAAAGGCTTAGTGTGGCAATGTCATGGCTGACAAAAGACCAGCCAGGCTGCCTGATTTTAAACCAATTGCAGACTTTTCTTTAGGCCAGTTGAGAGCCTCAAATAAAGCGTGATGGCTTAGTCAATCCGAGAAATCACAAGAGCAATAAGGATTTGGATGACAGCTTCTTCCAGGAAGTATCTCCTGATTTTCCTTATTCTCCGAAGATGGAGGAAGAAAAGGGACGATATAGCTCCTATCTGAGGGTAGAAAGATAAGTCATTGTCAATGCGAATACCAAGGCTTTTCACAGCTTTCTTGGGCGTGTCATCCTTTACCAAATCAGTTTACTCTGGATGATGGTGCAGCTTTGTTGTATGTTGCGAGGATAACGATGCAGACCCCTTGCAGCTAAGTTGTTCCAGATCTTGCAATTTGCACTTTCCCTTGCCCAGAGGGGTCGTGCAATTAGCACTGCTAAAGCGTATTTTGCTTTGTTGTCAGCCTTCCTTCTTTCAGACAAGACACCCCTCATTAACTTCTCTATTGTGATGCGTTTTTTCAACAAGTTGACACATTTGTATCTCCCAAACCCTTTTGTTGTGCCCCAGTGGGATCTTAATTTAGTATTCTTAATTTAGGCTCTATTTCGAGCCCCTCCAAAGTTGTTCCTTACGGATGTTAACCCTGAAAGCAGTGTTTTTAATGAATATCACTTCGGCTAAGAGGGTGAGTGAACTACAAGCTCCGGTCCTCCCTTTACCTCCTTTTACCCTGACAAATTTGTGTTGGGAAACTGGGCTGCTTTGCTGCCAAAAGTGGTGACTCCTTTCTACTTGAGCCAGTCCATCAACCTTCCAGGAGGAGGGGAAGAGTTTGCATAGTTTGGATCCTAGGCAGACAGACAACTACTACCTGGATCGTACCAAGGATATGAGACCGGATGTCTAGCTCTTTGTGGGGTACTATAAAGCTAAGGAAGTCAAAGCGGTGCAGAAAAAGACCCTTTTGCTGTGGATCATTCTCTGCTTCAAGGCCTCCTACTCTTTGACCAAGAAATAACTTCCTGAAGGGATCAGGGCTTATTCCACCACAGCTAAATCCACCACTTCTGCACTTGCAAGAGAAGATACAAATTTCAAAGGTTTGCAACGCAGCTACGAGAGCACCTCTACACACCTATGCCAAGAATCATTGCCTGGATTCCAAAGTGGGCAGAGATGGTGACTTCGCCAGATGCGTCATGCAGGGTTCCTAGTATAATCGTCCATCAATTCTCCTCCTAGGCAGCGTATTGCTCTGACATTATTCCTACTGGTGAGCAGTCTGTAAGTAGAAATAGCAATCTGAAAAAAGGTTACTTACTTACTGTAACCATCTTTCTGGTGGCTACTCAATCTACCTGCATATTTCTCACTGACCTGCCTGGTTTCTACTTGATGAATGACTACTGGGGAAAGCTAATAAGATTCCAAAATTAAATTTGGTACTTCACTAATAACTTGCAGTCCATTTGCTCACCTCGAAGGCTAAAAACATATGCATTGAAAACTAACGCTGTTACACCAGAATGGGCGTTATATGGCTTTGGTGACCTCATCTAAAGCCACTTATGGCCTCAATAAAAAGCCAGAGCCCCCTACTGGCAACATAACAACTTTGAGGTTTTCAGATCCATACTGAATACTGGGATTATTCTACAGGCGAAGAATCTGCAGGTAGAGAATTAAACAGAAAGATTGTTACCACAAGCTAGTAACTTTTTCTTTTTACTCAAGATTGGGGCTGAAAGTTGATTGTGTCTAATGTATGCAGATGACCTGATTCTATTAGATTTCTGTCATGTAGCCCACAAAGAAATTAATGCACTAAGCATCGAGTGTTCTGTTAACAAATTAACTATTAATGGTTCGAAAACTAAAGCTTTGACTTCTACTGTGAGACCAAAAAAGATTCGGTGGTACCTAGAATAAAATTCCTATCGAACAGGTAAAAATCTATAAATATCTTGGCTTATAATTTGCTGACAGATTTAGTTGGGATGTCCATTTATTGTTTTTAAATTACACACTTTTAGCAACAGTTAATGGTTTACATTTTTTTAATTATAAATATGGTGGATATTTGTACGCCCCATTTATAAAAAAATATACTTTAGGAATGTTAATTCCCCATGCACTTGATGGGTGTCTATATGCGCTCACTAAACAGATGTTTAAAGAAATTGTTTTCTGTCTGAAAGAGTTCAGTGATCAAAGTTTTAAGGTTAAAAGTTGGCCTTCCCGCTTACAATTGTGTTTGCATTTGCCCTTGTCCTGTGATTTTTGTAATCATGAAACTGCAGCTCTTGAGAAGAAAAGCTCTCGAGTATAACAGGAGAACATTCCATGTTAAAGGTATATTTATTCCATTTAGCTACCTCTGTTATACTGGGTAAATTTGCACGCAACAAATGACAAAGTTTTACTAATCAGCAAGAATAATGCCAGATGCTATTTAGCAGGTAGAAGTTCATTGGTGCGCTTTACCCAGTGGATCGGTGCTGATGCTTTCTTTCCTTATTTAACAAAAATCCCTGATAAAAATCTAAGAAGCCAAATACTGAGTTTTTTAGTGGAAGTTAATCCAGTCTGGCAAAAGAACGTTTTAGAACGAAGATTTTAGCAAACTGTTGTTGTCGACTAAATGTTAAATATAATAATGTTGCTCACTTCCTACTGGACTGTCACCATTTTCTAAATGAAACACAACATTTCTTCGCCCAGTATTTGTAAAAATGTGGTTTTCAGAATAGACGGGAAGCTGTAACATATTCGTTTCTTTACATTCTTTCAAAGTTGGTGTCCACTTAATAATATATTAAAACTTTTTCAGAAGATAATGTTTGTTAACATCCCTTTGTTTAATTGATGAGCTGGATGGAAGGCTTATTTATTAGCGCAATGTATGGAATGGCTTATGGTTTAGTATATTTATGCACTGAAAGTCTCTATGTATTGCAAAATGTTGGTTTACACGAACGATGAAGTGGTAGGAGGTGGTTTTACCTGGAATTGCTTGAGGTTTATGTCTGCTTGCACTTTATTTCTTTTTCTGTTGATGCAGTTTTAATGGATGGTATGTCATGTTTCTCTTAATCATATGTCATACTGCATGCTCCTTGGATTTCAGTGAGATTATTTCTCGGAAATGTCATAATAAATAAATTATTATAAATATATTAATGCTGTATTCATACTTTCGCTTGGAAGGATATTTGACTTCACTGCTTATAGACCGACACAATAGCCGTGCTTACGGTTAGTCACATTTAGAGCTGAAACTATAGAAGTTTTGTTAAATTCACGCCTCCTTGCCGCTGAATGAATACATCGTTTTCTGATGGATACCTCTAACCGCAGATCCCAGGCTCCATACTGGATCTTATTTTCAACAGCAAGTGCTCCCACGCATTGACAGCTGCACCTGTCTCCGACTCTGTGACAACCTTGCGCTGCCCCAATGGCAGAACACTGATGCAATATTGGTTTGTTTCATACTTTGCCTTTCGTCATGGATATGAACCTCTACTTCCAACTTCGCCAATTTTACTTATGCCAGGTTTCAGTGATAGACAGTGTACCAGGGAAAATGCTCCCCACACAGGACAATAGGAATTAAACTGTCATGACTACACGAAGCAGGTGATGGTCACAGATTTATATGACGTTTATTTGTGATGCCTGGGTTCCAGTCACAGTTCAAAATTGTGTGACATATACACTCTGAGGCACCTGAAGGCGATCAGGGAGCAGCATCTGAAATCTTAAGTTTTGGAACATTGGAAGAGGTTGTCCTCAAGACATTGATCCTGCTCCAAGTTACAGGGCCATTCCTGCACCACATCTAAATCAGAGTATTCTCTTCATTGGAGCTGTCTTGCACATGGTGGCGTTCAAAGCCTCCCCATCCTTGCAAGCTCACAACATTCAGGAGATGATCCTGGTACTTCATGCTCAATCCTAGGTCTTGTTGAGGTCGGTTCTGAGGCTTCTTAGACTGCTGACCTTATTAATCCCGCTGCTCCCTTGTGCTTGCTGGCACATGAACATCTTGAAGTAAAGGTGCAAACAATTGCAATAAAAAGCGGACAGAAGCGTGCAGGGATGGGGCTTGAATGCGACTGCACTCCATCAATTCTGAGTCAGTGCAAAGTTCAGCGCTGCCACATACCAGTTGATGACCACAATTGCTGTTGAAAATCGGATTCCAGTGTGGCTCCTGGAAATATTTTAAAGGTAAGGACTCTGGGAGTAGATAGAGTATCTACTAGAAGGTAAGAAACTTGTTCTTTATACAGCATTTTTGTTGTAATCTTCATGACATTTTCTTTTGCTACACATCTGCTAACCAACTGGAGTCACTGACCTGTCAGGATTTAAACAGAATCATCTTGTTTCTACTTTTCCAACTGTTCTTCCTAATCTCTTAATTGTTGTTAAATAACTGATTTTTTGTAGGGGAGTTTGTCTATCTGAAAGATGTCTGCTTGCTCTGAGCGTGATTGCGCCGCTGTGTGCCTGCTCCTGCGCTTTGGGTCTGACGGAGGAGGAGCAGTGCGGCTGATCTCCCGTGGGATTTCAGGGCTTTCGGCGAGGGAGCAGGCAGCCGTCTTTCCTGCCCCCCCACTGCTGCGGTACATTCACTGACCCAAAAAAGATGCTAAAATTCCTGAAGCAAAGGGAATCCAGAGGGTCTTGACACAAATCCCCCAGCTCAGGCACCGGACACAGTGACATTCAGCAAGATACCGTGAAGTGAACTTGTCCTCCTTGCTATTATGTATCTGATCTCCGGTCCAAAGGTCCTGTTGGCCAACCCAGCTCGAAGGATACCCACTCTAACTGTTACTGTTTGGTGGAACACACCCCAATTTTTTTTCTCCTCTTTTCCTCCATGTTCTCCTGCAAGTTGTTTGATATTTATTTTTAGATTTGTTGCACATTAGTATAAGCAGGAATAGGATGCCCAGAGGCCGGGGGATCACAGGCGTGCACAGGTATCCCGTTTTTGATGTAGTGAGGTTCACAGTGGCTCTCCCATGTTTATGGAGTGTAATGACTCTTAAAGTCACTACAAAACAGATACCGACAGTTCTGTATTGATACAATGCTAGTTGCACACCTTATTCTTAGTAAATAGCCTTTGACAACTACACACAAGATCTGTGGCAGGCTGGGCAACTTCTACCCCCATGTGTGTACCACTCAATACAGTTTGTGGGTTCAGGAGTTGAGGGAAGAGTAGGATTTTGGTGGAGCAGTGGCCTGCCATACCAGTTGTGGGGGGATACAGCATGGGAGAGGGTGGGATTCATTACTTACAGCAGTTACTAGAATGTAGGATTTGGACTTGGGCAGTGGTTAAACGATTGGACAGGTGCCCTAAGGTGTGTAATAGATGCTGGAGAATGATGTGACGAGGTCCGTGGCTGGTCCAGGTGGCCCGTTGCTGATCCGGTTCTGTGTTTGGAATGTCAGGGGCATAAACGATTGCAGGAAGCTGCGTATAGTAGTAGCCTACTTACAGCGGCACAGGATAGACGTTGCTGTGCTACAAGAAACACATTTGGCACCTAAAAGCAGGTTGCTAACCAACTGCAGTTTGCAAGGCTTTTGACTCAGTGAAGTGGACCTTTATGCGAGCGGTGTTGGGGCAGATTGGGGTTGGAGATGTGTTTCTGCAACTTATAAATGTGTTCTATATGCAGCAGACCGCTCGGTTATGGGTCAGTGGCACAGTC
This sequence comes from Pleurodeles waltl, assembly GCF_031143425.1. Classification (NCBI taxonomy): domain Eukaryota; kingdom Metazoa; phylum Chordata; class Amphibia; order Caudata; family Salamandridae; genus Pleurodeles; species Pleurodeles waltl. Next base: position 1,459,763,190 of record NC_090447.1, on the reverse strand, counting down.
TCTGAGCCCATTGTTATTACCACGGGTAAGGTGACCACCCGTCCGTAAATTTCATGGACAGCCCATATGTAAGGAAATGCCTCCTTGGCATGGTTACCCCCTGACTTTTTGCCTTTGCTGATGCCAAGTTATGATTTGAAAGTGTGCTGAGGCCTGCTAACCAGGCCCACTCACCAGTGTTCTTTCCCTAAAACTGTACCTTTGTCTCCACAATTGGCACACCCTGGCATCCAGGTAAGTCCCTTGTAACTGGTACCCCTGGTACCAAGGGCCCTGATGCCAGGGAAGGTTTCTAAGGGCTGTAGCATGTCTTATGCCACCCTGGGGACCCCTCACTCAGCACATGCACACTGCTTGCCAGCTTGTGTGATGGTGGGGAGAAAATGACTAAGTCGACATGGCACTCCCCTCAGGGTGCCATGCCAACCTCACACTGCCTATGGCATAGATAAGTCACCCCTCTAGCAGGCCTTACAGCCCTAAGGCATGGTGCACTATACCATCAGGTGAGGGCATAGGTGCATGAGCACTATGCCCCTACAGGGTCTAAGCAAAACCTTAGACATTGTAAGTGCAGGGTAGCCATAAGAGTATATGGTCTGGGAGTCTGTCATACACGAACTCCACAGCACCATAATGGCTACACTGAAAAGTGGGAAGTTTGCTATCCAACTTCTCAGCACAATAAATGCACACTGATGCCAGTGTACATTTTATTGTGAAATACACCCAGAGGGCATCTTAGAGATGCCCCCTGAAAACATACCCGACTTCCAGTGTGGGCTGACTAGTTTTGCCAGCCTGCCACACACCAGACAAGTTGCTGGCCACATGGGGAGAGTGCCTTTGTCACTCTGTGGCTAGTAACAAAGCCTGTACTGGGTGGAGGTGCTTCTCACCTCCACCTGCAGGAACTGTAACACCTGGCGGTGAGCCTCAAAGGTTCACTCCCTTTGTTACAGCGCCACAGGGCATCCCAGCTAGTGGAGATGCCCGCCCCCTCCGGCAACGGCCCCACTTTTGGCGGCAAGGCCGGAGGAGATAATGAGAAAAACAAGGAGGAGTCACTGGCCAGTCAGGACAACCCCTAAGGTGCCCTGAGCTGAGGTGACTCTGACTTTTAGAAATCTTCCATCTTGCAGATGGAGGATTCCCCCAATAGGATTAGGGATGTGCCCCCCTCCCCTCAGGGAGGAGGCACAAAGAGGGTGTAGCCACCCTCAGGGCTAGAAGCCATTGGCTACTAACCCCCCAGACCTAAACACCCCCCTAAATTGAGTATTTATGGGCCCCCAGAACCAAGCAAGATAGATTCCTGTAACCTGAAGACAAAGAAGGACTACTGACCTGAACCCCTGCAGAGAAGACGGAGACACCAACTGCTTTGGCCCCAGCCCTACCGGCCTATCCCCCCACTTTAAGAAAAACTGCAACAGTGACGCGTCCCCCAGGGTCCAGCGACCTGTGAAGCCTCAGAGGACTACCCTGCATCTAAAAGGACCAAGAAACTCCCGAGGACAGAGGCCCTGTTCCACAGAAACTGCAACTTTGCAACAAAGAAGCAACTTTTAAAGACCACACGTTTCCTGCCGGAAGAGTGAGACTTTCCACTCTGCACCCGACGCCCCCGGCTCGACCTGCGGAAAACTAACTCTACAGGGAAGACTCCCCGGCGACTGCGAGCCTGTGAGTAGCCAGAGTTGACCCCCCTGAGCCCCCACAACGACACCTGCAGAGGGAATCCAGAGGCTCCCCCTGACCACGACTGCCTGCTTCAAAGAACCCGACGCCTGGGAAACACACTGCACCCGCAGCCCCCAGGACCTGAAGGATCTAAACTCCAGTGCAGGAGCGACCCCCAGGCGGTCCTCTTCCAAGCCCACGTGGTGGCTACCCCGAGGAGCCCCCCCCTTGCCTGCCTGCATCGCTGAAGAGACCCCCGGGTCTCCCATTGATCTCTATTGCAAACCCGATACCTGTTTGCACACTTTACCCGGCCACCCCTGTGCAGCTGAGGGTGTACTTTCTGTGCCTACTTGTGTCCCCCCCAATGCCCTACAAAACCCCCCTGGTCTGCCCTCCGAAGTCACGGGTACTTACCTGCTGGCAGACTAGAACCGGGGCACCCCTATTTCCATTGAAGCCTATGTGTTTTGGGCACCACTTTGACCTCTTCACCTGACCGGCCCTGAGCTGCTGGTGTGGTAACTTTGGGGTTGCCTTGAACCCCCAACGGTGGGCTACCTTGGACCCAACTTTGAACCCTGTAAGTGCTTTACTTACCTGTGAACCTAACAAATACTTACCTCCCCCAGGAACTGTTGATTTTTGCAGTGTCCATTTTTAAAATAGCTTATTGCCATTTTTGCCAAAACTGTACATGCTATTGTGATGATTCAAAGTTCCTAAGATACCTGAGTGAAATACCTTCCATTTAAAGAATGTTTGTAAATCTTCAACCTGTGGTTCTTAAAATAAATTAAGAAAAGATATTTTTCTACATAAAAACCTATTGGCCTGGAATCAGTCTTTGAGTGTGTGTTCCTCATTTATTGCTTGTGTGTGTACAACAAATGCTTAACACTACCCTCTGATAAGCCTACTGCTCGACCACACTACCACAAAATAGAGCATTAGAATTGTCTCTTTTTGCCACTATCTTACCTCTAAGGGGAACCCTTGGACTCTGTGCATGCTATTTCTTACTTTGAAATAGTACATACAGAGCCAACTTCCTACACCGTAATTTCACCCTTCCGTCCGTTGTCCGTGATGAAAGGCTTAACAGATTGCATTTGTCCGTAATTTTAGCCTTTCACCAAAAGGACAATGGAGGTAGGGCGAAATTACGGGCAGATCGGTTTCCCCAGCTGGATTGAAGTGCAGGGAGTCTCGTGTGCTCAGAGGGAGGGCCAGACAGATAAGAAGAGGCCTTCTTGCCAGGGTGTCTCCCTCCCTAAAGAAATGAAAATTTGGGTAAATGGTGTTCCAAGGTTGCTGTGGAGTGTGTGGTTTTAATGAAGTGTTATAAAAACTGTTAGTACTAGGTATAGAATATATATTATTCAAATCTGTATTTGAGAATCACTTTTTTTATTTAACCAAAATGTATTGTGCATTTTGTAGCAGCCTATCTTATGATGTAATTGTATTTATATATCGCTTACTAGCACCGATGAGGTGTCAAATGCATGTTTAAAATAAGGACTTACACATTCACAGTTCTTTCAGGGACCTCGGTAACTCCAAGTACTAAAAAACATTGGCAAAGCCAATAGGTCTCATCTATGCAAACGTTATTGGCTTTGCCAATGTGTTTTAGCCATGTTATACACCAGAATGGCTGCTGTTCATGGCTATAAGTTAGTGGCATAGTGGGTGGAGTGGAGCAGAGTGGCATAGGAGCAGTGGCGTAGTGGTGCAGAGTACAGTGCAGTTGTTTGGAGTGCATTGGAGTAGAATGCAGTAGTTTAGAGTTCAGTGGCATGGAACAGAGTAGAGTGGCATAGAGTGTCATGGGGTAGAGTAGCACAGAGTGCAGTGGGAGTAGAGTGGCATACAATAGAGTGCCAGAGAGTGCAGTAATGCAGAGTGGTGCAGTGTCATAGAGTGACATAGATTGAAATGACCATTACATTTGCACCTCGTGTAGGGTTAGTGCTAGGTGGCAGACATGAAATAGGGCATTTGATGATTATTTAAGGTGGTTGTAAGTAAGGAGTTGACTGGGGTGAAGATGGTAGTCTGCCACTAAGGTTTGGAAATTTAGTAGCTCGCTGTCCAGAAACAAATCCTCCAATTTTAAAACACCTGCAGCAATGAGCAGTGCATTAAGCCTTCCTTAAAAGTCTTTAGTGATAAACCCCACCACATGCAGGGAGGTGGACAGAAAGCCAGTGAACCACCTGTTGGATGGTGCAGCTGAATAATAGCATTCTATGTCCAGAATACCTAATCCACCCGCAGTCACGGGTAGCTTTACAGTGGCTAAAGCTACCTGACAGCGCCGCAGCGACCAAATCAGATGTGTGGCATGTCTGAAGAAGGAATGAAGGACGAGCAGGAGAAAGTTTTCAAAATAATACTATCATTGGGGTAGCACACTATCTTCACTAGTGCCATGTGGCCCACTACAGAAAGCAGAAGAGAAGACCAAAAAAGCAAACTAGGTTTGGAGGGACCGTGACGCTCTGCCGAGATTTCCATCTTGCAAATCAGTGGGAGACTAGTAGATAATAATCACTAGGTATCAAAAGGTAACTGGTTCCCAGTTTAATCTGAAATCTAATTGTATATAAAGGGGAAAACAGTGCCACATGTTAAGGAAGCACTAATTACATTTTAAAATGTTTACATTTTGTTTGTGCAATTTGAATCCTAAATATTTTCCAGATTGTATATGTACTTGACACTTAGGGACAACCCAGATCACTAGTTTGGCTTTTGCTCAATTTCAAAACCTTGTAAAGGCATGGACAAAGCGGGCAATTGCCTTGCACAACCTTGCAAGAGGTCTGGCCCCTGCTCACCCTTCACAAGCACGAACAGCGGACCATTGCACCAGAAGAGTTTGCCAAGGTGGATGGGTGGTGCTTGTTCAACAACTTGAGAGTGCCTCTTCTGTTTCTCTCCTGTGTGCAGAGACAACTCCCCATGTACCCAATACCTTCCAATAGTCTTGGTGGACCCATCTTGTCCGATTTTAGGAATTGTCCCACCTTGTTCTTCTCTTCCTTATTTACCCAGTTCTTAGCAACAATGCTTTGAATCACTTGCCATGGATCTCCGATTTGATCTCGATTTCATCCTCCTCTTTTATTATCTTTGATTGATAGTCTGGGCTCCCATTTCCGAGATAAATGTAGAGTCCCAGACATACACTCTAGTGCCGTGAGACTACAGAGAAATTGTGGGTTTCTCACATCCTGACATTAGGTGTGAGACTGTCGCCCACACCATCTGCCCTGCCTCATTAAAAAAAAATTAGGTTGAAAGCCCATGGGCGTTTGGGGTGAGCCAGATATTTTTGTTCAATTTGTTTAAACTAGCACAAGGTTAATTACCTTAATATTTCCCAAACTGTTTGCCAGGGGTTTTAAAATGTTCGGAAACAATCAAAATGTTGCTGGTTCTCTTCAAGAAAGATTGGGTAGATTTGGGTAGGCGTGATGGCCTTGACACAGTGCTGAAGGGCATTAATTTACTACTGAACAAGGATGTAATGCGCCACCTGAATGTAGCATACCAGGAGGCAATCACAAAAAGACCACAGTGAATAAATAGTGCTATGTTAAAAAAAAGAGTAAATAAATGAACTGACAACATAGTGAGGCATGGCCTCTCCTGGGTGTGTCTGTAAAACTGACATTTGTTCTTGAATTTATGTCCTGAATGTTGACCCTTTGTCCTGAATTCATTACATTCCTGTCCAGAATTTGCCTCAGTGCCAGGTGGTCACCCTAACCAGGGGCACCCGTCACGGATGCCCCTTATTACTAATACTGTATGCCTGTGTGGCGGAGCCCTTGGCTTGTGTTCTCCGTGAATACCATGCACACTGGGGCCTTAGGTTCCCTCATTACAGATTATCTCTGCATACACAGGCGACATTGCATTCTATGTCCGTGACCGAGAGCATAATTACCGAAGGGCAGTACGGAAACTTACGGAAGCAACAGAATCATGCATTAGGCTACCGCTATCACTCGCTGGGCCGGTGGCCATTATGAAAATGGTGGTGCTCCCCCGATTCCTTTTCCTTTTCACGAATATCCCACTTCTTCTACCCAGATCAGTGCTTAATACTCTGAAGACGCTTATGGTTCGACTGGCTTGGGCAGGAAAGCGGTCGCGTGTGCGCTGGGAAACTTTGGCTTTCCCCTATGACATGCGGGGTTGAACGCCCCCGATCTCGAAGTGTACCATAGAGCAGCCCAATGTATGTTTGTGCATTACTGCGCACTCACATTGCCCAAGGTGAGATTTGAGAGACTGGTGCGAAGACACCTTACCTTCGACTTTTTCAATGGTACCATCGGCTCCTGGCAGAATCTTTTGGATCGTCAGACGGGTTTGCTACTATATTCGCCCCATATACCACTATCCTGGTATCTGTGGTTTCAGTATGGCAAGAAAGAGGAGCTACGCAAGCGCTTCAGGAATTAGGTATAAACACCATGAATAACTGTCGTTGGACACAAGAATCACAATGCTTGAGTCACTATTATTGATGTGAATGCTTTCATTTTCTCTTCAACAAAGCGGCTTTTATTATGCCTGACTGCTGTGCAGTTAAATTCATTCCTCTTCTTTCCTCTCAGGACCTCTGGAACTCCCATTCGCAGGCACCCTGGCATAGCCACGCTCCTCTGGGAACATGGCGGCAATGAAGACTTGACCGGGGTCCGCTCCGCTTTTCAGGTCCTTCTCCCACAGGATCCTTTTCTTTGGTTTGTTGAGACGTCTCTGCAGCAGGCCGGGCTCCTGGGTCTTCAATTTTTCCGCTCCTCTGGATTTTCTCTGTCTCCCATCACCATTATAGATGGGACTCGCCACCAATCATTCTCCTTCCACGTGCTCTCTTCCGCGCTCTGCGTCTCTGCCTCTTGTTCATGGAACCTGCGCAGGCTCACGGATGTTACCTGTCTCCTCGCCAAGCAGAGGTCTTCAAACTGGGGGGCGGGCCCCCCTAGGGGGGCGTCAAGTGATCCCAGGGGGGGCCCCAGACTCTGGCCATAATAAATATTATACAGTTAACAGGCCTTTGTTTTAAGCAGAAGCATGTTATTGCCGTTTTAAAAAGGTATCAGTACTTAACTGCAATGTTTAAATAGGTTTAGACATATTTGAACATTGCCATGTTTATAAAATAATTGTGAAAAATTCTGAGGGGGGCCCATTGATTTGTATTTTTCAACTGGGGGGGCGCGGCATAAAAAAGTTTGGGGACCTCTGGACGCCAAGCCTGACGTCCGGTTAGCTCTTCCTCGAGCCTTCAGGCCTGCAATACAAGAAGGGTGCAGGTTGTGTCATTGTGAGGGCACAACGAATGGGCGTGATCAGGTGTGTGATCGGTGTGACAGGCCTACCATGTTACTACACTTACATTATTATAAAGCTAGGCACGCACTGCTGGCATTCCTGGATGATGATATCTTAGAGCCCACAGAGTTGTTGGCATTGTCATACATATTGCGAACAGCCACCCCCCTTCATATAGTTGCATGAATCTATGCACACACTCTAGGAGCACACAGGCCCTGGCTTACAAAAGCGATACTGGAATGGCAAAGGGATCTGGGGTCAATATCACGGACCAACAATGGCGATATTGTTGCTCAGTCATAAAGATTGTTTCATTAAATGGTAGACATAGACTTCTACACTTCAAATACATCAATATAGTGTACTATACACCATTCCCCCTTGCTCGTTATGGGTTACGTGATAATGCTGGCTGTGTGCGTTGTGAGGAAGGAGAGGCTGGATTCCTGCATTTGACGTAGCAGTGTCCGGAAATTCAGAATTTCTGGCAGGCAGTGTGCCAAGACCTGGAGACTATTACATCTGAATCACTGAATAGGGAGCCCTTACTTGCGTTGCTGCAGTATGATTAAGATGTGGGAAGAGAGGTTTGCCTACCTGTGGCGACAGGTGTGCTGCTTGCAAAGTGTAGGGTGGTGATGCGCTGGGCCCACATTCCACTTCCCACGATCAGGGAATGGCATAGTGACATGGCATACTGCAGTACGCAATCGGATACTTACCAAGAGCTCCTCCCTGTATGCAGCCGCAGTAGAGACATTTGGGGTCTTACCAAACCGACTTATTTGGAAATGGCATAGAAAAACAAGGTGAGAGTGTGTCAAGAGATGGGACAGAGGAATAGCCCGAGCCTGAGGGATGTTCCTGAGTGAAGTCTCGCATTTTTTGTTGAGAAATCTAACCTGCAGTGTGCTCTATTCCCCCTGCATGCTCCTAGAGTCGTTACATGGATTACTAGAAGTATTCGATTGGAAGTTAAACCCCCACAGTATTACAAATACTTTAGGCTCTGAAGGCCCATGGTCATAGTAGTGATAACGCGTTCTGCAGTGTTATACCACCTTGAACTATAAACAACCTGTACATCAACACAATGTTTTTTACAGGCGTCCTGCTAGTAATATTTGTGTAACCAAAGCGTTTGCAATTATGAATTTTACTTGCTGAATATCTAAAAATCAGTTTAAAGAACTATTATTTTAATGTGGGATATGATGGGAGGAGCGCCAGTGTGCTGAAGATACAGGACACAGTCTCCATGATCGATTACAGTGGTTTCGCAGCTGATAAGGACAACCCCCATGTAACAGCAGTGTGGGCAAGTGGGCAATACTTGCTCTCTGTGTATGTTCATTTTGAGTAAATGAACATTTTGTTCCAGACAGGTAGCTCTCTTCATGTTTAGATTACTATCTATCAAGTACTCTTGCCTTCTACCCCTCCTTTCATTTCCCCTTGCTCTCTGTTTTTGAAAATTCTATATTTATAACAGTGAGTTGTGTAAATCAATGGTAAAGGCTGGCCGCCCACTCTGGATTCTGTTAGGCAACATCGCATATTCTGTACACAGAGACAAAAAAATCAAACAGCACACAGAACCTTTACATTCAAAAGCTCTTGCATAATTTTACTTCTCGAAAGCCAAAAAAACAAAGGAAATAACAGATGGAGCAAATGACATGTTTTTCCCCTTTTTCCAAAGGCTTTTGAAAGGGGACTTGGCCAGCGTTGCTCGATGGCTGGCGGGGAGGTGTCCAGAGACTGTGTTTTATGTCCTGAAAGAGCCACTGCAGCTACATCGTGAAGATTTATTTATATACAAATATAGGACACGCTGTACATTTGTAGACTGTGACTGTGTCATGTCACAACAAAAAACGGACGTCGTCTTCCCCTTGCTAAACCTTAAAGGCTCATAACATTTTACAGGTTCTGTTCTGCACAGACAGGTTTCAATCACAATACAGAACGTTCCGGTTCCAGTCCACTCATAAAGCACTTTAACCATTCGGTATTGAGCGATAGCGTTTTCAGTTGGCTTCAGACTGTTAAATAAATAGGTTTTTAGTTTTTTCTTGAAGACGTCCATTATTTAGGATATTTTGCAAGGGCGGCTCCTCCATTAAGGTGGAGGAGTGTCGTCCTCTCCCCTCCCCCTCCTTCAGCCAAACACACATGCGCAGTAGGCTCTCTCCAGCTTAGCAACACAGTTTCCGGACTGGAAAAAGCCTGCACAGGCTCCCAGTCTGCCTGGGAGCGCCCTCACTGGGCGCTCCCAGCCAATCCTGATGCTTCTTTGAACAGTGTCAGGATTGGCCGCAGGGCAGGCTGAGAGCCTGTGCCTGCAGCCTGGAGCTACGAGGGACAGAGGAGGGGTGCGATAGCAACGGAGGAGGTATTAGTTTTTGTTATTATTTTTAATTTAATTTTTAATTATCACAATTCCTTACATAATAAAACTTACAACCATTAAATAGTGACTCCTTGTGGGTCACAAATCCACCTACCTTTTGAATATTAATGAGCTAGGTTGCAGTTTGTGACCCATTAGGAGTGATAGCCTTCAGAGGGATGGTTGCCTGCTGGGGTCAGCAGACCACCATGCCTGTAATTGGTTTGTACTAATGCATTTTTTTAATCACAGCCCATTTTTCCTAAAGCAAAATGAGATGCTTTTAAAAAATAGAAAATTAAACTTTTAAGTTTTATTTTTTTGAGAGTAGGACCACTGCCTGCTTTCAAAAAAAGTTTTTTCTAACATTCTCAAACGGGTAGGGCTCCCTTGGGTACCTCTTCCCATTGGCAAATCGTTACCATAACCTTTTAGTAGTCTGTAAATTATTATTGTTTTGCGCATATAATTCTGTAGTTGGAAGGGACAACATATACACACCCCAACTTGTAATTCAGTAATATGTTACCAAATCAGTTTGGCATTTGAACATTAAACAGTGTTTTTTAGTCCATTTGAGAACTCAAAAAGTGTTTGTACATATGGTTCTGTGACTGAGCTAGGCATCGTGATAAGCCAATGATCAAGTCTGATCTGCTCATTATGAAATTTTACGACACCCGCTGTAGGCCGGACCTATTTATTGTGAAAAGCCTGTGTTAAAGGCAACAGATCGTTAAGGGTGGGTTGTTATAACATTGTGCTAAAGCCTGTAGGCAAGTATTTGATTACATGGAATCTCACAAAATATAGTATTAGGCAACAATTGTGGTGTTTCTTTCCTCCGACGAAAAACCTAAAGGTAGAATATATCAGGGGTGGGCGGAACTCGTGGATGTTTACTCAGCTGAATGCTGTGAAGTTACATAAAATCGAGATGCTGAGGAGTTCCGCCAAACAGAGGCTGACGAGATTTCATCTTCCACAGGGTGTAGCTTCCTGCAGCGCGTGCCGCCCTCACTCATGGCAGGGAGGGAAGCATACGTACAGAAAGTTAAGAAACATCCCCGTAATTAGCCAGGCAACTCAGGGCACAAGACAACCTGCCGTCTAATTCAATCTGCCCTATCCAAGGGCAATGGTAAAACACTCCGTCTGTAGGAGCCACTGGCTTAAATCTGATTGAGGAGGGAGGCAAAGAGCGATTGATGCGGACGTGTCCCTCAGTCACTACCTGCTGTCCGCCGGTAGCTTGGTGCATGAATATTTCATCAGGTGCTTGGAGTCTGTGCTGCGCATCTTCAGTGATATGTCATACTCTCTCCCATGCCAGCCAATTCAACTTTCTCCCCTTAAGTTTGCTATTAAAGATGAACAGAGTTCGCATGCAGTAAAATCACAGAAGCTCAAGCATATAGCCATTCTTTCTTACCTTTACCGCGAAGCCGTGGAGCCGCTACCATAAGAGCGACAGCAGGTTAAGAAGGGTGGGACTTCTGGAGAGATGGGTGCCTCCTCTGGATCTCCAAGTGGCAGGAGTAGAATGGTTCGGGACTTCCCTTACAGCTAGTAAACTATGCAAATATTGGCATGTAATATTCACGGCATGCACCTATGGTTAAAGTGCGCTCCAAGCAAAATGGGCATAACTCCGCGAACTCTGCCGGGAGAGCGGAGTTTACCACAACCCCTAGAAAATATTCACCATGTTATTCTTTTTTTAAAAAGCTATATTTAGCAGTTTTACATCATGAAGTACAGGTATAAATAGGCAGTACAATGGTATAGTTATAGCACTGATGTAAATGCACTGTGTTAATTTTTGTTAACGTATATTGTTTTGCCATCTGTAGGTGTGTACATAATTGTATTTTCATCATCACTGTTCGCCTGATTGTGTTGCTCAGTACAATGCCTCTGAGTTCATTATGGTGACAAGTTACTGATAGAAAGTTGATTGGCTCATTGGGAAAATGATGTTACAATTTTTATATTACATTTTATTAATAAACCTCACACCTGCCATTGTCATTATCTTATATGTTTAGCACAAAAGGAGTCTTCACACTCTGTGTATGTATAAACAGACTGTATTCAACATACACCTAGTCAACACAGAATGGTTAGAATGTAACTCTGGCTTATGCTCCAAAATGCAATGGAATCCACAATGTGAAGCCCAGCTGTGTAAAACACTACCACTGTATCTACACATCAGGAAAACTGTACAGTACATTCCATCCCTGCAGCCACATAAGGTGGCAAATGTTGACCCACTCTAGAATTCCCCATAATAAGTGTAACAAATAAATACAGGGTGCACCCCGGTTCCTCACATTAGCAGCAAAATGAACACACAAGGCTTACAACACTTTTGCGTTGCACCGCGGCCGAAGCCACACTAGTAAGAAGTAATGCCAAATGTAACACTTCCCAAAAGGATAAACATGACCAGCAGCACCACGGTACTGCCTTCACACTTACCCACACTCACTTGTGCACTCACTCGTATGAACTCACTCCCGGCACCCTCATGTGGTGCCCTTATACCTGGAAAGTGGATGTCACTGTGTTTGCAAGCACCCCAGGTCCCAAAACACCCTTCACCCACCAACTAACCTCAGCTATCCCACACCTCCACGAACCAAAGTTTGCATCAACCTTTCCCTGGTTGCTGGGCTGCTTGCAGCTAAGTCACAAATCTCAGGATTCCTGGGTCAAGGTGGGGAAAGGAAAAACAACAGCCAGTAAACAATAAGAAGGAGCGGTGCGGGCTTCCCTCAGGAGGTTCACTCGGAGTTCTGCAAAACAGAGGTGGAGGGTCAATGGGGCTGCCGTTAGACAGCAAGGCGCCCAGCCGGACAGTTCGATGTTACCAAATAGTTACCAATTTCAACACCTCCAGAATGGAGAGGCTCTGAGGCTAAGTGTCAAAAAACTCTGCCCCCAATCTATCTATGCAGGCCTCAAATGGCAAGGATCTGTTGCTCCAGATGCCCAAGTTTTATAGCGGTCACCTGGGGAATACACAGATGAGCTCTACCCCCATGACTCATAAAATGAAGCCTAATCAATAAGACACCAGAACCACTTCAGAACCTAGAAATGCCCACTTCCGTGAAGTGACATTTTTACGGCATTGATGACAAAACCACCTTTACCATTAGAAGAAATTTGCCATTCTGAATTCAGCGATACTAAACATCATGATCCACTATTGCAGCCAGACTTAATAAGATGCACTCTCCTGTGTTACCTTATGGGCAGAGTGCCAATACTGGCCTGTTCAATCAGACTCAGTTCCAATATTAATGTACCAAGACTCCACACGACGCCGTATGACGTCATCCAGGCAGTAAGAAGCCCTCGTCGACGTGTTGACGTCAGTTCCCTTTTTTCCGTGCCTCCGAGTAACGTTTTTCCTTTGAGGCTAACAGGGAGCTACAGTTGCGTATCTGTGGTTACAATGTCGCAGCCGAGAAAATCTGGTTTTAAGCCTTGTAACCAGTGTGGGGTCGAATGTCGGTTACTGATCCCCATGAGAATTGTCTCTGGTGCCTTAGTTCCGATCATGCTGTTCCTGCCAGCGCATGACCCCTAAGGTGCTTAAGGAAAGGGAGGCTAAGTTATTCTTGGCCCGTTCCAAGAAGAAGAAGGAAAGGTGTCATCGGAGAGAGTCCTCTTCAAAATCTTCGAGGACTCATCATCGCCATGGAGACTCTCGGCGCCGTCACGACTCCCGGCGCCGATCGAGTAGAGGACGGTCCAGGTCCAGATCGGCATCTCCGTCAGCTCGGCGCCGCCCGACGTGGGAGATTAGCCCGACCGTCACTCCTCCGCCTCCTGCAACTCCGACTTCACCTGGGTCGGTTTTTGAGGTAGAGCCTCTTCAGAGGCCAGAGGGTTCTCCTGAGCAGGAGTTGCCTGGCCCATCATCGGCTTCTATGCCGGTGCCGGCACAGCAGCAATATCCGGCTTTCCCGACGCCGGGTACGGATCCTGCGGCATTTTTGAATGCCATGTTTAAAAAAAATTCCACCATGGCGCCTGGTGGAGGACATGCAGGTCCGTCGGGCCCTTTGGCTTTTAATTTGGGTGTTCCGGCGTCTTACAAGCCGACACCATTCATGCTATTTTTGTCTTCTGGAGCCGAAGCGGCGCCGATGCCCTTGATGTCTCCCAGGAGGCCTGTGACACCTGCTACGGCGCCGGTGGATTCGCCTCGGATCCAATCCACAGTCAAGATTCCTGTGGAGCCGGAGGGTCCGGCGTCGGATGGATCCGAGGCTTGGCGCCGGCGAAGATCTTTGGCTTCGGCCAACGCCTTATCGACGCCGGGTCTCGAGTCTAGACTCCGGTCCAGACGTCTGGCTTTGCGCCTTCTGGAGGAAGAAGAATACAACAGGCAACACCTGGAAGAAGGTGAAATCTTGGAGCCTTCGGGTGATTTTCAAGGGCTGGACACTGCGAGTGGTATCGATACTTCCCCTGAGTGGGATCTGGCTTCCCCTGGGGAGTATACTGAGGAAGCTGCATCTTTTCATGCAGTGATAAGGAAGGCTGCGGACTTCTTAGATCTTCCTCATCCGGCTGCTGAGGTGAAGAGGAACCTTTTGACAGAGGTGCTACATCCGACTTCTGTGGCGGCGGAGCCTCTCTTGCCTTTCAATGAGGCTCTCCTGGACCCCATCAAAGACATTTGGAAGAAACCTGTGTCTTCTTCAGCTGTCAACAGGGCGGTAGCACGATGCTATCGGGTGGCTCTAGGTGACCCTGTCTTCCTCTCCAAGCACCCAACACCTGAGAGCTTAGTTGTTCAGGCTTCCTGTTCTTCCCGGTCCTCTCCTGACTCGTTCCCCGGCACCCCTGCAGACAGGGAATCGAAGAAAATGGACCATGCTGCAAAGAAGGCCTTTTCATCATGTAGTATGGCCTTGAAGTCAACCAATGCAACCTGCATTTTGGGACGTTATATACATGCACTTATGGAGGAAGCAAAAGGCCATCCGAACTTGTCGCAGGAAGTGTTGCAATTGCTGACGGACGCTCAGGCGGCGGCGACCCAGGTGATCCAGTCTGGGTTAGACACTTCGGACTCTGTGGCAAGGGCTATGGGCACATCCATAGTTTCGAAACGTCAGGCTTGGTTGCGCTCGTCAGGCTTTTCAACGGATGTGCAGGCGACTCTCCTGGATCTGCCTTTTGATGGTGAAAAACTCTTTGGGACAAAGGCAGATTCTGCTCTTGAACAGTTCAAAGAGAGCAGGGCCACAGCGAGGTCGTTAGGTCTTCAGACAGCTACCTCCTCCTCCTTTAGGTCTTATAGGAGGTTTAGGGGTTTTGGACGTGGCTCCTCCTTTCGTGGCAGTTTCCAGGCACCACAACAATCTGCAAGCTCCCTGCCATACAGATCCTTCAGGGGCAGAGTACGTACAAGAGGAGCCACGCAGCAGCACTCTGCCTCTTCCTCTTCTTTGGGAGGGGTGCAGCAGGGAAGGCAGCCTTAGTCCTCCACCACTCCCTGTTCACATGTCTCCGGTAGGGGGGAGACTTGCCCAATTTCTTCCAATGTGGGAGTTTATAAGATCGGACTCTTGGGTCATCGACATTGTAAAGAAGGGGTACGCTCTTCCCTTTCGGGAATTCCCTCCTCCCTTCCCTCCCCGCCCATCCTTCTGTTCGGAAGACCATCTTCTGTTGCTGCAACAGGAGGTATTATCCTATTGGCAAAAGGCACGGTAGAGTTGGTTCCCGAGCAGGAGAGGGGTCAGGGTTGTTATTCAAGGTACTTCCTGATCCCCAAAAAGGATGGTCGATTATGACCAATTCTGGACTTGAGGATTTTGAATTGGTTCCTCAGGCAGGAAAAGTTCAAAATGCTGACCCTTTCACAGGTTCTTTTGGCGTTGAACGAAGGAGATTGGATGGTGTCTGTCGATTTGCAGGACGTGTATTTCCATATTCCGATCCTCAAATCGCACAGGAAGTATCTCCGGTTTGTGGTGGGATCGCACCATTATCAGTTTGCGGTCCTCCCGTTTGGTCTTACTTCAGCACCTCGAGTTTTCACGAAGGTGATGGCGGTGGTGGCTGCAGAGCTCAGAAGGAGAGGGATAGCAGTGTTTCCCTAGCTGGATGATTGGTTGATCAAAGCCAAGACTCCGGAGCTCATGCGGCGTCACCTCCAGTCGACGACTCAGTTGTTGTACGACCTGGGTTTTTCAATCAATGTGCCCAAATCTCACCTGGAGCCCTCTCAACGCCTCCTGTTCATAGGGGCGGTACTGGACACAACATTGAATCGGGCATTTCCTCCGCCCCAGCAGGTTCAGGATATTCAGGCATTGATTCCGATGTTTCGAAATGGAGCAGTAGTTCCAGTCCTCAAGGTCCTTTGTCTGCTCGGTCTGTTTGCTTCTTGCATACTGCTGGTCACTCATGCACGCTGGCACACGAGGGCTCTTCAGTGGTGCGTCCGCAGGCAGTGGTTTCAGCACAAAGGGGATCTCGAAGATTCGATTACGATCACCAGAGACACTGCGGTGGATTTTCAGTGGTGGGCAGCGGTCGGCAACCTGTCGCAAGGAAGGCCGTTCTCGCTGCCCCCACCAGTGGCCACAGTGGTAACGGATGCTTCCACTCTAGGGTGGGGAGCTCATCTGGGGGACCTGGAGGTCAAAGGCCTTTGGTCTCCAGTGGAACAGAGATTTCACATCAATCTGTTGGAATTGCGGGCAGTACGTCTGGCTCTCAATGCCTTCCTCCCTTCCATTCGCGGTCAGTCAGTCCAGATCCTGACGGACAACACTACCGCGATGTGGTATGTAAACAAGCAGGGAGGAGTGGGGTCGTATCTTCTCTGCAGAGAAGCTCTTCGACTCTGGTCCTGGCTTCAGGACCACAAGATTTGCTTGGTAGCACATCATTTGGCCGGAGCTCTGAACATGCATGCGAACGTTCTCAGTCGACGCAGCTCGGTCGACCACAAGTGGTGTCTTCATCCAGATCTGGTTCTGTACATCTTCCAGATGTGGTGGTATCTGCAGATAGATCTGTTTGCTACTCAGGAGAACATGCAGTGCCCGTTATTTTGCAGCCTCCAGTATCTGGTGCAAGGAGCTTTGGGGGACGCGTTTCAGATGTCCTAGAAGGGTCAGTTGCTTTACGCGTTTCCTCCCATACCCCTGATTCCTCGAGTTCTGAGGAAGATCCGCCAAGATCGAGCCCAGGTTATCTTGATAGCTCCAGATTGGCCAAGAAGGGTGTGGTACTCAGACCTTCTCCAACTCTCTCTGTGCCCACTGCTCCGTCTCCCTTACAGGGTGGACCTCCTCTCGCAGTCGCAGAGGCAGATTCTACACCCCCACCTCCAGAGTCTGCACCTTCATGCCTGGAGATTGAACGGGGCAATCTGAGTGCTTTTTCTCTCCCACCGGAGGTGGTGGATGTTATTTTATCGGCCAGGCAACACTCCACCAAATCGATCTATGCAAGTCGTTGGGCTAAATTTGTATGTTGGTGTGGAGAGAACAGAATTGATCCCTTAAAGGCTCGTTTGTCTGACATATTGTCATTTGCTCTTTTCCTGGCGCAGAAGGGTTGTGCAGTCGCCACAGTTAAGGGTTATTTATCTGCACTGTCGGCTTTTCTGTGCCTCCCTGATCAGCCTTCCTTGTTTAAGTCTCCTATTGTTTTGAGGTTTGTTAAGGGGCTTACTAATAAGTTTCCACCATCACCATTTGTTATGCCTCAGTGGGACCTTAATTTATTGTTAACATTTCTAATGGGATCTCCATTTGAACCTATGCATTCTTGTGCTTTGCGTTTGCTAGTTCTCAAGACTGTATTCCTGGTAGCCATAACATCGGCCAGAAGGATCAGTGAGCTTCAGGCTCTTAGTGTAGAGTCTCCATACCTTTCCTTCTTTAGAGACAAAGTGGTGTTAAGGACGAAGGCGGCTTTCCTCCCAAAGGTTGTTACACTCTTTCACTTGGGGCAGTCTATTACTCTCTCTTCCTTTTACCCTCCGCCTCATCCATCCAAAGAGGAAGAGAGGCTCCACTGGCTGGATCCGCGAAGAGCGCTGAGCTTCTATGTCGACTGGACGAAGGAGTTCAGGCAAGATGATCAGCTCTTCGTTGGATACGTGGGGAAGAGGAAAGGTAGAGCAGTCCACAAGAGAACGCTTCCAGGTGGGTCGTTCTCTGTGTCAAGCTCTGTTTTTCCTTGGCGAAGAAAGAACCACCTGTGGGGCTTCGTGCCCATTCCACCAGAGCTAAAACTGCTTCTTCGGCTTTAGCTAGGGGTGTTCCTGTGGTTGACATCTGCAGGGCGGCGACTTGGGCATCCCTCCATACTTTTGTCAAACATTATTGTTTGGACTCTGAGGTTAGGAGGGATGGCCTTTTTGCTCGCTCGGTGCTGCAGGATTTCTTGGTTTGACCATTCGGGCACCCACCTCCGGAGGTTGTACTGCTTTGGGACTCTATTCTTTAGGTGAGGAATCCACAGGTAGGTGTATCCATCAGAAGAATAAGTTACTTACCTTCGGTAATGCTTTTTCTGGTGGATATAATAACTACCTTTGGATTCCTCACGGCTTCTGAATTGCCCACTAGACACCAGGGATTTTTTTGTAAACAGAAATTGCCATAAGGGGAGCAGATCGGCCTATTTTTATGAGGCCAATCTCACAGAAACCACTAGACACCAGGGAGGTTTTTTTTAAAGGCGAATTTCATTCAAGGGGAGCGATACCTAAGGCAAGGGGGTTGCAAATGTATTTTAGGCCTTTTCTGCCCCTAGGGGGGCAGAAACCTCTAAGCGCCAGGGCTTTAAAAAAAATATATATTTTTTTTTAGAGGTGGTGAGCGACCCCTTAGGCAAGGGTTGCTCCACATGGGGGCAAATTGTATTTAGGACATTTCTGCCCCACTTGGGGGCAGATCGGCCTATTTTTATTAGACCAATCTGCCCCGAAGGGGGGCAGAAATCACTAGACACCAGGGATTTTATTTTTTTACACTTGCGCATAAGTGGAGCGGCCCCTTGGGCAAAGGTTGCTCCCCAGGGGGGCAAAATATTTGTAGGCCTTTTCTGCCCCCGCACCCCCCACCCCCAGGGACAGATCGGCCTACTATAATTAGGGCGATCTGCCCCCAGGGAGGGAAGAAACCGCTAGACACCAGGGATATATTTTTATTTATGTTTACTTTTGTTTTTTATATCTGGGGAGCGACCCCTTAGGCAAGGATCTCTCCCCTGAGGGGCAACTTGTATTTATTTAGACCATTTCTGTCCTCCAAGGGGGGCAGAAACCACTAGGCACTGGGATTTTTTTTTTGGTGCCAATTTCACGCAAGGGGAACGACCCCTTAGGCAAGGGTCGTCCCCTGGGGGGGCAAATTTATTTTAGGCCATTTCTGCTCCCCTTGGGGCAGATCGGCCTATTTCTATTAGGCTGATCTGCCCCCGGGGGGGAGGGGCAGAAACCACTTAGGCACCAGGGATTGGTGTATGTGTGTGTTTTCTTTGTGGGGGGGCAGCCCCATGGGCAAGGGTCGTTCCCCATGGCGGCACATTACTGTTAGCCATATCTGGGGGCAGATTGGCCTATTTTTGGAAGGCCCATCTACCCCCAACGGGGGCCGAAAGCCCACCAGACACCAAGGATTTTTTTTCTCCAAAATAAGAGGGTGGGGGTTTGGTCATACCCCACCCTAAATAAATGGGGCCAAAGCTGATCTTCAATTACCCCTGATCCACACCCTGGGTGTGGGCAGAAAGTCTACTAGATGCCAGGGAATAAAAAAAATAAAAAAAAATGTGGGGTGGTGGCTACCAACCAGTATGGGCCTCGTTATGCCTCCACCCCAACTGAAGGGGGTAACAGTCTTTCAGCTCTCCCCGGCCCACTAAAACATCTTATCTCATGGCAAACAAGAGGACATTTGATTATTTTCGGTTTTGGTTTTACAATTGGGCCATGAGAGCTTGGCTAACTCTCACAATCGTCCCACTTGGAATGGTGAGGGCTTCACTTTTTGGACTTTGGGACACTGCCATGTAGGAAAATCCACAAGACCTAGACATATCTGAAAACGAAACATCTAGGTGATTCCAGGAGTGTGCTTCACATGCACTCCGCACCATTTTCTTACCCACAATGCCCTGCAAACTTTCAACTTTCCTGGAAAGCACATATTTCTCCCACATTTATGTGATGGAACCTTCCGGAATCTGCAGGAATCCACAAAATTCCTACCACCCAGCATTGTCTCATCTATACCAATAAAAATTCTGCTGCACTTGTCAGCCTAAAAATGTTTTTTTTCAAACCCTTCTGGACCCTCTTTGGTTCCTCCTTAATTTCGACACGTTTTTGGCTCTTCCCTGTCACAAGCACTCGGTCCCCCTACACAAGTGAGGTATTATTTTTACAATGAGACTGAGGGGAACGTTGGGTGGTAGGAAATTTGTCCCACTGCGGTAATCCCACACAGAAATGTGGGAAAATGTGATTTTTTTAGCTAAATTTGAGGTTTGCTGAGGATTCTGGGTAAGAAAACTTTGGGGGATCCACGCAATTCACACCTCCCTGGACTCCCTCAGGTGTCTAGTTTTCCGAAATGTGTGGGTATCGTAGGTTTCCCTAGATGGCTGCTGAGCCCAGGACCAAAAACGCAGGTGCCCCCCGCAAAAACAGGTAGTTTTGTATTTGATCATTTTGATGTGTCCAGATAGTGTTTTGGGGCATTTCCTTTCGCGGGCACTTGGCCTACCCACAAAAGTAAGGTACCATTTTTAACGGGAGACTTGGGGGAACTGTGGGTGGAAGGAAATTTGTGACTCCTCTCGGATTCCAGAACTTTCTGTCACCGAAATGAGAGGAAAAAATGTTTTTTGGGCCAAATTTGGAGGTTTGCAAAGGATTCTGGGTAACAGAACCTGGTCAGAGCCCCACAAGTCACCCCATCTTAGATTCCCATAGGTGTCTAGTTTTCAAAAATGCGCAGGTTTGCTAGGTTTCCCTAGGTGCCGGCTGAGCTAGAGTCCAAAATCCACAGCTAGGCACTTTGCAAAAAACAGCTCTGTTTTCTTTGGGAAAATGTGATGTGTCCACATTGTGTTTTGGGTCATTTCCTATTGCGGGCGCTAGGCCTAACCACACAAGTGAGGTACCATTTTTATCGGGAGGCTTGGGGGAACGCTGGATGGAAGGAAATTTGTGGCTCCTCTCAGATTCCAGAACTCTCTGTCACCGAAATGAGAGGAAAAAGTGTTTTTTTGGCCAAATTTTGAGGTTTGCAAAGGATTCTGGGTAACAGAACCTGGTCAGAGCCCCACAAGTCACCCCATCTTAGATTCCCGTAGGAGTCTAGTTTTAAAAAATGCACAGGTTTGCTAGGTTTCCCTAGGTGCCGGCTGAGCTAGTGGCCAAAATTCACAGCTAGGCACTTTGCAAAAAACAGCTCTGTTTTCTTTGGGAAAATGTGGTGTGTCCACATTGTGTTTTGGGGTAATTTGATGTCACGGGCCGTAGGCCTCACCACACAAGTGAGGTACCATTTTTATCAGGAGACTTGGGGAAATGCTGGGTGGAAGGAAATTTGTGGCTCCTCTCAGATTCCAAAACTTTCTGTCACCAAAATGAGAGGAAAAAGTGTTTTTTTTTTGGGCCAAATTTTGAGGTTTGCAAAGGATTTTAGGTAACAGAACCTGGTCAGAGCCCCACAAGTCACCCCATCTTGGGTTCCCCTAGGTGTCTAGTTTTCAAAAATGCGCAGATTTGCTGGGTTTCCCTAGGTGCCGCCTGAGCTAGAGGCCAAAATCCACAGCTAGGCACTTTGCAAAAAACAGGTCTGTTTTCTTTGGGAAAATGTGATGTGTTCACATTGTGTTTTGGGCATTTCCGGTCACGGGCGCTAGGCCTAACCACACAAGTGAGGTACCATTTTTATCGGGAGACAAGGGAGAACGCTGGGTGGAAGGAAATTTGTGGCTCTTCTCAGATTTCAGAACTTTCTGTCACCGAAATGAGAGGAAAAGGTGTTTTTTGTGGCCACATTTTGAGGTTTTCAAAGGATTCTGGGTAACAGAACCTGGTCACAGCCCCACACGTCACCCCATCTTGGATTCCCATAGGTGTCTAGTTTTAAAAATTTGCAGGTTTGCTAGGTTTCCCTAGGTGCTGGCTGAGCTAGAGGCCAAAATCCACAGCTAGGCACTTTGCAAGAAACAGCTGTTTTCTTTGGGAAAATGTGATGTGTCCACATTGTGTTTTGGGTCATTTCCTGTCGCGGGCGGTTGGCCTAACCACACAAGTGAGGTACCATTTTTATCGGGAGACTTCGGGGAACGCTGGGTGGAAGGAAATTTGTGGCTCCTCTCAGATGAACGTTCTTTCACCGAAATGAGAGGAAAAAGTGTTTTTGTGGCCAAATTGTGAGATTTGCAAAGAATTTTGGGTAACAGAACCTGGTCAGAGCCCCACAAGTCACGCCATCTTGGATTTCCCTAGCTCTCTAGTTTTCTGAAATGCGCAGGTTTCTAGGTTTCCCTAGGTGCCGGCTGAGCTAGAGGCCAAAATCCACAGCTAGGCACTTTGCAAAAAACAGATCTGTTTTCTTTGGGAAAATGTGATCTGTCCACATTGTGTTTTGGGGCATTTCCTGTCGCAGGTGCTTGGCCTACCCACTCAAGTGAGTTACCAGTTTTATCAGGAGACGTGGGGGAACACTGGGTGCTCCTCTCAGATTCCAGAACTTTCTGTCACCAAAATGAGAGGAAAAAGTGTTTTTTTTTTGGGCCAAATTTTGAGGTTTGCAAAGGATTTTAGGTAACAGAACCTGGTCAGAGCCCCACAAGTCACCCCATCTTGGGTTCCCCTAGGTGTCTAGTTTTCAAAAATGCGCAGATTTGCTGGGTTTCCCTAGGTGCCGCCTGAGCTAGAGGCCAAAATCCACAGCTAGGCACTTTGCAAAAAACAGGTCTGTTTTCTTTGGGAAAATGTGATGTGTTCACATTGTGTTTTGGGCATTTCCGGTCACGGGCGCTAGGCCTAACCACACAAGTGAGGTACCATTTTTATCGGGAGACAAGGGAGAACGCTGGGTGGAAGGAAATTTGTGGCTCTTCTCAGATTTCAGAACTTTCTGTCACCGAAATGAGAGGAAAAGGTGTTTTTTGTGGCCACATTTTGAGGTTTTCAAAGGATTCTGGGTAACAGAACCTGGTCAGAGCCCCACAAGTCACGCCATCTTGGATTTCCCTAGCTGTCTAGTTTTCTGAAATGCGCAGGTTTCTAGGTTTCCCTAGGTGCCGGCTGAGCTAGAGGCCAAAAACCACAGCTAGGCACTTTGCAAAAAACAGATCTGTTTTCTTTGGGAAAATGTAATCTGTCCACATTGTGTTTTGGGGCATTTCCTGTCGCAGGTGCTTGGCCTACCCACTCAAGTGAGTTACCAGTTTTATCAGGAGACGTGGGGGAACACTGGGTGCTCCTCTCAGATTCCAGAACTTTCTGTCACCGAAATTAGAGGAATTTTTTTTTTTTTTGGCCAAATTTTGAGGTTTGCAAAGGATTCTGGGTAACAGAACCTGATCAGAGCCCCACAAGTCACCCCAGCATGGATTCCCCTAGGTGTCTGGTTTTAAAAAATGCACAGGTTTGGTAGGTTTCCATAGGTGCCGGCTAAGCTAGAGGCCAAAATCTACAGCTAGGCACTTTGCAAAAAACATGTCAGATTTCAATGTAAAAATGTGATGTGTCCATGTTGTGTTTCCTGTTGCGAGCATTAGGCCTACCCACGCAAGTGAGGTACCATTGTTATTGGGATACTTGGGGGAACACAGAAGAGCAAAACAAGTGTTAATACCCCATGTCTTTCTCTACATTTGTTCCTTCCAAATGTAAGACAGTGTGTAAAAAAGACATCCATTTGAGAAATGCCCTGTAATTCACATGCTAGTATTGGCACCTCAGAGTTCAGACATGTGCAAATAACCATAGCTTTTCAACACATTATTTTGTGCCCGTTTCGGAAATACAAAGGTTTGCTTGATACCTATTTCTCACTTTTTATATTTCACCAAATTAATTGCTGTATGCCCTGTATACGTTGCAAGGTTCATCTCCTTTATTGGCTCTGGGTACCTAGAGTTCTTGATGAACCTACAAGCCCTATATATCATCGCAACCAGAAGAGTCCATCAGACGTAAAGGTATATTGCTTTAAAGATTCTGACATCGCAGGAAAAAGTTACAGAGTAAAATGTGGAAAACAATGGCTGTTTTTTTCACCTCAATTTTAATATTCTTTTATTTCAGCTGTTATTTTCTGTAGGAAACACTTGTATGACCTACACAAATTACCCCTTGCTGAATTTAGAATTTTGTCTACTTTTCAGAAATGTTTTGCTTTCTGGGATCCAGCATTACACACCCATTTCTGTCACTAACTGAAAGGAGGTTGAAAGCACAAAAGATAGTAAAAATGGGGTATGTCCCAGTAAAATGCCAAAATTGTGTTGAAAAATGGGGGTTTCTAATTCAAGTCTGCCAGTTCCTGAAAGCTGGGAAGACGGTGATTTTAGCACTGAAAACCCTTTGTTGATGTCACTTTCAGGGAGAAAACCACAAGCCTTCCTCTGCAGCCCTTTTTTCCCATTAAAAAAAAAAAAAAAAAAATCACTGTATTTTGGCTAATTTCTTGGTCTCCTTCAGGGGAACCCACAAAGTCTGGGTACCTCTAGAATCCCTAGGATGTTGGAAAAAAGGATGCATATTTGTCATGGGTAGCTTATGTAGAGAAAAAGTTATGAGGGCCTAAGGGCAAACTGCCCCAAATAGCCAAAAAAAGGCTCGGCACAGGAGGGGAAAAGGCCTGGCAGCGAAGGGGTTAAGCGTATGTCACCCTGGTGCAAGTAGGTCCCTTGAGGCCAGCTATGCCAGGCTTCCTATGAATAAGAACTCCCATGTGCACATGGGCATGGAGAGGCCCCCTAGGCCTGTCTCACTACATGATCCAGCACCCTTTGACAAGGGTGCCCCTATCGGCAAGCTGTGCTAGGCACAAAGTACATGAAATTCCCCCATCATGTAAGTGCGCGACCATTGGCCTGGAATGCCAGGCTCAGTACCTCTGAAGTCCCCATGGCCTCTTCACACCTTGGGCCCTGCCATGACGGGTCCAACACGCATTGGTCAGCACCACCTCCCCTCTAGGGGGACAGTGCCCATCACCCACAGCCATTAGTAGAGGACCTGCCCACCCTTATGGATGCAGCCGGCCCTCCCATAGGTGTAGGGGACACCCACATGGGGGTGCTACCCTGCCTGGACAGGGTGCACCTTTGTATCCCCACACTGCAATTCTTCCTACCACTAGCGCCGGCCGTGGGGGCACCGTGGGGAAGGCGTAAGGCAGCTCAGAGTTGGCATCCGCATCGGGACTGCCATCCTGAGCTCAGGCGCTCTAGCTCCCCTGCAGGCCTCGTCCATAGTCCTAGGGCATGTTTAATGGCGTCTTGCCTGTGCATGTCCCCCTAGTATCCTGAACCGTACCTGCCCTGGGTATATGGTATACCTATTTCTAAGGGTCCTCCTGGGTACAGCACCTTAACCATGTCCCAACCCGCCCTTTCCTGCTGTAGGTAGGACGTGTGCGCCTACTTTCCCACTGCCAGACAGTGGAGAAGTGCCCAGAGTCCTAAGGTCACGCACAGAGAGTCATCAAAGACTGGGAGAAAAGAAAAAAAACGTTTCAGAAAAATGCCCTCAGCAGAGCCATTTCCAATAGAAGGTACTGGGGAATGGTATGCCAGATGCTATAAGTTTGAGCTTTTTTTACTGTGAAAAGTTATGACAAAATCACTATGGCAGACTTTTTTATTTTTAAAAGCATTTGTTAAAATCAATAGGCCTATAAGGGTGGATTGCCATTACAGTGTGTATACATTATAAACTATGCCATCCCAAGATTGCTTCTTGCTGATTATTACGTTTTTTTACTTTACTTTACTTTTTTATTGCAAGCATGTGCCCACCACGTTTAGGCGGCTGCATTTTTATATTTTTCTTTTAATTTATCTGGCATGTGCTTGTTGAGTTTGTGTGTTTCTTTTATTGTGCTTGGGTGCAGAGACATTTTAAGGCATGGGCAAAGTATTCGCCTCTCTAGCTACCTCTACCTTTGTCTCACTATGCCCAATGTCATATTAAGGATTTTGTGTGCTTCCAGGTTAGGCAAATTTCAACTGTTTTTGATAATCCCCATCTCTGAAAGTTTGTTTGGCAGCATATGGGCTTGACTGGGACAGCAAACATCCTTAAAATGATACTGGGCAGGTGAGTTGTAGAGTAAGTCGTTGGAAGGATGAATGAATGCATGACTGCAAGCAGCTAGAGAGTGCATTTGTGTTGAGGTATTGAGTGGCCAAATTAAAAAGTAACTGAAGAGGCACTTTTGGTTATGAGCCAGATCTACTGGCATTGTCAGTGTTTGTTTCTCTAGAAAGGGTCTTACCTTGCTCACGATTTTCAATAAAACCTAGTGAGTTTGTTAACTGCTTCACCTGTTTCTCTTTGCTGAGGTGGGAATCAGACTGAAGGCCTAGTAGTTTCATATTTTGTGACTGCATGTGCCTAAGGTAGGCCCTAGGTAGTCCCAAGGGCAGGGTGCAGTGTATGGTTAAGGTAGGATATATAGTAATGTTTTTTATATGTCCTGACAGTGAAATATTGCTACATTAATTTTTCACTGTTGCAAGTGGCCTGTCCCTCTCGGGAGCGGATGGACATGTGGAGTTTGGGGTCTCTGAGCTCACAATTTAAAAATACATCTTTTAGTAAAGTTGATTTTAAGATTGTGTGTTTGAAAGTGCCACTTTTAGAAAGTGAGAATTTTCTTGCTTATACCATTTCTGTGGCTCTGCTTGTTTGCTGATTCCTTGTCTGGGTCAGTTTGAAAGTTGGGCTGGTTGCACCTCACACTAGACAGTGACACAAAGGGAGCTGGGGTGTAGCCTGCAAATCCTGATGAGCCATCTGTGCTAGGATGGAGGTTAGGAGGGTCACTTACACCTGAAAGGGCTGTGCCTGCCCTCACACAATGCAGTCTCCAACCCCCTGGTAAGTGTCTGGGGCCTGGCCTGGTCAAGGGAGGATTTCACATTCCAAAGAGACTTTACTTTGAAGTAGGCCTACTTCAAAGGAGAAATTGGGTATAAGAAGGGCACCCAAAACCACTGACTTTAGAACACTTCTAGAAACCAAGAGGAACCTCTACCTGGAGAAGAGCTGACCAAGAAGGACTGCCCTGCCTGTGACTGTGCTTTGTGGAGCTATCCTGCAGTTGCTGTTTCTGCCAGAGTAAGAGGGCAAAGACTGGACTTTGTGTGCCTTCCATCTTGTGAAGATCTCAAAAGGCTTGATTTAGAGTTTGCATCCTGTTGTTTGAAGTCTCAGGTACAGCAAAGACTTCTCGCTTCCAGGACCTGGAGTCTCTGGAAAGACTCCTACTCTGCCCTGTGGTGCCTATCCAGTTCCCGGGACCCTGAAAGGAGAAGCTGGCAGCCCAAGAGTGAGAAATCCACGCACAGAGCGTCGTGCGGGGAAAAGATCGATGAGACTCTGATCTGCGGCTGAAGAAACAACGCGCCACCGTATCTGCGGCTGAAAATTGACACTCGCCGGAATCACAAATCACCTTTTACTGTTTGGGTTTTTGGTGAGGTGCTGCTAGTGAGCCGGAAGGGTTGGGACAACACCTGCGACTTGTTGTAGGATAGGCATAGTCGCCTACAAACATAAGTACTGTCACCCTTAAACCGACAGTCTTGCCTAGAGCAAGAGTCCAAACTATGACACACACACACACCCATGCTATTTATACTATACATAGAGCTGCAGTGAAGAGAGTCTGATTGCGGAGTTCGACTCCCTATTTATATAAGTATATCTATTACATTTTATCTGCATCTGTTAGCGGTTCTAGACATTAGGTGACTGAAGCACTGCCCCATAGGGATTGGTTA
This sequence comes from Pleurodeles waltl, assembly GCF_031143425.1. Classification (NCBI taxonomy): domain Eukaryota; kingdom Metazoa; phylum Chordata; class Amphibia; order Caudata; family Salamandridae; genus Pleurodeles; species Pleurodeles waltl. The sequence goes on along the minus strand of NC_090447.1, from coordinate 1,459,735,718 downwards.
GAGCAGTGGATAGCTTTTTCTTTCTTAAACCTAAATCCTACAGGACCATAGTAACTGTGATCAAAGGTTTTATCAAGTATTGCCTCTGCATCCTGCCACCCCTGCCAAATCATATTATTTCAGAATGAATGAAACTTGTAATGAATAAATCACTTCTGTGGGGTGAGTCTGCAAACTCAATCCTCAGTGTGCTTTGTGGCTGGACAAATGGGTATTTGTTTATTTCAGAAGTTGTGTTTGTCAGGTGTATAGTCTTGGTGCAGATGGTCAGACATAATGTTCCTTACTTGGATCAAGAATATTTTATCCATTTTGGAGCTGCAGCATGTTTGAGCGTTCTGAAGGACAGTAGGTAGGGGTGTACTGGTATAATTTAGGGGTCATAAAATAATTTGTGTGTTGAAACGAAATCGATGTAAAGACTTAATGGTCGAGAAGATGGGATCCCAGAGCTTCTTGTCAAAAATCAATCTGGTTGTGGACTTTTGGACAACTTGTATGTCGGATATTTGATATTATGGCTGACAAGCATAAAATGGCATGGTACAGAAGGAGGTTGATGGTGGTTCACACTTATGACCGCTGGGTCTTTGTAAATAGTTTGGAGGATATTGTAGAGTTTACAAGAAAGTTGTACGAGATGTCAATCAAAATACTATTTAAGAAACTTACAAGGTCAGCTAATGACCAAATTCTTTCTCCGCAAAAAATTGGAACTTGTCTCTCAAACGTTGATTAAATGTTATTTCGACTGTAGTAAGTCTTTCCAAATTAATCCCTTGCTCCAGCTGCAGGCAGTACTATTTCGTGCTTACAATTCCTTACCAGAAAGTTCCATCACACAACATTGGTTATGTTCACAAGGAGTGTAATGCGGTGTGACTTGCTTGACAAACAAAGCTGATGATTGTAACTTATCTATCTATTTGCCAAGCAAAATCATGATGTATTTGAGGGTTAGCAAAGTAAAAAATGTTTACTTTAATAAACCTTGGTCTAAAGTACTTTTCAGACGGTACATAGGGCAAGATGTACGAAGCATTTTAATGGTCGCAAACTGTCTGATACAGCATTTGTGACCATGGAAATGCGTTTTCCTCTTTACAAATCCCATTTTAGGAGTGAGAAAGTTTTTCTGACTCTTAAAATGGAATTCCGAATGGATACCGATTCGATATCTAAAAGGGGTGTAGTGTAGGTGTCCTGTCCAAATACAGAATCAGTATCTAATGAATAAATGTTTTGCCATTATAATCCGTCCACAAAATATAGATTTGAAATACCTTAAACGAGAAGGTACCTTAGGGACCCCTTTCTGTTTGTTAATGTAAAATAAAAAAAACATTTGAGTGGACTAGCAAACTTTAAAAAATGCTGTTTCTTTCCTTTAAAGAAAATGGGCACCAATAAAAAAAAGTCTGCTTTATTAACCCCTTCGCTGCCAGGCCTTTTCCCCCTCCTGTGCCAGGCCTTTTTTTGCCTATTTGGGGCAGTTCGCGCTTAGGCCCTCATAACTTTTTGTCCACATAAGCTAACCAAGCCAAATTTGCGTCCTTTTTTTCCAACATCCTAGGGATTCTAGAGGTACCCAGACTTTGTGGGTTCCCTTGAAGGAGGCCAAGAAATTGGCCAAAATACAGTGAAAATTTCGTTTTTTTCAAAAAAATTGGAAAAAGTGGCTGCAGAAGAAGGCTTGTGTTTTTTCCCCTGAAAATGGCATCAACAAAGGGTTTGCGGTGCTAAACTCAGCAGCTTCCCAGCTTTCAGGAACAGGCAGACTTGAATCAGAAAACCCAATTTTTCAACACAATTTTGGCATTTTACTGGGACATACCCCATTTTTGCAATTGTTTGTGCTTTCAGCCTCCTTCCAGTCAGTGACAGAAATGGGCATGAAACCAATGCTGGATCCCAGAAACCTAAACATTCCTGAAACGTAGACAAAATTCTGAATTCAGCAAGGGGTCATTTGTGTAGATCCTACAAGGGTTTCCTACAGAAAATAACAACTGAAAAAGAAAAATATTGAAATTGAGGTGAAAAAAACATAAATGTTTCTCTACGTTTTACTCTGTAACTTTTCCCTGCAATGTCAGATTATCGAAAGTAATATACCGTTACGTCTGCTGGACTCCTCTGGTTGCGGGGATATATAGGGCTTGTATGTTTATCAAGAACCCAAGCAACCCAGAGCCAATAAATGAGCTGCACCCTGACGTGCGTTTTCATTCTATACCGGGTATACAGCAATTCATTTGCTGAAATATAAAGAGTAAAAAATTGCTATCAAGAAAACCTTTGTATTTCCAAAAAGGGCACAAGATAAGGTGTTGAGGAGTAGTGGTTATTTGCACATATCTGAATTCCGGGGTGACCAAACTAGCATGTGAATTACAGGGCATTTCTCAAATAGATGTCTTTTTTACACACTCTCCTATATTTAGAAGGAAAAAATGTAGAGAAAGACAAGGGGCAATAACACTTGTTTTGCTAATCTATGTTCCCCCAAGTCTCCCGATAAAAATGATACCTCACTTGCGTGGGTAGGCCTAGCGCCGGCGACAGGAAACACCCCAAAGCGCAACGTGGACACATCCAAAATTTTGGAAGAAAACAGAGGTGTTTTTTGCGAAGTGCCTACCTGTAGATTTTGGCCTCTAGCTCAGCCGGCACCTAGGGAAACCTACCAAACCTGTGCATTTCTGAAAACTAGAGACCTAGGGGAATCCAAGATGGGGTGACTTGCGGGGCTCGGACCAGGTTCTGTTACCCAGAATCCTTTGCAAACCTCAAAATTTGGCAAAAAAAACACATGTTCCTCACATTTCTGTGGCAGAAAGTTCTGGAATCTGAGAGGAGCCACAAATTTTCTTCCACCCAGCGTTCCCCCAAGTCTCCCGATAAAAATGATACCTCACTTGCATGGGTAGGCCTAGCGCCCGCGACAGGAAACACCCCAAAGCGCAACGTGGACACATCCAAAATTTTGGAAGAAAACAGAGGTGTTTTTTGCTAAGTGCCTACCTGTAGATTTTGGCCTCTAGCTCAGCCGGCACCTAGGGAAACCTACCAAACCTGTGCATTTCTGAAAACTAGAGACCTAGGGGAATCCAAGATGGGGTGACTTGCGGGGCTCGGACCAGGTTCTGTTACCCAGAATCCTTTGCAAACCTCAAAATGTGGCTAAAAAAACACATGTTCCTCACATTTCTGTGGCAGAAAGTTCTGGAATCTGAGAGGAGCCACAAATTTCCTTCCACCCAGCGTTCCCCGAAGTCTCCCGATAAAAATGATACCTCACTTGCGTGGGTAGGCCTAGCGCCAGCGACAGGAAAGGCCCCAAAGCGCAACGTGGACACATCCAAAATTTTGGAAGAAAACAGAGGTGTTTTTTGCGAAGTGCCTACCTGTAGATTTTGGCCTCTAGCTCAGCCGGCACCTAGGGAAACCTACCAAACCTGTGCATTTCTGAAAACTAGAGACCTAGGGGAATCCAAGGAGGGGTGACTTGTGGGGCTCGGACCAGGTTCTGTTACCCAGAATCCTTTGCAAACCTCAAGATTTGGCTAAAAAAACACATGTTCCTCACATTTCTGTGGCAGAAAGTTCTGGAATCTGAGAGGAGCCACAAATTTCCTTCCACCCAGCGTTCCCCCAAGTCTCCCGATAAAAATGATACCTCACTTGCGTGGGTAGGCCTAGCGCCGGCGACAGGAAACACCCCAAAGCGCAACGTGGACACATCCAAAATTTTGGAAGAAAACAGAGGTTTTTTTTGCGAAGTGCCTACCTGTAGATTTTGGCCTCTAGCTCAGCCGGCACCTACTGAAACCTACCAAACCTGTGCATTTCTGAAAACTAGAGACCTAGGGGAATCCAAGATGGGGTGACTTGCGGGGCTCGGACCAGGTTCTGTTACCCAGAATCCTTTGCAAACCTCAAAATGTGGCTAAAAAAACACATGTTCCTCACATTTCTGTGGCAGAAAGTTCTGGAATCTGAGAGGAGCCACAAATTTCCTTCCACCCAGCGTTCCCCCAAGTCTCCCGATAAAAATGATACCTCACTTGCGTGGGTAGGCCTAGCGCCGGCGACAGGAAACACCCCAAAGCGCAACGTGGACACATCCAAAATTTTGGAAGAAAACAGAGGTGTTTTTTGCAAAGTGCCTACCTGTAGATTTTGGCCTCTAGCTCAGCCGGCACCTAGGGAAACCTACCAAACCTGTGCATTTCTGAAAACTAGAGACCTAGGGGAATCCAAGATGGGGTGACTTGCGGGGCTCGGACCAGGTTCTGTTACCCAGAATCCTTTGCAAACCTCAAAATTTGGCTAAAAAAACACATGTTCCTCACATTTCTGTGGCAGAAAGTTCTGGAATCTGAGAGGAGCCACAAATTTCCTTCCACCCAGCGTTCCCCCAAGTCTCCCGATAAAAATGATACCTCACTTGCATGGGTAGGCCTAGCGCCCGCGACAGGAAACACCCCAAAGCGCAACGTGGACACATCCAAAATTTTGGAAGAAAACAGAGGTGTTTTTTGCGAAGTGTCTACCTGTAGATTTTGGCCTCTAGCTCAGCCGGCACCTAGGGAAACCTACCAAACCTGTGCATTTCTGAAAACTAGAGACCTAGGGGAATCCAAGATGGGGTGACTTGCGGGGCTCGGACCAGGTTCTGTTACCCAGAATCCTTTGCAAACCTCAAAATTTGGCTAAAAAAACACATGTTCCTCACATTTCTGTGGCAGAAAGTTCTGGAATCTGAGAGGAGCCACAAATTTCCTTCCACCCAGCGTTCCCCCAAGTCTCTCAATAAAAATGGTACCTCACTTCTGTGGGTAGGCCTAGCGCCCACGAAAGGAAATGACCCAAAACACAACGTGGACAGAACATATTTTTTCACAGAAAACAGAGGTGTTTTTTGCAAAGTGCCTACCTGTGGAGTTTGGCCTCTAGCTCAGCCGGCCCCGGGAGCGACCCTTGCCTACGGGGTCACTCCCCCTGCGTGACATTGACGCCAAAAAACAAATCCCAGGTGCCTAGTGGTTTCGGTCAATCTGCCCCCAAGGGGGCAGAAATGGTCTAAATACAATTTGCCCCCCAGGGGAGCGACCCTTGCCTGATGGGTCGCTCCCCATCTCTAAAAAAAGAAACAACAAAAAAAAAAACACAAAAAAAAAATTGCCCTGGCGCCTAGAGGGTTCTGCCCCCCCCTGGGGGCAGTTCGGCCTAATAATAGGCCGATCTGTCCCCCGGGGGGGCAGAAATGGCCTAAAATAAATTTGCCCCCCCACCCCCGCCCCGGGAGCGACCCTTGCCTACGGGGTCGCTCCCCCTGCGTGACATTGGCGCCAAAAAACAAATCCCAGGTGCCTAGTGGTTTCTGCCCTCTTGGGGGCAGATTGACCTAAAATCGGCCAATCTGCCCCGGGGGGGGGGGGCAGAAATGGCCTAAATACAATTTGCCCCCCAAGGGGAGCGACCCTTGCCTGATGGGTCGCTCCCCATCTCTAAAAAAACAAACAAACAAAAACAAATAAAATTTGCCCTGGCGCCTAGAGGTTTCTGCCCCCCCCCCGGGGGCAGATCGGCCTAATATTAGGCCGATCTGCCCCCGTGGGGGCAGAAATGGCCTAAAATAAATTTCCCCCCCCACCCCCCCCCCCCGGGAGCGACCCTTGCCTACGGGGTCGCTCCCCCTGCGTGTCATTGGCGGCAAAAAACAAATCCCCGGTGCCTAGTGGTTTCTGCCCCCTTGGGGGCAGATTGACCTAAAATCGGCCAATCTGCCCCCAGGGAGCGACCCTTGCCTAAGGGGTCGCTCCCTTTGCGTGAAATTCACACAAAGAAAAAACTCCCTGGTGTCTAGTGGTTTCTACCCCCTTTGGGGGCAGATTGGCCTCATCAAAATAGGCCAATCTGCCCCCAAGGGGGGCAGAAATGGCCAAAATATAATTTTCCCCCAAGGGGAGCGACCCTTGCCTAAGGGGTCGCTCCCCACCCAAAAAAAAAAATGAAACATAAAAAAAAGAAAAAAAAAAAATGGTCCCTGGTTCCTAGAGGTTTCTGCCCCCCCTGGGGGCAGATCGGCCTAATAGTAGGCCGATCTGCCCCCAGTGGGGGCAGAAAAGGCCTTCCCGAAAATATGCCCCCCCTGGGAGCGACCCTTGCCCAAGGGGTTGCTCCCTTTTGTCAATAACAATAAAAAATAAAAAAAATCCCTGGTGTCTAGTGGTTTCTACCCCCCTTGGGGGCAGATTGGCTTCATCAAAATAGGCCAATCTGCCCCCAAGGGGGGCAGAAATGGCCAAAATATAATTTTCCCCCAAGGGGAGCGACCCTTGCCTAAGGGGTCGCTCCCCACCAAAAAAAAAAGAAATGAAACATAAAAAAAAAAAAAAAAAAAAAAAAATGGTCCCTGGTGCCTAGAGGTTTCTGCCCCCAGGGGGGGCAGAAAAGGCCTTCTCAAAAAAATGCCCCCCCTGGGAGCGACCCTTGCCCAAGGGGTCGCTCCCTTTTGTCAGTTTCAATAAAAAAAAAAAAATCCCTGGTGTCTAGTGGGGTTTCAAAAGCCGGATTGCAAGCAATCCGGCTTTTGAAACCCTCGGAGGGACTTCAAAGGGAAGGAAATACTTTTCCTTCCCTTTGAAGCCCCTCCGGGCCTCCCAAGTGATTGAAAAAGAAATGCTTTTGCATTTCTTTTTCAATCGCGCTGGAAGCAGAGCTGACGTCACAGGGGGGGGGGGGTGGGGGGGGTCGGGGGTGGAAGGGGAAGGTCTTCCCCTTCCATCCCGACTTGGGGGGGAGGGGGGTGCATGGGGGGCGCGCTAGCGCGCCCCCAAGTTCCCCTGTGCCATGGACGAGATGATCTCGTCCAAGGCACAGGGGAACTGTAGCCTTGGACGAGATCATCTAGTCCAAGGCACAGAACCGGTTAAAAAAAGCAATCACAGGCATCGTGGTCTGCTGTCCCCAACAGGTCACTGCCACTGTGATGGCCAACAATTATAGTGAGTCGGAATTTGCAACCTGTCTCATTAATATTCATTAAGTTATGCCAGATTCTGACCCACTACGATTTGGAACTTTAAGAACTGACCTATAAGTACGTAGGTCGGTTCTTAAAAATGGTTTGGTGGTTGCAAATTGCGACCAGTATTTTGCCCCCAGTAAATTGTACATATGGCTCTAAGTGACCTAAAAAATACTCAGCTGTTTCAGCTATTAAAAAGCAGTAAAACACCTTTATCCACGCTTTTCTGTACATTTCTAAGGTTCATACTTTTCCTATCTTGACATGATATTTTTCGCACATTTACTTATTGCATATTATTGTGTAAATTGTACAGTGTTCTGTTTGCCTAGTTCAATAATTATAAAATATTTTAAAACTTACATACAGATAACAAACATGTTTAACACGGAAGCCTCAAAAACAAACAAGACCACAGCTCCAAACCCCTTTTCATCTGATAGAGACTTCTAGCTGCAGATTCCTTACTCTAGAATTCCCCAGCGTCAGGTTGGAAACCGGAACATTTGCTGAGCAATACCCTTGCACACGGCGTCGGGCGGCGTCATTCGGATCTGCGTGGCATCATCGTTGGAGCCATTCTTGATGTCATTGTTGCCTATAAAGGCACCTTCCATGTGCATATACTTCAGTTCTTTTCCTTCTGCGCCAGTTAGCGTAGATCTGAAATCGAGCTACCTTCTGTCATTTTTGACAGGCCTTTTTCGACCTTTTTGTCAAAGATGTTTTAAAAAAAGTCTGTGTAGATGTCATCTAGGAAGACGGGATTCAAGCCTTGTGTCGCCCGCCATTGCATCATGTCGGTACCAGACCCCCAAAAGTTAGGTCTCTGGTGTCTGGACCGAGACCAGGACTGGAAGTCGTGTTCCGCCTGCCGGGCCATGGCTCCGAAAGCTTTGAGGGAGCGGTCCCTAAAGCTCATGGTGGCCCGGCAGTCGATGTCAGTCGGCACTACGCCTTGGAGGTCACGGTCCCGGTTGAAGAGCAGGTTGCGGGAATGCTCCAGGAACCCCAAGTCCTCTTCTTCTCACTCGAGATCCTTCGGGCACTCAGAAGTCCAAGCAGACTTTGACTTTACCTTGGCCATCGGTGAGTCGGGAACATTGACGTTCCGAGCACGTTTCCACGGAGCCGATGCCAGGGCCGACTTCTCGCCTCCCCCCCTTTCCGGTACCCAGAGTGACCCCCGCTCAACTCAAGGAGTTTTAGAAGGCCATGCATCTCTGCCTTTGGGGCCCATGGGGTCGACAGAGACTCCATCAGGTTCCACGCCGGCGGCTTCGGCCTCGGTGGGGTCTCTTGGATCTGATGTCAGATCCGGAACGACTCCAGGTTCACACAGTCCGCCTCCTCTGATGCTGTTCCCGACATTGACGCTCCCAGCGTCACTGGCGCCCAGAGGTGGTGAAAGCCCCATCCTCATACTTGATGATCCGGAGTCGGAACAGCATCGTACAATGCTGATTCCGGCGGCTCCATCAGGGGCAAGATCATTGCCTGAGTCTTATTATGATCATCCAGATATAGGTGAGGAATGGGAGGGGTCTCGAGTTTGTTTTGGAGCAGGTGGACTGGTATGAGGAGTAAGGAGAAGCCAGTTGACTGGACACATCTCCAGATACTGGCATGCTCTCACCTCCTACCATGGCTACAGGCGAGGGAGCTACTTATGCTATGGTGGTGCGTAGGGCAGATGAGGTCTTGGACCTAGATCTGCCTACAGTGCCATTCAGGACTAACCTCCTGACAAAGGTGCTTTAGCTGGGGGTTATCACATCGGAAAAAATGTTACCCTTTAACGAACCCTGTGAATAGGACTATTGGCCGCCGCCACTACCCAGCTCCAAATGATCCTAGCTTCCTCACCCAACATCCCCCGAAGAGCTTGGTGGTCCAAGCCTCCACTTCCCTTCTGCTCCCCAGGATAGGGAGTCCAAGAGGCTGGACCAACTTGGGAAGAAGATGGTTACTTCCTCGAGCCTGGCATTGACGTCCGTATACACCTCATGCCTATTGGGGTGTTTTGTCCACACTTTATGGGTTACAGTGGCGCAGGTGCTGACTCAGGTCCTGGAGGGCGTATGGGAAACTCTCTCACAAGCAGTTAAAGATGGGAGAGATGCAGCCAAGTTTACGATTAGGTGTGGCTTCGACACGTCCGACTCGCTGGGTAGAGCGATTTCATTGATGGTGGCCCTTTGTCGCCACGCCTGGCTTCGTACTACTGGCTTTTCGGGGGATGTCCAGTCAAACCTTATGGACATGCCCTTTGATGGGTCTCCCCTTGTTGGGGAGAAAGCAGACTCTGCACTGGAGTTTCTCAAGGATTCTCAGGCTACGACTAGGTCCTTGGGCCTCTCAATGACCCCTCACCACCAGTCTGCATTTCACCCCTTTCAAGGCTTCGGAAGGAGCGCAGTACCGCACCACCCACAGACCTGCCACTTTTCGCCATCAGGTCAAAATCCTGTGCGGGAACGAGGATCTGGTACCTTAAGACCACGAGGGTCTGCCAGAGGTCATCCACCACCCAGGCCCCCTCCTCCACAGCGCCCAAGTCATCCTAGTGTGATTCTGCAAGACCACACGTGTCCAGTTGGAGGGAGGATTCAATTTCATCCCCCTCACTGGCTGTCCATAACATCGGAAAATGGGTCTTCCAGATCATACAGAAGGGCTATTGCCTTCCCTTCCAGTCTTTTCCTCCCTGTATGCCTCCAATGAAAGAGCTGCTGATGGAGGATCATTTAGTCTTGCTCTGAGAGGATGCTATGGCTTTCCAGGCTAAGGGAGCCATAAAAGGGTCCCGATGTCAGAAGTAGACAGTGGTTGTTACTCCCGCTACTTTCTGATTTTCAAAAAGGACAAGGGTCTTTGCCCTATTCTAGATTTGCGGGACATCAATCTCTTCCTCAAAAAGGAGAAATTCAGGATACTCACTCTGGCTCAGGTCTCAGATCAAGGAGACTGGATTGTAGCATTGGACTTAAAAGTTGCGTATTTTCACATCTCCATCCTGCTTGTCCACAGGCGCTGCTTGCAGTTCAAGGTAGGTCACAAGCATTTTCAGTTTATTGTGCTCCTTTTTGGCCTCACCAGTACCCCTTGGGTGTTAACCAAAGTGATGGCGGTGGTAGCAGCTCATCTGCGCAGGTTAGGGGTTTCAGTCTTCTCCTACCTTGACAACTGGCTGTTGAAGGCTCCTTCGCCCCAGGCTGTCGTCACCCACCCTCAGACTACGGTGAACCTCCTGCATTCGCTGGGGTTCACTATAAACGTGCCGAAGTCACACCTTACTCCCTTTCAGAAGCTCCCTTTCATCGGAGCTGTTCTGGACACAGTGCAGTTTTGGGCTTATTCTCCCAAGCAGCGAGTCCAGGATATTCAGGTTACGATACTGATGTTTCGGACTCTATCCTGGATTTCGGTGAGACAGACTCTAAGGCTGTTGGGCCTCATGGTATCCTGTTAGTCAAATATGCCATATGGCATATGAGGGCTCTGCAGTGGGACCTGAAGTTCCAATGGGCACAGCATCAGGGGCCTCTCATCGACATGGTTCAGATCTCAAAGGGAACTACAAAAGATCTCAGTGGTGATTAGTGAACTGAGATTGGGTCAGAGGCAGATTCCTCTCCCTTCCCCAACCACATCTCACAGTAGTGACAGATGTGTCACTTCTAGGATGGGACGGCCATCTGGGAGAGGTGGAGATCAGAGGCCTCTGGTCTCTGGCGGAATCCGGACTCCACATCAACTTATTGGAGCTCCGGGTGATCGACTGGCACTGAAAGCATTTCTTCCTTTTGTAAAAAGGAAGATTGTGCAGGTGTTCATGGACAACACCACCACATTGTAGTACTGCCACGAGCAGGGCAGTGTGGGGTCGTGGACCCTTTGTCAAGAGGCCCTATGTCTCTGGACATGGCTGGAAGAACAGGGCATAACTCTGGTGGTTCAACACCTGGCATGTTCTCTGAATGCCAGGGCAGACAAACTCAGCCGTCGCTACCTAGCAGATCACAAGTTGTGTCTCCATCCAGAGGTGGCACAAGGACTCTTTCAGCTGTGGGTAGAGCTTTGGTTAGACCTATTTGCCGCCGCAGAGAATGCACAGTGTCAGCAGTATTGCACGTTGGAGTTTCCAAGGCGGCAATCGCTTGGTGACACTTTTCGTCGCTAGTGGAGTTCAGGCCTGCTGTGTGCCTTCCCGCCCATACCACTTCTGCCCAGAGTTCTCAAGAAGATCACGAACAACCAGGCCCAAGTAATCCTGGTGGTTCCAGACTGGGAACGGAGAGTCTGGTATCCCGAGCTTCTGAAAATGAGCATTGATCCTCCAATTAGGCTGCCTCTTTGGGAAGATCTCTGTTGCTGTAGCAGGGGAAGGTTCTCCACCCAGACCTGTCAACTCTGCTCCTTTATGCGTGGCGATTGAGCGGCGACAGTTGATGGTTTTTTACCTTCCTCCCGAAGTCCCTCCACTAAGACGCTATACGCCAGCGGTTCAAAGCGCTTTGTATATTATTGTACAGAAATATCTATTGATCCACTTCTCTTTCTGAGATCCTTCTCTTTATCTTATCCCTTGCACAACAGGTTCTGCCTTGGGCACTCTTAAAGGCTCTCTTTCTGACTTATTGGCGTTCCTTCGGCTGCCTGATCAACCTTCATTATTCAAATCCCCAATTGTAAATAGATAGCTTAAAGGATTTGTACATATGTTTCCCCCTACGCCCTTTGTCATACCTCAGTAGGACTTGAATCTAGTCCTCACTTATCTCATGTGTGTTCCCTTTGAGACACTGCATAACTTTCCCCTCCAGCTGCTCACCATCAAAACAGCCTTTTTAGTGGCAATAACATCTGCCAGGAGGGTAAGTGAGATGCAGGCTCTTTCATCCAAGCCCCCGTTTCTCACCCTGGGCCAGATGTACGGAAAAAGCAATTTGCGACTTGCAAATTGCGAGTCCCTGCGACTCGCAATTTGCAAGTCGCAAATTGCTATGCAGTACGGTGTCTCAGACACCGACTGCAACTCGCAATGGGGTCGCAATGACCCACCTCATGAATATTCATGAGGTGGGTCGCAAATTGCGGCCCCATTGCGAGTATGGGCACTCGCTAACATGGAGGCCTGCTGACGTCAGCAGGCCTCCATGTTAGCGACCTGCTTGTCAATAAAGCAGTTTTTTTTTTTTTTTAAGTGTAGCCCGTTTTCCCTAAGGGAAAACGAGCTGCACTACAAAAAAAACTGAAACCTTTAGTTTCGGATTTTTCAGGGCAGGGAGTGGTCCCTTGGACCACTCCCTGCCCTGAAAAAATATTTTTGGGTGCAATCACAAACTGGAAGGGGTCCCATGGGGACCCCTTCCAATTTGCGATTGGGTTACCATCCACTTGAAGTGGATGGTAACTGCGATGCCATTTGCGACCGCATATGCGGTCGCAAATGGTATTGCATCCCAATGCGACTCACAAATAGGAAGGGAACACCCCTTCCTATTTGCGAGTCTGAAATGCATTTTGCGAGTCGGTAACGACTCGCAAAATGCATTTCTGCATTGGGATACGCGTTTTGCGACTCGCAAACGGCAAATTTTGCCGTTTGCGAGTCGCAAAACGTTTCGTACATCTGGCCCCATGTTTCCAGACAAGGTGGTACACAGAACTCGTGCCTCTTTCCTCCCCAAGGTGGTGACCCCTTTTCATCTGTGTCAGACAATTACCTTGCCCAACTTCTGTGCTCCACTGCATCCCTCTAAAGAAGAGTAGCGGCTCCACCGACTAGATCCAAAAAGAGCAGTGTCGTTCTAGCTTGACTGCACAAAAGAGTACAGGGTGGATGACTAACTCTTTGTGGGGTACTTTGGAGCAAAGAAGGGTCGGGCACTGCGGAAGCTAACCATTTCACGCTGGGCTGTTCTCTGCATTAAGGTCTGTGTTAGAAATGGGGTCTTTGGTTGCCAGTCAAGTTACCCCCTGTCCAAGCAAGGACCCTCACTCTAGTCAGGGTAAAAGAGAATCACCCTCAGCTAACCCCTGCTTACCCCCTTGGTAGTTTGGCACGAGCAGTAGGCTTAACTTCAGAGTGCTAGGTGTAAAGTATTTGTAATGACAACACTACAAAATGACACAACACAGGTTTAGGAAAATAGAAAATATTTATCTAAACAAAACAAGACCAAAACAACAAAAATCCACAATACAGAAGTCATCACTAAGAACTCAAAAAGAGTCTTCATGTAATTTTAAACACAACGCTAACGCTGTTAGTGTGAAAATGTACCTTGGGTGTGTCAAAAATAACCCCCCACGGGCGAGTGTGCGTCAAAAAGGGCTTGTGATGCTTCGGTTTCACTCACGAGCGAGACCTTGCGTCGTTTCTCCTTTAGTCGGGTCGGCGTGCGTTGTTTCTTCTCTCTGGAGGAGAGCGAAGCGTCGATCTGGTCAGCACTCTTGGGTCCGGGCAGGCCTTGCGTTGTTTTTACACACCCAGCGGTGTGTGCGTCAGAAATTCATCTGCACGATAGTCTGAAAACCACGCAGCGCGAGTTACGATTTCACCAGCCTCCGTCAGTGATGCTGTCCGTCATTTCTCCAGCCGCGAGCATCGATCTTCCGGTCACGTTGCAGGCGAGCACCGATTTTCAGCTGCGCACCCGGTGGCGCAGCAATTTTTTTGCCGCAGATCAGAGTCCCGTCGATCTTTTTCCCGCATGGTGGTCTGTGCGTGGATTTCTCACTCTTGGGCTGCCAGCTTTTCTTCTCAGGGTCCCAGGAACTGGTGGGCACCACTTGGCAGAGTAGGAGACTCTCCAGAGGCCCTGGGTGCTGGCAGAGAGAAGTCTTTGCTGTCCCTGAGACTTCAAACAACAGGAGGCAAGCTCTAAATCAAGCCCTTGGAGAGTTCTTCACGAGAAGGAAGGCAACACAAAGTCCAGTCTTTGTCCTCTAGTACGGGCAGAAGCAGCAACTGCAGGATAGCTCCACAAAGCACAGTACAGGCAGGGCAGCTCTTCTTCTTCAGCTCTTCTCCAAGCAGAGGTTCCTCTTGGTTTCCAGAAGTGTTCTAAAGTCTGTGGTTTTGGGTGCCCTTCCTATACCCATTTTGCCCTTTGAAGTAGGCCTACTTCAAAGGCAAGTCTCTCTTGTTTGTGAAACCCTGCCTTGCCCAGGCCAGGCCCCAGACACACACCAGGGTGTTGGAAACTGCATTGTGTGAGGGCAGGCACAGCCCTTTCAGGTGTGAGTGACCACTCGTCCCCTCCCTCCTAGCACAGATGGCTCATCAGGAAATGCAGACTACACCCCAGCTCCCTTTGTGTCACTGTCTAATGAGAGGTGCAACCAGCCCAACTGTCAAACTGACCCATACAGGGAATCCATAAACAGGCAGAGTCACAGAAATGGTTTAAGCAAGAAAATGCCCACTTTCCAAAAGTGGCATTTTCAAACACACAATCTTAAAATCTACTTTCCTAAAAGATGTATTTTTAAATTGTGAGCTCAGAGACCCCAAACTCCAAATGTCTATCCGCTCCCAAAGGGAATCTACACTTCAGTCATATGTAAAGGTAGCCCCTCATGTTAACCTATGAGAGGGGCAGGCCTCGCAACAGTGAAAATGAATTTAGCAGTATTTCACTGTCAGGACATATAAAACACTTAACTACATGTCCTACCTTAAACATACACTGCACCCTGCCCTTGGGGGCTACCTAGGGCCTACCATAGGGGTGTCTAACATGTAAGAAAAGGAAAGGTTTAGGCCTGGCAAGTGGGTACGCTTGCCAAGTCGAATTTACAGTTTAAAACTGCACACACAGACACTGCAGTGGCAGGACTGAGACATGATTACAGAGCTACTTATGTGGGTGGCACAATCAGTGCTGCAGGCCCCTAGTAGCATTTGATTTACAGGCCCTGGGCACTTCTAGTGCACTGTAGTAGGGACTTACTAGTAAATCAAATATGCCAATCATGGATGAACCAATTACATACATATTTTGTATGGGGGCACTTGCATCTTAGCACTCGTTAGCAGTGGTAAAGTGCCCAGAGTAACAAAAACAGCTAAATCTGAGTCCAGCACACATCAACAACCTGGGAAACAGAGGCAACAAGTTAAGGGAGACCACACCAAGGATGAAAAGGCTAACAGTCTGCTACTCACTGGCCAAGAAGCAGTCTCTTGAGGGCTCATTCCACCAGTGGCAAGGCTTCTACAGCACGTCGCTAGCACAAGGTGTTCCAGTACTGGATATCTGTCAGGTAGCAACGTGGGCCTCTTTGCACACATTTGCAAGACATTACTGCCTGGACAATCAGGTCCGTAGAAACTGACACTTTGCCTGTTCAGTCCTACAGGACTTTCTAGTGTAAAAAAGATCTGTCCGAAGCCCTCCGCCAGGAGGTTATGGTTTGGGTATCTATTCTAAGATAAGGAATCTGCAGCTAGAAGTCTCTATCAGATGAACAAGTTACTTACCTTCGGTAACGCATTATCTGGTAGAGGCTTATCTAGATGCAGATTCCTTACATCCACCCATGCCTCCCCACTCTGTGTACAAGTCTAATAGCATCAGAGATTGTCCCTTTTAGGGCCCTAGTTTGTGCACAGACAAATTGCTGGTTCTTTTCATGGCTCTGCACTTCTGGCTTGGAAGCTTGTGGAAAAGGAACTGACGTACGGGCGGCTGGGTGGGGCCTTCATGGGCAACCATGACGTCACTAACGGCTCAGATGACATCGCTGACACCACGGGGATCCGAACGATGCCATCGGACGGTGTGGGCAAGGGTGTTGCTCAGCAAAAGTTCCAGATTCCAAGCTGACACCAGGGAATTCTAAGTTAAGGAATCTGCATCTAGATAGATTCTCTACCAGATAATGCGCCACCGATGGTAAGTAACATATTTATCTCATTACCCTAATTGATACCAGGAAGCAAAGGTTTGAGGTTTGCAATGAAACCCTGGTACCACTAGAGGAAGCTAAGTTAAGCCTCAGTACACAGCTGCAAACCAGAATGTGCACATAAATGGTATCACAGCACAACTATTTTTTTACCTGATTTTTATTATTTATTTGAAAATTCTTTAAACAGTGTGTCAGTACATTTGTATTTAAACTGTTTATTGCGCCAAAGCATAATGAATGCTACATGTTTTTCATATAAGTTAAACAAAGAGCAGAAGGTATTGCAGCTGTACAGGGAAATTATACCTATATATTTGAAAGGGTGCAAGATTTCCATCAATTACTGTGTGACATATAGGCCCTCATTCCGACATTGGCCGGCGGCGGTCGCCGCCGGCCTGTCGGGGGCCGCCAGAATACCGTTCCGCGGTCGAAAGACCGCGGCGGTGATTCTGACTTTCCCGCTGGGCTGGCGGGCGGCCGCCTTCAGGCCGCCCGCCAGCCCAGCGGGAAAGAGGCTTCCACGATGAAGCCGGCTCGGAATCGAGCCGGCGGAGTGGAAGCTGTGCGACGTGTGCAGTTGCACCCGTCGCGTATTTCACTGTCTGCAAAGCAGACAGTGAAATACATTTAGGGGCCCTCTTACGGGGGCCCCTGCAGTGCCCATGCCAGTGGCATGGGCACTGCAGGGGCCCCCAGGGGCCCCACGACCCCCCCTACCGCCATCCGGTTCCCGGCGGGAGAACCGCCGGGAACTGGATGGCGGTAGGGGGGGTCGGAATCCCCTCGGCGGCGCAGCTAGCTGCGCCGCCTTGGAGGATTCCTATGGGCGGCGGTACACTGGCGGGAGACCGCCAGTGTTGCCGGACCGACCGCGGCTTTACCGCCGCGGTCGGAATGCCCATTGGAGCACCGCCGGCCTGTCGGCGGTGCTCCCGCGGTCCTCCACCCTGGCGGTTTGAAACCGCCAGGGTCGGAATGAGGGCCATAGTGCCTAACAGAGGAGCACATATTTAACAATAAAAAAAAAACATTGTGAGACAGAGTGATCATCTGGAGTTGAAGGGGAGGCACAGAGGCAAGAAGACCAGAGCGTGGAAGGACTGCCCCTGCCAAGCACTCCACCATCTCTTAGGGCCACATGTACAAATATTTGGATTTGCGATTTCCTTATTGGATTCAATGCGAATCGCAATTCCAAATGTAAGAAACTCCATTGAGTTTCTTTTGCAATTCCCAGTTGTAGGAAAGTACCATCTTCCTTGGCATGTTACCCCCATTGTTACCTGTATGTCAGTATGTTTTTGCCTGTCTCACTGGGATCCTGCTGCTCAGGACCCCAGTGCTCATAGTTTATGGCCTAATGTGTGTGTCTGTGTCGTGCTTAAGTGTGTCACTGAGGCTCTACTAATCAGAACCTCAGCGCTTTTAAATTTGTCACTGTAGGCTAGTGACTTAATTTGCTAATTTCATTTGGCACACTGGACTCCCATTATAAGTCCCTAGCATATGGTACCTAGGTACCCAAGGCATTGGGGTTCCAAGAGATCCATATGGGCTGCAGCATTTATTTTGCCACCCATAAGGAGCTCAGACAAACCCTTGCACAGGCCTGCCATTGCAGCCTGCATGAAATAACGCATACGTTATTTCAAAGCCATTTTCACTGCACTTAAGTAACTTACAAGTCACCTATATGTCTAACCTTTACTTGCTGAAGGTTGGGTGCAAAGTTACTAAGTGTAAGGGCACCCTTGCACTAGTAAAGATGCCCCCACATAGTTCAGGGCCATTTCCTCGGACTTTGTGAGTGCAGGGACACCATTACACATGTGCACTACATATAGGTCAATGCCTATATGTAGCTTCACAATGGTAACTCTGAATACGACCATGTAACATGTCTAAGATCATGGAATTGTCCCCCCATTCCAAATCTGGTATTGGGGAGCCAATTCTATGCATCATGGGGGGTCCACCATGGACCCCCAGTACTGCTAAACTAGCTCTCTGAGGCTTGCACTTCAGCTACAGCTGTTGCCACCTCAAAGACAGGGTTCTGCCCTCTTGGGGTCTGGGCAGCCCAGTCCCAGGAAGGCAGAACAAAGCATCTCCTCTGAGAGCATGGTGTTACACCCTCTCCTTTTGGAAATAGGTGTTACAGGCTGGGAAGGGGTAGCCTACCCCAGCCTCTGGAAATGCTTTGAAGGGCACAGATGGTGCCCTCCCTGCATAAGCCAGTCTACACCGGTACAGGGATCCCTTCTCCCCTGCTCTGGCATGAAACTGGTCAAAGGAAAGGGGAGTGACCACTCCCCTGTCCATCACCACCCCAGGGGTGGTGCCCAGAGCTCCTCCGGTGTGTCCCAGACTTCAGCCATCTTGCTTTGCAAGGTGTGGGGGCACTCTGGAGGGCTCTGAGTGGCCAGTGCCAGCAGGTGACGTCAGAGACCCCTCCTGATAGGTCCATACCTGATAAGGTAGCCAATCCCCCTATCAGGGCTATTTAGGGTCTCTCCTGTGGGTTCTCTTCAGATTCTGCTTGCACGTTTCCTTCAGGAATCCTCTGCAACAACTTCAGCTTCCTCTGACCTTGGATCAACCGCAGCCTGCTCCAAGAAACGCTGTAACTGCAGCATAGTATCCACAAGAGATACTTTTCTTCAGCAACCTCAGCTCCAAGTCAGCAACTGCAACAGTTTCCACAGTGTGCACACTCTGAGGACTCCCTGTCTTCATCCTGCACCAGAAGGACTGAAGAAATCACCCGTGGGGTGACAGAGTCACTCCCCTGCTCCAGCAGGCACCTTCCAAGACGACGACCAGTACCCTTGGACTCCTCTCACAACGATGAGCGTGCTCCGACATAGACTGTCCTGAGGTCCTGCTGATGCAATTTTGAGGAGGTAAGACCTTGCCTTCCCAGAGAGCAACGGTACCCCTGTGTACTGCGTCTTCTTCACCTCCTGAGGCCTCTGTGCACTATTTGCAAAATTCCTTCATGCACAGCCTGGCCGAGGTCCCCAGTACTCCATCCTGCGATGCTCAACTCTCTGAGTTGTTCTCTGGTGGCGTGGGAACTTCCTTTGTTGTGCTGCATCAACCGCGTTTTTGCACCTCCTTTTGACCCAGTGTCCTGGGACCTCCGGGGGTGCTGGCTGACATCCTAAGGGCTCTCTAAAGTGCTGAGAGACCCCTCTTTCTCCTCACACAGAGTTGAGGCCCCTAGGTCCCTCCTGGGTCCATCCAGCTCCATTTTGTGGCAAGACACACTTTTGTTAGAGCCAAGGCTTGTTGGCGACTTCCAACACGAAATCACATCTGCAACGATCTTCACGTCGTGGGACATCCTTTGCATCATGCAGGAACCCGCTGGCATCTTCCTAGGGTGCATTTCCGCAGTCTTCGGCTTACCGTGGACTCTTCTTTTGCACCCCCTTCTGGGTTTGCAAGGGGTCCTGTCCTTCCTGGAACTTCTTTCGACTTTGGACTTAGTCCCCTTCCTTTGCGGGTCTTCAGGTCCAGGAATCCAGCAGTTGTTCTTTGCAGACTTGGTTTGCTGCTGAAAAATCCCAATCACGAGGTGTAGTGTGTCCTAAGGAAACTTGCAGTACTTTCATCCTGCTTTTCTGGGCTCTGGGTGGGGTAATTTACTTACCTTTACTGTATTCTTACTCTCTGCACACACTACACTTGTCTGGGGGGAATTCGTGATTCACATTCCACTTTCTTATTATATGGTTTGTGTTGCCGCTAGACCTATTTTCTCCCCATGCAATCTATAGAATTTCCTATTGCTTGCATTGTTCTATGACTATTTACTTAACTAATTTGGGTGTCTAGTGTATATATTGTGTATAATTCTTACCTCCAGGAGTATTGTCTCTAGCATATTTTTGGTACTGTGTCGCCAAAATAAATACCTTTATTTTTGGTAACACTGAGTATTGTTTTTACTTGTGTATAGGTTATTTGTAACTATAAGTGGTATTGCAGGAGCTTTGCATGTCTCCTAGTTCAGCCTAAGCTGCTCTGCTATAGCTACCTCTATCAGCCTAAACTGCTAGAACACTACTAAATTTCACTAATAAGGGATAACTGGACCTGGTATAAGGTGTAAGTACCCAAGGTACCCACTACAAACCAGGCCAGCCTCCTACACTGGTGGGTCGCAAATAGACCTTAATATTAGTGAGGTAGGTCGCAATTTGTGACACACCAGGAATCGCAAAAATCACAGGGATGGTGGCCTTTTCACCATCATGTCTGTGATTGCTTTTCAATAGAGCAATCTGTTTTTGTTTTCCAACACAGCCCGTCTTTCTTAAAGGAAAACAGGCTGTGTTTAAAAAGAAAGAAAATTAATTATTTCAGGTTCATTTTTGAAGAGTAGGCAGTGGTCTGTGGGACCACTATCTGCTCTTAAAAAAACTTTTTCACATGCCCCT
Organism: Pleurodeles waltl; assembly: GCF_031143425.1. Lineage (NCBI taxonomy): Eukaryota > Metazoa > Chordata > Amphibia > Caudata > Salamandridae > Pleurodeles > Pleurodeles waltl. Next base: position 1,459,715,312 of record NC_090447.1, on the reverse strand, counting down.
TCCCCTTTGCGAATGGGTTTGCACCAATTTGGAATTGGTGCTAACTGCGATTGTTTTTCAACCGCATTTGCGGTCACAAAAAATCATACATACCATTTAGTTTTGGTATTAGGAAGGGACACCGTGAACACACCACTTCCTAATAGCTAATCACAAAACCCAAATTGCGATTCGGTAGCAAGTTACCGAATCGCAGTTTGGGCCTTGTACCTCCCAAATTGCATTTTTCTAGTCGCAAACGGGCCAATTCTGTGAATCGGCCCGTTTGCGACTAGAAAAATGCTTTGTACATGTGGCCCTTAGTCCAGGAGAACATCATCTTTGTGGCCTTCTCCCAAGGCCGGCCAGAGGGCATTCCATTCTGTTGCAAACAAGTGTTTGCCGACACCTCTATCCTCTTCTTTGTGCAAGGCTTTGCCTGGGCCTAGTGGAGCACAGCCGAGCTCCAGGATTCAAATAAAAGCGTGACTGTCGCTTTTCATCATGTAGGAATCTCCCGTTTTCCCAGTAGAACCCCGAGGTTGTGGAACTGGGTCATCACCCTGTATTGTTTGGTGCGCTTGATACTGACCAAGGCACAGGCCTCCCAGGGGACATAACAATACAGGCCGCCAGAGCATGGAGGACCAGCTCCTAGATTTTAGTCAGGGAGGGGTAGTCCCTGAGAATGTGGTATAGATCAGCAGGTGAAGCCAGAGACCAGGAACCTCACGGTTTCAGTGCTGTGGTTGGCCATGCATTCTGGAAAATGTGGATTATTAGGCAAAATGTCAGGAACTGGCCCTCATGTAAAGTCATCTGGTCGCATAGAGACGGAAAGGTCAGGACATGCCCATCCTGAAAGAGATTCCCTAAAATATCAGCACGGCCACCTCCCACTGTGCAAGCTCTCAAGTGTTCAGGTAAGGTCCCCGGAGTGAGAGACCGCTCAGCAGAATATTTAGAGGATACAAAGAAGGGCATTTTGACATTGTCTGCAGACTGGAAAGGCATTGGAATGCCACCAAAACCAGGCAAGGAATATTGTGGGGTAGTTTGGAACTTAGGAGTGCCAAGTTGCAGATGTCTGCCAGATATATCATTGAGGCGGCTACACTGGCTTCCTCCAAGAACGCCCCTGATAACCAGTGGGCCAGGCACTGTAGTTGGGCTGCCAGGTAATAAGACTCAAAATATGACACTCCAAGACCGGGATTTTCATCGTGTTTTGGGACACTCTCCAAAGGCCCCTTACTATTCAAGGTCCTTCAAAAGAGTGTCAACTCACAAAATCACCTCAGAGGAAGGTATATTGGAATGTTGGCAACATAATGCAGAACTCTTGGTACCATGAACAGGGTGGAATTCATGTAGTGCATTCCAGGACATATTGTTTGTGGTCAAGCTTTCATGTTTCTTTTGTCTTTAAGACAAGTAGGCCCAACCCCCTGCCATTGGTTTATCCTACCCCATTATTGATCTGGGAAGGGCATTGTCTGCAGCCTAGGTGATATTTGTGTCCATATGTTAATGCTGTTTGAACATGTATTTATGGTTTATTAATGCAAAACCTTCATTATTAGGGTGAGCACTCCAAGAAAATGTTTAAGCTCTGACTGCACTACTGACAGTGGTTTTAGTATAAAAATATAAAAATGTGCACACACATTTGCAAAGTTTAAAGAAAGAGACTACGTATAATGCTCCCAAGGTACACTCTTGTTAGATGCAAATATTCTCAGAAGCTTGAAAGCAATATTGATGAATCTTTGCTTTCGAAATTAAATGTTCACAAAAAAAAGTGTAACTAGGAAAAAAAAGTTTTGCTAAACTACCGTGAAATTTTAGGTACCATTTTTACGAAGCATCATTTAGCAAAACGTGTTCAGGTATGCTTGTTAAAAAAAAAGAATTATTGGAAAAATCAGTGTAACCAGTTTCAAGAAGATTATGGGAAACATGAATATAAACAAGCATTGGCAAAGCCAATAGGTCTAACATTAGTGGTTAACCTTTTTTTTTTAATGCGTGTCTTCTTTTGACATGGTTCATTGTAAAACTGTATTGTTGTGGTAGCTGACGGGCCTTCAGCATCATAGCAAACAATAGCAAAAAGCAAATACATTTTTTAGTCTCAAAAAGCACACATTGCCACTATCGTTCCCGGCACTGAGCATAACTACATGGTGCCAATATGCTCATGTGTGTTTCTTGTGAAAGAGCAGAAAACTGTCATTTAAAGTGTCACCAGCTGATAAATGGAGAGAGAGATAGAATTTTAATAAAAACATAAGAAAAGGTCATGGATAACCAACTCGGGGCACAATTCTTAAAGAAAATCACAAATGTCCATCAGTGGTATATGTCCTCATCAGTGCAGATTTACGGCTTTCATGAGTTCACAAGAATTTACAGAAATAGGCAAAGAAATAATACTCTTAGAGCATATTTGTAAACTGCATTTTTAGCTTGCGCAAATATGCATGTGTAGATTTCCTCAAGCGAAAATATACAAGTTCACTTACCCTCCAACCACTTTTTCCCAACCCTCAAGATGTTCCTCTTCTGTCCATGGCAGAGTAAATGTCCAACTTTCAGCAGTAGGGGTAAAGATTAGAGAAGTGCTGATGAAAACCTCTAAAACATGCAAGTTAGTGTGTTTACTCAGACTCAGAAGGACTTTCCAACACTGGCACTATTGTTTACGCCTATCTCTATTCCCAGGATGTAGATCTGCTGAAAAATGGCAAAATAAGGAAATTGGGAGATTTCAAACCTGACAATAGAATGACCCTTGACAAAATCAAAGAGACTATTATTAGAGCCCTTGCATAATGAGATTGCTGTCATAATTTGTTGCCGCACTACTTGGCACCTAAGGGACAAGTGGATTTTTTTTTACAGGACAAGTAGAATTATGAAGCAACCTGCATTATAAATTCCACACCCCTGCATGAACATCTTAGAGACTGCCATGTGCCCTGCAACAGATAAAGGGAGTGTTTTCTAAAACACCACCTGGCCTCTCAGGGAACTCGCCGCCTTCCCAAGGTTCCCCTCTAGTAGGTCCTCCTCAGTATGGTAGAAATTAACACCTTAGTCCGGAACATGAAGCTCTTACATTTAGTAGTGTCCGCACCCACTGTTTCAAAGGGATCAGAATTTCAGTATGGCCTTGCTGCCATGCTGTTAGGAGATACAAGCTGTTCTGACAGCTATAGTATCATGTGGGCCACGGAGCCATTCTTCTAAGACACCTGCAACATGTAGGACCTCTAGAGAGCACAGCCCATTGCCTCAGTGAAAGTGGACAATGGACATGGTATCTTAATAGTCCACAATGTAGGCACATACAACAATATAGGCACTTTTTCATAATTTGATTATGAGTCATATATATTTCTTAGCAAGGGAACACTTCATAAAGCCAAAGTGGAGTGCTGGACACTGCAGACACCTTGCCTGAACCTGGTCCATGATAGTTACTAGTTAGGAATTACGTTTTCGATAACACAAAATTGCCTCTAGTGTCAGGCTGTATATGTAGGTGAGGGGATCATATGGCAAAAATGGCATCTTGAGGGCTCTTAACCCTAAATATTGAACTTCAAAAGAGCCATGAAAAGTGCCAGATAAGAGCCGGGGTCATGTCTTGAATAATTTTGAATTTATTCAGGTACTTGTGCCCTTAGTAGTAGTATTAATGTTTATTTTGGGGGAAATCCCCTATAAAACATACATAAATACTTAGATTCAACATTTTATCATTACAATACAGAGTTAAATAGAATAGCATAAAACAGCTCAGATTTCATTACATAACATCTTAAACGTTAAAATGTTTCACTTGATCTATATGTTAACCATCAGGCATAGTATAAATATTATACCATAGATGCAATCCTCTCTATATTTTCTGATCCAAGAATTCAAATTGCATCTGCATAATGCCTCGTATCCAAAGAACGACAAATTCGAATTCCCCAAGTCCTTCTTAAGTAAAAATCGGGTGGGCAGAAGAATACAAAATGTGCTTCTGTTTCAGGCTGTACTTTGCATTCAGTCAATCAGTTTTTGTAAAGCGCGGCTACTCACCTGGCCTCATCCGAAGAGCCACGTCTTGAGGTTCTTCCTGAAGATGGTGAGTGATGGGCTTTGTCTGATGTGCAGGGGGAGGTTGTTCCAGCTCTCTGCTGCGATGTACGTGAAGGATCACACTCCAGCAGTAGTTGTACGAATGCAAAGGATGGAGGCCAGGGCCAGCTGGGGAGAGCGGAGGGATATGGCGGTGGTGTGGAAGGAGACACAGTGGTTCAGGTAGGCTGGTCCTGCGTTCTGTATAGCCTTGTACATGTGGGTGAGTAGCTTGAAGGTGATTCGTTTCTCGACCTGAGGCCAGTGGAGGGTCCTCAGGTGGTGGGAGATATCTTCTGGACATGGGAGGTCCAGGATGAGTCTGGTTGCGGCGATCTGGATAAGTTGTAGTTTTTATATGTTTCTAGTCAAGGTGCCGGCGTAGAGGACGTTGCTGTAGTCGAGCTTGCTTTGACTAAGGTATGGGTGACTGTCCTGGGGCAGTCTACTGGGATCCATCTGAAGATTTTCTGAAGTTTGCGGAGTGTGTGCCAGCAGGAAAAGGCGACTGAATTTACCTGGGGGGTCATGGATATGGAGGAGTCGAGGATGATGCCTAGGATGAGGGCGTGCTCAGTCAGTGCCGGGGGGAGCGCTGAGGGATGTGGGCCACCAGGAGTTGTCCGAAGCTGAGGTGGCGCTTACGAAGATGATGAGCTCAGTCTTGTTGGAGGCAGCTTTCTCTCATCCAGGTGACAACGGCTTCCATTCCTTAGGGGAAGTTCCTTTTGGCTGTGTCCGGGTCTTCAGTGAATATGGACAGAGAGGTGATCTGTTAGGAGGTGCTCACCATGCACTACAGAAGGTATTAACTGGTCAAACCCCATTTCTAAATTTCACAAAAAAGGGATTTGGCTTGGAGAAAATTGTTACAATCTATTAATTGCTTGACTTCCAGACTGCATTTGAAGTTAAGGAATCTTTCTGTCAAGCTACCTACCGAAGATTCTCCTAACCATCTTCAATGCACGTATGGCCAATATCTTGTTTTGTAATGATCAAACAGCCCCCTTTTAACCAACTCAGGGTTGTCCCTGACTGAGTGCAAATCCAATGAAACCATTTAATTTTGCACGACTTATCTAATCAAGTGGACTCTGCAACTGCTTCCATGTACTGTAGCAGTGATTTTGTTACATCACAGTCTTAACCAATACGTTTTCATGTTAATAATATGGGCAATGTTCTTAAGGCCTGGGTATAAGCCCAGTGGTGTAAGTGGGACACTTTGCAGCAAATTGAGAATTGGTCGCATGAACCTAATTTACACTTTAGCCAGGCATGCAATGGTATTGCCCCCTCCCTCAAAATCTCAGCAATATACAGTGTGGCGCCTAGCCCTCTTGCACAATCTAGTTCTGGTGATATGTGGCAAAAATTGGAAGATTTAAATCATTTCAAGACCCCAGGACCTATATTTTGCTACATGATTTTGCTTTTAATAATTTATGGGAGCAGTGGTGGTGTTCGCCAGCCGAACCCCTACATAGAAAATAAGCATTAGCTTCATTCAGTTCACTAGCCCCTACTGACCTCACCAACAGGTGAGGCAATACATGACCACAAAAGTGCTCTTGACTACATCGATCAAGCCCATCCACCCCCTACCAAACTGTCAAGCAGATGTAGACAACCGTATGATAAAACATGACACCAAGGTTGGTGTGTGAGGGTTCATCTAAATTTGTAATGACTAACCAGGCACACATCAGGTTCTTTATGTGATGGTTCCCATAAAAATCCAAGTGTCCTAGGGATCCTCAGCGTCATATTTTAGACACCTGAGCTAATTATATGTTTTTTCTACTTACAATAGGGAAACCTTTACATTGAGTAGCACTTATCTCTCTTCCATCTGCTATTTATTGAAGACGGCAAATAATATCCCCTAACAAGGAAACAGATAGTTTGACTCAGTTCAGTAAAGAAACAGTTTCTATCGAAATCGCTACATCACTGGATGAACGGGAATATCCTTGAAGTACAGTCCAAATTCAATCAAGGGATCTGACAAAAACTATAGCCTTCAAGTTAGTCAAGCTTCCACTCTTAATTTGAGTAACCTCCAGTTAAATAGTTTGTCTATGGCAAATGAGAGCTCATTAAAAGTGCAGACTTTTCCTTTGGACTTGCCAAAACCTGCATTACTCAAAATGGATCAGCCCACAGATTTAGATCATGTTCTGTACTGTTCTGATACAAGTGATCTTAGTTCTCGCTTTTCAGGGGATGCAGGTCCGTGGAATAGAACTGTTACATGTATTGTGTCCATTAAAAATCCTCTCCCCCTCTGAAATTGGAAGGGTGTCCTTCTCTAATAAGAATGAGTCTGCTAATACTTTGAATTAATTTTGGCCACATGTGGCTCCCAGGATCACCTTAGCTAATGCAGATTTCTTCAGAAAAAATGGTTATGATGAATTTCCAGTAATGTTTTTTCCCAGAAAGCAGTGCAGTGAAATATTATGCCAAGGAACAATCTGAATTTGATGCCCTTGAATCAGTAACTAGTAACCCTTTCAGTCAGTTAGGAGCTATACAAAGGCTGGCAAGAGGTAGAGGTAAATACAGTCCTCAGATCTAGAAAAATACACAATCATGTGCAAACTCGAATACAGTCTAATTCAGAACTCTCGTGGGCATCAGTCTCAGGGGCGTTAAACAGACATAAATCTCATACTTGGTACTTTGGCCTATTTAGCAAACTAATATCACTCATTTCATGGAATATGGAGGGGTTTGACCTTGAGGAAATAAGGTCCTCGTGTTGCTAAAATCCAGCTATGATCTGTTTTCAGGAAGATGATATTTCAGTGAATTCTTTTTATTTTTTCATTAAGCCTGCCACTCCATTGAACAAATGCCATGCAAAAGGAGTAATTACTTCCATATTTTTCCACGGATTTAGACTGGTAAATGTATTATATTTCAAATTCCAATCACATTTTCAGTGCTTAATGAAAGATTTTTTGTAACCACATAAAGCTCTGGGCTATTCACTCCTTTTATTTAATGTCTGAATTCTCCCAGGCACTCATAGCAACTTCATTCTTAGTGATGTTTTTGCTCTGATAATCAGATAATAGAGAGAAGTATATTTGGGTTATTGTTGCAGGTGACTTGAATGACTTGAATGCTAAATTTGTGAATGTGACTACGCAAGCCTTTAAAAACACAGAAATTGAGGAAAGCAGGGGTATCCCAGAAGCCCAGTTCTGATAGAATAGTAGAGTAGATAAGCATAGAGTACTCCTTCTTGATGAACAGGGGCAATGTGCACAGTAACACTCAGTGGAAAAATAGCCCCAGATATTCCAGCTAAGATGACAAGTCCAGGCCCCCTTAGATCGCCTATCCTCGACTACTTAACTATATACTATATGACATTTGATCTGGTGCTAGAAATGAAGGGTACTAGTTTTTCTAAGACTGACAAAGTGTTGAACCTTTCTGCAGGGTCATCCCCAAACCTTTTGCCTTCACCTCTCCTGTTTTCTGAACCTGTTTTTGCGGGCTTTTAGGAGTCTATGGGCCTTACCACTGCTAACCAGTGCTAACTGCTTGTGCACCCCCCTTTAAACATGGTAAGATTGGCTTATACCCAATTGGTGCATTTAATTTACATGTAAGTCCTTAATAAAGTGGTGCTACATGCACCTTGGGCCTGTAATTAAATGCTACTAGTGGGCATGCACCACTTAATGTCCGACCCACTTAAGTAGCCTTTTAAACATGTCTCAGGCCTGCTATTGCAGCCTGTGTTTGCAGTGTTGACCTGCCATTTCAACATTCAAAATAAACCTCTTTCCAGTCCTAAACCTTCCTTTTTAATACAGATAAGTCACCCGTACGGTAGACTCTAAGCAGCCGATGGAGCCCGTAGAGCAGGGTGCATTATATTCAAAAGGTCAGACATGTACTTTTCAATTTTACATGCTCTGGTAGTGAAAACTCTGAAATTCATGTTTAACTCTCCCATAGGATAACATATCTCATATTACATTTAACAAGTGATAACATTTGTTTGAGAGCAGATAGGAATAACGTGCTTGTTGTCTGAGGAATTGTCATTTAGAACCCTCTTTAATGGCAAAGTCTGATTTTAGGCCACAATTCTGAAATTGCCGCTTTTAGGAAGTTGGCATTTGTTTGTCGTATTGCCAATTGGTTTCTGCGACCTGGATCACAGGAGTAGATGTAGTTGACCGGGTTTGATGGTGGGGTGGTCAGAACTGTCAACTGTCACACTTACACTTCAAGGGCACTGATCTAGACCCCACCCAAAGGATTTCATACATGCCTATTGTGCCCCCACACAGGGAAAGGACTGCCTGCTGCCAGAGGACTACGCTGCCACTTGAGACGTGCCCTGCTGTCTTAAAAGGAAGACTGGACCTGCACCCTTCATCCCAGGCTGAAGTGGCTCCAAGCGTCAGCTGACTGACCTCTTGTTCTGACCTACAGTGACCCAACAAGCTCCAGAGGACTTTTTGCAGCTGACCTGCTGCAACTGGACCTGCCTGAGCCATGCTAGTCTCTGCTTGAGTGCATTACTGATCTCCAAGAGGTGCCTTCCAGGTCCTGGACCCTTGGTGTGGCATCATTTGAGCTCCTCCTTGAAGAAAAGGAGACATCCAGAAGTTTTGGGCTCTACGCAACCATGAACACACCTGCTTGAGCCAAGATCTTGCTGTCCTCGCCGACTGCCAACGTAAAGCTCCGGTGAACCCAACTCTTTGCGCTATAGCGACCAGCAGTGCAGGATCTGCACTTTGTCCTACACCATTGACGGTCCGTTGTGATCACCAAAGCAAATCTCCAGTAACTACATCTGCGACACCCAACAGAATCATTGCACTACAGCGACTATCGCCTGCAATGCCCAGCCCGATTTTTGTGCTACAGCAATGATCATCTGTGGCAATTTCCCTGCTTCTTGCAGCCTCTTCCACCGCAAACGTAATTCTTAACGTTGGACTTTGGAAGGTAACTTTTTCAGTGGGACTAACCTGCTTCTTGTACCCTGCTCACACTCCATCATGGTTGGCCTGAACTTGTGACTTCCACTCAGTCTTGCATGATCAGCAAACCAAAAGTGGTTCTTTGTGCCTTTAGGCACTTTACTTACCTGAAACCTTTAAAACTGCATACTTTCTAAATTGATTTGGGATTTTTCTTGTTTTGTGTGTTCATTTTATTACAGTTTAAGTGCTACTCAAATACTTTACACATTGCCTCTAAGTTAAGCCTGGCTGTTTTTTGTGCCAAGCTCCCGGAGGGTTAAGCACAGGTTAATTTTGTGACTTTGTGGTTTACCCGGACAAGGATTGTGGCTGTTGCTTGAGTAGGGTTTTACCCCGCTTCTCAACCAACAACCCAATTTCTCAAATCATTCTGTTGTTCAAATGTTTTTAAAACTGTCTCTGAAGGCGACTTTTAACTGCCCAGTAGAGGCTAGTTCCCATTAAGTAGATATCCAGCCAAAAAAATGTTAAGCCTACTGCAACCCACCCAATATTGAACATTTCATTGAACGTTTGTGTGACCTGGTCGCATTATATCAAGGTTAAAAGCTCACAACTTAACTGGGAAACAAATTCATATGTATGAGTTGCTGATTAACGATTTGGTTAAATTTATAAAAATAAGGGCAAATTCAGTCATCGCACTGAGGGAGTGGAATTAAACGAGATCTGGTTGGCTAAATAACCTATCCGAAAACTAAAACAGTTTTGTCCTGCTTGTATGAAAACTGTAAGGTTACTTAGGAAAAAAAGAAACAGAAATCGCATAGCACTCAAACGAAGACAGCCGGGCTTGAGATTGTATTCCCTTAATCAAGCAGCACTTGATTAGAACCCAAGGTCTTTGGTCCTGTTTTGTTGCCCACAGATGCGGACCTTAAAATAAAGCTATGAAAAATATACTACCAGCCGATATTTGGGAGAGCTTTATCTCTAACCTATACAAAATCTGTTAGGATGCACGACCATATAATGTCAAAAAGCTGTGACCAGATTTCTGGTTATATAAAAAAAAAAAGCTATAGCATCAGCCATGATGGGCCCAGATGAAATACCAATCTTTCAGTGTTGCAACAACATCCTGATTTGTGGGTGGAAATTTTAAGTCTCTTGTTAACTCATTGTTACAACTTCAGTGTTATCCTGATATTTTGGAAAGGGAGGATTGTAGTCCCGCTTCATAAAAAGGTGCAAAAAATCTGCAGTAATCTACCTTCAAATTGCCTTACTCGATGCTATAGGGAAGATCTTCACCAGGAGCATCCTGAAGTACTAGGCATATGAAGCTAACTTCATCCCCCTGGGACAATCTAGCTTCAGATATAACTACTTGTTCATGGATAACATTGCAGTACTGCATGTGGTCACAAATACGCAAACTGTTCATATAGCTTTTATTGACTCCTATGGCATTCGACCACGTGGATACATCAACTATTTGGTTAAAATGGTCAGCTCTGGGTATTTGAGATACTTTATTGCGGCTAGTTGTTTCGCTCCACTCCTCGACATAATGTACAGTCGTTGAGGTCACTAGAGATCTATCTCCTTTTATTAGCACCAATAATGATACTAATGCTATTTTCACTGTATCTATCTGACTGTCCGCACACATTTTTATCAGTAAAATACTTCCTCCAAAACCTTGTCATATCCATATGTATGCTTTAATGCACGCAGATAATATAATCTTATTGAATTTGACTCACTAGACTATGCGCAAAAGCATTTATTTAAGATAAATACAACAAAGACAAACATTTTAGCTTTTGGAGGGGTAAAGAGGGGAGTCCTTTAACTGGCACCTGGGACGCAAATAAGGAAAAGGGTAAACAGTTACATTTACTGAAATTGAGCTTTCTCAGGCAACTTAAATAACAAGCTACACTATACAAATTCAGGGGGGAATCATGCTGTTTCTCTCCAATCTTTATACTTCTATGCAGAGATGAAATTTTAGCCACCTTTTGCAAATTTATAAAATTAAAATCCCGCCCACCTTAACTTATTCCCTGGAGAGCACGTCCATTTCAAATTTGTCATTTTTAAATAAGTTTGAAGAGAGGATTACGAGAAGGCTTTCCTTTCTAAGCCTTACTAATCCAGTACATATGATACAAATCAAGCTTAGTCTGTCTAGTGCATACGTTCAAGCCTTGGCCAATATAATCAGGCGGGGATATAAAATCCTCCATGTGCCAACACTGTCGCTAAAGGCACTTCTCGGCAAAATCTAGGCAGGAAATCTTCAGATTATATGACTTTTTTAGGAAACTTAATTGTCGCCAGCAGTCCTTCAGTTTATTACATGGATAATCTTGCAATATGAACACCAGGACACCTCCATAGAATTTTTCCTTCAAACTCTGGGGCATGCCAACACTGCAAAACAAGGACAGGGAATTTCCTCCATGTGACCAAGATCTGCACCAGCCTGAGGGACTTTTGTGTCACAGTGGATGACAAACTTACAGAGGTGACGAGGATACAGCTGACCCTGACAAAAAGGCATTATGTTAGACTTGGCATCCTTGGAGTGGTCTCCCCTAACTTTTTGCCTCTATTTCCCAGGTAGTTGATGTGTGCTGGACTCTGTTTTTGATACTCTGGGCACTTTACCACTGCTAACCAGTGCTGAAGTGCAAGTGCTCCTATGTAAAATATATGCGTAATATATATGTGTATATGTATATTTGTTGGAAATGGCCCTTTTTGCAGGGTCATCCCCAGTCTTTTTGCCTCCTGCCTCCTATTTTTTCTGACCTGCTGCTGTTGGCTTCTGAACTCTGAGCACTTTACCACTGCTAACCAGTGCTAAAGTGCTTATGCTCTCTGTGTAAATTGTAATGTTGATTGGTTTATTCATGATTGGCATATTTGATGTACTAGTAAGTCCCCAGTAAGGTGCACTAGAGGTGCCAGTGCCTATAAATCAAATGTTACCAGTGGGCCTGCGGCACTGGTTGTGCCACCCACATAAGTAGCTCTGTAATCATGTCTCAGTCCTGCCACTGCAGTGTCTGTGTGTGCAGTTTTAACTGTAAATTCGACTTGGCAAGTGTACCCACTTGCCAGGCCTAAACCTTCCCTTTTCTTACATGTCAGACACCCCTAAGGCAGGACCTAGGTACCCCAAGGGCAGGGTGCAGTGTATGGTTAAGGTAGGACATATAGTAATGTGTTTTGTATGTCCTGACAGTGAAATATTGCTAAATTCGTTTTTCACTGTTGGAAGGCCTGTCCCTCTCATTGGGGGCTACCTTTAAATCTGATTAAAGTGTAGATTCCTTTTGGGAGCGGATGGACATGTGGAGTTTGGGGTCTCTGAGCTCACAATTTAAAAATACATCTTTTAGTTGATTTTAAGATTGTGTGTTTAAAAATGACACTTTTAGAAAGTGAGCTTTTCTTTTTTTTGATAATCAGTTTTTATTATTTTTAAAAGGGGAAAGGGAAGGGGAAGAAAAGAAAAGAAAAGTACAAAGCAGAAGAAATATGCACCATATGAAGTTCCATCTTCAGCTCATCTTCAATATTGACAATCGACAATACAGCAGACCGTAAAGCAGGCAACAGTTCAGGTCTTGTTACAACATTCCTAGCTGTGTTTTTCTTCTGGTCTAAGTCAGTAATTCTAACCATCGTCCCCATATTTTCTCAAATTTCTGTGGGCAACCCCTGGATTCATATACCAATTTTTCTTGGTTTGCACACCAATCAACCCCCCTTTTCCACTTCTGAAGTGACGGACCCCCGGGGGAGCTCCAGGCAGCGGCAATATCCCTCTTGGCGACCAGCAAGGCCGTGGCAGCCAGGGCACGTTTTGCGCGTGTTCCCCCATCTCTTCCATCACTCTTAGTAGGACTAATTTCACGGATTTCTGTACCTCTTGTCTCAGGGCCCTTCCCAATTCCTGGATCACTTTATCCCAATATTTCTGTATTACTTGGCAGGTCCATACCATGTGGAAAAAGTTTGCTGATTCACCTGGGCATCTTGGGGATTTGGCAGAGGGGCGGTTTCCCGCCCTGTGCAGTCCGGGCAGCGTCAGATACGCTCTGTATAGATAATAGAATTGCACTACGCGAAGTCTAGCCGACACCGCCAGTACCTTGGGTGCCATCAAGGCCTCCCTCCACTCCGCCTCCTCCAGGGCCCCAACCCAGGATTCCCACATGGTCCTGATTAGACTTAAGTTATCGGGGGCATTGTTAATTAACATCTTATAGATTTGAGCGATACCTTTCCCCTCCAGGTTCCCCATGAGCAATTTGGCTTTTAGTGGATTAAATACTGGCATGGGGCCCGATGTGGGCAAGTGGACCTTCAGGGCGTGTCTTAATTGGAGGTATCTGAAGAATTGTGTCTGATTTAGCTGAAAGTCCACCTGCAGGTCTTGAAATGACTTCATAGTTCCCCCTTTCCATACGTCTCCCACCAAGGAAATGCCGAGTAGTTCCCATTCTGCAAATCCTTCCAGCGCTGCAGGGTCGCTTAACAATCTCTTCCTCCATAACGGAGGGTGACAACAGCGTTCCAGTGGGTGTATCGCAATGCGGTGCGCCATGCTAAAAAAACACCCAAGTTATTTCTTCCATATCACCGGGAAGTGGTGATCCGTATAGCATATCAAGGATACGTGGGAAACCCAAGATCCCCAGTTCAATCTGGTAAGCCGGGTCGTCCCAACCCCCAGCGAACCAATTGTGGATCATAATCAGTTGAGTGGCTAAGTAATATAGGTAGGGGTCTGAGGCACCCAGGCCCCCATCGTATACCCCCCTTTGGCAGTGTTGTGTCGCTACTCGGTGCCTGGCAGCCCTCCAGAGGAATCGTCCTGTGACACTTTCGAGATTTCTGAACCAGGAGTGCAGGATTGGGAGGGGAAAGTTCGGAAATGTGTATAGGAGCCTTGGCAAGATCATTATCTTATGTAGAGCCACTCGGCCCATCACATTTAGTGGTAGGGTTTGCCATCTCTGTAGATCTGTTTTGACGCGTGCTAGCAACGGAGGTTTTGGTGCGTTCCTGGTTTCATATCAAATTTTTAGCCGTGCCTCGTAACACCGCCTTGCCCGCCACCCATAGAACGCCTATTGAGGTCACTGATCCTTCATTCAATTGAAAGTATTCTCTTTGTGTCTGTTGCAGCTGGTCCGTGTAACTTTTATCTTGGAGGTGCTACGCATTTAGCCTCCACATAGGACGGGACCGAGACCGAGCTGGGCCCAAAGTGAACCGGAGCGGGGCGTGGTCAGAGACTCCTCTAACTAGTATTTTGATGTGCGAAAGGGCGATGCAGTCTGTGCTTGGGAGAAGCACCACGTCTATTCTGGATTGTGAGCTGTGGGCCGCCGAGGTGTGAGGGAATTGTCGCCGTCTTGGGTTCCATACCCGCCAGGTGTCACAGAGTCCCCTCGCAGAGAGCCATCCATTGATCTTGGCTGCTAATGTGTGCCTATACTTGGAGAGTGGACTGGCTACATCTAAGGTCGGGTCTGGGGTTGCGTTGAAGTCACCTCCCAGCATAGTAAGCCCTGGGGGTAAGTCTGAAAGTAGCTTGGTGAGGGCCTGGAGAGTTCCACTGATCAAGGAGGGAGGAGCATAGACACTGACTATGTTGATTGTGGCCCCCTCGACCTTGCCGGTGATGGCCACATAACGTCCCTGTCTGCCTTTCCATATCTGGATGTGTGTCATGGGGAATGTACGGTGTAGTAATATGGCTACCCCCCGCGATCCGCGCGTGAACCCCACGTGATAAACCCTATCAAACCCCCGGCGGGCCAAGAAGGGGCAATTATCTCCTAGGAGATGTGTCTCCTGCAGCAGGAGTACTTCTGGTCGATATCTATGTGTAAAGGTGAACACTGTGGTACGTTTGATCTTGTCAAGGATACCATTAACGTTCCACGAGATAACTTGTGTTTGATTCATGGGGGTGGGTGGTTTTGAATAAAATTCCATAGTGGATGTCACAACTCTTCATTATTGGGCCTTGAGATTCTGAAAAGCCTGTCTCTGGACACTGTTGTTGCAGATCCTGTCCCCCCAATGTGTTGATTGTGCCTCTGTGTCCCCTGCTCTGTGTACTAACTAACAAGCATAAACATTGCATTAGCATAAAAATCATAACATTGGCCTCTGAAACTAGGCCTGAACTCCCTTGCCCCCCAACTCCCACCCCTCCCCTTAGTTCCCCCCAGAAGCATCTGTCGCCCATATATAGCACCTCACTTCTAGAACTGGTGAGGTGGACCGTCAACTGGTAGGGCAGTGGTAGTGGTGGTGGACCCCTCCATAATGTCGGATCAAATATAGATATACAGTAAACGGTAGTTAGTTAGATTAGGCAGAGCGTTCTTCTTCCCGATAGTCTGCGCTTCTTTCCCAGAAAAGGCGAACCACGGCGTGAGGTGGTCTGCCGGCATCCAGGATCGGAACCAGTCCTCCAGGTATGTGGCCAGGGATGATTCTGCGTTGGCTTCAGGGAGACCCACCATGCAAAGGTCTGCTTTGCAGACAGTGAAAATCACGACGGGTGCCACTGCACCCGTCGCACCCCTGCAACTCCGCCGGCTCAATTCCAAGCCGGCTTCATTGTTGAAGGGGCTTTCCCGTTGGGCCGGCCGGCGGTCTTCTGGCGGTCGCCCGCCGGCCCCGCGGGAAAGCCAGAATGGCCGCCGCGGTCTTTTGACCGCGGAGCGGTCTTTCGGCGGGAACCGCTTGGCGGGCAGCGACCGCCGCGGTCAGAATGACCGCCTTTGTGTGCCTTCCATCTTGCAAAGAAATCTCCAAGGGCTTGATTTAGAGCTTGCCTCTGAAGTCTCAGGGACAGCAAAGACTTCTCTCTGCCAGCATCTGGAGTCTCTGGAGAGACTCCTGCTTTGACAAGTGGTGCCCTATCCAGTCCTTGGGCCCTTGAAAGGAAAGCTGGTGGAAATGCAAGGAAATCGACTTCGGAAGACTTCGGTCCGATGCCGCTGCTGAATCCGGTGACGCCGCCTGCAACCAACTCCGTGATCCTCGCTGGAACGCGACGACCTTCGCAGGCCCGACGCCGCTACAGCCCCGCTGAATTCCGCGACTCCATGGAAGTCGCTGCACCACGTCGTGACTGACGCCACTCGAAGTGCGCGGATTCAACGTTTTGCACAGACGCCGCAATCCCCGACTTCACGCATCGACTTGTTTTCACTCCTCACCAAAGGTACTGTACTTGGGGGTATTGCGACTCTGTGTCCTGCACCGCTGGTGTCGGCTTGTTGGGAACGACTCTGTCACGACGCCATGTTAACACCTCTTCGAAGCATTTTTTGTTTCTAAACGCTATTTTTGAGTTTAATCTTTAAAAATTCATAACTTGACTTGTGTATGTCGGATTTTTGTCATTTTGGTCTTGCTTTGTTCAGATAAATATTTCCTATTTTCCTAAACTGGTGGTGTGTCATTTTGTAGTGATTTCATTAAGTTACTGTGTGTGTTGGTACAAATACTTTACACCTGGCACTCTGAAGTTAAGCCTACTGCTCTGCCAAGCTACCAAGGGGATAAGCAGGGGTTAGCTGAGGGTGATTCACTTTTACCCTGACTAGAGTGAGGGTCTTTGCTTGAACAGGGGGTAACCTGACTGTCAACCAAAGACCCCATTTCTAACAATATTTATAGGTGTAGTTCCCCGTACTCTCAGCTGGAGGGGACATGTGTTAGACCTGGCAGCTTTTTGGCGTGTCTCCCCTGTCTTTTTGCCTTCTGACCTGCTGTTTTTATGGTATACTGGACTCTGTTTTCCTGGTTTATTGTCTCTGCACACTTTACCACTGCTGATCAGTGGTAGTGTGCAAGTGCGCCCTATCTAAATTGTATGATTGGTTTTTCCATGATTGGCATATTTGATTTACTAGTGAGTCCCTAGTACAGTGCACTAGAGGTCCCCAGGGCCTGTAAATCAAATGCTACTTGTGGGCCTGCAGCACTGGTTGTGCCACCCATGTGGGTAGCCCTGTAAACATGGCTCTGACCTGCCACTGCAGTGTCTGTGTGCAGTTTTAAACTACCAAATGCGACTTGGCAAGTGTACCCACTTGCCATTCCTAAACCTTCCCTTTTTCTACATGCAAGGCACCCCTAAGGTAGGCCCTCGGTAGCCCCAGGGGCAGTATGCAGTGTATGTTTAAGGTGGGACCTATACTGGTGTGTTTTATATGTCTTACAGTGACATTTTGCCAAATTCAGTTTTCACTGTTGCAAGGCCCATTTCTCTCATAGGTTAACATTGGGGCTGCCAATAAATATTATGGGAGCAGATAAAAATATGGAGTTTATGGTCTCTGAACTCGCAATTTAAGAATATATCTTTTAGTAAAGGTTGTTTTTAGATTGTGTGTTTGAAAATGCCAGTTTTGAAAAGTAGGGGTTTTCTTGCTGAAACCATTCTGTGACTCTGCCTCTTTGTGGATTCCTTGTCTGGGTCAGTTTGACATTTGGGTTGTTTGCACCTTTCCTCTAGACAATGACACAAGGGGAGCTGTGGTGTAGCCTGCATATACTGATGATCCATCTGGGCTGGAGGGGAAGGGGGAGTGGTCACTTACACCTGAATGGGCTCATACATTGGAGCCTCCAACCCCCTGGTATGTGTCTGGGGCCTGGCCTGGGCAAGGCAGGATCTTACAAACAAGAGAGACTTTTCTTTGAAGTTTGCCTACTTCAAAGGCATTAAGTGGTATAAGTAGTGGACCCAAAACCCCTGAAAATTAGATCACTTCAGGATTCAAGAGGAACCTCTGCCAAGGAGAAGAGCTGAAGAGCTGAGAAGCCCCTGCCTGTGACTGTGCTTTGTTGTGCTATCCTGCAGTTGCTGCTGCTGCATGTGAAAGGGGACAAAGACTAGACTTTGTGTTATATTCCTGCTTGGGAAGAATCTCTAAGGGCTTGGACTGAGCTTGCTCTTTGTTCTGACATCTCAGGGCCATCAAAGACTTCCTCTGCCAGCACCTGGACTCTCTGCTGAGACTCCTGCCCTGCCAAGTGGTGTCCTATTCAGTCCCTGGGCACTTGAAAGGAGAAGCTGGTGGAAAAACCTAGAAAACATGACTTCGGACGACTCCGGACCGACACCACTGACGAATCCTGTGACGCCTCCTGCAACCAAAGCTGTGGTCCTCACTAGAGTTCGACGACCCCACAGGCCTGATGCAGCTGCAGCCCCGTCGAAGTCCGCTACTCCGTAGAAGTCACCACACCACGTCATGCCCGCCGGATAGCGACTCTGCCCAAAGTGCACGGATTCAACGCTTTGCACCGATGCCGCCTCACCTACACCGCTCACAGCAAGGACCCAACGTCTCTTCGTGATGCCTCCACTCCTTCGCCCCTCAGCACCGGAACCGATGCCACCTCGGATCCAGCAACGCCGCGATTCCTGACTCCATGCACCAGCTTGTTTTCACACTTCACTAAGGTACTGTATCGGGGGGTCTGCGTGACTCCGTGACTGGCGCCATTGCCGTCGGATTGTTGGGAATGACTCTGTCATGACGCCGTGCTATCACCTCATCAAAGCAATTATGTTTTTTAGTTTAATCTTTTAAAATTCATAACTTGACGTGTGTATGTTGGATTTTTGTTGTTGTGGTCTTGTTTTGTTTAGAGAAATATTGGCTATTTACTGTAATCCTGTGTGTGTTGCTACAAATACTTTACACATTGCTTCTGAAGGTAAGCCTGCCTGCTCATGCCAAGCTACCAAGAGGGTGAGCGGGGTTCACTGAGTGAGAGTCTCCTTTACCTTGACTAGAGTGAGGGTCCTTGCCTGGACAGGGGGTAACCTGACTGCCAACCAAAGACCCATTTCTAACACTTTGCTTGCAGGGATTGGTGCAACAACCAAAAAAGGATAAAATCTGTATTGGGTTTAAATTCCTGGGACTACTGCTAGCTAAGTACTAAATAATAATGCATTAACTCTTACAAAATCGTTCTGTACTGCAGAAGTGAAGAGCTGATTTGCAGGAATGGGCTATAGTCGAGAATTTGCGGTTCCACAACATGAGTTGGGATGAAAATGAAAGAGATTTTGAAATGTGGGAAGAGATGATAGATCAGTTAGCTGACACCTCAAGTACCCTAGAGATTCAGTCACCATCTAAGTGCCTGTAACGAATGACATGAGGCATTATGAATCGCAAGATATAGGTAATTGTTGGCTTGTACATTAATGGGTATCTGCAGGAGAAGTAGTGGGAATAATGCGCTGTAATCTGAAAATTCCTTGCTTGGGCATCTAGCCCACAGTGTAGATGCTGTAAATACCTGGTCGGATCATCATTTTTGGTTTTGCACCTACAGACTGTTGGTATGAAAAGGCTACAAAGTTCATAAGAGTCACTATGTTATGTAGCATTATAGAGTGCACTATCACCTGGGACAGTAACCTGTTGACAAACAGGTGAGACAAACCTAGGTCCTAGTGGGATGAATCGAAAAGCCAGGTCTTCTGCTTCTTGTGGAGTTTAGGGACTGATGAGGAGGCTCTTATGTGTAGTGGCAGGTCATTCCATGCTTTAGGAGCGACGTAAGAGAAGACTCGACCACTGTATTTGGTTTTCTGTTTGAGTGTAATGTGTGCTAGTAGGAGTCCAGACGATCTGTAGTGTTTGGAATGTTTGTGAAAGCAGATGCATTTGTTGAAGTGTGCTGGGCCAGTGTTAAGTAGTGCCCTCTGTGGGTGAAGAGTTTGAATTGTGCTCGTTTGTGTATGGAGAGCCAGTGGAGCTTCTTCAGGTGTGGTGTGATATGGGTGTTGTGTGGGAGGTTAAGAGTGATTCTGGCTGCATGATTCTGAATGATCTGCAGCCTTTTGAGGAGTTTTATGTTAATCCAGCAAAGAGAGTGTTTTCATAGTCTAGCTTGCTTGTGACCAGGGTGTGTTTGACAACTTTCCGGGCTCTGATTGAGAGCCATTTAAAAATCTTCCTCAACATCTTCAGCATGTGGAAGCATCACAAAGAAGATCATGATTTTAGTCTTGTTGGTGTTCAAATTTATACAGCTGGTCTACATCCACTGAGCAATTTAAGTCATGCAGTCATTTAACTTGATCTAGGTGTATGTGTCTTGTGTGTGAGTGAGAGAATGAGTTGTGTGTCATCTGCGTAGGAGAGCGTATGATGCTGACTGGAGATAACATGTATGCATTGAAGAGGGTAGGGCACAGGGAGGATCCTTGCGGAACTCTGCAGATGAGGTCCTAGGTGTCCGAGGTGTAAGGTGCCAGACTGACTAACTGGGTCCTTCGAGTCAGAAAAGAGCAAACCCATCGGTGTGAGTGTCCTTGGGTGTTGAATGAGGATGTAGTGAGAGACCATGTCAGATGCTACAGAGGGGTCCAAGAGGATGAAGGGTGCCATGTCTCCTCTGTCCAGAGTCTGCAGATCTCATCCGTAGCATTGATGAGGGCAGTTTCTGTGCTGTGGTTGTGGAATGAGTGGTGTCGATGAGTTAGTGTCCATTGAAGTATTTGGTAAACCGCCTGCTATTGATTTTTTCCAAGACCTTCTCTAGGAAAGGTACCATTGAGATAGATCTGTAGTTGGCGAGTGTGGAAGGGTCCGCGGACATGGTTTCTTTAGCAATGCTATCACAATTGCTTGTTTCCAAGGACCTGGTAAGGCCGAGGGAACAGGTGGACGCATTCAGAATAGGTATGAGCTTGGCTCTGATGAGTTGCAGTCCTCACAAGCAGGTGTTGTGAGGGCAGGGGTCTGATGGAGCCCCTGAGGGGATGGATTCATGGTGGGGGCGGTTTCTTCTGGGGCAATGATGGGTCATTGGAGATTGGGAGGAATTTGGTGAGGTCTGTGGGGTCCGGTTGCGGGTTGAAGTTGCTGTAAATGGAAGTTATTTTGTTGCAAAAGAATTGTGATTGTTGCAGAGGTCCTTCAATGGGGTGATCAAGCTGGAGGCAGCCTCTGGTGAGGTGAAATCCTTCACAATGTGAAAGATTTCCTGTTGGTGCTGGCATCAGTGCAGCCCGCCAGAACAGCAAGTTTGGTGGTCCACATCATTTAGTGGTAGCTTCTCAGGCAAGATTTGAATGTGCTCTTGTCTGTATTTTTATGGCACATTTTCCATTTGGGCTCCAGCTGCTAGCAGTGGTGTTTCATTTAGCTGAGTTTCTCCGTGTACCTGGGGTCTAGATCTTTGATGTATTGCTGTGTTTCAGTGAGGCCAAGGAGTCGGCACCGGAAGTGATCCAGTTGTTGAAATTCTTAATAACTTTGGGGAGGGTGCTAATCTGTTCAGGTCGGTGGTTGTTAAAAGCGGTGTTCCAGTCCTTGTCATTGATGCTGTTTTTAAAAATTTCGGCGGGCTGGTCTAGTTTTGGTGCGTGTGCGTTGGATGGGGACACTGAACTTGAAAAGCGCGTGGTTTGTCCAGGTGATTGGTTTGGGTTTGTCGACTCTGATGTTGTCGAAATAGATTAAAATAGGGTCAAGGAGTTGTCTGGCGAGGTCCAGGCATCCAAGGTCTTTGATGAGAGCTTTTGAGTTGTGGGTTAGTGTGGTCAGCTCTCCAAGTAGAATGTAATTGTTAGGGTTGAGGGTGAGTAGTGTGGCGAAGTCTGTGGTGGTGTAGGTGACGTTCGTGTGCGATCCCAATAAGAGTGACGCTTAGGGTAAAGGTGGCTGTGAAGTGGAGCTTGAACAAGAGTTGTTCCATTTTGGAGGATGACATTTCTGTAGAGGTGGTGCAACTGATGGTGTTCTTGTGAATGATAGAGATTCCACCTCTGGACATGTGAAGTCCATCTTTCCTGGTAATCCTGTAGCCAGGTGAGGGGGGAGCTGTGCCAATAATTCAGGTGTCAGTGCAGGGTTCAACCAGGTTTCCATGAGGAAAGGTAGGTCCAGGGCATTGTCATTTAGAAGGTCCCAGATATTTGTGACATGTTTGGTGTGTGAGCAGATGTTGAGAAGCATGCATGTAAGTATTGAGGGATGTGGGGGTTCGAGAGAGTGGGGGGTTGGTTGCTGTTGTTGGTAGTGTAGTTAGTGTTGATGTATGAGTAATTGCATGAAAAGTTGTACAAGGCACAGGTGAACACTTCCTCAGTGTTTTGTGACGAGGCAGCAGCTGGTGTGGTTGAAGGCATGAAGGGTTAGAGAAGGGTAGCGGCAGGAGGGAGGAAGACCAGGATTCCTGGTGCTGGGCATGATCCAGGCACAGATGGGGGCAGTTGACAGTTGGCCTTCCTTTGGTGCAACAGTGACGCAATCCTGTGTTTCCACATTGTGCTGTCATTAAGTAGATCTAGGGGTGAGTTACTTCCTGTGCAGGTGAATGATGGGAAATCAAGTGGTCACTTCCTGTGCTGACAGATGATGGAACTGCATCCTCTTCCTTGGGTTCTTCTTTTGAAGACATTTTTGTCAGGAAATCAGTGATGTAACTTCCTATGCAGATGAACAATGGAAAATCCAGTGATGTCACTTCCTCTGCAAATGAATGATGGGAAATACAGTGATGTCACTTCCTGTACAAGTGGATGGCGCTGTGTAATTGTTGTTGCATTGGTTTGTTAGTGTGAATGAAGTTAATAAAAATGCAGTTTTCATACTGAACACAAAGCAGTAGACAGTCACCTGGCAGCAAAAACAGCACATAAATACCAGCCTCTATGTAGCATTTCAGTAGTCCCTCACATTTTCAGACTTGAAATGTATACATTGCCTAGTCCAGCACTGCTTATAGGAGGGGGCGGTAGACTGTATATGGTCATTACCTTCTAGCAAGATTCAAACCCTTTCCCTTAAATCTTTTCACCAGTGTCTGTCTCTCTGGGTAGCATAGTAAGGTTAAAAGTAACATCTCCGACTTGACAGATGTAGAGCTGTTTGTTGCTTTGTTCCCCAGAGCTCTGTTTTTCCATTATGAGTATCCTGATAAACGGCCTGGATTTTCACCACTCTTGGAGTTTACAGATATTGGAGGTATTATTAACTCTGAGAATGGGGAAAATCAGTGCCAACACAAATGAGATCCTGTGGGTCCTGTCAGACATGAGATTTGCAAACTGATTTACTTCTTCTCACTGTGAAAGTAAACAGATCTCTGTAGAAACACAGCGGATCACATAATTCTGATGGGGCTGTTAGCATCGGAATTAAGAGGCCACTTGAATGGAAAACTTAATGTCACAATTCCTCTTCAACCTAAGACCTACAACACCTGACTGAGGTCTGGCGGCTCCTGGTCTGCAAGCATTCATAATGCTATAAGCTTCCTAGCCAACAGTAGTTCTGCTTGCTATGAGTACAGCTGATATTTCCTTGTAAGATGTTTTCCCTTTGTTCCGGTGAATAGTCATGCTTGTTTTCTGATATAGCTGTAGTAGTCCACAAGGCACTGCCGATTCCTCCCTTGTGCTAGGCACAAAACATGCAGTAACAATGAGTGGGACCCATACAAAGATACTTCCTGCACTAGAGGAAGCCTATAAAGTTGGGCACTCTTATGCTGTGTGTGTGTTGTAGGAGACTGCTGTTTGACCCTCTTTTGACTATTCAGAGACCTCCAACAAGTAGCTATCAAAATGGTCTAGGAGGCATTTGAGTGTATCATCCCCATAATATATTACTTTAGGAGGCTGGCCCACTATGTGGTGTGCAAACCTAGGCACACTGTAGGGCGTCCAGGCAACCACACATTGGTTTATGGGGTAAAAACTAGACCACCTAATGCTCTAATTTTTATGGTAGCTTGGTCGAGCAGTTAGGCTAATCTTGCAGAAGTGCAAAGCATTTGTTGTACTCAGAGCATCAGTGTTGCAACTCACATACTCAAAGGAATAATTTGAGACCAATTTATAAAAATACTTCAGATTCTTATGAAAATTTTAAGAGCAAGATCATCAAGATTGGTTAAGTACTTTTCAAGATATGAATTTTTAAAGTTTAATAAAAATAGTATTTTTGTGCGTACTTGCGCACCATAGTAATCAGTGGAGGATAACCTTTAAAAGTACATATAAAATCATACAGTAGGTTTACCAAGTTCTTCTTCTGCAGGTTGATCTAGGTCGTTGGTGGACATACTGTGCCAGTTGGAGAAGTTCAGGGAGGTCTCGATTCCTTAGAACACATCTGGATCTTCGGTGCAGAACATAGGGATGCTGGGTGCAGAGCGAATCGGTGTGCCAAGAGCTGTGTGCAAGGATACCCTCAGAAGCAGGAGCTAGGTCGGTTCAAGGGTCGATTGCAGGACAATGGGGGCACGTTGGCAGAAGGTCCGGCTTGTGACTGAAGTCCCTCAACTAGTGCTTCCTCCTGGTCGTTTTACAGTCCCAGGTGGGCAGTTTTTCTGGATGTCCAAAGTCAGGTGACCAATATCCAGGGTATTGGCACGGTACAGCATCTGGAGGGCACAGTGCAACCAAGCTTGGCGTACTGACGAAGTTTGTCTGTTGGTCGTTGGTGTGAAGTTTGGTCTGGCTGTGGCGTCCGGATCTGAAGTTAGCATCTGGTCAGTGAAGTGGACCTCACTGGCTTGTTGGTTCCTTGTGGATTTAGAGTGGTACCTCCACTTTGGAGGGAGTTCTCTGGCAATTTAGGAAGCCTGGGGGTCCTCTTGGGTACTCTAGAGATTTTCCAGTTGTCCAGCAGCTCCTCAGTAGCGATTGTCGGGTCCTGAATGCAGCAGGCAGGGTATGGCGCCTTTTCTTTATGCAGCAGTTCCACAGTTCTCATGCCTTTGGATCGTCTTGTTGCTAATCTTTTTCTATCCGGCGAATCCGATTTCTTGGTCCAGGGATGCCCACTAAATACTGTATTCTTTGGGCGTTTTCATCTTCCTTGGGGTGGTACACCCACTAAGTGCCCACTTCCTGTGGGCAGATGTCACGTTCCTACACCTGATTGGCTATTTTTCTTCTATCCAAGATGGTGGAAAATGATAAGGAGGGTCCACCTTGCGTGCAACACCTTAGGGGTGGCTCATGCTAGGTATGACCACTCCTCCTGTCCTTTGTTTGCATTTCCCGGCGTTGCTTCCTCCAAAAGTGGGGATTTTTAATGGAGGTGGCTATCTGCTGCTAGCAGAAGGCCTGGATGTTGAGTTTCAAAGGTGATAAGCCCTTTTGAAGCTCCCAGGCTGGAAGGTGCACATTCCTACAGGGAGGGGAAGTTGACACCTACACCCAGGAAAGGCTTTGTTCTGAATCCCAGAGGGCAGAGGTCCTCACCCCAGGGATGTAGACTTGTGTCTGGAGGTGGCAGGCTGGATGTGACTAGCCAGCAACCATGCCAGGGTAGTTAGCTTTTGCAAGGCGCACCTCTAAGGTGACCCATGGGTAAATTTTATAATAAATCCAACACTGGTACCAGTTTGGATCATCATTCTGATTTGCTTAATACCAAACAACCCAGGGTTCAGAGTCGCCATTATGTAGCTGTGAAACTCGTACTGGCCAGTGTACAGCCAATGCATTTAAAATGGCTGCTCTGTTCACTCACTTTTGTTCCAGCTTTGGCAAGGACACAGTGGGGTTATATTGCTCATGCATCTTTGCCCTCACATACTGCATAGTGCACCCTGCCTTAGGGTTAAAATGGCTGTCAGAGGGGTGACTTACCTATATATTATGCAGTGTATAGTGGACAGGGCACAAGCAGTGTGCCATGTCGATTTTGCATTTTAGTTTTGCATCAGGACACTCAGCCTGCAGTGGCAGCGCTGGGTGCACTGGACGGAATGCATGGCCCTAGAGAGTGGCACAGTCAGTGCTGCTGCCCTCAGAGACCTACCCTTAGTACCTCCTTCCCTGGGTACGTACGTACCATTTACCAGGTACTTATGGTGGCAGCTAAAGGGGTCTCCAAATGTGCCAATGCATCACAACAGTTTTAGGGAACTAGATCTGGCCCAGGGAACCTGATTAGCAGGGTCCCTGGGACTAACAATGCATTGGCTACATCATTTACCAGGAAAAAAGTGAGGGCTAAGCAAATGGCAAAAGAGGCCTTTTCTCATGCTCATGCTATCATGCTTTCTGATGTCTGATACTCGCCATCTGTACCTTCATCGCATAATTGCCTGGTCTTTTAGCTGGGCATTTAGCGTCTATGGCAGGAGAAAAGAACTGGTGTTTAACCACTTTTTGACATTTTTAGGTCACTATCTACTCAGCTAGTGAGAGAAGCTACCTCAGTAGTGTGTGAGGAATCTTTGTCATCCTCCATCAGGTAAATGATCATAAATCTTATTTTCGAGCTCATACTTCTTCAGTGATCCGTTATTCTATGGTTAGGTTTTGCCATACATACGTACGCTGAAGAATGGGAAAGCTGCTCCAACCCAACATACAAAGAGGAGAGAGATACCACTCCTGTTTTTATATACGAGTAGCAACGGCTGCCCTTGTGAAATCTCCACGCTCTTCTCCCACATCCAGTTCACAGGAGAGACATGCAGGCAGGTAGATGAGCTGATCATTAGAGTGGAGAGTAGCACTTAAGTCCTGTGGAGATTACCACGTGCTAACCGTCTGCCTTAATATGGCCACGATGCCCCACACCCTCCAACCCATTCTCACTGCTCTATCCCACTGACTCACTGACCTCAGCCCAGCCCATGGGCCGAAGTACACTAGCACGGGGTACTGCTCTATCCTGGAAGCCCCTTTCAACAAAAACAGTTTTTTGGTGGCCTCGTGCCTTGTGTCCGTATACCATGGTTAGGCAGTTAAGTTGCCACCTTGAACCTTAACACAGATATCTGAATAATCATTTAAAGCGGTAGCCTCACAAACTTGGCTAAAACATGAAGGAAATAGTGGCTGTTCCTTTCTAGGCTTTTTTAAACAATGCTTCCTAACATAGCCCCGAAGAATTTACACTCCCCAAATGCAAACCCTTACATTGTGGTTATGAGTTGTGAAGTGGAATGAAGCATTCCAGGTCTCGGGGGCGGGGGCGTAGACCCAAGGACAATGGTTCTCTTTAAGAAGTGTATCAATCCTGACATGTTTGCCGATAGATGTGCTTGCCTTGGTGTTCCCTGAGACATCCTTTGCTCGTTATCCTTCCTCCCTTTCCCCTCTCCCTCTGAAACTTTGCACGACTATGACTCAAAGCCTGTTTTGTTCCCAATTTGTGAAAGTAAGAGACAAATAGAAACGATACATTTTATTGGATTGGATTGTAGTTTATCGCTGCTCTTCCCCCCGCAGTATTTAATTGCAATGAACTGATGAACAACCGCAATGCCATTCCGAAACGCGACTCCTTAAACATATTTCTCCTTTTTTCAGCTTTCTAAATTCCTTTTCATTAAGGTGCCACTGAGAGCTTAACCTTTTAAGGAATTATAAATGTGCACAGGATCTGTTGTGGTGTTTCCCTCAATTGTGTGATCTGTTTGTAATCCCATTTTATAACAATAATACATTGATTTATTGCGCTCCATTCCCAACTTGTCTCTTTTATGAACACAAGTGTACCTATCACACAGCATAATGGTACTCATGTTACAGGCCTCTGAAAAATATGAGCTTAGTTGTCCTTGTGGGTTTCAAGCCTTTAAAATGCAAATCTCACGAGATGTCACCAGTGAACATGTAATTAATTTACGATTCTTGCCAGCTAGCTGCATTGTAAATATAATTGTTCACACATACACCGGTGTGCAAGTGGATCCCACCAGATGTTGTGGTGGAGAGCATAAATACCTCAATTGATTTTCCTTCCCAACCATGGGGTGAGAGTTCTGAGTTCATAAGCAAGACGTGTATCTTCCCTCCCAGATTGTCCACAATGGCACCTACATATAAGATTCCAGAGCACAACTCCACTGCATCCTTATTAAGAAGGGAAGGGAGGGGGTTTCCTGGTATGACTTCAGTTCTTAAGGTTTTCGCAGGCAAGCACCTACTGTCCAGGGTGCAGCTAATCATTCCCAGACATGTAGGCAAAGGGTTGCTCTATTCTCTTTCAGGTTCTGGATGGGAAATCACTGATCACCCTCTTTCGTTTGTGGCATTAGTATGTTCCCGAGGAGTCTTTAAACCAAAATGGTGCCAGAATTGTTACCGCATGAAAGATTGGAAGCCAAGATAGGAAGCGAGACAGTGAATGGAAGGTTGATAAGCCATTCATACAGAAGTTGCGGTCTGCAAGTCTTTGCACTTGCAATTACTTTTTAACAAAGGTTTTGCACAGCTTGGTCTAAAGTGACCACCTCCCTCAAGGCACTTGAATGGAGACAGAAGTCCCTGCCTTTCATGAGCTGCACATTAGAACGCAGGGTCCTCTGCAAACCATAATACAGATGCGCTCCCTGCCATGTCTGTAACACACAAAGCACACATTATTCCAGTTTTAACCTTGATGGGTCCTATTCCCTGCCCTCTTGTGCCTTGAGCTTCTAGTTCTTCAAGGGCAAAATGGTGCTCTAAAACCCAAGCGTACATCTAGAGTTGCAGAAGGTCCATTTACCCTGTTCCTTGACTGAAGCCCATCATCTGAAGCAAAGTATTGGAAGGTGCAAAACATAAATCTGTACAGCTTTCTCCCGTAGTAGGTTTGCCATGACATCAACTTGTAAATATCGTAAATTTATCAAAACCCACAGCTCCCTCGCCTCAAAAATCAATATATTGTGAACTTGTTTGAAATTAAAGCCAGTGATAGCAAAGTATACATTAAAAATAAGCATACCACAAGATGGCCAGATGGCTTCCTTCTTAGACGTATGATTAACGATGACACACATAAGCCTCTTTCGGACATTTACCATAGTCAGCGAGAAATCTCTCATATTAGGTAACACCAGAAATCGTTGTGACCTTCTGGTTCTGTGCTGCTTGTACTGGAGCAGAGAAGCATATTTTCAATTAAACTGGAATGAATCTGAAATGTGAAGATTCTCCTTTTTAAAACCTCTTTTTATTAGATTTTGTTATAAATGAAGTCATGAAAACTTCAGCATGTCTACAACAGCAACATGATCATCATACTGATCTGAGTAGAAAAACAACGTTCATGTGTCAGTGCGAAATAAGATTCTTAGCAACTTAAAGCAATAGCAATAAAAGATTTCCCATTAAAATCCTAGTTACATAACAAACTGTGGCCCTCATTCTGACCTTGGCGGGCGGCGGAGGCCGCCCGCCAAAGTCCCGCCGTCAGGTTACCGTTCCGCGGTCGAAAGACCGCGGCGGTAATTCTGACTTTCCCGCTGGGCTGGCGGGCGGTCGCCTTCAGACCGCCCGCCAGCCCAGCAGGAAAGAGGCTTCCACGATGAAGCCGGCTCGGAATCGAGCCGGCGGAGTGGAAGCTGTGCGACGGGTGCAGTTGCACCCGTCGCGTATTTCACTGTCTGCGCAGCAGACAGTGAAATACATGTAGGGGCCCTCTTACGGGGGCCCCTGCAATGCCCATGCCAGTGGCATGGGCACTGCAGGGGCCCCCAGGGGCCCCGCGACCCCCCCTACCGCCATCCGGATCTCGGCGGTCCGACCGCCGGGATCTGGATGGCGGTAGGGGGGGTCGGAATCCCCGCGGCGGTGCAGCAAGCTGCGCCGCCGCGGAGGATTCAATGGGGCCGCGGTACACTGGCGGGACCCCGCCAGTGGTGCCGGTCCGACCGCGGCTTTACCGCCGCGGTCGGAATCCCCATTGGAGCACCGCCGGCCTGTCGGCGGTGCTCCCGCGGTCCTCCGCCCTGGCGGTCAAAGACCGCCAGGGTCAGAATGACCACCTGTGTGTGGCTGGCAGACTAGGAACACACAGACATAACCCAAACATAGGCAAAGGCAGTATGCCTAGAGGGCATCCCACTGAGCCCCTACCCCATCAAATCAAGATGGAGGAGGATGCTGCAGCAGTGTTTTTGGATGCCACAAAGGCATTTGACTCGCTGGCGTGGAAGTATTTATTTGTGTTGCTTGGTAGTGTGGGCCTGAGTGTGCGATTCGTGAAACTGATTTGATTGCTGTATACGGATCCTGTTGCTCGACTGCGGCTTAATGGCAGTATTTCCGACCCCTTCCTGGTGGCCCAGGGGACCCACCAGGGATGCCCCCTGTCCCTGCTACTTTTTGCAATAGCAATGGAGCTGTTTGTGGCCTTTCTGCAACAACACCATAACAAAAGAGGGATGCCGTTTCGGCAGCAGCATATATTGATTTGGATGTACGCTGATGACATTACGTTGTATGTTCGCAAGCCGGGCAAGAATCTAGATGTTCTGCTTAATGAGATTGTTCGGTTTGACGTCTTCTCTGGCATAATGATCAACTGGTCTAAATCTGTTGTGCTGCCTCTTACTGCGGGGACGGCAAGCTTTTCGTCCCGGTATCCCATTGAGTGGGCGAGCGGTCCGGTCAGATACTTGGGAATCTGGCTGAGCAGTGATGTTGGACCGCTTTGGTTGGCTAATTATGGCAGGCTAGTAGCTTGGCTGGAAGACAGGATCGAGGTGTGGCGTTCGCTGCCGTTGTCACTTATAGTGCTCATTGCCACTGCCAAGATGGTCGTGCTGCCAAAATTTCTGTATTTATTTGTAAACCTTCCTCTGGCACTTACTGCTGTTTTTTTGCGGCGCCTCCGTTCGGCCCTGATACGACTGGTCTGGGCAGGTGGGCAGCCCAGGATTGCCTAGGAGAAGCTGACACTGCCCTTCGAGTTGGGTGACCTTGCTGCCCCTGATTTGGAGCTTTATTATTATTGCGCGCAGGCCCATTTTGTGTACTATTGGATTCGCCCCGTGCGCTACCTACTGCATCTCGTGCCTGGGAGCGATGCGGTGTGGCCGGATAGGCTGCCACGGGTCCTTGTGTGCTTGTCTCTGCACCGGTCTCGTGGTGTGGATACAGTGGTGTGCACCTCCAGAGCTGAGGCGGCTTTGATACGCCGGTCTGGGACATGTGAGCCCTTTGCTCCTGCAATGCCGGTGCTAGATGTCGCCAATGAGAGGATGTCCAGGGATGTGCAGTTGCGGGACTTCCTCAACGGCTTGGGCCTGTCTTCTTTAGGATATTAGTTTGGGGGGGGCGGTTGATCTCCCCGGAGGCAGTACTTGGAGATGGAGCCGATAATGCTTTGCACCGGTTATATGTCCTCCGTGTTTGGCAATGCTCCGCGTGCGGTTTCCAGGTCTCCCGACGACCCCGAGGATCTGCCAGGCGTTGGAGATGTTGTGGTGTGTGTAGTCGCCACGCAAACTCATTACTAAGCTGTATGGCTTTCTGCAGGACATTTCTGAAGAAGTGTGAAAGAAATGCTGTGCGCACATGAGAGCACTGTCGCCGAATTATCGGCTGCGGCTTATTTATTTTAAATTCCTACATCGTTTATATTACACCCCTCGAAGTCTCTATGCTATGGGGCTGCGCGCGGATGCTAATTGTGAAAGGTGTCGCACCCCCGATGCTGATTTTCTACACTTGGAGTGGCATTGTGGGGAGGTGCGTACCTTTTGGTTGGAAGTGATGCATGCAATTGCGGAGATGACTGCCTTGGATCTGCCCCTCTCGCCTATGCTGGCGCTGCTTGGACTGGTGGACGGGCTGCCGTCGGCTTTGCGGAGACTGGTGGGTCTATTGCTACTGTTGGCTAAGCGCAGAGTGGCGATGTGCTGGGGAGAGGCCGGGCCCCTCGCGGGGCTGACTGGCTGCAAGATGCCGCATTCTGTCAGGAGCAGTTAACAATGTTTTGGGAACTAGTCCCTGAGGGCTCCCGCCCGAGGGACATTTGGGCACCCCGGCGCTCCTTTTAGTCTAATAAATGAAATGTTATGTGCTTATTTTAGTCAGCCACGCACATGGAGGATTAGCTTTGGGTTGCCACTTGTCAACGCCATGTTTGCTTGCTGGGATGGATGACTGTGCTGCCCGTGTCCCTCTCTGCCACCCTTTATCTCTCTTGCTGGTTGATGACCTGTTCTTTCCAGTCCTGGGAGCATGGTAGCATTTAACCTCTATCCTTGAGATGTGTTTCTAATGTTAATCCCAATGGCTAGTACAGGTTGTGTTGGATGGAACCTGATGTATTGAGCATGATGGGAATATTTCCCTTGCTATATCTTATCATTGACTGGCTAAAAAGCAGTTGATGCTTGGACATTGCCTGGATTATCTGTGTCTGTATTTGCTCTGCTCCTGGGCTTGTTGTTTTATGTTTATCAAAATTGAATAAATTAATAAATAAAAAACAAATCCATTTACGTCTTATTCTATAGACCTCTTTCGTCCCTGCAACACCTGTGGGGAAAAGTGAGCTCATGTGGATGATCCACATAAAAATTGTACCTATTGCCTTCACTTTACTCATAAGGCCAAAAGAGTGCAAAATCTGTCGAACTTTCCCACCAAAAACTTTGTGAGACAGAGAAGGCAGATTATTGCTGTGGCTACAGAGAACTAAAGCCCAAGTAACATCTTTGATGAGGATAGTGACTTTGTCCCGAAGTCTCATAAAAGGGCTAGATCTCTGGAGGGAACTTCTGAAGAGAGTAGAAAATCCCTCAAAATTCATCACAAGTCAAATGATTCAAAAAAGAAAGAGAAAGAAAAACAATCCTCGACAGAGGTAGCTTTGTCTGCTGTAGCTACCCCCTGTAAGCCATTACAGGAAAAAAGGCAAAAATTTCCTGTCTTCATTCCGTCAATGACGAATCCCGTACAAGAACCTCAGAGACACATAAGACTTTGCCGATGGCACCGTCCACAACATCGTCGTCAGCGACACTTCTATTGTCGATGCGCTTTTCGTCGACGCTCTGATTGTCGACTTTCCCACCGTGGACGATCTCACCATCTGCAGTCCCACCGTGGACGATCCCACCATCGACTATGCCATCGACAATAACATAGTCGGCGATACCACCAACGACATCACCGTCGACGAGGCTAAAAATAAAAATTAAAACTTATCATAAACCCACTCTGGCATACATGACAAACATCTCACCCTTCTTCCAAGCCACCTTTTAAACATGGGAGAGTCAGAGGATGAAGGTCCTTTTTGGCCAGCTAATAGTCATTTGGAACTCCATGTAAAATATCAGGAAGAGGAGGAAGAATATTATGAGGGTGACCAAGATCAGGACTTTGAGGGATATTCTCGTACACCCTCTACTCAGAAGTACACTGAACGACCGTACAAGCTGGAGTTGCATCGTCCTCAGGAACACACATTTATGCCTCGTACATTAATAGAGAATCTCCAAGAGATGCTATCAGGTTATAGACGGCGCTTCCCTCCACAAACAGGGGTACCACCATCCACCCCGCCACATACAGTTTCTGTTCTGGCATCAAGTGTTCCGCCTCCAATAACGCCCAGGATGACACCGCCATCACGCGCTGTCTCCCCTCCTAGAGATGATCCTTCCACCTCAGGGTATGACGCCTGAGAAGAAGGCGAATTACCGTCTCTGCCAGATGACTGGGAAGGTTCCATCATTCCTACTCCATCTCCACCTCAACACCCTCCGGCTGATTCCCCTCCAGAAGACATAGGGGGGTTTCATTCTTTCAAGGAGAGGGCGGCGGACAGGTTTCACCTGCCCATTGCAGTGAAGCATTCGGATTGCTTCTTATACGATTTCAAAGATGAGGGGCGGAAATCAATAAGGTCCATTCCTATCATTGACCACTTATGGCAGGAGGGTGTTAGGATTATGAAGAACCCTACTACGGTGCCTGTCAGTCCTGTCACGTATTGACAAGAAATACAGGGCCCCTGATTATTCTCTTGCATGCCTCACGGGCATCCTAGGCCATCTCTGTAATCTCACAAGCTGCGCAGAGACGATCTAAGAATCCGGCAACTCCCATTTCAGTACCACCAGATAGAGACGTTCGACGCCTTGACACTATAGGCAAAATATTTTCCCTCATGTCTGCCGTTACAGTGAGAGCTGCTAATGCTTTAGCCATCCTGGCATGTTATGATAGACAGATGTGGTCCGACTTCCAACTTATGATCGATTTCATTCCTGAGGAGCAAAAGCAGGATGCAAAAAAGATCTTGCAAGAAGGAGAACGAGCCTCTTCTGAGATCATTGACACTGCCATGGACATAGCCTCAACAGAGTTTAGACAGTTGGCAGGTGCCGCTGTTCTGAGACGTCAGGGTTGGCTCAAAGCCACTTCATTTTGAACTTAGGTGCAAACAAAGATATTAGATATGGCATACGACAGGGATATGCTCTTTGGCAAGCACATAGATGAAGCCCTTCTTGCCATTAAGACAGACACTGACACAGCTAAATCCTTAGGCGCTTTGCAGTATAGACGACTGCCTTCCAGGGGGGCAAGAGGATGTGTTTCTTTTTCCTATAGAGGTCCATATGATCGCTCCCAGCAGTTTCAACCTTACCAACAATTCAGAGCATTGCAGTCTTATCGCCAACCAACTACAGCTGGTTTCTCTAAGCAGGGAGCCCGTAACAGAACTACACATCAGCCCAGAGACACAGGACGTAAGCAATGACCTAGTAGTCGGAGTACCCAGCTGCTCAACCTTCCTAGTATCAAATAGGGGCAAATGTATCCAAATATCTCCACATCTGGAAAACTATCACTTCAGATCAATGGGTATTGGACATAGGGCCTGATTACAACTTTGGAGGAGGGTGTTAATCCGTCCCAAATGTGACGGATATACCACCCGCCGTATTACGAGTCCATTATATCCTATGGAACTCGTAATACGGTGGGCAGGATATCCGTCACATTTGGTACGGATTAACACCCTCCTCCAAAGTTGTAATCAGGCCCATAGTGACTTATGGCCATACCTTAGAATTCACATTAAAACCACCAACCACTCCCTCAAAAGGGACGCATTCCCCACATCTTCACTTGCTGAAAAAAGAGACCAAAGTGATGCTTCTCAAAGGAGCAATAGAAGGAGTTCCAATGGCTCAAAGAGGGAAAGGATTCCGTTTTTTTCCTTGTGTGAAAGAAAACAGGGGAATGGAGACCTATTCTAGAGCCCCACCATCTCAACAAGTTCCCCCCATCAAACAAACTTTCAGAATGATCGCTTTTTCAGACATATTAAATCTCCTAAACGACGGAGACTATTTGACATCTCTAGACTTGGAGGATGCTTATTTCCATATCCCCATTCATCTCATGCATCGCAAATATCTTTGATTCACAGTGGCTGGTACTCACTATCAGTTTCAAGCCCCTTCCCTTTGGACTCAGATCCGCTCCACTCATATTCACCAAGTGTCTAGCCCCAGTAGCAGCCTCTCTCAGGTTGCAAGGTCACCAAGTCTTTCCATACCTAGACGACTGGCTACTAAAAGTGTCAACTCCACAAAGAACACTAGCAGCGACAAAAGACTGCATTGCACTTTAAAAAAAACTAGGTCTCACAGTCATTGAGAGAAAATCCTTCACAGTACCCACTCAGAGAATGACCTTTCTCTGAGCTATCCTGGACATGCAGCAGAACAAGGCTTCCCTTACACAGGAAAGACAGAATCGACTAGCATCCTTAGCCAAAGTAATATAAAAAAGGAAGTTCATTTCAGTGAGGTTGTACAAATTGCTCCTAGGTATTTTATCTTCCAAAATCAACGTGGTTCTAAATGCACATCTCAAAATGAGACCCTTGCAGGAAGAGTTACAAGTTCAGTGGACCCAATAGCAAGGATCATTCGAGGATCGCATTCTTGTTACGCCAAAGATGGGCTCACCAGTCTCATCCTTCTCAAGGCCTCACGTACATTCTGTTAGTCCAACAGTTTATAATTACGACGGATGCTTCAATGGAAGGATGGGGAGGTCATCTCCAAGATCTGCAGATCCAGGGGAAATGGTCAAGCCATCAAACGCTGATGCATATCAGAAGCTTAGAACTCAAAGCCATTTTCCTCACGTTACAGGCATTCCTCCAGAGGATACAAGGGTCTTGAGTGCTGGTGTGGACAAACAACACAGCCAGCATGTATTACATAAACAAGCAGGGAGGCACAAGATCCTTAACGCTCTCAAAGGAAGCTCAGGTACCATGGGACTGGCTAACAAAACATAACATCTCCCTGAAGGTCAGACATGTTCCAGGAGTCCGCAACACGTTAGCAGATGCACTCAGCAGGACCAACAGCGATTGTCACGAATGGGAGCTGGATCAAGCCCAACTAGACAAAATATTTGCGACATGGGGAAGGCTAACTCTAGATCTTTTTGCAATGCATTGCAATACCAAATGCCAATTGTAATCAAGTTGTTATCCCCTTCCAGGGTCTTGGGGAAATGCCCTTTTGATGTGATAGTCCGGGATTTATGCGTATGCTTTTCCCCTCATCCCATTAATTCCCAAAGTCATAGCCAAGTTGAAGACGGAGTCCTGTCGCCTAATACTAATTCTGCCAGATGGCCCAGGCAATGCCGGTACACGGAGCTTCTTCTGATGTCGGAAACCACGGGTTCTGCAGTAACAAAGACAACGATAGCAAGGTGGCTATCGGCAACCATTCGGCTCTGCCATTCTGCAGTAGGAAAACATCTAGAAAGGCGGCCTAGAGCACATTCAACAAGGGCAGTTTTTTACCTCTGCGGCGCTGTTTGCTGGAGTTCTGTTAGAACAAATATGCCGTGCTGCTACTTGGAAGAGTACCCACTCCTTCACAAAACACTACTGCCTTCAGTCCATGCATAGGACGAATGCGGCCGTGGGCCAAGCAGTTCTACAACACCTGTTCCAGTAAGATGAGCCTCTATGGTAGTAAATAATTTTATTTCTTTTACTGGTAATTATATCTGTTGTTCTTGTAATTATATTATTATTACTATTACTGTTACAAGTTAAATATCTCTGCATACAGTGTTGTGTTACTATGACTCCTATGTATAACTGATGATATATGTGATAGAAAATTCTTTCATGCCCACCATCCACTCAATTTTATTATACTGCTTGTTATTCTGATTCAAGCATGTGAATATATTAAAGATCCAATACTGGACAAGACATTAGTTACTTACCTGTAACTGCAGTTATCCAGTATT
Source organism: Pleurodeles waltl (assembly GCF_031143425.1). Classification (NCBI taxonomy): domain Eukaryota; kingdom Metazoa; phylum Chordata; class Amphibia; order Caudata; family Salamandridae; genus Pleurodeles; species Pleurodeles waltl. The sequence goes on along the minus strand of NC_090447.1, from coordinate 1,459,678,145 downwards.
GGTATCTTTCATAGATTCACATGCAACCTGCCCTCTTCCCCTTAGAGGCTCCCTTTTACTGGCTCAGGTAATATAATTCACTCTAATGCTGAAAATCTGAGGAAGGGAGCTTTTCTTGGGAGTGCTCCAGAGGGTACTGTCTCCTGATTGGTTATAGTTCAAGTTTGGTCCATTTTAAAAATTGACATGGATAGGCTAGCAATTTTCAGGCCTATTTGCATTGTATACTCTATGGTTATTATTATTATATACTGCTTTATAAGATACTGTGGGACTCCCACTTCGACAATGGGAGAGATTCAAGCATGTGAATCTGTGAAAGATACCAATACTGGATAACTGCAGTTACAGGTAAGTAACTAATTTCTTCTTCTGGGTAGTGTCAACGTAGAGGGCAGGTAAACAGTGCATGGGTTATGGTTCTGCGGCAGTCCTATGGGATCCATTTGTAGATCTTCTGGAGAAGTCAGAGTGTGTGAAAACAGAAAACAGGAGGATGCAAGTGAGTTGACTTGGTGGGTCATGGTATTCAAGGAATCCAGGATGAAACTGAGGTTGTGTGCGTGGTTTGTTGGGGTGGGAGGCTGCTGAGGGTGTCCGGCCCCCAGGAATCGTCCCAGACTGATGTGGCGGGTCCCAGGATGAGGATCTCGGTCTTGTCAGAGTTGAGCCTGAGGCAGCTGTCAATCAATCAATCATGGATTTGTAAAGTGAGTCTAATTACCCATAGGGTCTCCAGGCGCTGGATGTAGGTGTGCTGCTCAGTCAAAGAGCCAGGACTTCAAGTCCTTCCTGAACTGCTTCAGTGATGCGGTCTGCCTGAGCTTGAGGGGTAGTGTGTTGCATGTCTGGGTTGCTAGGTAGGAGAAGGATCTTCCTTCTGTACTTTTTCAGATCTTGGGGATGACTGCAAGGGTGAGCTGGGCAGAACATAGACGTCTGTTGAGTACGTTGAAGGTGAGGCGTGGTTGAGGTATGCCAGTCCTATGTTGTGCAGTGCCTTGAAGGTGTGGATCAGTAGTTTGCAATCTGTCATGGAAATTCTTCTTAGCAGTTGGGGTTTTTTCGGTCAGTGAGATGATCAGCTGGGTGTCGTCGGCATAGGAGACGATGTTCAGCCTGTAGTTCCTGATGATGGATGCGAACGGGATGTTAAAGAGTGTGGGGCTCAGGGAGGAGCCCTCTGGAACTCCGCAGCTGATCTACGTAGGATCTGACAAATAAGAAGAAGCGTATCCATTGAAGGGCCTTTCTACGGATGCCAGCGTGTAGTCTGGAGGAGAGTGTGTGGTACGAAACTGTGTTGAAGGCGGCCAATAGCTCCAGTAGGATGAGGGCTGCTGTATGGCCGCGGAAGAGGAGCAAGCGGGTGTCACCTGTGGCAGTGAGGAGGGCTCCTGAAATCTGAAACCTAACTGGGAGATGTCCAGGATGTTGCTGTCCTCAATGTGCTTACAAAGCTGGGTGTTGACGGCCTTTTTGATTACCTTGGCTGGGAAAGGCAGCAGAGAGATCGGGCAGTAGTTCTTGAGGTCCAGGGGATCGGCCTTGGGTTTCTTCAGGAGCAGGCGGATCTAGGTGTGCTTCCAGTCCTTGGGGAAGGTAGCTGTAGCTATGGAACTGTTGAGGATGTGGTGGAGCTCGGGTGCAATGGAGGTGTTGGCTTTGTTGAAAATGTGATGAGGACAGGGGTCCCTAAGGGCTCCGGAGTGAATGCTGCTCATGATGGAGTGGGTCTCTTCCGTGGTGAGGGTGGTCCAGCAGTGTAGAGGTTCGGAGCTTGGGGGTTGTTGGAGGGCTCGGAGGGTCTTGGGGTCCGAAGCTGGGGTATATGTCTTTGATTTTTCGGTGGAAGTAGTTGGCTAGTCTGTCGCAGGGGTCTTGAGATGGAGAGATGTTTGCTGTTTGGCAAAATCTTTGACCATGGTGAAGAGCTCTTTGGTGTTGTGTGCTGTGGTGCTGATGAGGTCCTGCAGGGTGGCTTTCCTGCTGGCTCTGATGAGGTAGTCTTGGGATTTGATGGCAGCTTTGAAGGCCTCGAAGTCTTCCAGGGAATTACTGTGTGTCCATCTGTTCTCTAGCTGTCTGCAGGTGCGCTTGGAGTGCGGGGGAGAACTAGCTGGCCTTCTTGAGGTGGTGTTTAGCTGAGGTCTTTCGGAGAAGTGTTAGGGTGTTGGCACATTCAGAGATCCATTGGTGGAAGTTCCGTGCTGAGATTTTAGCATCTGTGGTGAGGGGCGGGGGTGACTTGCTGAGGGTGTTGGTGAGCTGGTCCTCGGTGATCTTGTTCCATTTTCTGCTTGGGGCTTGGAGTGTTAGGAGGTGGATGGTCAGTGTGTTGATGGTGAAGTGAATGCAGTGGTGGTCAGTCCAGTGAGGCATGGAGCTGTTGTTGACGGTGATATTGTACCCGGTGGAAATGATGGCGTTGAGTGTGTGTCCAGCGATGTGTACTGGAGAGGTGACCAGTTGCTTTAGTCCTATTGTGGCAAGGTTCTCAAGCAGGGAAGTGGTGTTGATTGTTGCAGTTGTTGATGTGGTAGTTGAGGTCGCTGAGGAGGAATTCGATTATGGAGTTGCTGAGGGCTGGGCAGGGGCCAGGGTGCTGCGGAAGGTAGTTTTGGGGGTGGTGTGGACCTGGAAATGGAGGTGCTCTATGAAGGGAAGTTTTCTTCCGCGTTGGTTGTCTGGCTGAGGGTGGATTTGTGTACGATGGCCATGCCACCACCTGTGCGAGAAAGCTGATCTTTGCAAAGTAGTTTGTAGTCGCTGAGAATAGCGAAGGTGATGTCCGGTGCTGATGCTGGGTTTGTCCATGTTTCGGTGAGAAAGGCGATATGCAGATAGTAGGAGTCTAGTAAGTCCCAGTGTTCTGCGGCATGTTTGTGGAGGGAGCGAATGTTGAGGTGGATGCAGCTGAGGCTCTCTGGGTTGGTGTTTGATGACTTGGTGCGAGGGTCCGGTGCTTGGTGTAGGGTGAGGGTGCGGTGGCAGTAGAGGTAGGAGAATGATCCATGGGTGTCTCTGAGGGATGCAAAATGGCAGGCGGTGGAGTGTCCTATGTCCATTTTGTGTAGGGTCTCTGCGTTGTAGGGATGGAATGTGGGAGGACCAGGGTTCATGGTGCTGGGTGTGGTCCAGGCGCGGACATGTGCAGTCGGGATTGCCTTTGGCGCACCGGCGTTGTGGCTGCACAGCAGCCTCCATTAAGAAAGGGAGGAAAGAGGAAGGGTCCGGTCAGCCGGGAGGCGGGAGGGTGAGAAGCCGCTTTGTAGGGAGGGGGGGTAGGGCAGCAGTGGCAGAGAAACGGCACCCAGGGAGAGTGACAGGCTGAAAGGAAAGAGAGAGGAAACAAAACGAAAAATGATGGAAAAAAATAAATAAAGATGACAGAAAATAAGCAAAAGTAAAGGGGACAGCAAGATACTTACACACAGTGGCTATTAGGCCACCAGGGATGAGGCGCAAGCGGGAGTCTGCAGGTGGAGGTAGGCCTCAACCTTAAAGTCAGGCAGGCTCTCAGTTAGAATGCAGCAGAGGCAGCAGCAACAGGTAGAGCTGTGCAGAGGTGAGTGAGCAGATACTGACCAAGAGGTCAGAGGCACTTATGCTGCATCTGTCAAATGCATAATTTATCGACCAGCGCCCAGTACTATGGCCCATTTATCTTGGTATATTGCCCAAAGGCCTAGATGCCACCCCCAAGTAGGGCAGCAATGGGATGTTAACACATACCACATGCCTTCCCCCTCTCTCAGGGCTTCTCTCTTCACCCTCGTCCTTTGTTCAGTGCCACTCCTCCACCTTGTACACGTAACGTAAGGCCTTCTCCAGGTTTCCATATCTTGGCTATGAATCTCTTGGCCAACAAAAATGCCAAGTCCAGCAGTTTGTTACCAACTTTATTAGGTTTAGGCCTGGCTAAGAACCCCAAGAGACAAACCTCAGGCTTACATGTGATCTCTGTGATTAGTGTTTCATATGTCATAGGATTTGCTCCCAGTACACTCCAATTCAGGGAAACCCCCATGCCATGTAAAAGAAGTCTGCTGTTATCACCATGCACGAGGGTATGGTCTAGGATCCTTCCCAAACTTCTGCCTATTCTGTATGTCTTGTGAAGGTGACTAAACTGTGAAAACCTTTTGTGCATATAGTAGCATTGTCTCCCAGGCCGTATCGTCGAAGTCTGTCCTAGCATCCAATTACCAATGTGTCTTAACTTTAACAGTGGGGAGTCTTACCATTTTATTAATGTTTTGTAGAACCATGTTATTCATTTATGACCTACTCCCATCGTCAGAAGCATTTGAAACAGATCGTCCTTTGGATGTTCATGGTTAGCTTTGTTCCACAGCCTGTCAAATCACCATCCTAAGGTGACGTAGGTTAAGAACTCTCCAGGGGATAAGCTGTATTCATCTGTAACTGTCCCAAGATTGAGTAGCAGTCTCCAACTGTAACTAACCCTATGTCTGTCCACTGGAGAATTTGCTGTGCTGTGAAAGAGCTTAAGTCCCCGTATGAGAGTCCCAGCAGGGGAAGAACTGGGGCATACAGGGGATGCCCCGATGTCTTTTTGATTCAGCACTCCCAGCATTTCAGTTCAGTATAGAGAAGCATTGTATAGTTTTGGGCGTTAATCTATCTCCATCTATTTCCTTAACAGCAGGGCTGTCAAAACCCCTTGGGTATGTTCCCTCACTAGCTACCCAAGCTCCTCTTTACCCTCCCTATCTATCCTTCGCACAGACCTCTGTAGCTGTGCTGTCAGTTAGTACAACTCATAATCAGGTACACCCAAACCACCCTCAGGTACAGGTCTCCCTTGTGTCTCTCCTATCCCATGTGAGAACTCCCTAACTAGTGAATCGAGTTGTTTAAACCACTTGAGTGAAAGCCATACTGGCAAGTTCATTAAAAAGTAAAGTCTCAGTGGAATAATCATTTTGATTAGAGACACTCTTGTAGGCCGCATTGATCATAAGAAATCCACACTTTAGCGCTATCAATATAATTCCCAGATTATCATCCCGGAAGTCCATCATCCTATGAAATACATTCATGCCCATCTATTTGAACATCTGGGGACCCTATTTGATTCAGCTGTCTTCCAGGCTGGCTCCACTTTGTCTGAGCTCCAGGGGCAAACACGATCATTGGACCGGTTGGTCTTATGCTTGAGACAGCCCCAAACTCTGCCAGCAAGTAGTACATTGGTAGAGATCTTCCAAGTATAATAACAGGCCATCCCCATTTAGGGAAACTACGTAAACCCCACCCCATAGTGAAACATCCCACACCTGTCCCTTGGATTTGGCTACCGCTCTAAGAGGCTCCATGGCAATAATGAACAGGAGCGGGGACAGATGACACCCTTGTCTAGTACTCTTAAATATATGGTATCATGAGATGAGACCACCCGTTTTCACTCGGGCTGAGCTGTTGGTATAGAGTAGAGTAACCCAAAAAGCTAGGTCTCTTCCCATCTACATATCGGACATAAATGCGTCAAGATAGCTCTACTGCAATGTATTGAACGCTTTCTTGAGGTCCACACATATAACCAACACATTTGGAAAGTGAGCAAAATTAGTCTTGTTCAAAACCCTTTAGAGCCATCTGAGATTTAACAATGTGCGACTTGCTCTCTTGCCTTTAGTAACCTCCTTGATGACCTTTATTATTACATTTTCAGAGCTGGGGCATCCCAAACTTTTTCTTTCTTCCAGACCTAATGCCCCAAAAGGGGTTCATTTCAGGAAGGCTTGGACAGTTTCCTCAATCAGCACCCCAGCTAGGCCATAGAGAGTGCAGTAATATTTTAAAAAGTACTCATTGATGTTATGTGGGGAGTACAACATCTTGTCATCTGAAGTTCATAAAGAGGTTTTAGGAAGCTGGCTCTATATATACTGTATCAAAATGAGATGCAGTGTGCAGAGAGTCCAGGGGTTCCCAAGAGGCTTAACAGAGGCTAAAGTAGAAAATACTAATGCTCTCCTTTGTAGTAGTGTGGTCGAGCAGTTAGGCTTATCAGAGGGTAGTGCAAAGCATTTGTTGTGCACACACAGACAATAGAAGAAGCACACACTCAATGACTTAACTCCAGACCAATGTTTTTTATGTAGCAAAAAAATATATTTTCTTAATTTATTTTTAGAACCACAAGATTCAAGTTGCAGGTAAGTACTTCAATACATTTGTATTTCACCCATGTATCAACAGAACTTTGCTTGAAATCAATTAGTTATACAGTTTTTTAATTATTGGCTATAATCTGTTTTAAAAATGGACACTGCAATTTTCAGAAACAGTTCCTGGGAAGAAGAAATGGTAGAGCGTTTTGCAGGTAAGTACAACACTTACAGTTTCAGTCTCCGGGTTTTAGGAAGTCCACTGGTAGGGGTTCAAGTAAATCCCAAACACCTACGAACAGTAACACGGGCCGGCCGTGTGCAGAGGTCTACGATGAGCAAATTTAGCGTGGTCTCCTATGGAGACGGGGTACTTCGAATCTAGCCTGCCTGCAGGAAAGTACCCGTGACTCAGAGGACAGACCAGGGGGGATTACCGGACCACTGCAGGGCCACAAGTAGGCACCAAACACACACCCTAAGTGACACTGGGGCAGCCGGGTGCAGGGTGCAAACAGGATGTCGGGATTCCAATGCTGGTCTATGAGGGGAACCTGGGGTCACTCAGAGGCTGCAGGCAAGGTCCAGGGGAGTGTCTCGGGCACACCACTGCTGGGACAGGGAGAAGGGCCGCCTGCTGAACGTGGCTGCACCGGGTGTCAGTTTCTCCAAGGCCTGGGGGCTGCGGGTGCAGTGTGTCTTTAGGCATCAGATATCTTCCTCTAGAGCTTTGCGGTCAGGGGGGGCCTCGGGATTCCCTCTGCAGGCGTCTTCGTGGAGGGGTGGAGAGGTCAACCCAGGGTGGACACTTGCTCGCAATCGCCTGCCAAATAGACACAGGCCATGGGTGTTGGGTGCAGAGTGGTTAGGACTTACGCATTCGGAGTGAGGTGGGAGTCCGTGGTTGTTGGTGTTGGTTTCTTCTTGGGGAACAGGATCAAGACTGATTTGCATATGGCTGGTTCCAAACTGGGGTGGCGTGGTGAGCAAATTAGCAATGGATTAAACCCAGATCTTTGTGACAGGGGGTGAATGTTTGCATTGTTCAGCATTCCGTCCATCATCTGTTCTTTTTTCATTGGTTTCTTCTTGGACAGGGCTGGGGGTTTCAGCTAAGCAGCCCTTCTTCTTCTTGTAGGTTGCCAGGAATCTGGTGAGCTGGGTTCAGGAAGGCCCTTAAATCCTAGATTTAGGGCCTTTTTAGGGATCAGAGGGCAGTAGCCAGTGGCTCCCTGAGGCTGCATACACCCTCCTTGTGCCCACCCCCCTTAGGGAGGCGGGCTCAAATCTAATCCTATTGGTCCCTGTCCTCCAAACCAAGATGAAGGATTCTGCAGGGAGGGGATCACCTCAGCTCTGGACACCCTATGGGTGGTTTTGGCTGTGGTGGTCTCTCCTCCCTGTTTTCCCTAATTTCCCCGCCGGACTTGCAGCCAAAATTGGAGGTTTGTCTGGGGGTGGCCATTTCGCTACTAGCTGCAGTGCCCTGGGGCACTGTAATCCGAGGCTTAAGCCTTTGAGGCTCACCACCAGGTATTATAGTTCCTGTAAGGGGGAGGTGTGAAGCACCTCCATCCAGGACAGGCTTTGTTTCTGACCACAGAGTTCACAAAGGCACTCACCCATGTGGCCATAAACCTGTCTAAAAGTGGCAGGTGGCACTGACCTGTCAGTCCTATACTAGCAGTTTGGTTAACATACTGGGGGCATCTCAAGGGTGCCCTCTGTGTGCATTTTGTAATAAATCCCACACTATCATCAATGTGGGTTTATTATGCTGAGACGTTTGATACCAAACTTCCCAGTATTCAGTAAAGCCATTATGGAGCTGTGGAGTTTGTAATGACAAACTCGTAGACCATATACTCAATATGGCTTCTGCACTTAAAATATCTAAGAATGGACTTAGACACTGTAGGAGCATATTGCTCATGAAGTAGTGCCCTCACCTGTGGTGTAGTGCACCATGCCTCAGGGATGTCAGGCTTGCTAGAGGAGTGACTTACCTATGCCACAAGCAGTGATTTGTGGCATGGGCCTGGCACCCTGAGAGGGGTGCCTTGTCGACTTTGTCTTTTTCTTCCCACCAGCACACACAAGCTGCAAGGCAGTGTACATGGGCTTGGAGAGGGGTCCCCTAGGGTGGCATAATACATGCTGCAGCCTTAGAGACCTTCCCTGGCCACTGGGCCCTTGGCACCATAGGTACCTTTTACAAGGTACTTAACTGTGTGCCAATTGTGGAAACCACAGTACAGTTTTTAGGAAAGAACACTGGTGCTGGGGCCTGGTTAGCAGGCAAAAAGTAGGGGGTAACCATGCCAACCGTGGCACTTTCCTACAAAGGTAATGGAGGCTCCCCTACTCTCTGCTAATAAAACAGATCAATAGACTCCCTGGTCTACCCTCCCTCTAATGTACTCTGGCCCCATATTCCTTATAATGGTGACATTGCAGTTGCTACATGATCTGTGCATAGCATTCCCTACTCTCAGGAAGTTCACCCCTCCCAGTGAACCCCTGAAGCGGAGTTCACCTGGAGTCTCCAACTAAGGACTGTTTGTGAGGACCAGGACAATTGCACTTCCACCAGTAGGGGGATGCGCTCCAAGAGGGGTCTAATCAGGTACTCTGAGTATAATATTAATTGGCTCAGGTCTGCCATGCACAATATATTGTCAATTCGCACATGAACATAATGTAGAGTTGAATAGAATGAATAAACTTTCTTCCAGTCATGCCATATCTTTCAAATGTCCAAAAATCACCAGTCATCACCAGTCACCTAACCAGTTAGTGAAGCATGGGGCCACTTTGTTGGGTTGAGTGTTGGGCAGCATTAGGGTGGAACAATCCAAACTCCCATCATTTACACATTTAAAATCACCCCCAGCATGAGATATCCTCCCTTCACCTGGCCATTTGAGCCAAAAGGCATGTGATATATGACATCTGATCTTGATTAGGTGCATACATACAGCCCAGTACCATATTAGGACAATTGAGCATACCAGATACCACTACAAAGCAGCCATCTCTATCTATCTTAGTGTGACTGTCAAGGGGACACGAGGTCTAATCCAAATCAGTACCATCTAGCAATCAGTGGAATATACTTTTTCCCTCAATTTGCGATGTAACCAGATTGCTTCGAGTGTTCGTGAGATGTGTTTCTTGAATTAATGCGATATGTACCTTGCGATGTCTGAGGTAGTCATTAATTTTATATGTCTTAGACGTGGATCCCAACCCCCCTGAAATTCCATGTAAGTAAGAGGTATCAGTTATCATGGCTATGTCACTGGAGAAGTGAGGGTCAGATGAACTGCTCCCCCCCACCTCCACCAGCCCATTGTCTGCAGCCCTGCAGCGCTCTCCATAAATATGCTCATAATGTCCGGCAGTCCCCAGTCTAGCCTTGTGAACAATTCATAAAAGGACACTATTAGAACTGTGAGATCTAAAACAAAACTCCTATACCCAGAAGAGACAGAAGTCCTCCACCTAAACATGAGGTTCTTGTAAGCACATGATTAGTCCATCTCCAACAATTCTGGAGACAGATCAGGCTAAATGGGGTCACATCAGTAGAGAGATGTACTCCTCGAGTCTTTGAATCCCGCTTATCCTCTGGTACAGGATAACTTAATCACTTACAGGGCCCCCACTTCGGTAGGCCTAACTGGGGCTCTGGCCCATCAACAAATGAACCCTTTGGACTGACATTGGGTAGACTTCAACAAAAGGGCACCACAGAAGCAGTACAGTGAGGGTCACAAAGGCACCAGCTTCCAACCAGTAAAGCCCCAAAACAAGGAAAACAAAATAATTATTTATCTGCCATGCAATAAGTGAACTATGAAGGGTCATTTTGGTACCTCCACGAAGCCTCCGATTCTGAATCAGAGGTATATTGACCAGAAGTTCTGCTTCTTCCAATGCCTGCAGACTCACACCGACAAAGGGTCGATACAGCCACTCTTTCTTTCTTAGCTTGTGATCTGGTTAGACATTTGACACTTCCCCAGAATCACCGTTTTTTCTTCCCTGTCTTCTTCTGCAGAGCAGGATTGGGCACAGTGTCTCTTGATGTTTCCCTGCTTTATATTGTCTAACAAGTCTCAGTCCTCAATAGCATCAGAAAATAATCAGGCAGTACTTTATGATTCACACAGAAGAGTAATGTATATCGCAAGCCAGACTCATTGCCTTCTCATCTTTGTTAAGGGGTTTCTCTAAAGCTGATCTCCCACTGTATAGTCCAGAGGCAGTAGCACTAAGCTCCTTCCACGTTAAAGAGGCCCAGCATTTGTAATTTTTGTAACAGAATGTCCGCTGCCTTCAATAAAGGAGTCTGGCACCACCACTCTGGAGGGCCCTCCCTGAGGGTGGCTGCTGGGCTAGAACCAACTGTGCTCTTTCCAAAGCAAAGGAATTAGTTAGGCCCTAAAAGGACACCTCAGATTATAACCAATGTTCTTAATAAACCACCATGTCTGTTCCTTAAGTGCCCGCTAGTAAACCCATCATCCGTTTAATATTTTGACTGTTACTGTCTGTGGAGTCCTCTGCTCTGTATTGAAGATGGCAGACTCTTTCAGTAAGATCTGCTTTTGGCCGCTTTGCCAAGGTACATTCAGGGCAATATCTAAGAGCGTGTTTTCTATGGGTGTAACCCGGTTGACTAGTTTATGTTGATCTGCACAGAGGATGCCAGCCTCCACCACCACAGTGTTGATTTTGGCTTCTGAGGCTTCCCTAGAGTCCGAAATAGCTGCTAGAATTTTATCCTGATTGGTTTGCAATGGCTCAGATAACTGGCCAGTTTCAGCTGGGGTACCACCTTTTCCATCAGTGTCACAGTTCTTCTCGAATGTGAAGGCACCTTCTTGCATGCCTGAGTCTTTTAGTGTGGGATCTCGATCATGCTTAGTGCAGTTATTACACTTCTTCTTCTGAATGGATCCCAGACAACACTGCTCCAGGAAGAGTCTTATTGTTGTGATCCACTAAAATTATGACTGTTTATGATCTGGACCTGGGAATATAAGCCAGGGGTGCCCGGCCATGACCGAGCAGCCCTTCTGTTAGGATTCGTCTGACTTGCGCATGCGTGGTGTGTTGGAGTAGTCCTTCTCTGTGAGTGCTGAGTTCATGTGTGGGACTCACGTGTGAAATGACAGTCACCACGGACATGTCACAGTTTAAAGCAGCGTCTAAGTCATCTGGCTATGCTGAGAATCCCTGTGCCTAATCCTGACCAATTTCTGGTTCCCTGCAGGCCCCGCTCCCCTCACTGTTTCTTGAACCTAACTGCACCATGTTTTGGCTATACTCCCCTCCATGCTGGCCCTACTCCCGGCATACTGTTTCCTGAACCTACCAGCACCAATTTGGCAATACCTCCTTTCTTGCTGGTACCGCTCAATGCATCCATTTTACTCCACTTACCTGTAGATGAGGCAAGTCTCACCTTCTTCTGTTGGCTCTGCACCTGCCTTTGGAAGTTTTGGCTCGCTCTACGTACCTCTAGGTACCTCTCTGCACTTGTGAAATTAACAGGCACCACTTCCCTCATGTAGTTACTCTCCGCCTTGGCTGGATTCTTCCCACGTACCTTGTGGATACACATTTATACTGCTCTAACCAGCGTCAGGATTGGCCGCAGGGCAGGCTGGGAGCCTGTGCCTGCCTGCAGCCAGCAGAAGAGTGTGGTGCGGCGGCGATCAGGTAAGTTTATGTATTTAAAAAATATATATATTAATAGTTTCTCCCTATTCCACCCCCCGTGCGCCACCGGGCCTCCTTTAACACCCGCGAGCCGCGACTGTCCAGAACTCAAGATTAGTAGTTAGTCCAGTGTTATTGGTTTTGTTGGATATTTCCTTTTTGTGCGCTCAAACAGACCACTCCATGTATTTACTCCAGTGTCTTTGTGGTAGATTAAATGAATACGTGTTAGTTGTTATCATTAGTGAGGAAAAAAGGGGATATTTGAGTTCATGCAAATGTTTGGAGGGGTAAATAGAGATTCGGTCGTGTTGGGGTGTAGGGGTATGACTTTCAAAGAAGAAAAGGTTGCAATCTTTGAAATGAGCTGCAGGCAATTTGTGAAAATACAATAGAGATTAGGGCAAACATGCATGTTACTGAATAGGTTGTGCAGTGTGCTGAGAAGAAAAGGCATGCAGAAAATGGAAGGAAGGGTCATTCGATGGAAAAAGGGAGAGGCGACCATCAGAAGCTAAGTAAAGGTCAGTTTTTCATGCAGGATTTCAGGAATATAGAAGATGCCTTTTAAGAAGGCATGCAATTTGAGGATGCAGACATTTAGAAAGAAACGTTATTGTTTGTGTGCGATAATGCTGTATTATGTACTCATGACTGATGATTAATGGTTGACTGGACATTTCTTCTTTATTTATTCTTAATGAACTAACTATGGCTCAAATTAGGTACTCTTTCTGCTTTGGAGTAATATTACTTCTTTGTACCCTGGCTGAAGTGTTGAAATATTTCATTAGTTTTGTTTTAAAAGTGTCCATAAACCCTATTGATTTTTAGGCAACATATCTACAAATGTGTGCAGTGAAATACACTGTTTAGGCACATTATGTTTTTTTCATTTTATTTGCACTCCCATCCTCTTCCCAGAGAAGGTCAGTTTTACTGGCTTGCAAATTACAGTGTGGAACTGCATTGAAGAATTCTTGGCAAGGCAGATCTTGCTTACAAATCCGGCTCTGGATGGAAAAGTTGTGCATTTAAAGGGTTATTCAGTCAGCTCACTGTGTCGAGATTTCTCCGTGGACTCTGTGACTGCAAATTAAAATAAAAAGAAAGAAAAATGGAAATATAAAATTAAAACTAACTGGAATCGATTCACATGCAAGTAGACCATAAAGACCAAGCGAGCAATGTGTGCTCAATTATGATCTGTTTATGATTATAAATATTTCCTTGGTCATTATTACTAATTGTAATGAAGCAGTGTGCGTAAAGAAAATCTGCCTTCCTTCCTTCCAGCTCATTTCCATTCTCTTTAGGGACGTTGTACTCATGGCGAATGCATCCTACATCAACATCCTGCTCCATTACATTGCACTGTCATGTCTAGCCGCAGCCTGGGTTGAGAAGAGGAGCGAGAGGACAGGCAGCGGTGTTATGGCTCTGCTTAGGGCCTCGAGTGGCCAAGTTATGTGTCAGCTCCATGTGACTGGACCTGTGGTTCACAAATTCAGGGGCGGCGGGTTTTAATCCTGTTATGCGATGTATAATTCATTGGGCCATTCTTCTGAGGAGATGATGCACTTCATTAGCTTCCAATTAATAATTATTCTAAGAGAGGGCAGTCTACTACTGATGGGTGGCATGAGTCAAATCATCTGCATGTTTAGCTGGAGTAGGAAAATTAACGAGGTTACTCAGGTAGACTGAATTTCCCTGCACTCCGAAAAAGGTCCTTGTAAAGGCAAGGCCTCAGCAGACTACTTATGAAAATCTTTTCGCAGATGTGGTGCAAGATTGAAGTTTTGCTCTCATGGCTGGCACCATAATTCGAGCAACAACAAGTCAGTAGTTGATCCATGACTGTCTATATTGCAGTCACGGGTAGAAGAGAGAAGATTAGAGTAAGGCGATACAGAGCAGCTGCCTACACTGCTCGAGATTACACATACAAACATTGCCTCATTGTCACTTGAGGATGGCAGCAAAATATCACCTTTTCTAGGGTAGAAAAAGTCTGTTTGGTCTGGAATCAATTATTTCTCCATTGCTCAGGCATACATGTAAATTAATTAGCTTCAGACTATCAATTACAGTGGTAGAATGTAGAAATGTGCTTTAGCTGGAAAAATGAAGTAGAGGCGTGAAAATGTTTGTAAATGTCATACAACTATTTATATACACAAGCATAAGGAGTGGAACTCAGTTCCTGTTAGGTTCTCCTCAGCTGTCGTTGAACTGTTTTATGCTACTGTAAACTGTATGTGCCATATTTCTCTTTTATCTCTGGTGCTATAACATATATCTAACCCTTTGTACACACTTCTTGCCTATGCAAGCGTTGCACACAATCCTTTACCTCTGTAGAACTTTTGTGATATTGCAGTTCTTTGAACACATGTCTTTGGGACATGCTAGCTGCCATTTCTCACATGTATCACATGGGACAGAGGATGCCGATCAGATTCAAGGTGGGCAGGATATCTGCAGTGAAGGCAGGAGCGTGTATCACCTTTCTTTAGAAAAGGGTTACTATGAGCCTTTTAGGGAAATGACCCGCTGGTGCTAATAATGCCACTGGTAGTAATATTAGCGTTAATATAAGTACCTACATTACTGCTACTGTTATTACCATCACTGCTATTACCATTCCTACTACTGTGGTTGTACATATGTGTATATTAGTATGTTTAGACTTATCGAAGAAGAAATGGAGCAATGAATTAAGCATAATGAACAGTTCAGGATTGTGTGCGGGAGAACAGGAAGAGGGAGGAGTTGGGAACAATTAAGTCATATAGAGTTGTGGATTGTTGACTGCAGGACCCGAGCTACTTCAGCAGTGCTGGATGAGGACTCAATGAGGAGGGCATTTATTTAGAGAAGGCTTGCAGTTGTATTCTGTTTGTGAATAAGAGAGACTGTGTTGTGTGTCTTGATGGCCTGATGATATAGCGAAGGTTCCCTTTATCTGGGCCCAAGTATTGTATGTTAGTGAATGTTCTACAATGTATCAGAGGGATTCATCGCTTGGCTGGCTAAGCTCCGGGATTGGTATAATAGTGAATTAACCTGGAGTTTGCCTACCAAATGCTGGTTGGGTTACCTTTCTAAGGCATCTGCTTGGCTTCTGGGGAAGGCCCAGGATGGAGGAGCATGAACTTTATTTGGATTTTAATTACACAGTGCTGTGTGGCCAGTTTAACCGCTGTGCTCTGCATTGTTTCAGATAAGGGTGTAGTGATAATCCCAACCTGGTTCTCACTTGTGTGACCTCATATTTAGATGTAGGGATGTTGAACATGTCACACCTATCTTGCAAGTTATTTTTTCTGAGGCCTGACTGCACGCTTTTGTTCACATGTTGCTTATTAGGTCGAGCGTAAGCGTACGACCTCTTGTATACTTTTAAGTATACTTCTTCTGCGGGCTTCCAGCTATTTCATTTGTTAGTTTCAGTGTCATTTAAAAATCCTTGCTTGCTAGTGGTTAGTCATGCCTCTTTGTCCCTCCTTTTTCTGTGTGAGAGCAGGGACCAACTACTGTATAATTAAGCTTTGTCCTATTTATCTGGTCTCTAGAGGACTTTTTTTTACTTTCTTGCCTGCTCCTGTCCAGGGTCACTTCCCTTTTCATTTGCAGAGCATTCTTGCTCTGAACTTAGCTGTAAACAAGGCTATATATCAGGCTGTTATCTAGGTCACATTTGGTCTTTGTGGGCTCTCTGCACCCTTTCTCAGCTGCCTGGCTCCCACCCTTCCTTGGCCTAGATTTTCTTTTCCAAGGGTGTCTGCCTGGAGGGTGTTGAGAGCAAGGGCGAGGATCGCTTGTTATTGCTTATAGCCTAGGCATCCAGCTCTACCAGGACTCTGCAATCATTAGAGGCAGTGCCCACTTCTGTTCTATATTGGGATCCCACTTGCAGCTGCATCAGTGCACCTCAGTTCACACACTCCAAGCCCTCAGCTGTGCTAGTGCCAGGAACCTCACACACACTGTCTGCCAGAGTGCCTCAGTTCTTCCAATCAGTCCACTCTGCAGCTACAGTACTGGGACCTTGGGCGCAGCTCAATCACTGCACCTCAGTTCATGAAATCCAAGCCCTCAGCTGTGCCAGTGTCAGGAACCCGCACACATGCTGTCTGCCAACCACCTCAGTTCTTGCAGTCAGTGCACTCTGCTGCTCCAGTACTGAGACCTCGGGCGCACTTCCATCAGGGTGCCTCAGTTCACGAAAGCCAAGCCCTCAGCTGTGTCAGTGCCAGGAACCTGACACGCGCTCCCTGCTAGAATACCTCATTCCTTGCAGTCAGTACACTCTGCTGCTCCAGTACTGGGACCTCGGGCGCAGTTCTATTAATGCACCTCAGTTCACAAAATCCAAGCCCTCAGCCACGCCAGTACCAGGAACCTGACACGCGATGTCTGCCAGAGCACCTCAGTTCTTGCAGTCAGTGCACTCTGCTGCTCCAGTACTGGGACCTCGGACACAGCTCCAACATTGCGCCTCAGTTTGGGAAATCCAAGCCCTCAGCTGTGCCATTGTCAAGAACCCCACACGCTCTGTCTGCCAGAACACCTCAGTTCTTGCAGTCGGTACACTCTGCTGCTCCAGTACTAGGACCTCGGGCACAGCTCCATCAGTGCTCCTCAGTTAAGCCCTCAGCTGTGCCAGTGCAAGGAACCCCACACGCGCTCTCTACCAGAACGCCTAATTTCTTGCAATCCGTACACTCTGCTGCTCTAGTACTGGGACCTCGGGCGCAGCTACATCAGTGCACCTCAGTTCACGAAATCCAAGCCCTCAGCTGTGCCAGTGCCAGGAACCACACACACGCCGTTTGCCAGAGCACCCCAGCTCTTGCAGTCAGTACACTCTGCTGCTACAGTACTGAGACCTTGGGCACAGTTCCATCAGTGCACCTCAGTTCACGAAATCCAAACCCTCACCTGTGCCAGTGCCAGGAACCCCACATGCGCTGTCTGCCAGAGCACCCCAGCTCTTGCACTCAGTACATTCTGCTGCTCCAGTACTGGGACCCCGGTGCAGCTCCATCAGTGCACCTCACTTCACGAAATCCAAGCCCTCCGCTGTGCCAGTGCCAGGAATCCGACACACACCATTTGCCAAAGAACCTTAGTTCTTGCATTTAGTACACTCCGCTGCTCTAGTACTGGGACCTCGGGCGCAGCTCCATCAGTGCGCCTCATTTCTCAGAAGCCAAGCCCTCAGCCGTGCCAGGAACCCCACATGCTGTCTGCCAGAGCACCTCAGTTCTAGCAGTCAGTGCACTCTGCTGCTCTAGTACTTTGATTTCGGGTACAGCTCAATCAGTGCACCTCAGTTCTACCCCAGCAAGGTCACTTCCTTTCCTATATTGGGACCCCAATGACATACAGTTCCATTACAGCAGCTCATTTCTAATATTCAGTCCCACTGTCAAGTTAATACTGGACCCAAAAGAGCAAAACACAAATCAGCCAGTGCACCTCAAGTCTAACATCCAATGCCACTGTTGATGGGAACCACCACAGCTCTGCCAGAACCTATCAATTCTAACATTCAGTGTACCTTTCTTCTCAGGACTCCTCGCTTATGTGCTTCAGATGCAATGCCACTCCCATGCCGGGCCCCACTCACAGCTTCACCAGGGCACCTCCAGGCTAACACTCGGCAACACTGGCACGCGAATACTAGGTTTCACACATAGCTCCCTTAACACACTTCACTTCTGACCTTGTGTGCCCATTACTGTTCAAGTACTGCAGTACATACAACTCTGTCAGTGCACCTCAATGCTAACCTGCAGCGCCCCGTTATTCCAATACCTGGAAAGACACAGTGCTCCGTTTCTCATTCCTCACCCGCTACCGTTCCATTATTCCAGCACTGGCCGGGACACAGCTCTGTCTATACCCCCAATTCTGATCTGAAGTGCCCCAATATTGCTATATTGGGGTTCACATACAACTCTGCTAATGCGTTGCCTGCTGTTCTGCAGTGTCCTCTGCTGTTCCACACTCTGACTTCTGTTTGAGGATGTGGGGGAGCCAATTAAATCTATTCTTAGCTGCCATCTTTATTTGAGAGGGTCTGTTTCACCTATCTGACTCAGTTCTTTCCTTTACTTTGTTAACTCTCAATGTTTTCTTCCTCCACCACTTTTCTGTTAGAAACTATTAAAATCCACATTTGCTCTTTCTTTCAACTGTTTTTTCTACTCCTCTCCCTTTTTTTAATTTACCTCTTCCTCTTGCTACCTCCTCTTTCAAACTCGCAAAAACTTGGTTATTTCTTTCCTTGTTTTGTTCCTCTTTTTTCTTCATCAGGCATTCATTCTTGCACTATTCTTTTTTTTCCTTCATTCTTTCTTTGTCCTTTTTATTTGCTCTTTCATTTGACTTGGCATGTGTCCTTCCACTTTCCTTTTAGATCTTCCTTCCTTTCTCTGGTGTTTTCTTATCTTTATCTGTCAATTCACATTTTACTACAAATCCCTCTTTTTCCCGCCTGTATCTGGAAACCACAAGTTATTTGTTGGGGCTTGAAGTGTCAAAGTGGTTTTCCTATTCTGTGTCTGTGGGAAATGTGTCAGTACATACCTGCCCTGGTTCTTTTGCTGCTTGTTTCTTCCACCATCTCTCTTTTTTCTCTAATGTTCATTTTCCTCTTTCTTTTCACACTTCTTTCATTATTTTTTCCTCTTTATCTTTCATTCGCTAGCTTCCTTCCCTTTTTTCTTTTGTCTCACACATTTGTTCTATTTCTTCTCTTTTTGTATCTTCATGTTCTTGTTCTTTCTTGCCCTTTGTTCTTTTATTTCTATGCAACCACTTCTCTTTCTTCCTTTTTTCTGCTGCCTTTTATTTAGCTTTTTCTGCCCCATCCTCTTTCTCTCCTGAGGCCTAGTTATCTATGGAGCAACAGCTGCAGTGACACCGGGGCCCTGAGACCTACGGATCTCAGTCAACTCTAATTAGTACTGTATTTTCCTGCCGAAATTCCAGTAAACCATGTTTCTTTCTTGCTCCAGGGTCCATGACACTGTTACTACTCCACTTGTACTATCCATCTTTACTCCCGACTCCCTCTTTCCTTTTACCCTCCATTCTGTCCCAAATGATATTTTTGGTATTGTGTCTTGAGCATTACACTCTAATGCCAAAGTTTATTTCTGACAAAGGTTTATATGACAATTGTATCTGTTTTAAGATAGAGGATGAAGGTAAATGGAAGTACTTTAGTTAAATGGTGGGCCACTGGAATTATATGGCAAGAAAAGACAAAATTATGAGGCAGGGTTGACCAGTTTGTGGCAAGAAAAGTCCAGTTATGAATTTACAATGTCAATAGCTCTAACTCAGGAAAATGTGAGACCTATTGCATTGCAAATGCTTGTTTTCACATGTTGCTCGATCAGTTCAGTGTGTGGATAGACACTGATACACCGCAGTGAGTAGTACACATGCTCAGAGTGGTGACCACGCATTACATTAGATTTTTAGATCAATATAATTCATTGGCATTAAATATGAGCATTGGTGTAGGAGGCTGGCCTGGTTTCGTAGTGGGTACCAAGAGGTACTTACACTCTGCACCAGGTCCAGGTATCCCTTATTAGTGTAGAAGAGGTGTCTAGCAGCTTAGGCTGATAGAAAATGGTAGCTTAGCAGAGCAGATTAGGCTGAACTAGGAGACATGCAAAGCTCCCACTATACCACGAGTGTCATATGCACAATATCATAAGAAAACACAATACACAGATATACTAAAAATAAAGGTACTTTATTTTTATGACAATATGCCAAAAGTATCTCAGTGAGTACCCTTAGTAGGAGGATAGCAAATATACACAAGATATATGTACACAATACCAAAATTATGCAGTAATAGCAATAGAAAACAGTGCAAGCAATGTGCAGTCACAATAGATTGCAATGAGAGCACATAGGTATAGGGGCAACACAAACCCTATACTCCAAAAGTGGAATGCGAACCACGAATGGACCCCAAACCTATGTGAGCTTGTAGAGGGTCGCTGGGACTGTAAGAAAACAGTGAGGGTTAGAAAAATAGCCCACCCCAAGACCCTGAAAAGTAGGTGCAAAGTGCACCTAATTTCCCCAGAGAGCACAGAAGTCGTGATAGGGGAATTCTGCAAGGAAGACCAACACCAGCAATGCAACAACAATGGATTTCCAGACGAGAGTACCTGTGGAACAAGGGGACCAAGTCCAAGAGTCACAATCAAGTCGGGAGTGGGCAGATGCCCAGGAAATGCCAGCTGTGGGTGCAAGGAAGCTGCCACCGGATGGTAGAAGCTGTGGATTCTGCAAGAACGAAGAGGGCTAGAAACTTCCCCTTTGGAGGATGGATGTCCCACGTCGTGAAGAAGCTTGCAGCAAGGGTCGCGGTTAGGGTTTTTGGATGCTGCTGTGGCCCAGGAGGGACCAGGATGTCGCCAATTGCGTGAGGAGACAGAGGGGGCGCCCAGCAAGACAAGGAGCCCACTCAGAAGCAGGCAGCACCCGCAGAAGTGCCGGAACAGGCACTACGAAGTGGAGTGAACCGGAGCTCACCCGAAGTCACAAAAGAAGGTCACACGACGCCGGAGGACAACTCAGGAGGTCGTGCACTGCAGGTTAGAGTGTCGGGGACCCAGGCTTGGCTGTGCACAAAGAAAATCCTGGAAGAGTGCACAGGAGCCGGAGCAGCTGCAAATCACGCGGTACCCAGCAATGCAGTCTAGCGTGGGGAGGCAAGGACTTACCTCCACCAAACTTGGACTGAAGAGTCACTGGATTGTGGGAGTCACTTGGACAGAGTTGCTGAGTTCAAGGGACCTCGCTCGTCGTGCTGAGAGGAGACCCAGAGGACCGGTGATGCAGTTCTTTGGTGCCTGCGGTTGTAGGGGGAAGATTCCGTCGACCCACAGGAGATTTCCTCTGAGCTTCTAGTGCAGAGAGGAGGCAGACTACCCCCACAGCATGCACCACCAGGAAAACAGTTGAGAAGGCAGCAGGATTAGCGTTACAAGGTCGCAGTAGTCGTCTTTGCTACTTTGTTGCAGTTTTGCAGGCTTCCAGCGCGGTCAGCAGTCGATTCCTTGGCAGAAGGTGAAGAGAGAGATGTAGAGGAACTCTGATGAGCTCTTGCATTCGTTATCTACAGAATTCCCCAAAGCAGAGACCCTAAATAGCCAGAAAAGGAGGTTTGGCTACTTAGGAGAGAGGATAGGCTAGCAACACCTAGAGGAGCCTATCAGAAGGAGTCTCTGACGTCACCTGCTGGCCCTGGCCACTCAGAGCAGTCCAGTGTGCCAGCAGCACCTCTGTTTCCAAGATGGCAGAGGTCTGGGGCACACTGGAGGAGCTCTGGGCACCTCCCAGGGGAGGTGCAGGTCAGGGGAGTGGTCACTCCCCTTTCCTTTGTCCAGTTTCGCGCCAGAGCAGGGCTGGGGGATCCCTGAACCGGTGTAGACTGGCTTATGCAGAGATGGTCACCATCTGTGCCCATCAAAGCATTTCCAGAGGCTGGGGGAGGCTACTCCTCCCCAGCCCTGACACCTTTTTCCAAAGGGAGAGGGTGTAACACCCTCTCTCTGAGGAAGTCCTTTGTTCTGCCTTCCTGGGCCAAGCCTGGCTGGACCCCAGGAGGGCAGAAACCTGTCTGAGGGGTTTGCAGCAGCAGCAGCTGCAGTGAAACCCCAGAAAAGGCCGTTTGGCAGTACCCGGGTCTGTGCTAGAGACCCGGGGAATCATGGGATTGTCTCCCCAATACCAGGATCGCATTGGGGGGGGCAATTCCATGATCTTAGACATGTTACATGGCCATGTTCGGAGTTACCATTGTGAAGCTATACATAGGTAGTGACCTATGTATAGTGCACGTGTGTAATGGTGTCCCCGCACTCACAAAGTCCGGGGAATTTGCCCTGAACAATGTGGGGGCACCTAGGCTAGTGCCAGGGTGCCCACACACTAAGTAACTTAGCACCCAACCTTTACCAGGTAAAGGTTAGACATATAGGTGACTTATAAGTTACTTAAGTGCAGTGGTAAATGGCTGTGAAATAACGTGGACGTTATTTCACTCAGGCTGCAGTGGCAGGCCTATGTAAGAATTGTCAGAGCTCCCTATGAGTGGCAAAAGAAATGCTGCAGCCCATAGGGATCTCCTGGAACCCCAATACCCTGGGTACCTCAGTACCATATACTAGGGAATTATAAGGGTGTTCCAGTATGCCAATGTAAATTGGTAAAATTGGTCACTAGCCTGTTAGTGACAATTTGGAAAGAAATGAGAGAGCATAACCACTGAGGTTCTGATTAGCAGAGCCTCAGTGAGACAGTTAGTCATAACACAGGTAACACATACAGGGCATACTTATGAGCACTGGGGCCCTGGCTGGCAGGGTCCCAGTGACACATACATCTAAAACAACATATATACAGTGAAATATGGGAGTAACATGCCAGGCAAGATGGTACTTTCCTACAATTGGTGAATGTTAAGAAGATATATCAACATTTTTCTATTGGACAGTCCAATGCAATTATAGGGTAAGAAGCAGCAGTCACTGAATTGGAGTGTTTTTACATTACCTGGTCCTAAGGAATGATTCCAGAACACGAGATTGAACAAAAATAGTAGGAAAATACAATTACGAATAAACTCACAGCTCAAACAAAATAAATACATGTACATACACACATATATATATATATATATATATATATATATATATACACATATGTTCGATGGCATGTGTAGCTGCAGATACACATGCTTTGCACATCCCGCCATCTAGTGTTGTGCTCAGAGTGTTACAAGTTGTTTTTCTTCAAAAAAGTATTTT
This sequence comes from Pleurodeles waltl, assembly GCF_031143425.1. Classification (NCBI taxonomy): domain Eukaryota; kingdom Metazoa; phylum Chordata; class Amphibia; order Caudata; family Salamandridae; genus Pleurodeles; species Pleurodeles waltl. The sequence goes on along the minus strand of NC_090447.1, from coordinate 1,459,655,422 downwards.
CGAGTCACGAGATCGAGGGACTCCTCCCCTTTCGGCTCCATTGCACATGGGCGTCGACTCCATCTTAAATTGTTTTCTTTCCGCCATCGGGTTCGGACGTGTTCCTTTTCGCTCCCCGTTTCGGTTCGGAAAGATAGTTAGAATCTCGGAAAATTTGACGGTATTGTTTGCGTTCGGTATCGGGTTAGTTACAACAGATCGACACTGAATTTTGAAGAGCTCTGGTGGCCCTTCGGGGTTTTCGATCCCCCGGCGGGGCCTGGTCGGCCCGACCACGTGCATCTTCAAGGCTAATGGAACGGACCCCATTCCGCTTCTGCCCCGAATGTCACAACAAGTATCCTTACACAGATCAGCATCTGGTCTGTAATTTGTGTTTGTCTCCAGAACACAAAGAGGATACCTGTGAGGCCTGTCGAGCGTTTCGGTCGAGGAAGACATTAAGAGACCGAAGGGCGAGAAGACTACAAATGGCGTCGGCGCCGACAGGACAAAGACATTTAGAGGAGGAAGAAGAAACCTTCTCCATCGAGGATTCGGACTCGGACGAGGTCGATCCCGAAAAGACGCCAAAAACCGTGAGTAAGACGTCAACACACAAAACACACGGAAAGTCCAATAAAGCCCAGGGGACGCCACCGCCAGGAAGCCATGGCTTAACCCGGAAAGTAGGTGACCGACCATTTGCACCGAAAAAGGGCACGCATGTGTCGAAGGCATCCGACTCCGGTCGAGATACAGGCACAGAGCAGACTCGACCCAGAGCAATTTCGGCACCGAGAGGGCGGCACCGAAGCAAGTCGGCATCGAGAGATCGGAACGCCGAAAATTAAAAAATTGGCGTCGGAGCTGAAAAAGACTGCTGAAAAAGTTTCCATACCGAAACATCCGGCCTCGGAACCGAAATCAAGTTCCTACACAGAGGAACAGGGACTGTCCTCACAAATGCAAGGACATAGGTTTGGACAAGAACTAGAGTCAATGGAGCCAGATTACACTCAAAGAAGGCTCCACATCCAAAAAGACACAGGGAAGATAAGTACTCTTCCCCCAATTCGGATGAAAAGAAGACTTGCCTTCCAAGAGAAAGACAAGCGGCCACAGGCAAAGGTGGCAAGACAAGTAACCCCGCCACCATCTCCACCACGCTCAACACAACCATCACCGATATCCACTCCACCACTGATGCAGTCTCCAACTCATACTGGAATGAGTCAGGATCATCCCGACGCATGGGATCTTTATGATGCACCAGTATCAGATAACAGCCCAGACTGTTATCCAGCGAGACCGTCACCACCTGAGGACAGCACAGCCTACACACAGGTGGTGACAAGAGCAGCGGCGTTCCATAATGTCACCCTACATGCAGAGCCTATTGAGGATGACTTTTTATTTAACACACTATCGTCCACACATAGCCAGTACCAGAGTCTCCCTATGCTACCTGGAATGCTAAAACACTCCAAACAGGTGTTTCAGGAGCCTGTGAAGGGCAGGGCCATAACTCCAAGTGTGGAGAAGAAATACAAGCCGCCACCAACAGACCCTGTATACATCACACAGCAATTAACACCAGACTCTGTGGTAGTAGGGGCAGCTCGCAAGAGAGCGAACTCACACACCTCAGGAGACGCACCACCTCCAGACAAGGAGAGTCGCAAATTCGACGCTGCGGGGAAAAGGGTTGCAGCACAAGCAGCCAACCAATGGTGCATTGCCAACTCACATTGCTGGCGAGATATGATAGGGCTCATTGGGACGAAATGTAACATTTCATTGAACACTTGCCTAATGAGTTCCAAAAAAGGGCCCAACAAGTGGTGGAGGAAGGACAGAGCATCTCGAACAATCAAATACGCTCTGCAATGGATGCAGCCGATACAGCTGCTAGGACAGTAAATACAGCAGTGACCATAAGGAGACACGCATGGCTGCGTACATCAGGATTCAAGCCGGAAATACAACAATCTGTGCTGAATATGCCATTTAACGGACAGCAGTTGTTTGGGCCAAAGGTGGACACTGCCATAGAAAAACTTAAAAAAGACACAGATACGGCCAAAGCCATGGGCGCACTCTACTCCCCACAGAGCAGAGGCACATTTCGAAAATCACAGTTTCGAGGGGGGTTTCGAGGACAAAGCACGGAACCCACAACCTCACAAACAAGGCCCACTTATCAGAGCCAATATCAGCGGGAAAGTTTTCGGGGACACTATAGAGGGGGACAGTTCCCAAAAAGTAGAAGAAAGTTCCAAAGTCCCAAAACTCCACAGAACAAGCAGTGACTTCGACGTCACAAATCCCCAACACATAACACTAGTGGGGGGGAGACTAACCAAGTTCTACAAACAATGGAAGGAGATAACAACAGACACTTGGGTCCTAGCAATTATCCAGCATGGTTATTGCATAGAATTTCTAAAATTCCCTCCAAATGTCCCACCGAAAACACACAATATGTCAAAACAACACATGGATCTTCTACAACTGGAGGTCCAAGCGTTGTTACAAAAACATGCAATAGAACTGGTACCAATTCATCAGAGAGGGACAGGAGTTTACTCGCTGTACTTTCTCATACCCAAAAAAGACAAAACTCTGAGACCTATATTAGATCTCAGAACATTAAATATCTACATCAAATCAGATCACTTTCACATGGTGACACTGCAGGACGTAATCCCATTGCTCAAACAACAAGACTACATGACAACACTAGACCTAAAGGATGCGTACTTCCATATACCGATACATCCTTCACACAGAAAGTACTTAAGGTTTGTATTCCAAGGGGTACATTACCAATTCAAAGTGTTGCCATTCGGGATAACAACCGCGCCAATAATTTTTACAAAATGCCTGGCAGTAGTGGCTGCTCATATCAGAAGGCAGCAAATACATGTGTTCCCGTACCTAGACGATTGGTTAATAAAAACCAACACGCAGGAACAGTGCTCACAACACACAAAGTATGTCATAGAAGCCCTTCACAAATTAGGTTTCTCACTCAACTACAACAAGTCACACCTTCAGCCGTGTCAAGTACAACAATACTTAGGAGCAACAATCAACACAACAAAAGGGATTGCCACTCCAAGTCCACAAAGGGTACAAGCATTTCACAATGTAATACAGGCCATGCACCCAAAACAAAAGGTACAGGTCAAGATAGTGATGAAACTACTAGGCATGGCATGATGTCCTCATGCATAGCCATTGTCCCAAACGCAAGATTGCACATGCGGCCCTTACAACAGTGCCTAGCATCACAATGGTCACAGGCACACGGTCAACTTCAAGATCTAGTGTTGATAGACCGCCAAACATACACCTTGCTTCAATGGTGGAACACTATAAATTTAAACAAAGGGCGGCCTTTCCAAGACCCAGTGCCTTAATACGTAATAACAACGGATGCCTCCATGATAGGGTGGCGAGCACACCTCAACAACACAGCATCCAAGGACAATGGGACCCTCAACAAAGACAGTTTCACATAAATCACTTAGAATTACTGGCAGTATTTCTAGCGCTGAAAGCTTTTCAACCTATAATAACACACAAACACATTCTTGTAAAAACAGACAACATGACAACTATGTATTATCTGAACAAACAGGGAGGAACACACTCAACACAGTTGTGTCTCCTGGCACAGAAAATTTGGCATTGGGCGATTCACAACCACATTCGCCTAATAGCGCAGTTCATTCCAGGAATTCAGAACCAGTTAGCAGACAATCTCTCTCGGGATCACCAACAGATCCACGAATGGGAGATTCAACCCCAAATACTAAACACTTACTTCCAAAGATGGGGAACACCACAAATAGATCTATTTGCAACAAAAGAAAACGCAAAATGCCAAAACTTCGCATCCAGGTACCCACAGGATCAGTCTCAGGGCAATGCGTTATGGATGAGTTGGTCAGGGATATTTGCATACGCTTTTCCCCCTCTCCCACTCCTTCCATACCTAGTAAACAAATTGAGTCAAAACAAACTCATACTAATAGCACCAACTTGGGCAAGACAACCCTGGTACACAACACTACTAGACCTTTCAGTAGTGCCTCATGTCAAACTGCCAAACAGACCAGATCTGTTAACTCAACACAAACAACAGATCAGACACCCAAATCCAGCATCACTGAATCTAGCAGTTTGGCTCCTGAAATCTTAGAATTCGGACATCTAGACCTTTCACATGAATGTATGGAGGTCATAAAACAAGCTAGAAAACCTACAACAAGACATTGCTATGCAAATAAATGGAAACGATTTGTTTATTACTGCCATAGTAATCAAATTCAACCCTTACACGCATCTGCTAAAGACATCGTAAGCTACTTACTGCACTTACAAAAGTCAAAACTAGCTTTTTCATCCATTAAAATACATCTCACCGCAATTTCAGCTTATCTGCAAATTACGCATTCAACTTCACTCTTTAGGATCCCAGTCATAAAGGCTTTTATGGAGGGACTAAAAATAATTATCCCACCAAGAACACCACCAGTTCCTTCGTGGAACCTCAACATTGTCTTAACACGGCTCATGGGTCCACCGTTTGAACCCATGCACTCATGTGAGATACAATATTTAACATGGAAAGTAGCGTTTCTCATTGCCATCACATCTTTAAGAAGAGTAAGTGAAATACAGGCATTTACCATACAAGAACCCTTTATTCAGATACACAAGCATAAAGTAGTTTTACGAACTAATCCAAAGTTCTTATCAAAAGTCATATCACCGTTTCACTTAAATCAAACCGTAGAACTACCAGTGTTCTTTCCAGAACCAGATTCTGTAGCAGAAAGAGCACTACATACATTAGACATCAAAAGAGCTTTAATGTACTACATTGATAGAACAAAACAAATACGGAAAACAAAACAACTGTTCGTTGCTTTTCAAAAACCTCATACAGGGAATCCAATATCCAAACAAGGCATTGCCAGATGGATAGTTAAATGTATTCAAACCTGTTATCTCAGGGCAAAAAGAGAACTGCCTATAACACCAAAGGCACATTCAACTAGGAAGAAAGGTGCTACTATGGCCTTTCTAGGAAACATTCCAATAACTGAAATATGTAAGGCAGCCACATGGTCTACGCCTCACACATTTACCAAACATTACTGCGTGGATGTGTTAACAACACAACAAGCCACAGTAGGACAAGCAGTACTATGAACTTTATTTAAAACAACTTCAACTCCTACAGGCTGAGCCACCGCTTTTGGGGAGATAACTGCTTACTAGTCTATGCAAAGCATGTGTATCTGCAGCTACAAATGCCATCAAATGGAAAATGTCACTTACCCAGTGTACATCTGTTCGTGGCATGAGACGCTGCAGATTCACATGCGCCCACCCTCCTCCCCGGGAGCCTGTAGCCGTTTCGAAGTTGATCTTCAACATTTGTAAATTTGTAAATATATCACTTTAAACCACATTATGTACATACATATTTACTCCATTGCATGGGCACTATTACTATAATACACAACTCCTACCTCACCCTCTGCGGGGAAAACAATCTAAGATGGAGTCCACACCCATGCGCAATGGAGCCGAAAGGGGAGGAGTCCGTCGATATCTCGTGACTCGAAAAGACTTCTTCGAAGAAAAACAACTTGTAATACTCCGAGCCCAACACTAGATGGCGGGATGTGCAAAGCATGTGAATCTGCAGCGTCTCATGCCACGAACAGATGTACACTGGGTAAGTGACATTTTCCATATGTGTGTGTATATATATATATATGCAGAGCGAGAGAGAGGGGTATGCATTTGAGATTGCTGTACTTTTTAAATATGGAAGATTTATATATGTGATAGTCCTGAGGAATGTTGTATATACACTGTTAGAAATGGTTTTTTTGGTTGGCAGTCAGGTTACCCCCTGTCCAAGCAAGAACCCTCTCTCTAGTCAGGGTAAGTCACACACAATCCAAAATTATCCTGTGCCCACCCTCTGGTAGCTTGGCACGAGCAGTCAGGCTTAACTTAGAAGGCAATGTGTAAAGTATTTGTGCAATAAATCATACAATAACACCATATAGCACCACAAAAATATACCACACAGTGTTTAGAAAAATATATAATATTTATCTGGGTATTTGCAGGTTAAATCGATCAAAAATGCAATATGAATTTGGAAGTGTCTTAAGTCTTTAAAAAGTAAACAAAGTCTCCTTCAAGCACAAAGTACCTGGTTTGGAGTGGAAAATCTCCGCAGAGGGCTGCAGAAGAGGAGATGCGTGGAAAAATGGTGTGTGTGTCGGTTACGCCCCTTCACACACGGACTTGCGTCGTTATTTTTCACACGGGGAGACGTGCGTCGTTCTACGGGAGGAAAAATGGTGTGTGTGTCGGTTGCGCCCCTTCACACACTGACTTGCGTCGTTATTTTTCACTCGGGGAAGACGTGCGTCGTTTTCAGGCACGCGGACCGTCTCCTTCTATGGATCGCAGGATTACCAGATGTCCCAGGGTCTGTGCGTGGATTCCTCGGCTTGTTATCCGGCTGCGTGTCGTTCCGGGAGGCTGTGCGTGGAATTTTCTTTCTCACGGCAGGCGTCGCATCGATTTCCTCTCTGGAAGTCGGGCGTCGTTGTCCATGCGAGGCCATGCGTCGAAGTTCCGGTCGCACCACAGGCGTTGCGTTGAGCGGCGTCTTTCTGGATCGGCGTGCGCCGATTTTCGCACAGCGGAACAAACTGTGCGTTAAAATTTTCGGCGCACGAGGAGTCCAAATGAAAAAGAGAAGTCTTTTTGGTCCTGAGACTTCAGGGAACAGGAGGCAAGCTCTATCCAAGCCCTTGGGGAGCACTTCAGCAGCAAGGCAAGAGTTCAGCAAGGCAGCAGGGCAACAGCAAAGCAGCAGTCCTTTGTAGAAAGCAGTCAGGTGAGTCCTTTAGGCAGCCAGGCAGTTCTTCTTGGCAGGATGCAGGTTCTGGTTCTGGTTTCTTCTCCAGCAAGTGTCTGATGAGGTAGGGCAGAGGCCCTGTTTTATACTAAACTGTGCCTTTGAAGTGGGGGTGACTTCAAAGAGTGGGTAAGAAATGCACCAGGTCCCCTTTCAGTTCAATCCTGTCTGCCAGGGTCCCAGTAGGGGGTGTGGCAGTCCTTTGTGTGAGGGCAGGCCAGCCCAGGAAGACCCATTCAAAATGCAGATGTATGCAAGTGAGGCTGAGTACCCTGTGTTTGGGGTGTGTCTGAGTGAATGCACAAGGAGCTGTCAACTAAACCTAGCCAGACATGGATTGTAAGGCACAGGAAGATTTAAGTGCAAAGAAATGCTCACTTTCTAAAAGTGGCATTTCTAGAATAGTAATATTAAATCCGACTTCACCAGTCAGCAGGATTTTGTATTACCGTTCTGGCCATACTAAATATGACCTTCCTGCTCCTTTCAGATCAGCAGCTGCCACTTCAACAATGTATGAGGACATCCCCAATGTTAGCCTATGAAGGGGGCAGGCCTCACAGTAGTGTAAAAACGAATTTAGGAGTTTTACACCACCAGGACATATAAACTACCCAGGTACATGTCCTGCCTTTCACCAACAAAGCACCCTGCTCTAGGGGTTACCTAGGGCACACATTAGGGGTGATTTATATGTAGAAAAAGAGGAGTTTTAGGCTTGGCAAGTACTTTTAAATGCCAAGTCGAAGTGGTAGTGAAACTGCACACACAGGCCTTGCAATGGCAGGCCTGAGACAAGGTTAAGGGGCTACTTAAGTGGGTGGCACAACCAGTGCTGCAGGCCCACTAGTAGCATTTAATCTAGAGGCCCTATGCACATATAGTGCACTCTACTAGCGTCTTACAAGTAAATCAAATAGCCAATCATGGATAAACCAATCAACAGTACAATTTACACAGAGAGCATATGCACTTTAGCACTGGTTAGCAGTGGCAAAGTGCTCAGAGTTCAAAAGCCAACAACAGGTCAGAAAAAATAGGAGGAAGGAGGCAAAAAGTTTGGGGATGACCCTGTCAAAAAAGCCAGGTCCAACATACACATATACAAGCAGTCCACCAAAAAGAGTCATCGGAAAAGATTTGTGTATACAGTCTATAGGCACTGGGTATCTTTACATGTTATCAATTGTGATTCATTGGTATCTAGTAAAATGTCAGAATAAATGTGAATGTTTAAATGACTGATTACTGGGACTCATTATATCTCTCTAATTTATTTTTACAACTTTTTTAAATTGATTTCCAACCATGGTGCATTAGTGTCTCGCTTTAAAAGCAAGCATAGCATACCCAGGCCTTGAAAAATCTACTCACCTACTCACTATGGCAAGTTAGATATTCTATCAGGTCGAGCAATTTTTAGAACCTACTCACTCCTTCTGGCAAGTTAGTTTTAGAACCTACTCGCCCCTTCTGGCAAAGAACAGGTGTTCTGTTCAGTCAGAAAGTGAAGACACAATAAATATGCCTTTAAACCTTGTTCTTATCTTGTCACATTTGCTCTGTGTTCAGAGACAGAGGTCAAAAGTCAGATTGTCTTCTTACAATTACTTTTCCTTTTGACTGCAGAGTTCCAGGAGTTCGTAAGGTGAACTGTCTGACCTGCTGTACAAAGAGTGTGGAATGAAAAGGTTGTAGGTTGTCAGGTTTTTCCTAACAGACAACATTAAAATAACTAAGTCAACTGTGCAAACTGTTCAAACTATATTTCAGTAGTTCTGAAAGCCCATTTTTGTACTTCCTTTAATGACAATTTGTTTTTAATAGGATGAAAAAAAATCAGAACACTTTACTTGGCAATGTGGTAATGATAGATATGTTTTCTGAAATCCACATTTCACAGATTATTTTTAATACACTATATCGTTTTATTAGTAAAGCTGCAAGTTAATGGGAAGGATTTTGGACATTTCCTGGAAGCGTATTGTCTGTCAATGACAGAGCGCCACCACATCATGCTCTAGTAATATATTTATTACAAGTGAGTGTTTAAATATATACTGAAAAACACTCTTGCCCTGATGGCAATGCTATTAATGCACTGAGAGACAAGTCAAGGATCATGTGTCCTCTATATGTGGGCTAGATTTGTTTTATACATGGAGCAAACGTTTAGTTTATTTAGCCAAATAAAATAGTTTTTTGTATGGCAGAAATGCTGAACTCACATATTTGAAGGAGTACTCATATGTGAGAATGAAGAAAAAGGCAATTCTGTAATATAAAATATTTGCCTAGGATCATAAAATTTGAGACCCGTTCATGGGTCAACTACATTATAGTTAGGTCGAGTAGTAGGTCATGTTTATGTTGTAAAGAGTGTAATTAAACCTATTTATGTGGGGGGCACTAGAGAGCTTGAATGCAAGGTTACTGCCTTTGAGGGAGGCTCTGCCAGCCGGAGTAATTTATCCGACATTTTTCCAGTTTCAGAAGTGGCATCGGGACACCTTTGTGCCCCACCTACAGCTGAGAAGCCCAGCGGAACACAACCATACATGCGGGGTTGCTGTCAGAGCCCCGGGGGACCTGTGGAGTGGCTGCAGCGTGTGGAAGTCCTGGCCTGCTTGTGCCGGGACGATCACGGCAGGTGACCCAGCTGCAAGCGTGTTGCTGGCATTAGCAGCCTACAGAGTTCAGAGCGCTCCTCCTTGGGAGACTTCTGAGGCGCGGCGAGCCCGCGAGGACATGGTGGGCCCCCGAGGAGAGGAGCGAGGAGGAACCGGTTGCCGGGCTTACCGCCTTCAGGACTGGAGGGTGGCAGCCCGCAGCTATTGCTAGGCCACAGACGCTTCGGGGGACCCTGCCTGAGGGAATCTGGACCTGGCTGCATTGAGGACCAAGGATGATCGCCTGACTTTTGCGTCTGACCTTTGCTGTACTGAACCGCTGCCAAGTGGACTTTTCCAAGCTGGTCGGCCTACTTGTGCCCCCCCCATTGCAATTCTGTGAAGTGTGGCAGGGCCAGGACCGCCATACTTCATTGACTACTTCCTCACCAGTGGGGGCTCCAACTCTCTCTTTTTTCCTCACCGGGGGACACTGGGAGGGGTGGCCCCACGGACCACTCTACCACGATGGGAAAATCTGACTCCAAACAATCCAAGATATCCTTTGAGCAACGCCACCTGATGCAGACTGCGGACCTGGAGGTGGAGAACGCCTCATCGGCCAGTCGCATGCAGGATCCAGAAGTCTGTACAGTGAAAGATTAGTTGGACAAAATAGATGAATGCATCATCTAGCTCGAGTGCCGTGGCTTGGACGTCAAAAATGTTATTACAAATGGAAAAGTCCTCAAAGTGATCTGCAAAAAGAATGAAGACCTGGAAGCGCAGTCACGAAGGAACAACATAAGGGTTAATGGTGTTCCCGAACTGACCGCAGTGGGCCGAATGGAAAGCTAAATCCAATTTATGCTTCAGGAGTTGTTTGCAGATGCTCTCTCCAACGTATTTATCACTCTCTTGGACACTGACCTCCTCCTGGGGCACCTATGCGGCCCTTAATCGCCAGCCTGTTAAATTACTGCGATCACGACACTGATCTTTACCTGGCCAGGGAGCAGCAAACCATACATTACCAGGGCAACACAATCTCACGTTCCCAGACTTCACGGTTGCGGACCAGTCTGCTTAGAGGGATTTTCTACCAATCAAAAGCTCACTTGTGCAGACAGACACCGAATATTCACTTCTTGACCCAGCCAAACTTCGAATCATTCTTTTGGGCAAAACCCATTACTTTACAGAACTGAAGGCAGCTGCTAAATTAATAAAAAACATCTCGAAGGCCGCTCCATGACAACCCACCCCCCCCCCCGGAAACCGGAAATTCCAAAACTGGACATCTTTGTGACAATGACTAATCACAGACTACAATCCTACCAACAGCCGTGGAATCTTGTGCCAAGCATTGTTATCCCTGTTGTACACGGCATGGGGTTCTTGGACCCTGTGAGTGCAGCCTGGGGCTGTTGAGGTGAGCCTCGGCCACGCACATGCTAGTTCTGTGGTCACCGGCTACTATTTGGCCGGGAGTTGTCGAGTCTCTTGTTTGCCCCCACAGAATGAGCTCCTTTTGTCACTCTATGACCTTTACTTTGGTAATGATTGATGGGGTTTGGGTTGGGTTTGTTTGACCTAATTGGGAAACCAAAGTAGGTGGTTGGAGGATTGTTGGGGTAACGTTTCCGCTTACTTTTGTTAGGTCTTGTATCACCCATTCCTTTCCACTACCTCCATGCTCAGCGCCAACGTACGACTACATATGCTGCCATGCTGTGATAGGCCTGCTGTGCTCTGCATATGTATAAGAGAACCACCCCCATGCTTGCTGCACTTGCAACATTCAAGGCACTCACATCTCCCTCTTCGCAACATCAGAACTGCTAATTCCATCCCATGCTCGCAGCTTGCATATATTGCAAACCACGCATTATCTCCTCACCCCCCATCAGCCATGACTAGCCTCATCTGTATGACTTGGAATATTAGAGGCCTCAACAACACACGAAGGTCCATCTGAAGGCAGCATATATGCCTGGCAGTTAGGGCTGGATTGTTCCCAAGGGGAACAGGGTCAAGACTGATTTGCTTATGACTGGGAACCAAACTGGGGTGGCATGGTGAGCAAAAGAACTGATGAATTAAACCGAGACCTGTGACTTGGGGTAAATGTTTGATTGGTTCCGCATTCCGTTCATATTTGTGTTTGTTTGTTTTTGTTGCCCTAAGTGCACCGGCTATGTCCAGACTTGGGTCCAGGACTCACTATGCCACTGGTTTCAAGTTAGCCTGGCTGATGACTGAAACTGGTCTCAGGATGCTTGTTTCTGGTCTGGGGAGGACCTGACCTGGCAGTTTGGGCTGGACTGTTCCCATGGGGAGCAGGTTCAAGACTGATTTTCATATGGCTGGATCCAAACTGGGGTGGCATTGTGAGCAAAAGTATTGATGGATTAAACCCAGATCTGCGACTAAGGGTGAATGTTTGATTTGTTTTGCATTCCATCATTTGTCTTTGTTAGTCTATATGCAGTGGCACAAGGTGGGCATTTGTCTGCTGCAGGAGCTGCCACCAAGTTGCGGCTGATGTCAGGCTGGTTAGGAGAGTGTCACGTTGCACCCTCCTCTAATTATCCCCAAGATGTGGCGGTTATCATTTGGAAGGGGCTTCCCTGAAGCACTAGGACGGTTCTGTGCGATCCCATGAGGCACTATGTGCTTCTAGCTGCTGTGCCTTGTGACCGTACCTTCCAGATAATATCAGTATATGGCCCCAACACTGACTGCTCTGACTTTTTTGCTGAGGCCTGGCACTTAGTGGGGACGCTTGGCCCGGGAGCTCTTCTGTGGGGTGGCGACTTTAACACTGTGTTGAACCCTGCGATGGATCGCAACAGCCCGACCAGACCGCCATATCACTCACAGAAAATCAATTGGTTGATCTGTGGTGCTCTAAGCATGCATTTGAGAGTGTAGCTGTGTCACTGCCTCCTACAATGCTTGGTCACATATAGACTTCTGACTAGCAACTCAAGCTGTAGAGTCCTGGACCTGCTGAGTTGAGCACTGCCTGCGCGCGCTATTGGATCATGCCCCAGTACTAGTAGAACTGCACATCCCCGGGGGCACTCAAAGAACATTCTCCTGGTGCCTTACCAATGGTGCCCTGAGAGACAATGTCTTTAAAACAGAGATCAGGGAGACTATAGTAGATTACTTCTAACGCAATAAAGACTCTGTCCAATCTGCTCTACTTTATGGGAAGCGTTCAAAGTAGTTATACTGGGGGTCTGCATTGCTCCGCAATCCAGAATAGTACGGACCCTGCGACAAGAGCTAGCCTCATTGGAGGCAGAACTGCAGGGCCTTAAATGCCAATACTATTTGACAGTTGACCAGGCCATCCTTGCGCAGGTCAGAGCGAAGATTATCGAATTTGAGGAGGCTGCGAGGTGGAAGGTGCGCTGTCGTTATGGTGTGGGAGACATAGCAGGAAAAACACTTGCAAACCTGCTGCGCAGGCTCTAGACTAGTGACTATGTTGTGGAACTCAAGGACAGCCAGGTGGCCCATCAGGTGGGCACGGAGGTGGTCCAGCAAACAGTGGTTGCCTTCTTTACTTCGCTCTACTCCTCCGTACATGCAGTCCCGCAGGAGACTTACACTGGCTACTTTGATACCATCCAGCTCCTGTGGCTGGAAGACGGCCACAGGCAATATTTAGATGCCCCGTTTGTGGCGGAAGATATTGTTCAATTATTTCAAGGACTCTATGGTGACAGGGCACCTGGTCTGGACTGCCTTACGGCTGCCTTTTATAAGGAGTATGCTGAATTATTGGTGTCATATCTCCTTGACATGTATGCTGAATCTATGGCAATGGCAATGTTTCATGTGCATGATGTCATCCGCAGAACAGTCAGCAGCCATGCAAGTCCAACAATCCCTGCTGCAAGTATTACAACAGTGTGTGAGGGATTTCACCACAGCAGTTAGGAAGTTGCAAAAACACCTGTCATCCCAAACATTTCACTGTGTGCACGACTGCAATCATGGCCCCCTCAGGGCCGACCTGGCTGCCTACCACAGCGATGTATCTGCTATACTCAAGAACCAGCAGCTCCTCCTTGCTGCAGTAATGCCCTTAATAGCCCCACAGTTGGCAGCTACCGGGAATTCTGAGTCCACTTCTTCAAACACTGAAGTGTGTGTTGCCCCTTCAAACCCACCACCATCAAGGGCAGAGGAGACGACACACACATCAGAAGATTAAGACATGGAACAGATCACCTTCACCCGTAGGAGTACCCGGTAGCACCAGTCCATGCCACATGGGCACTGATTTCCTACATCCTGTGCTTGTTAACATGCCAGTCTTGCTACAGTTGGTAACATGCACTGTTGTCCAGCACACTGTTTACCTTACCACTATGCACTGCAATTGTCTGTCACTACCTAATTGGCAATTCAGGTTCCTCTGCACTGAATGACACTCCACAACAGCATGTCCAATGACATGTCCCTCACCATTGCACTTGCGTTGCATCACAATAGAAGGCCTCACACTAATGGACTTACAATCCTGGACTATGTAAATATTGCACTGCAGCGCTTTAAAATAAATAGCACTTACACAACCACTTTGACTCTGTGTAATGTGACACATCAGCTGTGTAGGAGATTTGTGATGCTTGTAACATGTCAATGGCCACAGAATGTCAATACAATAGTGTAGAAAGAATGTGGGCTGATAACTATGCACAAGGGTCTGGATTTTATCATCATCTGTGCTTCCTTAGGCTTTTTTCTGAAGTTAAAGGATCACAAACAGTATAATGCTGTGTAGAACTGAATATGTCAGGTCCAAAGTATGTACAGGATTAAACTCAATGTGGCCCACATTCCCTTCAAGACAGTCATTATGTATGTGACATCTGACTCTAAACTTTAATCACACAACCACACCATACAGCAGGAATGGATGTGTACGAGTGTATGGACAATAGCGTCACCTGGGAGTACAATGTAAGAAATCATAGGAAGAATTTATGTATACTGAACTTCATAAGATTATGACACCACTCAGTTTCTCAGAGTTCACATGAACATCAGGCTGCAGGCAGATGTCCCACAGTGCCCGCAATTCCAATACAGAACTCAAACAATGACAGTTTGAAAATCACACCAACCTTTACAACACATTGGGGACCATAGTTACCTTGACTGGTGGGTGCAATGGATGGCAGATGCATAGAGAAGTAGCTTTGTTGTAGCTGCCAATGTGACAGCTCATTTGGAAGTGGAAATAACCATGTCAAGAATGGGATTTGGATGCTGGATGGAACACAAATGCAAATACAAAATTTACACTGTACACTCATGCAAAGGCCCTGATCCCCAAGCATATGACACATACTGTAAAGGAGTACAGCAAACGTTATTATATCTGTATAAAAGGAAACTTAAACTATGGAAAACACATAAACTAACCTAACCTATCCTAATTATACATTACCCACAACTGGCCCTAACTACCCTAAGCTGAACTTACTTACCACATGTAACTAAACACTCTAAACATCAACCCCCCATCCCCTTATATGACGGGACACGTGTAGGACAACACATACTGACCTAAACACTTACTAACTTATCCTAAACAAATATATATTTTTTTGTATTTTTTTATTTTATATATATTTTTTATACACATAAACTCCAACATCATCCCCCACCCATCCACCTACAAACAAACATGTAATAATATAACTCCCTCCACCCCCCAACCCACTTATCCTAACTAAACTAACAGACTACTCTAACTTAACACTAAGCCCCCTAAACCCACTAAAGAAAAGAAAGAGGAAAGAGGAGGGAGAGAATGGAATTATGGGTGAGGATCAATAAGTCACAGATTGGCCCTCCTCAGGATTTTCTTAATCCCTCGCAGTCTCCTGCTATTGCGGGCCACCTCCTGCTGCAGGGTGTCCATCCGGCGCAACATACTTTGCATGTCACGTTGTAGTGTCCTGAACTCGGTCATGTCCATTAAAGCAGCAGGGGTCGTCTGGGTAGCACTTGTTGTAGCTGGTGCTGGTGCCTTGGTTGGAGGTGGAGGTGCAGAAGGTGCTGCTTGTGGGCCTTAGGCTGAAGAGGTCGAGGGACCAGCTGGAGTGGCAGTCATCCCTGGGTCCACTGTGGTCTAAGCTGTTGTGGTTGTGGCAGTTGTGGACAATGCTGGCCCCCTTGGCTAAATGCCCTCCATGCCCCTGTGGCTCTCTCATGACGATATCGCCTAGCCATATTACGGAACCCATCCTCCACATTGAGGATGTGGTGGTACCGCACTGCCCGCCTCTGAAATTCACATATCTCCTGGGCATTCATGTTGGCAGCTGTAAAAATAGAGACAGGCAAACATTAGTGACATCATTGTGTGATGCATGTACAGATGATATTCTAACAGTTCATCAAAAATAGCACATGCAGTCCAAATCACAATACAGATGATAGAATGTCCCTGAGGAATGACATGCCAATGCAGCCTACCCATCAGCTATCTAACAGCACAGCAATGCACAACAAGGTGTGTACTTAATTAAATGATCTGTGCATATTTGTAGTGCTATTTGTCACATAACAAATGCTGCAGGTACTCAACATGTGCCAGGCCAACTAATCACTATCTTCTGGATCAAATTCAAGGCACACAAGACCTGTGATTTGTGTATGAAACTGCCAGGATGGTATGCAGTTGGTAATCATAAGGGGGCATTGTAGTCTGGCACACATGAATGCTTGAATTACATGTCTGTCATCTACCCTGTGACCATCACACCTAGCTACACATATTTTCTAGCCCTAACCCTGTGCCTGGGGGGGGATGGATATGCAACACATACTTTCAAACATCAAGGACAACCACAAAGCTTTGTACAGCTGTACATGGGTTTAATCAGTCCACCACAGGGAAGGAGGCCTGCCAACTAGGATTGAGTCAACCATTGGACAATCACATCTACATTCATGTTTCTGTTTGCGGACAATCGTCAACATCAAATCTCACTGACACATTTCTAAAATCAACCACATTGATGCAAGCTCCCATCTGGCCTTGACCTGCATGCACACCTATGACATTTCACTCAAGAGCCACGTAAATGGAGTACAACATGTGGAGCTAGATGCTGCGTGACAGTCACCCATACAGTCCTATATGTTCATTACTTAACAGGGATGCGCAAATCTGTGTGTAAAACTGATGCATCACTGTTCTGTGTGAATTAGGGTATGACTTGCTGACTAAATTATGACACTGGCCACCTCCAAATCAATTTTTGGCATACATGTAGCAACAAATCACCTTGCTCACCTGCCCATGCCTATTGCGCAGCACTCAACTCCCAATATATGACTCTCTGCCGCTGAATGTCTAACTGTTCCATGGAACACTGTGTCAACCTCCAGTCAAGTCACATATCGGATCACGTGCCAGCTCATCATATCTTGCAATGAGTCCATCACACAGGAGTCAATCACACAACAGCTGCAAACACAACACAGGACAAACATAATAACACTTACTGGATACGTCTGGGTCCACAAATCGAGCCACTTCACCTATTATGTAGGCGGCTGGTCCACCTGTAAAACATAGAAGGGTGATATGTGCTCAATGTCTGCTCACTGCACAAAAGTTGGAACAACAAATCACTGTGTGTGACATTTTATCTGATAGAGCTGCACAGCAGGCATGTAGACACCCCAACAGACATACCACTTCCAACATGCATTGACACTGTCACTCCAGTGAGTGATAGACACACATATGCACACATGCACTGGCCCTAACAATCATGTGGAGCCAAACATGATTACTCAATGTTGTGCTTAATTTATTCCAGAGAGTACTCCATTTGATATTTTGTAATTTGGAAACGCATGCAATGTCACATTCCTGGTGCACTGCAATACCAGTGACTCAGGTATTGTGGCTTGTGCATCAAGGGACAATGAGTAACTGTGTGATGCTCATGTGGGTTGATTTGCGTTCAGGAATTATTGTGCTTTCAGTAGTCCATAATAGGTGTGCCAGTGTTGTATGTAGGTTACATATGCCACATTGGCAGAGTACCCTGATCCGTATATGCCCCCTGTGACAACACGAGGGCAGGGAACCTGTGTGTTACTTGATGACAATGTTACGCTAAACATGGTTTGACCACTTTTCTGATTCAAAAACAGCAAAAAGATGTATACTAACAGTGTCTTATTTGATCATCCTTAAAAGAATGCATGGGCACAGGTGTAGTTATTGCACCTGAAATGTGTTATTCTGGGCCCTGTGTACCTATATCAGGTATTGTAAATCACACATTGCCAGAATCAGCAACCTAAAATCGCCAAGTTGGGTGATCAGTGGTAGTACAACCGAACTGACACTGTCCACTAATAAAACCATGGGTTAGCAAATGTCCTACTTCTGCGATCATGATGAGGTAGGTCTCTATTTGAAAGCACCTTGGGAATGGCGGCACTCACAGGAATGCTGGCTTGCTGATCTTAGCAGACCACCATGGGCCTCATTACAACATTGTCGGGCGGCAAGCGCCGCCCGCCAAGTTGTAACTGCTGGGCGGCCGCCAATGCGGCCGCAATCCTGCGGTGCCCATTTTGACATCCCGCTGGGCCGCAACATGGAAGCCGGCTCCAGATGGAGCCAGCGGTGTTGCGGCCGTGCGATGGGTGCAGTTGCACCCGTCGCGCTTTTTACTGTCTGCATAGCAGACAGTGAAAAGCTGCATGGGGCCCTGTCAGGGGGCCCGCGACTCCCCGTACCGCCAGCCTTTTCCTGGCGGTTCAAACCGCCAGGAAAAGGCTGGCGGTCGGGGACTCGTAATCCCCTGGGCAGCGCTGCAAGCAAAGCTGCCCAGGCGGATTACTACCGCCGGGGCCATTGTGGCGGAAAACCGCCAGCCCCGGCGGTGCGACCGCGGCGCTTCCGCCTTGGTCGTAATACCCCAGGAAGCACCCGGTGTTTCCGTCATTTTAGCCCTGGCGGTCTCGTACAGCCAGGGTCAAAATGACCTCCCATGTCTGTGACTGCCTTCATACTGAGAAGTTAACATTTGTAGAAATGATTCAATATATCAGCAGGGGTGTACCAAAAGTAAAATAACAACCAATTTCTTCACGTAAATAGTATAATGGAAGCAGTCAGTGGTCCCTTGCACAACATCATGCTCAGAAATAGTTGGTGACCATGCATTCAGAAAGAGCAGGGATCCCATGATGACCCATTCACTTTACAAAATGGGTTGGCACAAAAGTGACACAGATGGTAACTGCACTAGCTCAGTACCAGCAATTGCGCCCAAGCCAAAAATGTTGGAGGGCCTCACTACTCAATGATAGAATTTCAACGCCTACTCTGAAAAGCTACGAGATGAACCTGTTTTGTGCTACTGCAGTCTGGTAGCATCATGGCCCATTTGGGTTTGGCCATGTGAAAGATTATCTGTCCAGACGTAAACACAACGAAACAGTGAACTTAGGGCCAAATGTGTCATTTTTTTTGTGTTGCATTTGCTTCATTTGTTTACGCTACAGCTATGAAAATTAGCAAAATATATTTGAATGTAGCAAGTGTGCAATACTTTTCCGTCCAGATTTAACGCAAATGCAGCACAAACAAAGTAGAAATATGAGCCTAAGATAATAGCGGAGGTTATGAAGAGCTTTGTACTTATCGCCATGAATACTGTTCGAACATGGTTCCACAAAACTGGGGACTACATTGTTTCCATGTATTACCATGTGAAATACATCCCATTCCTGGTACAC
Organism: Pleurodeles waltl; assembly: GCF_031143425.1. Classification (NCBI taxonomy): domain Eukaryota; kingdom Metazoa; phylum Chordata; class Amphibia; order Caudata; family Salamandridae; genus Pleurodeles; species Pleurodeles waltl. The sequence goes on along the minus strand of NC_090447.1, from coordinate 1,459,636,069 downwards.
TCACAGGCCCTGATTCATACTTTTGTTTGGGCCGCATTACCATCATCTATTGACGCAAAAGCGGCACTTAATTACAAAATACAGTTGTATTTTGTAAGTTTGCGCAGCTTTTGCGTCAACAAGTGACGGTAATGCGTTGCAAAAATTGTATAAATCAGGGCCGCAGTTTGTTCAACTTGCATTTCACATGTCCACAAACATTGCATGCAGCATGTCACAACATCTACTACTGTCACTCCAGAGCATTGTACACATTAGTAAATTTTTTACTTACCAACAGGGCCACCAATCACCACACCCAGGTGGTCCAGCGGGTCCTGCTCTCAGGCTACCAGGTCAGCCCAGCGATGCTTCAGCTGGTGGTCGTTGCACTGGCTGTTGAATATGTGCCACAGGTGGAACATCACCTTTGCCCACCTCAGCCTTCTTGCCTCCGTGTGATACCGCTGTATCACACGGCCCCAGCCTCCAACATCAGGGGGAGGAAGTGGCACACCAGCCACACAAATGCCCCTAGCTCCTCCTCCCCCATTTGCCCCAGCTGTGGCCTTCCCAACATCTCAACAAAATTAGAAATGAAAAAGGGAAAGATGGAAAAACAGGGAAAGGAGGTAAGAAAAGGAAACTTATCTAACCCACAAACAGCCCAACAATACCCCAACTAACACTATCCACAAACAGACTCCCAACAGTACAAAGACAAATCTAAATACAATAAATGACAAAAAAACACTTACACAGGATACCACAGAGACTTAAAAAACACCAAAAGACAATATAAAGAGCACACAGGAGACAAATTCACAATATTCACGAGAGAAAAGTAAAAACACAGCCACACAGTCTAGAATAATCACAGGTTGGAAAGTGAAAGTACACCCAATGTACCATTTCTGCAAACAGGATATCCTATTACATCACTTCCTGTCTCAATTGCGGCCCGTTTTTTGTATTGCGTGTAATTTTATGACGCTTACGGGGTTTGTGTCAATATTATTTTACACGTATGCGTGAAAATTCACACGCATTCAAGGATCAATACATTTTCAATGGATAACCGCATTCCTGGGGTGCGTTGGTGGAATTAACGCTAGTGACCAATTGATGTATAATGTCCATGAGCTTCATTTTTTAACGCATATGCATCATATTTTAACACATATGCATCTTTTTTAACGCATAAGTGTCATTTTGTAACGCATAAGCGTAATTTTTTACGCATAAGTGTAATCTTTTGTTGCATATTTGTTTTTACGCTTTTGCGTCACAAAATCTGTCTTAAACTGTGATTTTTCAATTTTTAACATGCATGCAACCTATAACTATACAAAGATAGGATGGCATGACCTGCAGTGTGTGTTCTAGTGTTTGTGCACATGTGGCAGACCATACTACTGCGGCCCATAATAATGCAGACTGATGAACTAGAACTATGGCATGCCATACTGAAGAGGGAAGCACACAGGAGTCAGAATGGGAGTGAGTCTGGGTGAGTGTAGATGATGATTCTCAGGGTACAGACAGTCCATTTACAGCGCCCCCTATAGAAAACATGGCAGTAGCAAGACTTATTACCTGGGATGGTCTGTGCAGGGCATGTCTTGTGAGCAATGCTTGTCATAACTGGGGCACTTGTGCTATCCATTTTCATGTTTGATGCACTTTTTGTCACACATGCTCCTTGCAGAGATAGCTGATGTCACACTTACTGCTGTCAAGGGTCTGGTCATACATTCCTGTTACCAATGCAATTGCACATCCACTGCCTCATGTATGATGCACTTTTTTACCTTATGATTGATGGTGTCTTATTTGTGTGTCATATGCTTCAATGGATCATATTGGCAACATGGATGTATCTCATAGCTGTGGTCCTAGGATAGTGCACTTCAAATGTGAAATAGACAGGATATATGTCATTAAAACTGTGTGTGATGTTTGCTGTACATTCATACCCATCAAATGTAATGTGGCTTTTGCAGTATGCACATTTGTATTTCTGCAATGCTCCATGATTCCTGGAGATCATGTGATGCATAAATAATTACCAGAGCATGATCAAGTGATGAAGTGAGGTGTTTAATTCCATATGATAACAAAGTGGTGATAGTGACTATATTTTGAAGACGTTTTGTACGATCTGTTGTCGCGACGCAATCTTGCAACTGTGTTAGGATGTTCCCCTCATTTTTCCTGACAGCATCCTCCTCCTACTCCTCTTCAGGCATTTGTTGTTCCGGTTCAGAGAGGGGAATGTTCCTCCTCACACAAATGTTGTGCAGGATGGCACAGGTCAAAATTATCTTGCAGACCATTTCCGGTGAATATAGGAGGCTGCCTCTGGTAAAAAACTTTGCACTTGTATAGCGCACTACTCACCCGTTAGGGTCTCAAGGTGCTGTACTCATACCGCTATGGAACCCCTCCTGGCTTTTCCCTGTGAGGTGCCCACTCCTGGGCACCCCCAGGGCGAAGCCAGGCATCCAAGCGCTGTTGGGGCCGTTGTGGAGATTAAGCAAGCTATTGCCGAGAGGTACCCATTAATTAGATTAGGCACAGAGGCAAGAATTATCTGGTCCAAGGGAATTGAGCCCAAGACCTGCCGAAGCAGGACTTGAACCCTGGTCTTGAGCCAGATCTCTGCTTTAGGGTCTGCCGCTCTAACCATTGTGCCACACTTCTCAACTGGTGATGTCCCGGAACCTGAATCTGGAATTCAGGATGCCAAAAGTCCGCTCAACTATGGTGCGTGTCCTACTATGTGCCTCATTATAGGCACGCTCTGCTGCTGTGCTTGGGTTGGCAAATGGGGTCATGATCCATGGCTGGATCCCGCAACCCTGATCAGCTGAAAGAGAAAATGTGGGTAAGTATTTTGTTGTTGGTTGCACCGTGATTGTCACTTTGCATGGCAATTGTTATCTTGTGTCATCTGTGACATATGTTTGTGGTATTGTGTGGTATCCTAGGCTTCTGTGATGTTCTTTCTGCATTGGGTTGTTTGAATAGCAAAACTGGTGTTTGGCTGATTGACATGATATCTGTGGTATGTATATTTAGAAACATGCAGTTCAGTGTGTATCTCCCATGTGTTATGTACTGAGAAAGAAGTGTCTGTGTGCATTCACTGGAGGTGACATGATACTTCCACACACAATAGATTCCACTGTGGTGGTAACACGGTTGTGCTATCCAATTAGACATATGTAATTAGAGGTGAAATGCAACAGTGAGGCCCTTTGATTTGGCTAGGTGATAATGTACAAGACATCTCCATACGTTGGCAGCACTGAAGTGTTCACTATTGACAATGCACAATTATCCCATGTGTGACAAGTTCTATTTTTGTTCCCTCACCCAGTTGGCTCATGTGCAACCATGCGCCTACACTACTGAACTTGCTCCAGGTAAGCTGGCTAACCTGGTTGTTGGGGTGAAGGTTTTAGTGTAGGAAGGTCCATCTCCCTGTACATCTGTTATGTATATGAGGAATTGTCTCAATCAGTATGTGTAGCAGTGTGCACTTTGCGTTAGTGTCACATCCACATGTTTTCATAACACAGTCCACTTCCTTATTGCTAGCTGGCAATGGCACCCCAGGAGTGATGTGAGATTTTGGTACTGCCTCAATAATTCCATGTCACCTTCATTTGAGTCAGCGTCATCATGTTATGTGTCTCTTGGTGTTTCACCTGCAGCAACACACATTACACACCCCTTACACAGGACTTATTGCTTGGAAGTGTGTGGGATTGACTGTAGCCTTATGAAATATTGAAAGGTTCACCTTCCAAGTTGTACTGCCAGTTTTTGGCACTGTGTGGTTTTAAATTGGTCCTGTGTAGCTCTAGAGTGGCATCTATTGTTATTTGCATCCGTCATTTGTCCATAGTTGTGTATCCCATTGGGTCAGGAAATCAAACATGACTACCAGTGTCACATCTCAGTGTCTTCCTGGTCATGTGTCAATGTAGTGGTGTATGTGTTGGGTGCCGTGCTGTGTGTAAATTACTAGGATCCACCTCAGTCAGGACCTCCATAAGCTCTGGAGATCTAATTATGGCAGAGCAGTATCCTCGCTAAAAGGAAAACTGGAACACTGGTGCTCACTGCCACTTTCCTTGACAGGCAGTATTGCGCTAGCCAAAGTGTTAGTATTCCCCAAATTCTTTTGTAAACCTCCCCAAGCCCCTATCAAGCAGCTTTCGCTCCTGTCTGTGCTCATGCCTGATACCTCTTGTCTGGGCTGAAAAACAGTCTAGGATATTTTGGGACCTGGTCACGCTTCCATTCGTGCAGGGAGGAATGGTGGCCCCAGGACATGGAACTCTAATACAACTATGCACAAGAACATTTCGCACACTTCTGGGTTCACCCTAATCAATACGAGCCACACACGACCCCTGAACATGATTGTGCTCATCCTTGCCTGCTACCTTTAGCACTCTACTTACCTCTGCGACGTCTGCAGGAATGTATAGACACGGTGGCACTCACCTGTGAGGTTACTCTGGTTCCTGTTTTTCAGTGACTACAGGCTCTCGCTTCAGTGTTTATTCTGCGTGTCTGTAATGCTGTAGTTCATCACTCTAGAAGAGCAAGACTACCAAGTGCAGATACCGTCAGTGGAAGTTCAGTACTTGCATGATGAAGGACCTTGTATAGGAGGAAGTATTAAACACCATTTCGCCTCCATGGGTCATCAGAATGGACGTTTTGGCACTGAGCACATAGGTACCATAAATTATGGTCTATCTTTTCTTTATCAGGAGTTTTAAAAGTGATGATAAACCAGGGTAGTCCAATAATAATGTGGGAAGTCTGCATAGATAAAGGACTTTTATATGATTACAGTACATGTCGTTGTGAGACCTTCATCTTTCTACTTGAAAGAAAAAAAAATATTAGTGTAAAAGGAACCAATGTTTTATACCATTTGTTCATATTATTGAGGGGAGTTGCTATTTTGAAAAACTTTGAAACTGAAATGTTACAAAAAGTGTAAGTTCTTTTTAATGTTATAAGGTAGTAGGTAATTGTTATTAGAAAGCTAAGTGCAAGCACACACTAATGTTGTAGAGAAGTAAATTGTGGCATTTTTTATTGGAGTAATCCACTAGGTTATATGGGTTTACAGAAAGGTCGAGTACATGCTGTGTAAGCATTTACTGTTATATGAGCGTGTAACTTGTGCTATATTAGGAAAAGGTTGTAACACACCATTGTGAAGAGTTGTACCTTGTGAGCAGACATGGTTTTAAGTTGTACTTGGGTAGGGGAGAGGTGAACACCTCTGTTTTGTGTCAAAGCCTTAGTTGGATGCTTAAGGACCCTCTCCTTTTATATATAGGTTTTCAGTTCTGGTCAGAGGTGCATTGTTCTTATAACATTGCAGTAGATGCAGCAACTCTTGAAGATGATGCAGACTTGCATGCCTATCCTCTGTAGGTCTTATATAGTTGATGTATGTGATTCAATTACTTTAGTCCTTTGATAAAGAAAGCAATGATATGGCAGTGTCAGGCATTCTTTAGAGTAGCTGTTTTGCCGCATTGGAGCTTTAATAGATTGACCTGTTTGAATTATTCCACCTTTGTCCACGAACCGTGTTTGGTAGTGCATACATATTATTCAAGGCACCCAAGCTTTAACCAGTCAGGCAAAAGCACCAGTACTCTTTCTTCTAAGAGGCCACCACTCCTCAGATTATCTACAACACACTGATTATGAGGGAGCTCCCTGGCAGGACTCTGCTCTAGCTGCTGCATTTGCTTCAGAAAAAACGGGATTTCACTGTTTCACCTCTCCACAATTTCCGAGGCCCAGGTTTAGCCTCTGGTGTTCAGAGAATTGTTTCTGGGTGATTTTTGTACTGCATTACAATTAGAAGACCAATTTCTCAGAAAGAGAAGAAATCTCTCTTTAGGGCATGTTGAGTGTCTGGCTTTAGAACAGTCTTAGAAGATGACCTACATGTTAAGTGCATTTACTCCCTTTACCCTTGGCATAAGACATCAAAATATGACACATGTGAAACTTTCTCACGAGATGGAGGCTTCTCACTGCAGATTTCTCACCTTAGAACAACGACCAAATGTCAGACTGGATTCAGAGATTAGCCCACCCAAGTAGTGACATAAAAGGAGCTGCATGTAGTGCCACCCCCGCACGCTGATGTCAGTTCTTTTCATTTTGCACCTTCTGATGCAGATCCGGAGCTCTCTTCCCAAACTGTTGATTCCAGACAATGGTAAATTTTGTATAGCCTGCTAGGAACGATGTCCCCACCAGAAAAAACAGGATTCAAACCCTGCCACAACTGCATGAAGCAAATGTCATCACAGATCCAGATAAGGTGTGTTGTTGGTGCCTTGGCACAGGACATGAATCTTAATGCTTCTGAAGGCGATTTGAGGCGCAAAGTTGCTTGTCGTTGAACACAAAATTAAGTTGTGGACTTTGTGCAGATCCTGTTTCTCCTCCAGTTTGCAGACCCGTTCCTGGGGCTATTCAGCGATCGCTGTACTTCCTGCTGATAGTCCTCCTGTAAGTTTAAGTCCAATTGTAACCATAACAATGCAAATAGAACTCTATCCCATCCCAGCACTCTGACTCCAGAGAGAAACTACAAGGTTGTTAAAATATCAGTCACCCTCCATTGAGGAGGCCACGGAAACAATCCCTCAGTTTATTCTGACATACCCTGAGTTTTCTAGGCCGTGAACCTCTCAGCCTATGGAGGCATTCAAAGAGGCCATGCGCAACATTTTCAGTGTGCTTCCAGCTCCCTTTCACGCTTTTGGGCCCCATTGAATCACAGAGACCTCCAGTTGGGTTACTTCCAGTGTGTCCCTCCCTGATATCATCTTTCCCTATGGGACACCTTACTGGGCTCGTACAGACTCTAGTACAGATGTTTTCCTCTGGTGCCGTGATAAACAATAGTTCCCACCACGCTGACACTGGTGCCACCAGCGGCGGAAGATGATTTGGTGCCAACGACCATGTTGTATACTGAACCAATGTCCACCTGAGTTTGATCCATGTTCCGCCATGAGATTACAAAGGTGCAACCCATTGTCATGCACCCTGGCTCTAATCCTGCACCTTTACCTCATAACTACTATTACCAGAGGCATCATTATCTTTTTCGGTCTGACTGTTACCATGTGCAAGAGAAAGGTGCTCCTCCAGGATTGTGATGATAATGATGGTACGGAATAGCACCTGTTCCATCTCAGTTCAAAGGTGATGCCTTGTACCGTGACATAGAGAATGCCAGTGGGCTTGAAACCTCCATTGAGAGAGTTTGATCCCCCCTGCAGAGTATGAAAATTGGTTAAAGTGTCCACAGTCAATTTTAGCCGTGATTTACTTTAAGGTAGACAGTACAATTTGCTACGAGGAATAATGGTTTCATGCATTCCACTGATCCCTCATTGCAGATTCCAGATGTGGCCCATGTAGCAAAATTGGTGGTGCCAGGCTGAGGCTTCATGGGAGGACACAGCAACAATTACTGTCCAGCTAAAACAGGCATTGTTGTGGTGGAGAATCCCACAGAATCTTTCTTTTGAAAGGCCTTCCATTTCAGCACCATAGGAAGCTGGCTCCGTATATACTATCTCAAAGTGAGAGATAGTGTGCACAGAGTCCATGGGTTCCGTTCCCCAAGAGGCTTGACATAGGCAATAATTGGTAATACTAATGCTCTATTTGTGGTAGTGTGGTCAAGCAGTTAGGCGTATCAGAGGGTAGTGTTAAGCATTTGTTGGTCACACACAGGCAATAAATGAGAACACACACACTCAATGACTTAACTCCAGGCCAATAGGTTTTTATATAGAAAAATATTATTTTCTTAATTTATTTTAGAACCACAAGATTCAAATTGCAGATAAGTACATTAAATGTAAGGTACTTTGCGTAGGTATAGATAGGACTTTGAATCAAAACAGTAATGTACACAGTTTGGCATAAAATGGCAATAAGTTATTTTAAAAGTGGACACTGCAAAATTCAACAGTTCCTGGGGGAGGTAAGTACAGATTAGTTTTTTTAGGTAAGTAAAGCACTTACAAGTTCAGTCTCCAGGGCATAGGCAGTCCACCGTTGGGGGTTCAAGTCAACCCCAAACACCCAGCAACACAGGGCCAGTCAGGTGCAGAGGTCAAAGAGGGGCCCAAATAACATAGGCGCCTATGAAGACAGGGGGTACTCCGGATCCAGTCTGCTAGCAGGTAAGTACCTGCTTCCTCGGGGAGCAGACCAGGAGGGTTTTGTAGAGCACTGGGGTGGTCCCAAGTCGGCACACAAAATACACCTTCAGTGGCACAAGGGCAGCCAGGTGCAGTGGGCAAACAAGGCAACGGGTTTGTGTTAGAAATCAATGGGGGATCACTCAGACATTGCAGGGAGGGCACAGGGGGGATTCTCAGGACAGCCACCGACTGTGCAAGGGTGAGGGCCCCCTGCTGGTCACTGCTACACCAGTGGTCAGTTCTTCACAGGCCTGGGGGCTGCAGGTGCAGTGTTTTTTCCACATGTTGGGTTTCTTCTTACCGGGCAGTCGCGGTCAGGGGGGGTCCTCGGGATTCCCTCTGCAGGCGTCGTCATGGGGGTGCAGAGAGTTTAGCCAAGGGTAGGCATGTCGTCAGAGTCACCTTGCGATCCTCTGGGTTGTTGGTTTCTCTGGACACAGGCCAGGGGTGTCGGGAGCAGAGTGGTGGGGACTTACGCTTCTGGAGTGAGGTGAGAGTCCCTTTAAAGATGGTTTCTTCTTGCTTGAGGTAGACAGTTCCGCTGCCCTCTGGAATTCTTAGTCCTTTGTAGTTGCAGGGCAGTCCTTGGAGTCAGCAGAGGTCGCTGGGCCCGCAGGATCCATCACTAGTGCAGGTTCTTTGAATCAGGAGACAGGCCGGTAGGGCTGGGGCCAAAGCAGTTGTCATCTTCCTTCTTCTCTGCAGGGTTTTCAGGTCAGCAGTCCTTCTTCTTTGTAGGTCATCAGGAATCTGATTTCCTGGGTTCAGGGTCACCCTAAATACAAAATTTAGGGGGGTGTTTAGGGCTGGAGGGCAGTAGCCAATGTCTATTGTCCCTGAGGGTGGCTACACCCTCCTTGTGCCTCCTCCCTTTGGGGAGGGGAGCACATCCCTATTCCTATTGGGCTAAATCTTCCAAAGCAAGATGGAGGTTTTTTTAAGGAGGGGGTCACATCAGCTCTGGTCACCTTAGGGGTGGACCTGGCTGAGGGGATGGCTCCTCCTTGTTTTTATCATTATCTCCCCAGACTTGCCGCCAAAAGTGGGGGCTGTGTCCCGGGCAGGCATCTCCACTAGATGGAGTGCCCGGAGGCGTTGTAACACCATGCTTGAGCCTTTGAGGCTCACCGCCAGGTGTTACAGTTCCTGCAGGGAGAGGTGTGAAGCACCTTCCCCCAGGACAGGCTTTGTTCCTGGTCACAGAGTGCACAAAGGCACTCACCCCATGTGGCCAGAAACTAGCCCGGAAGTGACAGGCTCGCAGGGACCAGTCAGCCTAGCACTAGCAGTTGGGCTGGCATGTGGGGGGGCATCTCTGAGATGCCCTCTGTGTGCATTTCTCAATAAATCCCACACTGGCATCAGTGTGGATTTATTGTGCTGAGAAGTTTAATACCAAACTTCCCAGTATTCGGTGTAGTGATTATGGAACTGTGGAGTTTGTGTTTGACACACTCCCAGACCATATACTCTTTATGGCTACCCTGCACTTACAATGTCTAAGAATTGGCTTAGACACTGTAGGGGCATAGTGCTCATGCAGCTATGCCCTCATCTGTGGTATAGTGCACCCTGCCAAAGGGCTGAAAGGCCTGCTAGAGGGGTGACTTACCTATGCCACAGGCAGTGGGTTGTGGGCATGGCACCCTGAGGGGAGTGTCATGTCGACTTAGTCTGTTTTCTCCCCACCAGCACACACAAGCTGTGAGGTAGTGTGCATGTGCTGAGTGAGGGGTCCCCTGGGTGGCCTGATACATGCTGCAGCCCTTAGAGACTTTCCCTGGCCACAGGGCCCTTGGTACCAGGGGTACCTTTCTCAAGGGACATATCTGTGTGCCAGGGCTGTGCCAATTGTGGAGGCAAAGATACCGTTTTAGGGAAAGAACACTGGTGGTGGGGCCTGGTTAGCAGGGTGCCAGCACATTTCCAATCAAAGCTGGCATCAACAAAAGGCAAAACGTTATGGGGTATACCCAGGCCAACAGTAGCATTTTCCTACAAGCACCATCATCATTATACTTACATGTCAGTGGATTTATGAGGAGCTCATGTGCTAATCTTGGGTCCAAAGCAAAAGTGGTTGGAAGCTGCATTTTGGAACTACATGCTATTCCCTTTGGTAGTTAGGCTTTCCATCCACACCTGTGCAACACTTCAGTCCTGTTTCGGACAAACAACACATCAATGCATTACATCAACAAGTAAGGTGTAATAAGATCATACATCCTGTCAGAACAGGCTCAACAAATTTAGGCTGTGTGATGTCTAAGAAAATTGACCTGACAGCAGAACATCTTCTGGGATGTCACATCAATCCGGCTGATGCCTTTAGTTGAACCCTCACAGAATATCACAAGAGGAGTTTCAGAAAGTCTAGGTTCAACAACCACAGCATTAGGGGTTATCCCCAGCTGGACTTATTGGTAGAAGGGGAGCATAGAAACAGCCCACTCTTTCCCAGCTGGCATTACCAGCCAGGAACTCACAGGGAAGTGTTGTGGATGAACTGGTGCAGCATCTTTGCATATTGATTTCCTGTTTCACCTGGTCTCAATGTCCTCTTTAAAGTGAATGAAGAAACATACAAATTGATTGTTCACGTCCCTGCATAACAAAGACAGTACCTAACTCACCTAACTACTATGACAATTGAGTGTGCTACCATTCATCTTCAAAGTACATTCAAAACTTTTATCCCAACAGAAGGGACAGATTCTTCATTATGATTGACTATCCATGAATCTCAAAGCCTGTCTGCTCTTCATTACTTAGACATTGAACATGTAGATTTCCCTCTAATTCGAGGATATATAACACTAAATGGAACCGATTTGGAATAGGGTATTTGACTAAAGGCTTACATCCACTGTCAGTGCAGCCTTATCAAATCCTGTCTGAAAAATGCATCAATGAAGGAGCATTTGCGGGCTTTCTCAAGATACAGATGCTCTTCACATGAACAGTCATTCACACAGTGTGTGATCAAGCAGTTAATGAAAGGCCTGTTCCATGATTTTCCTCCAGAGAGACGGCTTGCTGCTCTTTCCTTGGCAGTTAAACACTGTCCTGAATCGTCTCACAGCTTTTCTCTTTGAACCAACTTACATAACACATTTGAAGTTCCTTACCTGCAAAACTGTGTTGCTTCTTGCTTGATTGCAAGAAATGACGATGTAAAAGCTTCTTCTCAAACTTTCAAACCACAAGGGGGATCTTCAACCAATTCTACAATTTATACCCAGCGTGCCATCAGATTGGCACTCCAACAAGTCTGGTTGTTCTCCGATCTTTTTTTCCAAACCACACAACAAATAAAGAAAGGACGTTACATCCACCTGCATTTGTATCTGAAGAAAACTAAGGACATTAGATCTGATCAGATTTATGTTGCTTTGGACTTCCTGAGAGAGAGTCAAAGTGATGTATTTTTTTAATGGCTATACGTAAGCATATTTTTTGTCACAGGAAGGCTGATCAGCCTCTGTAAGGAAAAGTCAAAGAACATTTCACCAGAAACGTCCTCAACAGGAGGCCTTTATGCTGGTGTCTCTACACAATATTTGCAGTCCTGTCACATGGAAGAGCAGACACCCGTTTTTGCCAAGCACAGCTGCCTGTGTGGTGATGCAGCAGCGGATTCTTCTTTGGAGCAAGCAGTTTTTGCAACCTCTTTGGATAAGGTGAGCTTGCTTCTTGCTGCTTATGTATGGTATGTTGCGAATTATTCTGATACAAACGTGAACTAATGGAGCTTCCGGTTCTGGAGTAGAAACAAGTTACTTACCTGTAAATATAGTTCAGTAAGTGATTTTTAAAGATTCTCAAGTGACGCCCCCATGGATCAGAGGCCCAGTGGTTATTCTCTGGCACTGATGTGTTATGAAAATCTGAGCTATGGTGTTCTCTAGTGGGAGTGAGAGTGCTGGTGCATTCACCTGATTGGTTAAAGTTTGTCTGGCTTTGAATGATCTGAATGTGATACTAATCAAACGCTATACTTAGGCCTAGGGCTGTTTTAATCATGTTTAGTGCTCTTTTAAACTAGTGGAGATTCCCAGACTCACGTTTGGGAATAATTCAATTGTGAGAATATGGAAGATACCGACGATGGAGAGCTATAGTTTTATGGAAGTTGCTGCCACCATCAATTTTGCGGAGAAGCAAGGCTTTGGTCCGTGTTTTTTTTTGGGTGAAACCGGGTTTTATTGATAAATAAACTACATCATAGTACTGGAAGTGAATAATAAACCAGTACAGAAGAGTCCATTTACGATTTTAAAAGTGCCAACATAGTGACATTCAAAATGAGTCGTTAGAACTACTAGAGGACAACCTGGTATTAACATCTACAGTCTAACAGTTTTGTTTAGTTAGTTTCTTTTTTATCTGATGATCTCAATTCAAGCTACGTTTCTGTTAGAGAAATCATCATGTTATTGCTAAACAGCATAATAACCATTTACATCAACTAAATTCTTAAACACAGTGCTTTTTCCAGTTGCAGCTAATTTGTCATGTTGGTCATACATGTGTTGATACATGGTTTAATAATGGATTTCCAGTTTTAGCCTGATTTTTTAGCCATCGTAATTCACCGTAGAAGCCACAAATATCCATTTGCCAGGCAATACTAATTGGCTTTGTCGTTGAATTAAAGTTGCTGTTAGCTCTATTTTTCTTTTTAAAATATATTCATTGTAGCATTTACTTCTCTCGTCCAGACTTCAATGAGGTGTTATTGAAGAAACGAATCCATATAATCTGCCTGTTGCATTTGGCACCACCAATACTTTCTTCCCTCCGGAAGACCAGGTTTTTCCATTTTATGAGTAGCCTTATCTATTCTTTGTAGTATTTATGCTACACCAAAATTATTTGTAGATTTACACTTAATCTTGGGAGAGCATATATCTGTTCCATTATGTTTCAGAGATCTTATCAATTAGGTTCATTTTTGCTAATTAATCAGATGTCTATTGGTTTTTGAGCTTGAGAGATATTTAAATACATTTTCAGAGCTAAGGTATAGAGCTTAAAGTTTTGACTTCCCTTTTGATTGTGGAAGAGGTGTAATGCGTCCTATTCGTCTGCAGATATAACATATGCAGAGATAGTTCCATTACCTGTATTAGATCATATTTAGTTTTCAGCTTTGAAAAAAAAAAGAAAATTTTCTCTTGTCCAGACATTATTTGTATCAAAATGATACTGTGTTCAGTCCTTATCTCCCTAGAAAGTGGTTTATTCTGCAAACGTTCGGGTGGATTGTCCCATGAAAGAGCCTCCAATAGCCAAGAGTAATTAACATATTTTTTACATACAGTTTTTGGAGGTGGGGTTGGAAAAATCCATACTTTCAAAACATACATTTTAAGATTTTGTCTAGCCCTAAAAAGGAAAGTGAAAAATGGTAATCGGTTTATTGCTATACTTACTGATTGGAAGTTTCTGATTTATGGGGTTTTAACCTAAGCCAAAGCCACACTTTTGGAATGGAGTTTGTAGTTAAACCAATTACATCAAGAGGACTTTTGGTTGCCAGATGAGTAATTTTCTTTCCTATTTCCTACCCTGATGTACCTCTAGCCTGACATGTTTTCAAACATATAAAGCAGTCTATATATTCAGTTTAATGTGTTAATTTTAGCATGTAGACCTTTACCAATTTCGCATTTTGCAATTGACATTGTGGTGGATTTATGCCAGTTAAGTTTCTAACCTGTAAAGGAGCCTAAGCATCCAATAAGTTAAGCATTTTTGTTTTTCATGACAAATTTTATTGAGTTTTATAGTAACAAAAAGGCCTGGATGGCCGACAGTTGTACAGAAAGGATAAAAGGCCTCCGTCTTATTCCTATAAACACAAGAACTGCACAGAACATCCACCCTGCCCCACCCCTCCACCCAACAATGCATGTAGATGTATGTTAGACATCGTTCTGCACTCTCATGTCTTGTCTCTCACCCACCTATCCATACTTTGATCTCATCACATAACAAAGAGTTCTCATGCAGCCACTTTGCAAATTAATTCTGCAATAGTCTGCCTAGCACTGCCAAACCGTATTATGCTTTTGAGGGCAACCCCTGGCCTGATAAACCGCCACCTCCAAGCCCATACAAGGGTCCACACCTCTCTCTCTTCCACGAAGCCAAGGTTGTGGGTGTCTCTCCCTTCCACTCACTGGTGATGTCCCCTTTGTCAAGGTGAGCCACAGGTTTAGGGGTGTCCTTTTATACCTATTGCCCCCTCAGACAGGAGATCACATCATCCCAAAATCTACCTAAAATGGAACATTCCCATACAGTAATTTATGGAATTTTGGGTGGACCTCTCAGGTGAAGATAATGTTAGTAGCATGCAGTCTGTAAACATTAAAACATTTATATTCATTGTGATCAATTTTGACTCCTGTGATACTGTTATTGTTCCAAATGGCTTTGGCAAGAAGTGCCAAAGCTATGTAAATGATTTAAAGTGGAAGACAGCGGGAAGTCCTGATTTGTCCCTTTGTGCAGGATGATAATTTGAAATAGTAAACCATTTGAATTGGAACAGGATGTGAAACCATAAAACGTAACTATCATAGCATTGAGGAATGCTTCTATAACATTAATTCTATATAGGATTTCAAACAGATTGTCCAATTTACATTCTAAAATGAGCTAGCGTAATCTATCCCTAGTAAGACATGATAGCACCCGTCTGGATTTAGTCAAATTAATTATAACCTCCCATTTCTATAATGTTGGACTTAGTAAAATTAATTATAACCTCCCATTTCTATAATGTTTACAATTAATTCTATCTCATTCTTGTCTAATATTGTTATTCGCTGGGCTGTCTTTGTTAGTCAGTGCCATGTAAGCTATAGTTTTATTTAGTCCATTAGCCCAATTCTTATTTAGTGTAATTGTTTATAAATTCCCTTGTTTCTGATGTCTGATTCAGGAAACTGGGGTTTTATTTTTCGGAGGAGCTTGGGCCAGAATAGCTGGGTCTTTCTTGTGATATGAGGCTGCCAATGACGAAACCTATATATTGAGCATATTCGGAGAGCTGGATTATGACACAATCTACAATCATATCAGTGAGCAAGATTTGATTTGGAGAATTTCTTCTGCAATTAGTGAGAATTAATTACATTTCTTTTGATTTAGGCTTGAGGTTTATGCTAGTTATTTATGCTTGGAGGATATTGAGGTATTTTTGTTGTTGAGATAGTGGATATCCTTGACTGGAGAGACTTTCATATGTAATTAGGTCTCATCAGCATTCTGGGCAACTTTGATTCTGGGGTTGGCCAGAGGATCGTGTCATTAGATACACACATCTGAACAAGGTACTGGTAAATTGAAAGGTACAGAAACAATTAACATATTATGAAGGCTTGAATCCTATTTCACTTAAAACGATATTTAGTAGTTCTAGATGATCGAGTTGGCTGAAACCACCAAGAGATGTCATGGAATCAGTGTTCAGGGGACGGTGCTTTTCCTGTCTTGTATGGTTGCTGTTTCGCTGCTGCATTGTGGCCTGAAATTGGGATGATAATCGTTCTTAAGGTGGTTTAAGTGAATGGTTTTGTAATTGGATGGCCACTGCACTTTGACACTAATATTAGTTCCTCACCTTAGCCACTACTTCAAATTCCAGTCTTTAACACCTATAAAAAGTAAAGAGACTGATATAGAGTGATGTGGTAATAGAAAGTCGTCGGGATGGGCTAAAAGCTTAGAACTTCCTCCAGCAAACTAATTTTATAGTGAAGGAAATGGGGCATCATTTTTTGTTAGTACCCAGCCCTAAATCAGTCTAAAAAAAACAATAAAACGCCTGTCGCAAAAACGTTTATTTATACACATTCTTGTTTTCACATTATATAAACACATTTGTTTTAGTAATCATACTCTTAAACTAGCATCCTTAGTGTATTGTGATCAATGAACAATGGAAACAAAGGACAGATTCCTTAGAGTATAGGCAATGGAAAATTAGGCTTTTCATGAGTTCTTTTCTGGAGTTCTTGTTGTCTGTCTCCCTCGGAAGTTTTACAGCTGGAGGCAATGAGAACGTTGCGCTAAGTACTGAAAGGAACTCTTGCTTCAGGTTTCACAAGTTACGAGGCTGCCCAGTAATTTATAATTAGAAAATGTCTGGTCAGAGATTACCAACAATGACAGCGGCGCGCATTATTGGTTTATGGCCACTGATCAGGAAGTAAGAACATCACATGCCTCCAATCATTTATTTTATTGTGCACAGCAATTATGACTTTTTCAGAAAGACCATCATTTCTATATGCCCCCCTTCAAATCAGTTTATTTCAGTGGCATAGAAATCCGTGCTGATAGCTATGACATTTTTAAAATGTATTACTTCATTTTCACAAGTAATCATGATGCAGATGCTGTGTTCTGTGACAAGTTGCCACCTCTGTGCCATTTTGACTGTCGAATCCGTGAGGGACAACTAAATAGCTGATAGAGACTTGTAGCTGCAGATTCCTTACCTTTGAATTTCCCAGGCGCCAGACTGGATCCCTGAATCTTTAGCATGAGCAATACCAATGCAGGCCGTCGTGTGGCTTGTTTCGGCTCTGAACTAGTCATTAGCGCACCAGAAGTGACTTTGCGGTCATCTATATAGGGGCAACCCAGGCAGGGGGACATCAGTTTTTTTCTTTCCACGCCAGTTACTTCTAATCTGGAGAAGAGCTACCCCTCTGTCTCTTTTTGACAGGATTGTTTTCTTCTTTTGTCAACTATTTTTTAAATTGTTTTGAGCATGTCTTCTAGAAAGGCAGGTTTTAATTTCTGTGGCACTGGCATCATCCCATGTTGGTTACAGAACCCCATTCGGTCTTTTTATGGTGTCTTGAGTGTGACCACGATTCGAAGTTGAGTTCAAACTGCCTGGCCATGACATCGAAAGCTTTGAGGGACAGGTCCCTAAAGCTACTTACGGGCCGGTGGTTGATGCCAGCCAGCAGAACTCATAGGAGATTTTGGTGCCAATCAAGAAGAAGGTCTTTGGAGTGCTCCAAGTCCTCTTTGTTGCACTTAAGGTCCTTAGGACACTCAGGGAAGAGGTAGAAGAAGAAGTCCGTGCAGACTTCGACATTGCCTTGTCCATCAGCCAACTTGGTGAGAGAGGAACATCGGCGTTCCAGGCACGGTTCTGCAGAGCTGTTGCTAGGTCCGACTCCACACCTCCCCTGTATCCGGGAGCCGATGGGACCCGCTTAATTTAAAGACTTTTATGAGGCCATGCTCCTCGTTTTTCAGCAGGCCGACCTCTCTGGAGCGTCTTCGGGCCCCTCAGGTCGCCGCATCAACAGCTCTGGCTTCGGTTCCAATGGAGTCTCATGGATTCGATCACAGATCCTGATCGGCACTCGTGCCAATGCAACCTTTGCCAGCATCCATCCCCATGCTGGTGCCACTGGCACCCATATCCCCATTATCATCCCCAATGACTCGGAATGGCATCGATTGACATCAGTTCCGACACCAACAGGGCCCAGTGGCTCTAAGTCATTACCTGACCATTGTTCTGAACAGCCAGGCATGGGGATCTGGAGGGGGTTCACTGGACCCTTTAAAATAACAGTTGTACACCCCTAGAGAGCATGTGCCAGGGTATGAGGAACTAGGATATGCCAGTTGACTGGACAACTCTTCAGATACTGGTTTCTCTCCCCCCAACCTCCGCTGTGGCTGTGGAGGAAGGAGTATTTTACGCTGTGGTGGTGAAGAGGGCAGCCAAGATCCTCGATCTCAAACTTCTTTCTGTGGAGGTCAAGACTAACCTCTTAACAGAAGTACATTAGCCAGAGGCTTCCCCATCGGAACCCCTATTGCTCTTTAATGAAGCACTGACTGATGTCCTGCTGGGAACTTGGTCCAACTCCAGCACAGGGGCTCCTGTAAACAGCACAATTGCCTGGTGCCATTGCCCTGTCCCGGGTGATCCTAGTTTCTTCACCCAAAACCCTCCCCCTGAGAGCTTGGTAGTCCAGGCCTCAACCTCCTATGGCACATTCTTTGCTGCTCCCCCAGACAGGGAATCCAAGAGGCTGGTTAGCTTAGGCAAGAAAATGGCTTCTTCTGCGAGCCTAGCATGCGTTCAGTGAACACTGCATGCCTTTTGGGCCGTTATTCTCATACCTTGCGCAAGTATGGTTGCGCAAGTGCTGCCACAGGTCCGGAAGGAGGCCTGGGCCATCCTTTCCAAAGCAGTGAAACACAGGAGAGAGGCAGCAAAGTTGACTGTCAGGTGTTGTTTGAAGATGACTAACTCACAGGGCAAAGCAGTTTGGTCCACAGTGGCCTTGAGGAGCCACACCTAACAGTGAGCATCTGGCTTTTCGGGGATACCCTGGTCAACCTCATGGACATGCCCTTTGAAGGGACGCAACTTTTCGGACAGAAGGTAGATGTGGCTTTGGAGCGCTTCAAGGACTGGCAGGCTATGACTAAGTCCGTGGGCTGCTCAGTGACACCTCACCCCCAGTCTGCCTTTCACCCCTTTCTTGGCTAACGAAGGGGCATGCCCCCATGCCAGCCACTGTCCTGTGAAAGTTCCCCAGGCTGTGCAAAGGCATGGACATGATGCATTCCATCCCAGTGGGTCTGATAGCCAGAAGTCATCTGCCACCAAACCCCTGGCAGCTGCAGCCTCTAAGCCCTTCCAGTCTGGTTCAGCAAGACCATGGGTGCCCAGTTGGAGGGAGAATCCAACACCATCTCCTCCACTGGTAGTCCATTTCATCGGACAAATGGGCCTTGCAGATCATTCAGAGGGGCTATTCCCTCCCTGTCCAATCTTTCCCTCTCCCAGTGCTGCCAACGCAAGAACGGCTGGCGAAGGATCATCTGACCTTACTCCGAGAGGAAGTTACAGCTCTCTTGGCCAAGAGAGCTTTAGAAAGTGTTCCGACATCAGAAGTAGGCAGTGGTTGTTATTCACACAACTTTCTGATTCCCAAGAAGAACGAGGGTCTGCGCCCTATCCTAGACCTATGAACTGTCAGTCTCTTCCTCAAAAAGGAGAAATTCAGGATGCTTAATGTGGCTCAGGTCTTGTCTGCTCCAGACCAAGGAGACTGGCTGGTAGCATTGGACTTGCAAGATGCAAATTTTCACATCCTTTTCCTGCCTACCCACAAACGTTACCTACTGTTCAAAGTAGACCACAAGCAGTGTCAGTTCACCATGCTCCTCTTTGGGCTTAGCAGCGCTCCTCGGGTGTTCACCAAGGTGATAGTGGTTGTTGCAGCTCATCTGTACAGGTCAGGGGTTTCAGTCTTTTCCTACCTTGACGCCTTGCTGTTGACTTGCCACAGGCTGTCGTCTTTCACCTTCAGACTGCAGCAAACCTCCTGTATTCACTGGGGTTTACTATAAATGTGCCAAAGTCACACTGACTCCCTTTCAAACGCTTCCTTTCATCGCAGCTATTCTGGACACAGTGCAGTTTCAGGCTTATCCTCCTGAGTAGTGAGTCCAAGAAATTAAGGTTATGATACCGATGTTTGAGCCTCTATCATGGATTTTGGTGAGAATGACTCTGGGGCTGCTGGGCCTCAAGGCCTCCTGCATTCTGCTGGTAAATCTTGCCAGGTGGCATGTGCGGGCACAGCATTGGGACTTGATGTTCGAGTGGGCTCAGCATCAGGGGATTCTCTCAGACATGTTCCAGATCTCAGAAGGAAGTGCAAAAGACCTGCAGTGGTGGCAGGTAAACCGTGATTGTGTCAAAGGCAGGCTCCTCTCCCTTCCCCAACCAGATCTAACCGTAGTGACAGATGCGTTACTCCTAGGATGGGGCAGCCATCTGTTAGAGGTGGACATTAGAGGACTCTGGTCTCCAGTGGAATCTGGACTCCACATAAACTTGCTGGAGCTCTGTGTGATCCAGCTGGCATTGAAAGCATTTCTTCCCTCTGTCTAGGGGAAGTTGGTGCCGGTGTTCACAAACAACACCACCGCCATGTGTTACTGCAGCAAGCGGGGTAGGGTTGTGGATCCTTTGTCAAGAGGCCCTGCATCTCTGGACATAGCTGAAAGAGCAGGGCATAACCATGGTGGTTCAACACCTGGCAGATTCCCTAAGCACCAGGGTGGACTAACTCAGCGGTTGATGCCTAGCGGATCACAAGTGGCGTCTCCGTTCAGAGGTAGCGTAAGGTCTCTTTCTGCAGTGGGGAGAGCCTTGGTTAGATATGTTCGCCTCCGAAGAGAACACGCAGTGTCAGCACTATTGACCGTTTGAGTTTCCAAGGCGGCCCTCACTCGTCGGCGCTTTTCGTCTTGAGTGGTGCTCAGGCCTCCTGTATGCTTTTCTTCCCATACATTTCTACGCAGAGCTACCAAAAAGATCAGGAACGACTGAGCCCAAGTCATTCTTGAAGCTCTTGACTGGGCACGGAGAATCTGGTACCCCAGCTACTGAAATTGAAAACTGATCCTTTGATCAGGCTGCCGATCTTCTGTCGCAGCAGCAGGGGAGGGTTCTCCACCTGAACCTTTCAATCAATCAGTCAGTTTTTGTAATGCGTGGCTATTCACCCGTGAGGGTCTCAAGGCGATTGAGGGAGGGGAATGGAGCCTCATCCGAAGAGCCACGTCTTGAGGTTCTTCCTGAAGATGGTGAGCGATGGGCCTTGTCTGAGAGAAAGGGGCATGTTGGTCCAGCTCTTTGCTGCGATGTAGGTGAAGGATCGTCCTCTGGCTGTGGTTTTTCGAATGCGAGGGATAGTGGCCAGAGCCAGTTGAGCAGAGCGGAGGGAGCTGGCAGGGGTGTGGAAGGAGACCCGGTGGTTCAGGTAGGCCGGTCTGACGTTGTGTATGCCTTTGTACGTGTGGGAGAGTAGCTTCAAGGTGATTCATTTTGCTATATGGAGCCAGTGGAGGGTCCATAGGTGCTGGGACATATATTTGTTTTGTGGGAGGTTAAGGACAAGTCTGGCTGTGGCGTTATGGATGAGTTATAGCTTTTTGATCTTTCTCGTTGTTGTGCCGGCGTAGAGAGTGTTGCAGTAGTCAAGCTCGCTTGTGACTAAGGTGTGTGTGATTGTCCTGTGGCAGTCTGCTGATATCCATCAAGTCGCCACCTTCTTGCGTGGTGATTGAGTGGCTACCCTTGATAGCTTTTGGCATTCCTCCCAAAGTCTGTAACGTTATCTTTGCAGCGATGCGTTCCTCCACCAAAATGCTATACCCCAGCTGACCCTCTTTCTGTCTCTCTTTCTGATATTCTTCTCTTCATTCTTACGCTTGCCCAGCAGGACTGTGCTCGGGGCACTCTGAGGGGTTTCTCTCTGCTCTATCCGCCTTCCTGCAGCTGCCTTACCAACCTTCTTTATTTAAGTCCCCTGTTGTAAATAGGTTTCTGAAAAGGCTTGTACAAATATTTCCTGCTTCGCCCTTCATCATGCCCCATTGGGACTTGAACCTGGTACTCACATATCTCATGTGTGCTCCTTTCGAGCCTCTACACAATTGTTGCCTCCTGCTGCGTACCAGCAAGAAAGCCTTTCTAGTGGCGATAACTTCTGCCCGGAGGGTGAAAGAGGTGCAGGCTTCATCTTCCAAGCCTACCTATTTAACTGTGTTTCCAGTCAAAGTAGTGCTTCATACTAGGGCCTCTTTCCTCCCAGAAGTGGTGACCCCATTCCATTTGTGACAATCTGTCACCCTGCCCACCATTTACACTCCTCCACATCCCTCTAAAGAAGAGGAGCGACTCTACCATCTGGACCCAAAAAGACGTTGTTGTTCTACCTTGACCGCACAGAAGAGTTCCAGGTGAATGAACAACTCATTGTGGGCCATGTAGGTCCCAAAAATGGTTGGGAAGTACAGAAACGAACCATTTCATGCTCTTTCGTTCTCTGTGTCAAGATCTGCTATGCCCTGGCTAAAATGCAGCTCCATAGGGAGCATAAGGGCCCATTCACCAGAGGAAAAGCTGTCACCTCGGCGTAAGCTTGTGGAGTCCCAGTCCTGCACATCTGCCAGGCAGCAACATAGGCGTCTCTGCACGTTTGCCAAACACTACTGCCTGGACAATCAGGTCTGCAGGGGCAGTCATTTCACCCGTTCGTTCCTGCAGTACTTTCTGGTTTAGAAAATTTACCTGCAGCCCACCACCATGGAGATATGCTTGAGTATCTATTCAAAGGTAAAGAATATGCAGCTAGAAGTTTCTGTCAGATGAATAAGTTACTTTCCTTCAGTACCGCATTATATGGTAGAGACTATTTCTGGCTGCAGATTCCTTATAGACCCACCAATGCCTCCCCGCTGTGTGGACAGATTTGTAGGGTTACACACCCATCAGTTCACTTCATCGCTCTGTGCTCCTGGCAGGGAAAGTCGTCAAAAGTAACTGATGCCAGCGCGCCTGGGTGGCGCCTGTATAGATGACCGTGACATCACTTCCGGTGTCAACAACGCCACAGTGACCCGAACGAAGTCACCCGATGGGGCGCTGGGGTACTGCTCACACAAAAGTTTCCTGATCCCGTCTGACACCTGGGAAATTCAAAGGTGAGGAATCTGCAGCTAGACATTGTCTCTACCAGATAATGCGTTACCCAAAGTAACTTGCTCGTCTCTGCGTACACAATTCCCTTAAACAGCTACTTTTCAGGCACATTTGTTTATCTCAGTTTTTTTTTTTTATTATCAAATATATGTCATCTTTGCAACAATGGTGTCCAGGATTTGAAACAGGTGCTATTGGTTTGACTCTCTCTACTATTACATCTTTGCACTTTTATGAGATATGAGTCCCCTTTTCTTAAAACTTTGCGCTCGAACGACAGGTGAAGCCATGCAATTACACTTCCATCAAAATTAAGGGGGTCATTCCAGCATTGGCGGGCGGCGGGAGCCGCTCGCCAAGCGGGAACCGCCAGAAGACCGTACCGCGGTCAAAAGACCGCAGCGGTCATTCTGGGTTTCCCACTGGGCTGGCGGGCGACCGCCAAAAGGCCGCCCGCCAGCCCAGTGGGAAACACCCTTCCACGATGAAACCGGCTCCGAATGGAGCCGGCGGAGTGGAAGGGGTGCGACGGGTGCAGTAGCACCCGTCGCGAATTAGACACTGAAATTCAAAGTGGGGCCCTCTTACGGGGGCCCCTGCAGTGCCCATGCCAGGGGCCCCACGACACCCCATACCGCCATCCTGTTCCTGGCGGCCGGAACAGCCAGGAACAGGATGGCGGTATGGGGGTCTGAATCCCCATGGCGGCGCAGCAAGCTGCACCGCCATGGAGGATTCCCATGGGCAGCGGAAAGTCGGCGGTACACCGCCGACTTTCCGTTTCTGGCCGCGGCTGTACCGCCGCGGTCAGAATGCCCAAAGGAGCACCGCCAGACTGTTGGCGGTGCTCCCGCGGACCCCGGCCCTGGCGGTTTTTACCGCCAGGGTCGGAATCACCCCCATAGTCTGTTCCATGGGGATATTTACATTTAGCTTGAACACAGACCTATATCACTGCCTTTTTGCCCAGTAGTAAACAGGGTTCCAGCCACTAGCTTGAGTCAAGTACTCGATGTTATACATAAAGCACAAAATCTTATACAATGAGGTGTGTTGCTCTTTTAATTGTGGAAAAAGGTAGGTGTAAGTGAATTTTTACTTATTAGAAAACGATGTCTAATTTATTCATGGTTCAATTAGCATGACTGAGGCCTACCCAGCTTGCATAAATTTTGCAGAATAATTATGCTTGTTTATTTTATGTGATTGAGCTTTTCCCCTCTCTGTATGCTTATGTATTTCTTTTAATTTTAATTTGAGACAAATTATTGAAAAATAAGCCTCAGTTGTGGTGTCTGTAATGTATTATTTGTGCTCACACAAGGAAGCATTGTGCAGGATGTTTCTCTATTTTGTAACTTTTCAAGTTTTTCTGGTGATGCTCAGTATATATTATTCATTAGCTGATCAAACATGTGTGTTTCTGTATTACGTAAAATGTCAGTTAATTTCCTTAATTGGTTGTGCATAGCCTAACAAATTAGATGTTTTAATAAGTAACTATCTCTAGAAGTACCTTATATATCAGAATAACTGTTTGTTTACTTGTTAGCAACATTGGTAGTTCAACACTGTAAAGTCATATCAGACTACGAGTTTTTATGGCTTGTGTACTCTGAGACCTTTATTCTGGAGAAGAAACAGTTGTTTTGGGGCCTACTAACTGAGTAGACTCTATGTTATTTTGTTTTATTGATCTATACTTAGTTCTTTCTGGGTTCCCTGAAAAGGCAGACTTTGTGCTAATCTGTTTATTGATTTATACTTAGTTCTTCATTGGGATTCCTTCAGAGGCAGAATTTATGGTAGTCCTCTTGCCTAATAATGCTTTGAAAGGTTTTATTGATACTAGTTCTTAGTTAACTATTTTTTTTTTTTTTTAATGATTATATTTTTGAATAAACCCATGCAGTTTTAACCTGGAATCCTTGTACCGCGCACTTCTTTTTTTTAGCCTTGGAGTAAGTCTTAAAAAGACTCACAAGCTCTTAGGAAGACAAAGACTATCCAAATCTTACGTATCAACGCTCTTAATTAGTTTATTAGAGCCTCAACATTGGGGTGCTGTATCCAACTTCTTCCTCTGCTGCTAGTGCGTGCTACGTGTTCTTTACCCTGATTGTGACATTTTAGTGTATATTGGCAGGTTCTTTTTTACAGTTGGCCTTGACTTTGTACACACTGGTGTCATGGTCCTTGGATGTGTAATGGTTGGTCTTATGGGGTTGTGTTTCCGTAAGTAGTGACCGTAGGCCTGTGAACATGTTTTTTTTCTGTCTGTGTAATGGATTTGGAGGCTGTGATGTGTTGTGAGTGTATTTTGATTGTTACTGGCTGTTAGATTCTGTGAATGAAAAGAGCACTTAATAGCTGCAGATGGAGCATGCTTGTGCTAGCTTATCTGTAACTTGTCACTTTAATAAGGAAGCTGTTTTAGGTCTTACCGCAGGCCATTTAGCAGACCTGTTGTTTCCAGTACTTAACATATATGTAGAGTGGGATTCATAGTTTCAGTGAGCTTTGGGTCAGCCACTTGCTCATGACTGGATGGCTTTACTATCTTAGTCCCCTGCAGTTGATTTAATGACAATCCTCTCCATTCTTGTGGTTGTCTCACCCAAGTTCATTTTAGAGTCTCAGTTCTTTGATTGGACAAGTTGAATCCTTCCACTGCTGACATCAAGCAGCTACTAGCTGGGCCTGAGTCATTAGCTTTCGCTATGACTTTATTAATTTAGGACTGAATTTTGCCTATCAGAAACCTTGTGACTCAAAACCACCTTCTACAATAAACTTGCTGTTGTAAATATAGTAATTGCTTGTTTCTAAAGGCAAGTCTCTAGTTACCTTTGAATATTAGGACAACTTCTTTCAGGCCATATTCCAGACCAGAATGCATTTATAGCTGTGATAAGGACTGTCATTATCTAAACCCAGCTTTAGCATACTTATTTAGGGCAGCTACTACAATAATCTGTAGACTTGTGAAAGCAAATGTCAAAATGTATATTGAAGTCAGACACCTTCTGTAAACTGCCCTGCGGAAAATAAAAGCAAAGTCAACTGTTGCCATTGTTTCTTTCCATTTTCAACAAAACCTACTAAGGGGCATCTGCTCTAATCATAATTATATTGTATCTTGAAAGTAAACAAGTACTGGTTGACATGTGTGGAATCCCAATAATTGCATAAGATACTGCAGCCTGATTAGAGAATAGACAAATGTGAGCCTAACGCACTGCAGCCTTATTATAACTAAGACGTATGTTCTGACTCCATCCATCTATATTAACAACCTAAAGTAGTGCAGAGAGCTTGGAAAATATTTGTTTCTGACTCCAAGGACCTCTATTGATGACTGGTACTGGAGTCTGCCATCCACTGCTAACGAGAAAAATATATATCTTGCACACTGCTGTATCATGTCACTTTCAGCAGATGGCACTATATTTTGTAGTTCCTTCTCCCTTCCACGCAACCAGTATTCTGCTCTCTCCCTTTCACCCCTCACCTTCATTACCCTTCTGGCATGCTGGTTTGTATATACGAGTGCCTGTTATTGGCTAAGAATAATTTGTAATTACATTTAGAACATACTGGAATAAATTCAGAGCCATTGTTATTATCATCAGAACCCCAGCATTAGCTTGTTTATTCTAGACATGTAAAACAAGGAAAAATACGAGTGAAAGTAAACCATACCCTATCTCTGATCAGGCCTGTTGAAAATAAAAGTACAGTCATCTTTTCACATTTGTCCACAAAAGATAGAAGAAATAAGGCCATTTCCTCCATTCATAATTTTCAGGTATGAATAATTGTGTAAGGTACTGCAATATAATTACAGGGAGTTCATTTGTCCTACTCCAAGGACCTCCTTTTACACCCCAAGATACTGTAGTCTGGTTTAGAAAAGATGTGTTTTTGAAACCAGGAACCTCGAGTAATGACCTAAATTAGTGCAACCTTCTATAGGAAGGATTTGTTTATGACTCCAATAGTCTCTAGTAACGACCTAAGGTACTACAGCCGGCTACACAAAATAATTTTTATCTGAATCTGGACACCTGTTTATTTGCTACTCAGGTGGTCTTTTTTAGTGTCCTCATAAAACACAAGCTGACTTGTGCCATCTTACCAAAGGCCTACAGCAAGTATATATCTTTGGGCCAACCTTATTTGGAAGTAGAACTGTCGTTGGTGACCGAGTTTTTCTCCAATGTCTTGTATCACTTCTTCCCCCAAAGTGGTATCTAAGTGCAGCTTCCTGGAGAGTTCAGCTATTATGACTAGCAGTTGTTGTAGCCATTGATGTACTGCAGAGATCTGCACTGATGCTTTCATTTGGATTCTTCAGGTGGGATTGGCCCTGGCATCTCCCATTGTCCTGAATTACTGCATATTTTGTATTTTCCTATTTTTTAGTCCGTCAAAGCTTTTACTCCTGGGATCTAACATTTTCTCTTTTTTTTTCCTTAGTTTAAAAATGCCTTGATACCAGACTTTCAACAGGTGCACCATACAGAACGCAAGGAGCTCACAATGCAACTATTTGTGACTCTCATAGTTGTAGTCCCTTTTCTGAGACTCTAGGCTCATAGGGCCTGATTACAACTTTGGAGGAGGTGTTAATCCGTCCCAAATGTGACGGATATACCACCAGCCGTATTACGAGTTCCATAGGATATAATGGACTCATAATACGGCTGGTGGTATATCCGTCACTTTACCGTCACTTTTGGGACGGATTAACACCTCCTCCAAAGTTGTAATCAGGCCCATAGTGTGCATCTATGATGGTGTCCAGCTCCTGCCTTACATTTTCTGGACTTCAAACAATAGCTTTCACTTATTCTCCCTGTGGGTCTTAATGTTCATTTTCATGTTGTGCCCTCTCAACCATCCTCGCATCTCTTAAACCTACTGGTCACCAACTGTTCAGGGGTATGACGGGGTGGGGAACTTTATTAGATATTCTGCAAAATTGTCAGTCCTTGTTTATATTCCATATAAACTGGTATTACTGGAGTGCAGTGACTTCTTAACCCTAAAAGTTGAGTCTGCAAGTGAAATG